>NC_047533.1:4112343-4765156 GCF_012275295.1 Melopsittacus undulatus
CGCTTGTTATTCGCTCTATCATTATTATTGTGTTATGCTTTAGCTATTAAACTGTTCTTATCTCAACCCGTGGGGGCTACATTCTTTGGATTCTCCTTCCTAACTCTTCGGGAGATGGGGGACTTGGTTTAAACCACGACACAGGTACTTGTCAAGGTGTGCAGCCTTTCCTTAGTGCCCAGACTGAGCTCTTTTATTCCTGACATCTGCTTTGAATATTATAATAGATGTGCATGTGAGTTACCTCTGGTGTTGGTGTATGATCTGAACGAAACGTGGCTCTAGATCTGTCTCCCATTTGATATTCAGTGTGACTGAGCAATCTGAAAAGATAACCCAAGCAGACTGAATTTTTTTCAGTATAATTTTTTTTCCATGGGAAATACTGAGATTGGAAGTCTCAGTTTTGGTTAAATTCTGATTCTGTCAGCTGCCCATGCTCCCTGTGCAGGTTTTCAGTGATTGCTTATGGGGAAGATACTCAGATAGTTATAGGACACTATAAGTATTTCGTAATTGTGTGGTAGCTTGAGTTTTCCTAAAAAAAATTCAGTATTTCCACATGGTAAGAAATGCAGTATTTGTTCAAAAATACTCTCCTCTGCATCTCTGGGTTTTTTTGTTCTGAAATAGGTATTTCAGTTTCCATACAACTCTTAGAGCATTACTCAATTGCATCACTATTCTTTTATCAGAAACATGGTTCTGTTTCTCATTTGTGTAGTTTGGGGGATCAGTCCACCAATATGTACTTTGACAAGCAAAACCTAATCAAATCAAGTTAGTAGATTTTGGATCTTATTTTAAACTTGCAAGATTTTAGCAGCATACTTCTGGCAAGCTCTTACAGCACAGAATGCAAATAATGATTTTTGGCCTAGTACAAACAGGTTAGCTTGAGGACATCTCCTTGATGGCTGCTAACTCTTGGATAAATTTCAAAGTACCAATGCAAATTATCGAAGTATTAGGGTTATTAAGAAAGCAGCTGGGGAAATGAATATCCTGAGGATTCCTAAATGACCTTAATAAAGGGATTGATACTGTTTCCTCATGTCTTCTGACAATTGTCAAGAGGACCTGGGAAAGAAATTAAAGTCATCATCATGCAAAACTGAGATTGGAATGTTAAGCTGCAAGAATATATATTCCAAAACAAGAAAAGCTTATGATTTTTTTTGCCCCAAAAAAGGGAAAAAGAAACAGAGAAGGTAGTGTAGCAAAGTGAAGATAATAACTGCTTTCAGATGTGATGTTTGGAGATTCGTGTATTTTCCTTCCATATTCAGTCAATGTTCATGGTATTTATTTCACTTAACTTTCTCTTTCTCTTTGTCATTGTCTTCTTCTCCTTTCCCCGTTTTCTGTGCCTATCCCTCTCTTTTCTTCTTAGGTTTAAAACAGCAGAAGAAGAATATCTACATGTGCCTCCTAAGATGTAACTTTTTAAAACCATGATGAATTGTATGCATCCCTTTTCAAAGCATACAAAACATATCACTTGCAGCATTTTTTATGCTTTACCACAAGACAGCATCCTTTAAAAAGTTGTAACAGATTCAAAAAAATACAGCAGCATTTGGAAGATATGGAAGTATTGAAGAATATAAATTATATTAGAGTGGAAATGCAGATAAGGAAACATAATAAAGCAAATTATGTGGTGAATATAGGGATGTTTACAGGAATTATCAAGAGCTTTGGAGGCCCATTGCAGTAGATATCACAACAGCCTAAAGAATTCTACTCTAAAGAACATATACTCTAAGTAAGCAATGAGTAAAGGGTATCGTATCCATATAATTATGAAGAGCTGGGCTACGGGAAAGAAGACTTTTTGTTGACAGTCCCATGAAATAACTTCTCATTACACAAGCAGTCCCGTCAGGTAGAATAACAATTAACCTGAACAGCACTATCTTTGTTTCAGAAATGTAGTGACATGCCCCAAGCCATGCAAGATGTCTGTTCGTCAGCAGTCTTAATTACAGCACTGTGATTTCTGTCCTTTCTTCTTGCAACTCTTACCTCACTATCTTCATCGACCTCAGGCTGTTTAAACTGTATTTTCTTTCATGTCATTTGATAGTTGTACCTGTAATAGCTCACAACTGTCTCGGTTTGTGCTGAGTATTTAATTTACTGTTGGCATGGAGAGAAGCAGACCCATCAACACCACTGCTTCCTGCAACACCCTTGATTCTCTTGGAGGTTTTCTGTGTAAGTACTGACCACTGCTTGGCTACTCCATGCATGCACAAAGTTCCACTGTTACCTTTGTTCTAGGTAGTAGTCGAAGACTGTTCCTTCTTGTACACTTAAACATTTGAATCATAAGTCACAGAATGGTTAGGATTGGAAAATACCTTAAAGCTCGTCCTGTTCCTACACACTGCCGCAGGCAGGGATGCCTTCCACTAGACTAGGTTGCTCCAAGCTCTATCCAACCTGGCCTTTGAACACTGCCAGGATGGAGCATTTACCGCTTCTTTGTACAATATGTTCCAGTACCTCACAGCTCTTGCAGTAAATAACTTCTTCCGTATATCTAACCCTAAATCTGTTTGGGTTTGAGTCCATTGCCTCTTGTCCTATCATTGCAGTCCCTGATGAAGACTGCCTCTCTGGACCCCTTCAGATACTGTAAGGCTGCTGTGAGGTCTCCCTGCACCCTTCTCTTCTCCAGCCCGAGTTTTCTTAGCCTGTAACATAGAGGGCCCATTCTGTGCTGATTGACAAAATGTGAATGGAACCCTTGTATTTAACATTGCTACATGAGAAGTGAACAAAGAACTGAGCTCAAGCAAATCTCACTGCTGCCGCAACATGGAAAATCACACAGAAGTCCAAGATAGTCTTGAAATAGTATCTTCAGATAGATTATATCATTTTAATTCCTACATTTTTAATTTTGCCTTTTATTTTTTTCCCCTGCTCATTGCCAAGAAGTTTGGGGCACTTTCTCAATAAATACACTTTGCTAAAATAAATCATCTCTCTCTGTAGAGACTGCAGCCATTACTAAGATGGGTGCTGTCTTCACTAAGTGTTGCAGGTGCTGATGAATTTGCTCCTAACAATTAGTTAAGCTGTTTTACTTCCAGTGGAAGACAGGTCTAGCATGCAGAACAGAGGAAGAATCAGGAGAAATTCTCACGATAGGGGAAGAGTGCATTAAAACAGAAATAGCATTTGAATATAGAAGATCCATAGGGTACTATTGGCATGTGTTTACAGAGGACACAGGAATGGCAATAAATAACTGGGGGAAACAAGATGATATCAATGCAGTGAAAGCTTAGGGCATAACAGAAAAAATATAAGATATCTTTATGGACCATTTCATTCATATGAAGGTGAGGAAGTGCAGTAATGAAGGAAATAGAATCATAGAATGGTTTGGGTTGGAAGGGAACTTAAAGATCATCTATGTTAACACAGATGTGATAGAGGAACATTCAGTCCATCTCATGTCTCTCAGTAGGACTGGTTGAGTCAGGAAAGCTCCAGTTGTTGGTGAGCTTGCAAAGTTACAGAACAAGATTGTAAAATGAAGTAAAAAGACATTACATTAATCATACAGGAGAGTGAGCTTGGGGAAAAGAAATAAAGTCAAAAACAAGAAAAGGCAGAAGAATAGTGCTAGAAAATTGATGTAAAAGGAGAGGTAAAATGGAACTTAGCTTCTGTAGCCCCAGGGAAGCCTGTGTTTTTGTAGATGCTGTGAAGGTTGTGTTTGATGGGGACTTTTTCCTCAAGAAAGGAAGGAAACAAAGTCCATGTAAACTTATTTTTTACACTCTTTCTTCAGGCTTGTCTTTACTGTCCAGAGAGTATCCCTTAATTTTTCAGGATCTCAGTATATGTGTCATATAATTTAAAGTATCCAAGAGGATTCTGAAAGAACAGGTAGAATCCTTTTTTCTTTTGAAACTAACCTACCTCCACTTCACTGACTCAGGCATTATTATTATTTCTGTGTTATTCCTATAACACATGTCCTACTTTATGGTTGTATGTTAGTGTATGGAATTCCATAAGTTAATATAATAAGGGTTTAAACATTTTCTTCTGCAAGATGAGATCTTCTTGAAAGATTAATCTATTATTCCTACTATTTCTATCTGAATTGACTATCATTTTCTCCTGTGTGATGTGTCAGCTGTGTCTGTTACAGAAAAGACTTGAGTCACACAGCTGGCCAGGAAAGGTTCTTGTGGTTAAGGGGCTTATGAGACCAATACTCTGTTGATTCTGCCTTAGCCACCCTTATAGTCTTAGAAAAATCACAGAGAGTAGAATTTGACTCCAAACTCTATCTCAAATATAAAGGTCAGCTCTAATCTTGTTGTTTATGATCCCTCTGCATTTAGCAGAATTATATTCAGAATGGGATTCCTTCTAGTCTAGAATAGCTGCCCATATTGGTTGGACTGTATCTTCCGAAGAAGCCTTCTTCTTTTCCATGTTTCTAAAGACAGCCTAGATAACTAGCTTAGTCTGGATGCTTGATTTTATGTCTTTATGGTTAGATGAAATTAAAACAGCCCTTAATCTGTCTGTGGATTTGTCATATGCAAATTAATGTATTAATATTTCATTTTCATCTTTTTTCCCTTAGAAGCAATAATTAGATATGACAGAGAACTGATTGTGTTGCAGCATACAAGTAAACAGCGCTTCAGGAGTCATAAAGAAGCAGGATAGATGATTAGTGGCACAGAAGGCAAAACCTGATACATGTAATAGTATTTTATAGTTTATTCCTTAGAAACTGTGATGACCAGAGGTACTCAGTGTAGTCCTCTATTTCCTGAAAGAAAATAACAAGACTATCCAGTGTTGTGATTTTCTTTTTCAAGGAAACTGAGAGATTTTCAATTTGTGTTTGTTTTACAGCTCCTCCTCCCTTCCATTCGTTAGTCTTCTTTCCAGCAACTCCCAATATTAACATTACTGTAGATGTTGCTAGCAGAGGAGAAGGGCAGTTTGAAAGGCTTTGAATTAACTTATTTATTATTGCACTTTGTACCTATTAATTAGATGAGTCATCTACTTGCTTCCCATAGAGTTGATCCTTACAAATAGTCATGAAAGAATTGCTCAGACCACAAGCTAGGTCTGTAAATGGAAGAAGTCTTCTAAATACATAATGCTGAAATAGGAATTATTAAAAACAAAACACAAACAAAACATCCAAAACCCCACACACAATTGAGAAAAGAGCAAGAAAGACTTTAAAAATGCATACTAACAATGGAAATATAAGGAAAGGAAAACCTATGAATGTGTGCAAGGTTTCTTATATCAAGTTCCATATATGCTCTGATGAGTCACCTGTTATGTAGTTTGTGTAAATAGGTAGCATCACTCTTATGTCAGTTTTAAGCATAATTCATAAGAATTTCTTTCAGACAATTACATTTTTTAAATTAATAGCACAACTTTCATGGAATCAGGATAGAAAGCGGAAAATCTGAAGTCACTGCCATTAGTAAAGTATATGCTATTGGGCAGTTATACTGACTTAAGAGACTTCTCATTTACTTAAAACATACCATTGGATATCATAATATTAGTAAGAGAATTAAAGAATAATGATTATACTTCATACATGTATGTTTTGGTGGGAATGAAAAAGGGAGAAAAGAGTATTAATAACTGAATAGTTTATAGGAAAAATGGGAATTCTTTTTGCTTTTACCAGTGTGCGATTACATCTACCCAGAAGGAAGAGGATTTCTTTAAAAAGTAAATCTTGATTGTTAGTTAATTGATCCTTGTGGATAGAAGCTGGATCCCCCTGGGAAGGGTGGCATACATGGGTTTATTATTACTTTTTTAATAGAGGGTGAGTTGTAATTGAGGAATGGGTATGTCTACCTCTATGTCTGTGTACATTTAGAAAAGGGAAGACAGTTTCATTGATTAAAACTCCAACTAGTTTCACCATCAAAGTTAAAGGAAGGAACAGAATTTAGTGCTACAGGCCTTAAGTCACCCTTCTTGGGACATTTTATCACACCATGGAATACAACTGGTATTTGTTTTTTACAGTCTGAGAACTAAGTGTTTCAGAGTTGTCGTGTATGTCTTATGAGAGGTGACAAAATCAAAGCCAACACTGTAGGTAGACAGAACAACAAAGCATTCTGAGCTAGGTGGAATGAGATGTTTTATTTAATGTGACTCAGTTGACAAACCAGGTCCGTTTTCTTACCTCTGCTCAGCATCAACAGGTCTTGCTAATTCAAAAAAGCATATTTGCAAGGAGCATGGTGTGAGAGCTGCAGTTCATGAAAGCTTCTGCTTTGTCCTTGACCTTTACATTTCAGCACTTCTCCAGTCTGCTGTAGTCTGTTGTTAAATGTCAGCCTGCAGTTATGAAGGCATGAAAAATGATCAATTATAAAAAGAGCTGCCTTTCAAATGAAGATCAATATAGATTCTCATATGGAGGCAAGCATCTACATGCAAAAGCATTCAAATGCAGGAACGCAGGGAAGTGTTTGTATTCTGGCAGCACAAGCAGTGACAGGGTGAAGGAGGCCACTTTCTACTGTGGATAAATCTGCATGAAGAGCATTGTGACCTGTTGGGAGTTCATAGAAAGGCAGACATTCACCAAAGTACTTGTAGTTTCTGGCTGTGCTAACAGCAAAGGGATATTGGGATATGATAATGACATAAGCAACCTTTGAGGATTTTATGCTACTCTATCAATGAAGTTTGCCTCTCAAGGGTTAGTGGATATGCAGTAGCATGCTTGAGACCGAAGTAAATAATCATGGAATCACAGAAGGGTTTGGGTTGGAAGCAATCCTAAAGCTCATCTAGTTACAACCCACTTCCACAGACAGACACCTTCCACTAGACCAGGTTGCTTAAAGCCCCATCCAGCCTGGCCTTAATAATGGGTTGTATAGTCTTCCAGAAAGCCAGTCCTTTGGAACAACAGTAGGAGGTGTCTCACCATATTTTCAACTTCACAATGTAGAAGCTTACATATGAGCTGGATATAATGCTCCAGTAGTTAATTGGTAAAACAGGAAATTTTAGTGGATGGTTCAGCTGATGTGTTTTATACATCTATCTGCAGATGAGTTTATAGCGCCCTGGCCCTAAGTATAGGTACTTTAGATATCTATTAGAGATCTATATTGAAAATATTCTATGCTCAGATTAAAATGCCTCTTTTTTGTTGTGGGTTTTGGGTTTTTTTTTTAACTAATAATTTCTATGTTCCTGCACTGTTATATTTTCCTACAGCACTCACTTTATTTATTGCTCTTCAAGCTGATATTTAATGTGAGAAGTTATCGCATTAGCAGACATACAATTCCGGTGTGAATATATCTGTGGAGAAAAGAGAGCTCAAGTGATGGTAGCCTGCACACCTCTTAAAACTTTTAATACACCATCTGTGCTTCAGGTCATGTTATGTGAAAAAGTCTTTGCAGTTGAGAAACATATTTTCCGCTCCAAATGGAACTACATGCTGTCTTCATCCAGTTTACACAGGAAAGGTGCTTGAAGATATTTGGGGTATAGAAAATACTCCTAACTACTGTGAAGTAACATAACTAGTAATAGGAATTACTTCAGAGTTATAAGGGTTTAGGAAGTTTGGAAGAGTGCGTGAAGAAGGCGTGAGCTATTTTCACAAAGATGCTGATTCTCTTATATGCAGAAAATCTGCATTTGAAAATATTAAAATGGGATTTTAATCTGTTCAGAAGTATTTCTCTCAGATGGCTTCAAAGTTTATTTGGGGTTTATATCTTTTACATTTGAGGCTTTACATTGTGCCAGTCAGAAGCCTCCCTCTTGCTCAAGTATCTGCAGACAAACCCCCTTTCTAATTGCATATATTCAATATATTGTCTAGTGCTGATTAACAGAAAAAGGGAAAAAGATGTTTTCAAAGAAGTCTCATAAATTCTGGGAACAGATTTATATCCAAATACAATGAAAGCCATATCCGTAAGTCATGAATGTGTTCATCTATTTTAACTATTTAATCTTCTATTCATCAAAGACATTCCATGTTGGAAAAGTTCAACAAAAGTTAGAAGGCAGCATCAAAGACCCAAGAATTTACAACAATTTAAGAATTTACCATTTTCTTTCTATTCTGGCCTGCAATTGACTGCTTGGTATAAAATATGCCAATAGAACCAAACATCCAAGGGCAATTTTAATTATCTTTAAAACCTTTAGAAATAAAAGTTTCTGTTAGAGGGCTGTGTGATATTATTTTTTTAAGCACTTTGGAAAATTGCATCTGAGATGAGATAAATGCTGCACATTTAAATTAAGATTATCTTTAGGCTAGTAATCTCATTTACTGTTCAGCAATTTTAATTCATGTCAAGACAGTACAATTAGTGTCATCATCCTGCTGGTATTTCTCTTTGCTTTACTGCTGTATTTACTGTTGTTAAGACAAGACAACTCATATAAAGTATAAGTCAAGATAATACATTATTAAAGGGAAATATGTCAGCAAGTATTGCTGGTGCAGCTTGATGAGCTGGCCTTCCCTTCAGACATTGAGTCTGTGTTAGCTCTAAGAAAAAGGTCTCATTAAAACACTTGACAAACTTAATAGATTTCCATTTTACCATGGATATAAATTTATTTCACATGACATTCTGGAAAATGTTTGGGTTCCCTCCCCCTTTAATTGTCATCTTAAAATTATAGCTGGTTTCAATATTTATATTATGGGTATTAAAATTGTAAGAACCATTTTCTGTATGATAAATTTATTACTTCTAATAGGAAGGGTTTTTTTCTGTTACCTGCCTGGGCTGTGGTTAGGAAGGTATTTGTTCTAAGTTGCATTATGGAAAGGACCTCAAGATCATCTAGTTCCAACTCCCTTGCCATGGACACCACACACTCAACCATGTAACCCAAGACTCCTCCCAACCTGGCCTTGCACACTGCCAGGGATGGAGCATTTACCACTTCTTTGGGCAGTCTGTGCAGTGCCTCACCACCTGCACTATAAAGGACTTCTTCCTTGTATCTAACCTAAACTTCCCCTGTTTAAGTTTGTACCTATTACCCCTTGTCCTGTCACTACAGTCATCTCAGGTATACAAAATGGACAGCTGCTGTCAATGTACTTTGCCTTCCAAACTCCCATATGTTTTGAGGCCTTTTTATTAGTAGTATTCTTTATTTTCTGTATCTCCATTAGCAGGTCCCAGAGGAAACCAGATTTCCACAGGTGGGTGATTTTCTTTAAGCCTCCAGTGTTAATTACTTTTCTGAATTTGGAATCTTGGCACTCTAATTTTATCTTTTTCCTTGTTTTTATATATAAAAATGTTCTTCATATGAGTGATTCTGTATGTGATCTGTCAAGATACAATGCTTCAACTTGTTTTCAGTAGCAGTGTATTCCCCGAGCTCCACTAGAAATGTTTCCTTTGCAAAGAACTGTTAAGTTAGTGCGAGTACCTCATTCCAGGCTGAGTAAAGGAGGACTGTTTTGTCCTGAGGATGCTTCTCTGAATATATTACTCTTATGTTCAATGATTTTGTGACAGTGAAGATGAGATCTCCCCACTGTACAATTGGCTAAGTTAGATAGAGGGCAAGCATGAGGGAGTTTTTTACAACGAAGAGACATGAAGGAATGAATAAAAAGCATAGGAAGGTAACTTTAAACAAAAGCAGAAGACATTAGGCTGCATTTGAGTCGTATGTTCAGACACATAATTTAGCATCAAACTCAAAAAGGTCATTTAAAAATACATAGAGAGAGGCAAGGGCATGACTATGTATATCATTGCATGGTAGGCAACGTGAACTGTGTCAGAAATGATGTGCCAGAAGCATTTCTAGTTTCTTACCATTCAGGTTTCTTACCATAAAGGTGTTTAATGCATACCTGTCTTCCAACTTATGAGTAATGAGATTCATTTGAGTGGACTATTCATGTCTACCTAAATGCTACTGACTACCTTACTGCTTCAGCAAACAAAAGCATATGGTGCTATTAAGACCTTGAAGTGTGCTCAAACCTAAGTGATCTATCTCTGCATATCTATATATTTATATATGTTTTCAGAATCAAGAAAAATATTATAGAAAGATTTCCCTGCTCTTGTATAGATTCTCCTTTATGTGAACTTGTGAATTAACCCTGCATAAGATGATTCTCACCCTGTCTAATAAATATGCATGTCGAGAGCTGATCCTTTTCTGATTCGCATTGTCTTCCTTTTGGCATATGCAGTATTAGTTTTAATAGATGGTATTTGGGGAAAAAAGGGGAATGGTAATGAGAAAATTCTCTGGAGCATGGAGAATGCCATTATGATAGAGTCACTCATGCCTTGTCTCTCTCTAAAGTATTGTGTGTATTTTGTACTGTTCATAATAATCTGGTATATCAAATTGGATAATCCTGTACTGTAGTAGCAGGTAAAAATATTAGCAAGTGGCAGGATTTAGCAGATTGAGCAGAAAATCACAGATAAACCAGTTCCTAAATGTTTAACCTGGGTAGGTTCTAGCAAAAAGCTTAAACCAGGATTACCTGTCCATTGCTTTTATTGTAATAAGATTTGTTGGTTTAGTGTTTGTTCCTCTGGCTGTAAATCAAGCAACATGAATTTTGGACTTGTTTTTTGCATAACTGAACAGCTTGAACAATAATCCTGTGACAGTGAAAAGCACCAGCAGATATTAAAGCACTTTAAGGCTGATTCAGAACGTGCCCAACAAGGTTTGGACCAGCATCAGATAGAAGCAGCAGTTTCCAGTCATTCAGGGTTTTGAACAGGATCAAGTTCTGACTAGTCCTGCACAACTGGAAAGAGAGAGGGAAAAAGTAGATATTTTAGTATTAGTATTTTTATTCTTTCAGTAGTATGTTAATATTTAACCATAATTTTTCATCTCTGCACTGACACGGGATGAGAGGAAAATAAGTTGCTGAAAAATAATATGGTAAGTATAGAGCCCATGAATGATATTTGGTTTTTCATAAAGAAACCTAAACTGCAGCTTTTCAGTTGATGGCAATGGGATTTGGGCCAAGACCAGTACTAAAAGCTCAGTTTTTCAGGGTACTATCAGCAGGATTGGACAGACAAGATTTCATCCCCAAATGGAAAAGTCATTAACGAAGTTGAATTTAAAAGGTTTTTGCCATCTCAGCTTATGGAAACTACAACATAGGTTGTCTACTCTTAAATCCGGTCTAGACTAAAGGGAAAAGAAACGCTTCTGTGGATAACAACAACTGAAGTTCTTTTAGGAATGTGGGGTTTGTGGTTGGTCTTCCTGGTGAATAGTAAAGGTTGAGTTTACATTACAGCCTTTTTATAAGGGGCAAAACAAATAGGATGTCTCTTCTCTACCTTCCTGAGTATGTACATTCAGCTGCTATTACCCTTTTATCAAGTTATAATGAAGCTGAGGAGGGGTGCCTATAATCTCTTTAGAGAAGGGTAGATAGCGTTTAAGTTCATATACACACAAGTCTGTGGATGGGTTCACAGTTGCACATGAGTGCACACACCTCAATTCCTTGAGACTGCATGCTACAAGCAGCACAGGATTCATATTCACTAAATACAGACCTACTGTGCTTAATTCCTATCAGTTTCAAAGCCTTGTGTTTAAGATTTTAATTAGTAAATAAATATTTAGCTGTGATAAACAAGTTGATTAAAAGTACTCAGATTTATTGGAAAGGACTGTTTTATTTGGCTTGACATGTTTATCAGCCAGATTTGGATCCCGTGGTGCTAAATGCTCCATACTGAAAGAAAATTACATTTCCTGCCCTACAGCAATAGCTTCATTTATATATTTTCCTAAACAGAATATTGGATGCAATTTGCCGCTGTTGCATTTTTGACTTTTTAATCAAACGCTGGTATTTCTTTCACAGTTATTTATGCAGTGGAATTATTTGAATCATAGAAGGTTGCCACAAGATAGCTAAGACAGTGACTTTTAAGTTACTTGCATTATGGAAGTGATTGCCTGTGCAGGCACTGGCAAATTCTTCATTTCTCTAGTTAGAAACTGGCTGGTATGATAGGAAAAGGTGAATAAACACTAAAATCTGTTTATATTTCACTCATTTGTCAGTATTTTTAGGGGGTTTGCATAGTGAGATGTTTCAACTGACTGCATCATCTCCAAAGGATGGGAATAAAGACATTTGCTGATCTTAACACTAGGTCCACCCTATGGTTTACCAGTGCAGAGTTTGCTATTTAATATTTTATCTGTTTTTCAGGAGCAGTATACTCTGTCTTTAAGCAGACCCAGTCTGTGTTGGTTTGCAGATAGATCAATATGCATAAGCTTTCATAAGTAATGGAAAAATCCATTTTTTTCTGTCTGTGATTAAGAAAATAAAAATTAATAAATGACAGGAAAAATATTAACTTATATTTGACACCATCTCCCCACAGTCATCTGGAAAATACCTTAGACTATGCAAATTAATACAACCTTATGCACTGATTGGCAGAGTGTGGTTCAAGCAGGTTTGGGTCTCCCTGTACAGTGTAAAAGTAATAAGTCTACAGAATATCATGCTGTGGTTATGATTTGGAAAGGAAATGATAGGTTCAGCTTGAAGGACTTCTTATCTGGAATTATTTCAGTTTTTGATCACTGCTCTCCCTGCAGATTTCCTTTCAAGGATTTTCCAAGTGTGCATGGAACCCATTGGTCATTTATATGCAGTTCCTGTGTTAAACTATTTGCAAAGTCTACATTAACACCTGCACTTTGGGTTTGAAACAGTGGTACCGAATTCTTTGACTGATACATTGTTCTGTTGTTGACAAACACAGTCTATAGTGAAAAGCTTTAAACTGGTTAAAATGTATTCCTTAATTGCATGCCATACATAGACTGCAGTCAATATACTATCTATTCTTGTCTTTTGACAGACTGAATCAAACACAAATCAATGCCAAGGAATCGCCTCGCTTATTTGTCATAATTCAGTTAACACGATGCTTAGTCCAACTCTCAAAGCGTGACAACGGAGTTCAGTTCACACCACATGCACTTAGAAAAACCTGCCACAGTTCTTTCCTGTGTTTGTTTTCTGTTATGCGTGACCAAAGGAATGACAACCGCATATGTCTGGGGCAAACTCAGGTATTTTACTCTGAAAAAGGAGCAGCCTGTAATTACGCTATTTCAGGGGGGAGGTACAGATGAAATTTATCTCTGTTGCTCTTTATATGCATGAGGAAAATGAATTACAGTCTTGCTTAGAGACCATTCTTCTTAATTTCCATCCAGTGCTGATTCAGCTGAGCCACGCTGTTGCTGTGCAAGTACAAAGTCAAGGCTCTGCCCTTTCTGCACTTCACCTGGTCTTTAAACAATTAAAATAAACTGTGTTTTCCATATTGTCAGCAAAAGGAGGCAAGAAGGTAATTTTATCCACTGCCTTAGGTGTCTGTCTTAAGATGGGAGAAATCAGGCTCTGAATATGCATTTCTCTTTCCTGTCTAATGTAGTTTATACACACAACTTTAGGGTGGCTCATGTCACATAAGGTACATTTTATGCTCCTTCCTTTTCTCTGCCTTGATGTCCTGCTTTTGGTGTTCTCTTTTGTGGAAATATCCATCCCAAATTGATATGACAATTCTTTATTCTTATTCACTCTTACTGTCTCACAGGGGAGCATTACCAATTCAGGCTATAAAAGCCCGGAGTTCTTTCTCCTCCTGTGATGTTTTCAAATCTAACAATTAAAGATCTGCCTCATCTTGGGATTATATTCCACCTCCAAACAGACATCACTTGGCAGAGCTTGGAAAGGTTTAGACTTCTTTTTGAATGGGTTTCAGCCAGTATTATAGCTATAGTAATAACTGGTGCTATAGTATTACAGTTAACTACAGAGCATTCTTAATCGTATATCTTAAGAGGCAATATAACAGTGCTCACTGGTTTACATTTCACTGTTATCTTTAATATGGGCATATATTTTTCTTAGGAAATGTAAGTATACCTGTGATGATGATTCCCATGCTCCATCTTGTGCCCGTGGTGTTATAATCTTATTTTTTTTTAATTATATAATTTAATTCTATAAAACGTGGCCAGAAATCTTGTTTTACAGCTAATAAAATTGCAAATAGTCAGCTCTATGCAAGGTGGTTTAATGTAGCTGTACCAAATAGCTGTAGCTAATATTTATGCATTAATATTTATAGATAAATGATATTTGCAATGGAAATTTGTTTGCAGATTCTCCATTACGATATAAAACTGACTCCTGTAGAATGTTTAATCAGCCTCGTGTATTGGCTTCTGGTCTTTTCTTCCCTACAATTTATGTTTGCTTCATTATAAACCAAGCTGTTTTGTTGAAGTGAAATCTCTCTTAAGTTGCATTTCTCAGAAACCAGTGTGCCAAATATTGCTAATTTCACCTGTGGAAAGAGCCCAGTTTTGCAAATGATCTTCCTTTAAACCTCTGTAGAACTTCTTGTCCAGTATCTACCTGGCAATAACATCGGGATAATTTTCATTTTTATAAATCTATGCTTTTACCAATCTCCCTTGTTTCTGCCCATAAGTAAGTGAATAAATAGATGAAATTAAATCATCCATAGAATTCCTTGATAATTGTCACTCATGTGTTTTAAAAGAGGAATAAATTTTGCATAACTTGCATTATAACCCTGTCACTACATTAAGCACCTCTATATTTTTATGCCTGGCACCTAAGGAATAATTAAAGCATCATGCTAAGCTCACTGATGGAAAAGCCAAATGTGGTTGGCATCTGAGGCAGGCATTGCTGTCTGAAAAACCTCATAAACCACCATGTGGGTAGAGAAGCAGTAGCACTGCTTCCAGCACTCACATTGACACAGCCTGGGACAAATGCCAGTCTTTGGGAAAGATTGAAACACCCCACAAACTCACTGTATTTAAAAAAGCTTGAAGCTGCAATCTGTATATTTCATTATTATTTTTGTTTTATAGAATCAGGTGTTCTGCCAAAACCTCTAAGGTTTTGCTTTCTATTTTTGTTATATTTGACGGGAGATTTATCAGTTTACGTTGCTACTGTACTCTCACATACCTATTATTCAGTCTTCCGTCAAGGAGTGGGTGTCCTTTGGTCACTGGAACAACGTGAACAGTCTCCAAGAGATATCATAATCTTAGAATGCTCCAAATAACTTCAAGTGAAACACCTTGATATAGAATCATAGAATGGTGACCTTTAAAGGTCTTCTAATTCAACCCCCCTACAGTGAGCAGGGGCATCTTCAACTAGATCAATGTCACTCAGAGCCCTGTCCAACCTCTCCTTGAATGTTTTCATGGATGGGAGCACCTGCCACCTCTCTGGGCAAGCTGCACCAGTGTTTCATCACCTTCATCATAAAAAAGATTCTTTCTTATGTCTAGTCTGAATCTGTCCTCTTTCAGTTTAAAACCATTAACCTTTACCTCAAGAAGCCCTATTACAAAGTCTCTCCCCATCTTTCTTACAAGCCCCCTTTAAGGATTGAAAGGCTGCTCTAAGGAGCCTGCTCTTCTCCAGGCTGAACAATCCCAGCTCTCTCAGCCTGTCTCCATAGGAGTGTTGTTCCACCCCTCTGATGATTTTTGTGGCCCACCACTGAGCCCACTCCAACAGGTCCATGTCTTGCCTGTGCTGAGAACTCCAGGCTGGGCTTCGTGCTTATGTGGAGCTCTCTATCTCCTATTCAAAACAGTTATGGTTGTAGCACAGAATCACTGTTTGATAACGTTGTGGATGCGGTGGTAAAAGAGAAACAACAGTATACTTTATTGATGTCAAGTAGTGAGTTAACAAAGTTCAATGCATGTAAAATGTAAATGCAACAGTGGTTTAGCAAGATTTGATGGCAAAGTACACTTCATTATTTACTGCATAGAGGCTAGGGTCAGAAAAAACTGTCACGATAACCCTCCCTTTGGGTCAGGAAAGGCCCCCTTGCTTTCTTACCGCCTTTTCAGAGGAGTTTAAGTGTGGCTGGATCCACTCGTAGTCATTTACCAGCAAAGATACAGATCCTACTATGATCTGCAATTCTGCATTAGCTCAAAAGATGACAAATGTTTAACCTACATCTGAAGAAACTTAATATTAAGTCTAGGATGAATTGATAGAGTTAGGGCTAGCTGAAGATTTATTCTATTTAAATTTGAGGAAAGGGAAAGAATAGGTGGCTGGGGACATGCATTTGCCTTGGGTTTCCTTCAGGCTGCTAGCTGGAGCCTCCCACCATTTTTCTTTCCATGAGCTCGTGTTCTGGAGGGGATCTGAGGGGATTCCCTTGGGTTATTGTAGTTTTCTGCATATTTTACTCTGGAAGGAGGAACATTCTCTCTAGAAGACAAGGAAATGAAGTGAATCTCATTTAGTAAAGCTGTGCCAGTGCCTAATTTCTGTATTGTTAAAGCACAAAATTAAATTCTTGGTAGCTATGCAGTTTTATATAATTACCACCATTTTTCACCAAGCAATGGGGAACAAAAAAAAGAGCTATTTGCATTAAAGACCCTACAGTGATGCTGCAGGAGAATGTGGCTAAGGTTCATGTCCTCCGGAAATACAAATATTGATGAATTCACACCCTCTTGCCCTTTAATCTTTTATTTCTGCAGTCTTTCATCTCTCAGACAACATTTCACTCTGAAATTCATGATGTCCAGCACTGGATCGCAAGCCAACTACCACATCCTAATTCCAGAAACTTCATCTAGCATGCTGTAAGAAAAAAATGATGTTCAGATTTAAGATTCATGATTCTGGCTGACCTGACATTTGTGAGAGAATGAGATTTCACTGCTGTTTTTTCTCTGATGAAACAAATCCTATGTTTTCTATCATAACATCCCTATAGTTTTAATCAAATACTGTAATTGTGCTCACCAGTTCTACCCTGGCATGTTTTGAAAGTGCAAAAGAAGAAATCCCTAATAATCCCTGGAAAACATAGTTCATTTTGGAGTAGTTTTTGGTTTTAATCTGGGGATAGTTTGTGTTTGTAGGTAAAAGTTTCCACCTTAAAGCAAAGCTACTTCTATCAGAATGCTTTTCTTGCCTGCACTAAAAGACTTCCACAAAGGATTTCAGGACCATTAATTTGGATAGCTCTCAGGCTTAACCCAGGCAGTGCCATCAGAAAACTGATTTATCCCCTAAAGAAAAGAGCACGTTCTCCCATGTATATTCTATTGACAAGTTGAGCACTCCACTGATAGATTATTTCTCAAATCACTACAAGACATAAACAGCTTCACAAATTTAATCAAACAGGGATCAGCAGTGGTATAAAGCCCTTTAAATGTTTCAAGCTAGAAAAGGGGTTGCAGTAGTTAAATAAGGAGGAGGAGAGGAGATGAAATTGTTACTCAACTACCAGTTTCTGAAGGGAAATACATTTAAGGAGTGCATTTTGTCTTGTATGTATTGAGAAGCAGACAGCTTTAGAAGATTTTTACACCTACTGGGACTTTTATGTTGTTGTAGACAGGAATAGAAGAGCAGAATTGATGCTCTGTGTGTAGGAAGCAAATCCATTTCAAAATTTGCCTGGATTTAGCACTGTAACCTATTCTTTCCCCTTTAACATTTTAAAATGTTATTTTTGTTGGAATTCATTGCATTGCCAGTATAAAAATACATAAAGCTATAATACAAACCTTGGGCTCTATCCAGGTATGGTGATGTCAGTAGGAGTCTTCGTAATGACTTTGGATGAGACTTATGATCCTTCTCCAGGCAATCATTTATGCCTTCTGGAAATGAATCATTTCTAACACAAAAGTCTAACCCATCTACAGGCTTGTTGTGGAGTTCTCAAGGGGGGGTTTATACCTTTCTAAGATACTTCCTACAACCGTAGAGAAACCATTGAATCTCAGTCTACTAAGATTTTTTTTCCTGTCCTGACAGAAAGGAAATAATTTTCTATTGTATCCATTTTTAGACATTTGAATAAATTGTCTGATTGTTAAAGATACTAAGCATTCACGTTTCAGAAGAGCTTTTTTCTGTTAGTAAATGATGCAGGATGTTTTTCCCCCGAAACATAGCACTGAAAAGGAAAGCAAATGTTCTGAAAACTAGTCACCATAGGCTGGTCTGCCTGGAAACAAGCTATACCTGTTTTTTCTCCTTTATGTCTTCCTTTTTGGCTTCTAGAGTCATGTCATTTTTTGATAATAGCTTTCTGCCTTAGGGTTTCTGTATGGTTTTGATCATCGTGAGAACAAGTGCAAGGGCTTTACTTCTCCAGGGATAGCGAAACTTGTACAAGAACTCAGCATCAGAGCATAGCCAACAGCAGTGGCTGTCTGTGGACGATTTGGATCCTCATCACACAAAGCAGGAGGAGCTGTAGTAGCCAAGAAGGGCTCTCTGTGTTAAGGGACATGAGACAGGAGCATGGGAAGAGCTCAAGGCTGAATGAAAAGTTTTGGGATGAATGGGCTCCATCACAGGTTGCGAGGGTTGAGCGGGAAGAGATGTTATGAATGGTATAAAGAGGACTTGGGGACAGCATGGAGTGATAGGCTCTTTGGGGACAGCAGTACAAGCTGGTAGGACTTATTGAGGACTCAGAGGAACGTATGTGAGAGTGGAGAGAGGTTAGGGTGTTTTCCACAAATTAACAACATAGTTGTATCTGCAAAGGGAGAGCAACCAAAGATCTCTACACTTTAAACTGTTTCTGAAAGAAGCTATTTGCACCCACTTAAGTAAATGATAAAGTGGGACAAGTGCTGAATGATACTTCTATTTTGGATTAAACTAATTTTTGAGATAGAAGTTGCATCCAGGACATGTTGTATAATAATTCTTGCCTTGCTTTACTGCTTTTTCCGTCCTTTTATGTATAGCTCAAAGATATCTGTGAGAAATGTTTGTATGTGAGAAAATATTTATTTTCCTTTGTCTAATCATTCAGTGCAGTTATCCCCAAGGCCTTGCATAATGAGAACAATGAGTAATTACTTTCTATTCACCTTTTCCATTCAGTTTATAAATGCAGAGGCCTGCCCTTTTTTGTTTTTCCTTCTTTCTTCACAAAGTTCATTTTGAATAGAAGGATATTTATACTTGTCTTTGTTTACAGTTCCTTGATTCACCTGGGGCATTGCAGGTACAGGCGCACCCCACCTCTGTATGGTTTCATGGTGATGGTCTCTGTGTTTTTCTCTAACCCTTTCAAAATAGCTCCCATTCTTCATGTTCTTGATCATCCAAGACCATTACAGCTGTGCTTTGAGAGAACAGCCCAAACTGACACATGATTTCCTTCCTGAGTAACTAAAGTAGGAAATAGTGTGGTAAATGCACTGTTGGGGTGCTGCAAGGACTTTAATACTGATTTTCAGCTGGGGATTTTTTGTTCGATTCTGAGCTCCTTGAGACCTTTCACACTGTCAATTAGTTTTGACTATGCTGGATATTTTGGTATCAGAAGAATATTTCACCAACTCACTAGCTCTAGATCAATTATGGATATAAAGATGAGCCAAGACCCAAAGCACATCCCTGTGGGATGCTGATGATAGCTCTTCACTGGGGAAATTGACCATCTTTGATTTTTTAAAAGGGTAGAAATCTATGAAGGATTTTTCCCTTGTACTGAATAGTTTCTTGTAGAGCTTCTGTGAAGGAATCAATCACAAACGCTGCTGATGGATGTGACAGTACTGCTCAATTGCCTTAAAAAGCTTAATTATACCTTGCTCATCTACCCTTGCCCGGTGATATGTTTGTATGCAGTAGATGGATCTTAAAGTCTCTAACTTGATAAATGTGTAGAGACAAGCAGACTAGAAAACTTATATATACAATTGAATAAGAAAATTTTGATAGTAAACAGAAGAGAAACAGGACCTAAATATGAGTATATTTAATCAAAAATTTAAGACAACTATAAGGAAATACTTTATTTACTCTTTTCCTTGCAACATTTATGATGATAAGACTTTTTATATCCAGAGAACATGTATATTGAAAATACAAAAGTTTAATATAACTGAATTTTGGAGTGTGTTTATACTTTATCACATAATTCGAGGCTTTTCATGATCATTAAAATTTTACTTTTCTTCCTGCTTTGGTAGGAAGATTCTCTTTGGCTTGCTGTGAGCTATTGAAGAATCTAGGCATGTTATGGACATGATGCTCTTGCTGGGACTAAGTTCTTCTGCTTAAGGATGTTAAAGATTTAGCATCAGTAAGAATTGTTCTCCATTAGAAAAATTCACAGATATTTTTGGGACTGAGTTGTCTGCTCTACTTCTTAGCACCACCTTGTTCCATGTAATCATATGGGAAAAGGGAGCCAGGATGATCATGACGACTGTAACCTGCCATGTTCTCTTCCTGCTGTTGGACTTACTGGTAACTTTTGGATGAAGAAATTAATCTTTACCTTAATCTTAGTGGGGCTTAAAGATGTTTTATAATTCCTGAGGCAACAGTTGCAGGCTGCCTCGTGGTCAAGTTCAATTCTAAGTTTTAAACTTCCTCTGAGAGTCCAAATTGGTTTTCTAGTAATTTCTTAATAGTGTTCAGATAAGTAAATTACTGAGAAATGAGATTATGGTAACAATTCTTCAGAGAAATTTGTGGCTATAAGATCATGCTTCTATTATCCACTGAACATCTCTTCACAGCCATGTTAAATAATAATTTATCTTGTGTTTTATTATTTTGTTTCTGTTATGTCAGAGTATTAATAAAAATGCCAGGATATGACTAAAGTCCATCATTCTATTTTGTCAATGGAGAGTTCCTAACATTTAAAAAAAAAGGAAAAAAAAAAGAAAATAGAGAGTTTTTTATTATTTCGACTAGGAAACATAATCATATTTAAATACAACTCACGAAGATGCCAAAATATGAAGGGTTTACAGTGACCATTTGAAGAAAAATATGTTTTCTGATTCTATTCTGATACATCTATTTTACCAGTAGCTCCCAGTCTTCTACACGGTTATATCTCATTTAGGTGCATCCATCAGGCAAATTCCAGTGAAAACATCCAGACTGAATGGGTGAAATATTGCAATACTGTCAGACAATCTCTATTTAAAAAGGATGTAAATCTGAGGTTAGTCAGCTTTCCCCACGCACACTCCAGTGAGTTATTCTGTTCATTAAAGTGCTTGTTTGCATTATTTCCAGACACAAGTCAAAACCCAATATTCTATAAAGATAAAATACATTGGTTTGTTGGGAAAGAGAAGAATTTTATATCAGCTGTCACTTGAGACACTGTTAATTTTTACTGGGTGAAAAAAACCCTATTTTTTAATGATGCCAGCAAGTATAGGATAGCTTAGGATAAATTTCTCTGATGCAAGGTACAGACCATGTGCTCAGCTTTATATGCCTTATAAATGTTCAGATTTTGTCAATGTCATAGGAGCCGTTAGCAGATCACATCAAAAAAGTTCAGTCATTTAAAAATGAACAGAGCTTTCTTTATGGACATCCATTATTAAAAAGAAATATAATAGTGTTGTTGAGCATGACTTTTATCTCCTATCACTTCCCCATCCATGTAACTGTGTTGCCTTCAAGGGAGCTGTTCCTAATCTATAACCATTATAGATTTTAAAGTCAAAAGGGCCATTCTGATTATGTGTAATCTGACCTTTGGCATAACATAGGACATAAATTTCCACCTACATTATGTCTGATGATTAAGCCCATGCTTCTTTGAAAGGTGATCAGTAATGTATCTCACCTAACTTCATCTCAAAAATTAGACATATAGTCTTAGTTTTCTTAAGTGGAAGAAAGAGGCACTTTTTAAGAAAGATTCATCCCACATGCTCATTTACTTGAAATGTAATAATTGAGCTACCCATAGGGGTCTTGTCTATTGCCACTGCCTGTGCTCTGGTATGGACTGGCTTTGTACTTTAGCTACCTCAAATCAGTTGATCAAATCACAGAGTGGGTTTGGGTTAGAAGGGACCTTAGAGATCATCTTGTTCCACTCCCCTGCCACTGACAGGGACCCCTTCCACTGGAGCAGCTGCTCCAAGCCCCTGTGTCCAACCTGGCCTTGAGCACTGCCAGGGATGGGGCAGCCACAGCTTCTCTGGGCACCCTGTGCCAGCGCCTCAGCACCCTCCCAGGGAACAGCTTCTGCCTAAGAGCTCAGCTCAGTCTCCCCTGGGGCAGGTTCAAGCCATTCCCCTTGGCCTGTCCCTACAGGCCCTTGTCCCAAGCTCCTCTCCAGCTTTCCTGCAGCCCCTTTAGGCACTGGAGCTGCTCTCAGGTCTCCCCTTCAGGAGCCTTCTCTTGTCCAGGCTGCCCCAGCCCAGCTCTCTCAGCCTGGCTCCAGAGCAGAGCTGCTCCAGCCCTCGCAGCAGCTCCATGGCCTCCTCCAGCCTCTCTCCAACAGCTCCATCTCCCTCTTGTGCTGCTGCCCCAGAGCTGGATCACGACTGCAGGGGGTTCTCCCCAGAGAGCATCAGAGGGGGATGTGCTGCTCACATTTCTTTTGATGGAACCCACGATATGATTGTCTTTCTGGACTGTAAGCACATATGAATTCTTCCCATGCAGCTTCAGTCTTAGGAATTCACTGACCCTTGATCAGTTTCCTCCTGGGTTTATTATTTTTGCTTAAAGAGTTTATTTGTATTCTGAATTTGTTTACCTCCAATAGCCAAGAATTGAATCTTTTAAATAGATCTCTATATCATAGATAAAGTCAGAACATTTTCTCCTACAAAGAAGAAGATGAAACTGGATCAGAAGGACACCCTATTTACATTTCATCTGAAGCCTGCAAGTTATCTGGGATGAGTCTATGCATATGCAGGCTTTTGCTTTTAGAATCATAGAATCAGCTCAGTTGGAAAAGACCTTTTGAGTCAGATCTTCAAAATATTCCAACCGAATATTATAAAATGCCTCAGGAAAAGTACTTGGGTTGTAAGATCCTCAATTCTAAGTATAGTTATTCAGCGGAATAATTCTTTTTGTCCATATGTGGATGTATGAATCCTGCTAATGTTAACCTGCCACTGTCCAGAGAATAATTACCAAGTGCCATTAAAACCAATCCAATAAAATTATTACACAGCTCTTTTGGGGAATTGCATTTTGGTGTAGAATTGTTTTTTGAATGATATTTTCCATATCATGTTGTATTTCTGTTAATAGGAGCAGGACTGCAGCCCCTGGCAGGAAGCACTCCATAAACGCACTTGTCCTACATGCTAAAATCATGTTCAGAGCAGCTATTGTGACTACAGATAGGCCTAGTAAGTCTTTGGTAGTTATAGATTGCTGATGATATGATAGTGGATCTTTCTATATCAAGGCATTTTAATCAATGAATCTGAAAACGTATTTTAAACTTAATATATCTCTGTTGTTCTTTTCTCCTAATATATTTTGATGTTAAATTTCTTGTAATATATGGCAATTATTCCTATATAAACTTAGACATCTTCCAGTGATAATGGCTAACTCCCAGCTGGGTCAGTGTGAAGGATATTCACATTTGGGACGATTCTTTTTGGTTATTATCTTAAATAGCTCTGATAAAGGACAACCCAGTGAAGGTGCCTATTAGAAAAACAAGGTGTGAACTACATAAACCTGGTATTTTTGAGATCTCCCCTATTTCTAGTCTTTGCAGAAGCAGCCTCTGGGCTGAATGACCCTTCCTGTTCCTTTGCTTGCTGATATTTCAGAGCATAGGATCTAGATGTTGACCTGGTGTCTCAGCTACACATTGATTCCTGGGAAGTCTGCAGGGCAATGAGGGTGTAAGAAACTTGATGAGACCATAGAGAGCAGAAATCCCTTTGATACATAGGATTTTGCTGTGTCTGTGGTCCATCAGATGGTTATTGAAACACAAAAATCCTTAGCAAGGAGCAGCCTGGTAGTCTTATTTGGAGAGCTGTTAAAATATAGTCCTAGATGAAAAGAGATATAGAAGTGCTACAACTTGTTTGTTTCATTGACTATATTGTGAAAGTGCTTTTATTTATTAACTGGGACTGAAATTCTGCTGTTAACTGAGTGAACATAATTTCTATGGCTGCAAGAATTTTGTGTGGAGGGCAAATGAAACCACAGATTGTTTTTATTATTTGCATCATTAGCAGTCAGGAGAAAGCTTTCCCTCTGCCAGCATTGCCAAAAATTATCTTGCTGCTTGTTTTAAATGAGAAAAATTAGTGAGATAGTCAAGAAGCAGGCTCCTGATATGCTTCTGCAAGGCATTAGAGACAGACCTCATCACCTATGGAATGAGAATGGCTGAATAGTCGTTGAGCTATGGGATGTTTCCATGAAAGAGCTCCATAAACTGCCTAATTAACAGATATCAGCCCCAGAAAGTCCAACAGAATCGTTATGTGGTATAATTTAATCAAGTACTTGAATACATTACAGGATTTTCCAGTTTTTGCTTTGTTCCCTGCTATAAATGTAAAGCAAGTCTAAAACAGAATGCTTAGAAATGTGCCTGGTGGTAGGCAATTATATTACATTTAGGCCTTTTCAGTGCTAACACCAAATATCTCTTAAGTTTGTCCTTTGCTCTTGTATCCCCTTTGGAGCCACAGCTTGGCCACCACTTCACTGTGTATGCACAGCCAGCAGGCTCTGGCCATAGCAGTAAAGGCTTCAGCCACCTTTCCTGTACATAACTGTAATGTCCTTTGAACCACCTCAACTCAACCAGCATGAGTTTATCTTATTAATAAGGCCAGACAAGTAACAATGACTTTATGACTGGATATTCACACCATATAATATCCTCATTAAATACAGAAATAACATCAGATCTCTCAAGAGATTGGATCACAGCTCAGTGCCCTTCTGTGTCATCCATCAGTTCACGTCAATGCTGTGTTTTGCACGCTATGTTGCTAAGAACAGTTTGTATCGTGCAGTATTGGTAAAGGAACAAAGTCTTTTGTGAATGTAGAAAGAGAACAGGGTGTCTTCTGGTGTTCAGCGCTCTGTGAAGATGTTTAATGTAACAGCGGTTTAATACGCTGCTTTATGAGTATTCACGGACTACTGTGAGGAAACGTTGCCTTCAGGTCATTTGTTAATTGAAGTTTCAAAAGTGTTCAGCTGATTTATGTTTTCTGGCAGAGGGTGTATTGGAAAGAACATATTTTATTTGGGAGACTTGGGTGAAACTTCAGAGTCACATGAATATTCTGTTGCTCTCCTTTACAGTGAGCTGGCAGCCTACTATGAGGAGGGAATTAGGCAGGATAAAGAAAACAGCAAGAGAAACTCTATTTGTTTGAACTTGAATAAGAAATGTCAGTCTACTCAAAAAGCCAGACCCAAAGACTTGGTGTCCTTTAATGAAGAATTATATTTAATCAGTGTCACCTCTGACTTCAGACTTGAGAGTCTGCACATAAGGTTTTCAGCTCTTCTCTAGGAGATGTTAGTCCTTTTCATAGTAAATGAGAAAGGACTCTTAATGATACCAATTAAGAGATGTGAAGGCCTCGTTCTGCTCTTTATGGTCTGATGGGTCAGTTAAAATGTGACAACAAAACATAGGGGAACAATTTAGGCTCTTTGTGGAAAGATGAATGTCCCTGACTTAACTAAGCAGAAGGAAGAATGAGCTTGCACTGCCCACCCAATTACAGTCTCTCTCTCCCGGGAAAATGAAATAATTTGGAAACATTGCAAACATTGCAGTGTATTTATGTACAAAGATAAAATGGGCATTTTCATGTGAGCATGAACGTGGTGCGGCGGTTTGGAATCTCATTGTGTAACTTGCAATCTTTCCTGGGCCAAATCTGCCATTATCTAGCTACCAGTATGCAGGCTAAACACCTAAGTAATGACTGTTTGAAGTATTTATATGATGGAAGCTGGCAGCATGTTGAGGGGGATAATGAAAATGCTGACAGAGTTGGTCTTTCCCGTGCATGGCAGAAGTTTTGCATTTTGCCCCTGCCATTGAATATAGAAAGTGCTCATGAGAAATCAGAAACTTGGTTAGATTCCCCCTGTAATTAGACAACTGGGGTTTAACCTTTTAAAGACATACATGCTTTTTAATTACAAGATAACTATTACTCTTCTTTTTCGCTTGTTAGCCCATTGCACTAGGTGCCTGCTCCAGTCTCACCCTTAGCAATGAAGGATTTGGCTTCAAAAAGGAAGGGAGTGTAAATAATTCTTGCACCTTGATAACTGCATGAGCAGACAGTGTACAATGCCTCTGGAAAATCAACCACAGGCAGGTCTTCCCATGCAAGCTTAATGTCACACTTTGATATAATATTCTGTTCTGGTAAAGCTCCAGATTTTGATTTTTCTTGATTAAAACTATATTTTCAAGTTACATTTTCTCTTCCATTTTACTTCCAATCCATAGCATTTAGTCCTGGGCATGCCTTTTCTAGGTGTACACCTTTGTAACTATTAATACATGGTCTCAATCATGGACATCATGTGAATCCTTCTATACTTGAGGGGCAACACATGAAAGGCCAAGCAGCAAACAGAATAAATCTTTCCTTCTACTTTTATCTGGGAGTATTAGACTTGTAATTTGAATTTTTACCCATTTTGATGGATTTGTTACAGATTCCTGTGTGCTCTTGAAGCCTCTTTAGAGACTGTGGTATTCAAACCTCAAATATCCAAGTCTCTCAAAGATCAGAGGGAAACACCTGTCTTTTGTGGGGTTTGCTTGGGAAATGGCAAGTATTTAGTAAGTTGGGATGTGTCTGGTTAATGCTAATAGTGAATCGATCGAGAGGGAAAAGGAAGAATGGTACTAGAACAGCTGTTAGAATAGGCACTTCTCCATCCTGAGGGGTTTGTGCAAGGCTCTTGTGGGAAAAAGATGTGGCTGTTAGAACTGACTTGGCTGCTCCTACTGAAATCACAGGTAACAGTGTTAATTTGTTCAAAGGCAAGCACTTTCAACAGCACAACTAATGCATCTTTTGTAAAGCACTCATTACACGGAAATAATGCAAATAAATGTACATGGGAGGTAAGGGGGAAAAGCTTTCCATAATACTGGGAATTTAAGCTGATTGGGATACTTAAGTATCTGTGGGCTATATAAAGCTTTTCACTAAGTGACTATTGAGAGGAGCCATTTGAAAACTCATTTGCAAATTCATATGAAATTCGAAGCACAAATAGATGGTGTGACACTGCATTATTTATTCAACACACTGTTATTTTACTGCATTCTTAATACAAGAATTGCAATGAAGGAAGTTGTTGCTAGAAAAAAGGTAAATAGAATTTATAATCTCTGAAGGAGTAGAAACACAATAGAGACCCATATAGGAAGTGACCCAGGCCGCACCATGTCTGTTAGTAATAAAGGAAACATTTTCCTTTGAGTTAAACATTGATTACATGGATGAAGTTACAAGTAATAAGAAATGAAATCTCTACAGAGAGAGCTTTTTTTCCTTTTCTTTACCTGTTATTTTGAGTTACTTTGCTGAATATGATTCCCAAAAGTCACCTTGAAGTTGGAAACTTTTCCATAGTTTGGCTATTTTATGAAACATCACATAAATATAGAACTGCAGATTATGTGGTCGTAATAAAATTGTACTGATCCAAGAATGTGATAACAAATGTGTTCATGTAGTGGCAGTGGTGAGGGGTCTTGCCTTCTGTTTGCACTGACACTGTCTGGTGGGGACCAAATGCATTGATGTGTATTATAATATGTATGGTGTGTGTATCGAGTATTTGGAGTTATCCTGTTTCCCATTGACACGACTGGTCCGTCTTATCTAGGGGAAGCTGTGCTTAATTTGCAGATTTTCCATCTTTGTTTTCTTTAGTTTTTTACCAAAACTCACATTTCAGCCTGAAGAATTCATGTTTGCATTTTGCCCGTAATACACCTATTATTGATTTTGTTTTCTGTTTTAGTTCTATCAAGTGCCAGCCATCTGTATAAAGCACAAATCAGGATATCTCCTAGAGCCAAGCATTAAAGCAATCTGTGAGGCAGAGTAGTAAGTTAATCACAAAAGAGTTGTCTTGGCTTTAAAATCCTACTAATCCAGTGTCCAGTATGTATCAGGAGCTCTGTGCAGAAGAAGATAGCTGTTAATCTGGAGTATTTAAAATCAACCTTTCAAAAATTATGGGCCTGGGATTATAAACATGATATAATATTGTTATCATATGTATTTAGTTAACATAGTATAATTCAATACAAGTAATAATACACTGGTTTATGTTCAAATGTATTAGAACCCTACAACTCACTTATCAGTTCTAAACAAATGATGGAGTAAGAAGAGATTAAAATCACTCGTGACTAGTACTATCTGGTTCTTTATCACAGGTCAATGATGACTATATTCTGCTGTGTTGTTCCATTGAGGTAGAAAACAGATAAGGTGTTTCAGATAGTAAAACTTTTAAGCATATAAAACTAAAAAGTAAAATCAAGTTTCATTTGTGATATGCATTCATTTTCATGACCTATGTCAGCTGTGCAAATAAATTATTATCATCTCAATTACTTCACAGAACCATTGGTTTTATTTTTCTCAATCTCTTTGAACAGGAATTGTATGATACAGCTTAATAACGTGAAATATTTCACCAGCTACTAATCCCAACTGAGAAGTCATTTCAGAAACCTTAACTTTTTAATGGTTATTTATCTTTTCTGAATTAACCTAAATTAATTGATTATCGTATCTAGTTCTTCTTGAGCCAGAAGTGCACTCTAGCTTCAATCAGTCTTTGCTGCTCCTTTCTTCTAGAGGTACTGGCTCTACATAATATTGTCTCCTTCTGGTTTAATTTGCTCTTATAAACACAGCACTTTCTTTGGGGCCACATTCCTTACCTGGATATCCCTGTGATACTGAGCGCTCTGGCAACAAATTTCTTTCATAACTTATATTTGGAGTTTATAGGTCTTGAAGTGGTAGAATTTTGTATCATGTTTCAGTATCAATGCCTTACACAGCAGTAATGATACTTTTCTGTATGGCTGACACATGAACCCATTCATACATCTGCAAACCATATTTATCTTACTGTTTATTGGCTTCAAATCTCAGCTGAACATTTTAGTTGGATTAATAATGCCCAAAAGTAGATTTAAATTGTACAGTGGGGAGGTTGTAAAGACTGTCTGAATATGTAAAAGTCAGAACACTAAAGTGGAATAGTTTAATGTGTCCAGATTAATGTGATTTGTTTTTGCACTAGTTAGCTTGCTGAAGCTACTTTTCCAATGAACATCAGATATCAGCCCCTCACCAATGCAGTTTTGATGATGTTGCCAGGAATATAAATTGAATTAGAAGCCCTCAGCATCATCCATGATGGTATTATTACAAGGCTAAAATAATTTCTAGCTGTATCTCAGAAATGCTGTTTTCATCCAGATATAGCACCATTCGCGCATAGGAATCACATATAGAAAGACATGGAACAGGTTTTGTTTGCCTTTGGGGTTGGTTTGGATATGTTTTTCCTGGGAATGTGACAGCCTTCTAATCGACCAAGAAGGTATATTTTCTTACAAAACAACCTTATTTAAGACTAGTGACATCAGTTATAATAACTAAGATATGTGTATCTGTAATATGTAGAATGATAATTTGTAGATACTTAACACAAGGAACGACTAATATATAGAAATATTAATGTGAGACATCTTCGGCACCGTTTTCATAGTCCCTGTAGAAATACAGTGGTAGATGACACCTAGTGGAGTTTGACGTTAACTGCAGGAATGTACCTAAGCCTCCAAAACTGCTCACGAGTGGAGTTAAAAGAGTGAAATATACCTGGAGCTATTAAACCTGACTGTTCCTCTTGTTCTAGTTACAGAGATGGGAATTTTATATCCCTGCCAAATTTGTTGCCCTGTAAAAAAAAATATAGTTACAGGGGAACTGTAACAAGAGGGAGCAAAAAACCTTTTCAGCCTCTACACTTTCCCACTCAATCTTTATTTAATACTTGAGGTTGCAGGATTTAGAATTATAAACACACTATTTTTTGCTACTTCTAAAGCTAAAAACGTTTTATCTTTATTCTAATGCTAAAAGTGTTTTATCTTTATGTGCGAGTTATTATACCAAACTATACTGGGGGGGGGGGGGGGGGGGGGGAAGGAACAGGCATTTTTGCCTTGGAGAGAAGAAAGCGTCTGTTGTATTTAGCGGTTATCATGGTCTTTCTCAAAACATAGTGTCATTTTACCAAATGATAGTCAATTGATTACATTGAGCTTCACCTCATCAAACAACTCAGTTATTCTTCGGTCTGAGGAGATGTTTTTAGGGGTTCTTCTAAGTTCTGGGAACCCTAAGCACTGTTTTACTGCTGCATCAAAATGCCTGAAAAGAAAAAATATGAGATATGTTTTCCTTCTTTCTGTTAGATAGATCAATGTTAGGAAAATAGGAGTCTTAGAGCCATATTTGGTTCCCTAATAGAAATACAGCTCAGTTCTTAATCTTGTTGAATAAAATTAAAATAAATTACTAGAACGACCATTTGCAGCATCAAATGCTCACCAGCATGCACATACTTGGCCTACAGCATGGTGAATACATGCTGGTTTCTGTTTACAAGAGTATTTGGGTTCATGCTGGAAATTAGTTTCCTTTGGGCTCTTATACCATTGTTTTTTATTAGCATAGGTCTAAGTCACATCTGTTGTACTCACCTGTTCATGGGCCACATTGAGAATCTGTCAGAAACTTATGTTTTGGGTCTGATCATTAAGTGAGCAGTTTTGTGTTGATTTAGTTGTCTCTGCTTCTTAACAGGATATATATAGGGGCACAGTCACCTCAGTGAACATATAGAGCTGTAATACATCCAATGATGTTTGTGGGGATGGTGGATCAGGAAGACTTGGCCCAGCAGGAGGCAGCTGCTGCATTACTGTGTCTTTCATACCTCTTATAATCTCTGGAGAAATTTCATTTAATAACCCATCTCCCCTGAAAGCACCAGTGGTTAATGTTGCTCCATGGTAGATGTGCTAAATTGGCCAGAGTCCATTTTAATCTCTTGTTTACTAAGTCTGATAATGAAGTATTGACTTTCCAGCAGATGGGGCTTGCCAAGCAGTTCTGCTTACTACTAAGAGGGCCTGTGGGCCAATCTGTGCTGAAGCATGGGGCTTGTATACTCAGTGGAGTGGCATATTGAGTCAGGAACTGGAGGGTGCCAAAGTCAGGATAACACTTGGAATTATTAAACAAACACATATACACATGCATCACAGCAAAATGACTACAGTGGTCTCTGCTTTGCAATGGTTTCACCAAGCATCCTTCCTGGTACTATGTTCAGTATGAGCATGAGCTTCCAAAACTGCTTAAAACCATTTAGATCAGCAGGCAACCTAAGACAGCACTCTGAGTTGCCATGCTATATCCTCTGATTATGGGCTGATTATAGATGTGCTGCAACTTTGAGATAATGAATTTTAACAAGTCTATTGGATCACTTTGCAAACAGTAAATGTGGCAGTTGGAAGGTGGTAGTGATGCACATCTGTATCTTTGTGCTCAGTTTTCTTGAAAGGTTTGATTTAAAATGCATACTTAGAAAAAAAAAGTAATACTGATGCAGTAGAAGTGAAAGAATTTAATAGATCCATTGATTTGCATTCATTATAGTTTGCTTAATTTAGTCTATAGGAACTTCTGTCATTTAATCAAAATGCAAACCACCAATTGTTACATACCCAGGAGTAAACCCCATTGAACATGCAGGCAGAGTGTATCCCGAGGCAGCTATGGTAACTAGAGCCAGTGTCCCCTGTGGTGCTGCTCACTGTATGGCACTTACTCATGTGCCATGCGATGCATTCATGGCTATATGTAATGTCCATCCCTGAGGATGTGTGTGACCGTGCTGGTACACCATAAACCTGGGTTCATACTCAGTATTCATCAGTGACACATGGCCACATCACAGATGTAATTTGTTCAGACTCCAAATTAACATACTGCTGGGTGCGAATGCGGAGCAGATGGGCTGCTTTGGGATAATAATACACTTGGACACTAGCGGAGGCAGTGTATCTTGCATTCACATAAAAGCATCCATGGAGAGCACCAAGGGGTAGTCATACTAAGTTTGGCACCTAACTTGGGAAGACTAGGAGCACCAGTGGCAGACAATGATTTGATTTCTGCTCTGAATGCCCTTCTGACAACACATATCTCTCTTCGTTATCTATATGAAGAATCCAAGCTACAGGTATATACTGAAGCTGGTTGCCAAATACCCATTTATATGTTCCGTGTGAGGGTTTGGTAGTACCAACCATATGTAATTAGCACTGATAAAGGATGATAGCACTTTCAAAGTCCTCCTAGTGAACCATTTCTGAACTGTTTACTTACCCCATCCCTGCTGAAGAAGAGGCAGCCAGGAATGTTGTCTTCATTATGGTGGGTCTGACTTAGAAGTTGCCATGTACTAAAAGAAGTTGCATACCCTTCCCTAGCGTACACATCTCGATTTCACTAAATCAGGGCCATGTTTTTGAGTGATTTATGTGGTCTGAATGTCACATTACCCAGTAGAAGAAACTGCTGTCAGAGCTCATAGGATGTGGCTCTAGAAACCCATTTTCAGACCCTTTCCTAGCTGGGCACAGAGGCAGCTGAGTTCAGTCTGCTGGCCCTAAAACCCAAACAACTTCAGTTCCAAATTCACCCGACGTGCTGACTCAGCTGTCACCACCATGAGTAACTCTGAGCCTGATGGTAGGACTGTATTTACTTAATATGTGCTAAGGGCAGACTTTCTTGAGTCAGCGCTTCAGAGCTCCATGCTTAGTGAATATACATAGAAGCAAAAGATAACAGTTCTGCCTTGTCCACCAGCTCACAGAAGCCTTGATATTAAAAGAATAACTGGTGAGCAAGTTTCCTGTGCTGGTGCTGACCGTGATGCCTACTGTGAGAATAAATCAAAGGCCTTTTTACACTGCAAAAAAAGACTTTCAAAAATTAATCTCACAACAGCCCACATAGCACTGAGGGCTTAAATACCTTATTGACCAAATTGGTGTTCAGTCTGTTGCAAAAACTAGGAAGAGCTTGCATCAGTTTATCTCCCCCATGTAATATCCTTTCAGTCATGCATCTTTAGGCAGGGGTGGCTCTTTGGGTGTCAACATTAAGCTACTGATCTGCATTTACTTTTGTTTGATACATGGGAGTTAAAAACCTGGTGGCAACACTCTGTGGAATGTGTAGCTGTTCAGAAGTGTAACACTTGCTGCAGTATTCAGGTAATACGAGTAGAAATTTTGGGATGTGCTCCACATTTTGTAAAACAAAATGTGGATTTTAGAGTTAAATCTAGCTACACAATAAAGAGCACTCCTTAGATGCAGTTACAGATGGCCAGGCTGTTTTGTGCACTGTCTCCAGTAGGATGCATTGCTGGCAGTATTCAGGGCCACGTTGGATGGGGCTTGGAGCAGTCTGCTTTAATGGAAGGTGCCCCTGCCCATGGCAGGGGTTGGAACTGGCTGAGATTTAAGGTCCCTTCCAACCCAAAACGTTCTGTGATTCTCTTAATTTTGTAATTCCATGCAGGATTTGGAGCACATGTTGCAGTAGTACCACTAGATGGAGCAGGGAAGCAGCAGTGCTGCATGGGTTTGGCCATAAGGGCAATCCCACATGATTATCTCCTAGGCAAAAGAGGAGAGAATGGAATAAGAGGCAGAAGAGTAAGAAACGGAGTATATGAAGAAGCAAAAAATAGGCTTTTATGACATACAATTAAATATTGTCTTTACCTAAAGACAAATAAATGTAAAGCAGAGGAAACCTACACTGGAGATGTGCAACAGTAATGCAAAAAACACTATGAAAACAGATGTTGGATCTTGTTTTCAAGCCCTAAAGTATATTTACATTCTTCTCGAATTTTTATTTTCCTACTTTTCTGTTTTCCCCATCTTTTATCATAACTGTAAATAAAAAATGATACTTTTATAGTAAAATTGCATTTTTGTCTTGAGAACCTTACTTAAAGCTGAAGTATTCTCAGGAATGCAGTAAGTTTTGCAATCAGTTTTTATTGTTTAATTTCAGTAGGGAAGATTTAACTTCACTTGACTACTTGAGAAATATCCTTCTTAAACTACCATGTGGCTGCACTCCACTTTTATTGCTCAGATTTTACCTTGCTCATGCAAAGAAAATTAAGGTGTTAACGTGATTTTTCCATTGCTGTTGTTAAATATTGTTGAAAAGAAGCATTATTTCACCTTCTCCTTGCAATATGAACCCTAAGTGTAAAGCTACAACTTGATAGATAGTGAAAGCAGCCAACTCCATTACAGAGTTTGCCTTCTTGATCCTTTTGGGGTATAGGGAAAATGGCAAGTAGAAAAAATAATCTGATGAAATAAACCAGGTTTAGTGCTGAATGATCTCTATGAAATTAGAGTGGGATAAATCAGTGTGGTTAATTTACAAATGCAGAACAATTCAGCATATCTTCTGCCAGTAATTAAGAACTGCTATTATAATGAGAAATTTATCAGGTCTTATAAGAATGAGTAAGACTCCTCTCAGACACAGGTAGGGTTTGATCAGGCCACACTGTTCTGAGATTGTGTCTTTAGTAGCATCCTACTAATATCATCAATTTCAGGAGAGTTCTTGGTGATTCTAATTTCTGCAAGGTATGTGTATCAATAAAAGAGCATGCTGGCAATCCATTCTGGTTTGTAGAGAATTTGCAGAGAGTTTACAAAGAATGTTCTGTAGAGGTGCACTTCACATTGCACTTTGGTAGAAAACAAGTGATTTGAGAATCTCAGTTATCCCCAGTTGCTCATTTTCACTATTATGCTGTGCAAAACTTTCCTTCAGCTGTGCTTCTGATACTATGTATGGGGCTGCATTAGAAACCCAATCAATAAAGACAGCCAAATTGAAAAATAAGGGTCCCCACCAAAAGAGATTTTTTTCCTTAATCCAGATATTCTAAAGCTCAATGTACTTGTGAATCTTTGCTCCGCAATGTTCCTTGTGCATACTTTTTGCATCTTTAAAACTGTGCATTTACAATGGTATTTCTTCAAGATGGTTATATGGACAGATGTAGGAAATAAATGTTTGGAGAGGACAAAGAGAAGTCAGTTTTGAAGGCAACCTTCAGTTGCAGAATCTCTACCCGTGCCCCATAATGAAGCAAAAGTTTCACTGTACTGGTACAGTGTCTCTTAAATACTATTTCCTGCAACAGGCTAGATTGAGGGATCACTGTCTATCTGGTGAATCCCAAAATGTGAAAAAAGATTCCATAGGTATTGCTACTGGGGTCACTGGGCATGCCACCAGCATAAAAGCACTGAGCATGTAGAGGCAACAAAAATGACAAGGTCAGAATTAGGAATTTTCTAGTCTATTTTGGGGAGAAAATGGGATGAGAAATTATACAGCCACTAAGGTAAGGAATTATATGTGTTTCGATGACTCTTGCCCTCAGTGGATTGTGATCACTGTTCAGGAGTCCCTATATTTGCTCTTGCATGGAATAAAAAACTGAAAGAGAAGACACTGCAGTTAGAACTGTGATATCTGGGAATAGCCTTGAAAACGTTAACGAATCTCTAATTAGAAGCAGGAGTGTTCATGGGAATTGTGAATCATTTGCTGAGAAAAGCAGATCTGAGCAAATGAAATGCCTCCAAATAGCAAGGACAGAGAGCTATACATGGAATTTGAGTACAGAATGACTTCATCTCAGTATCCACAAAGCAACAAAAGGCATTGGTACAAGGGAAGAAAAGTAAGCAAGACTTAAAAACAAAAGAAGTAAAGAAAATATAAGGCAAAGTTAGGTAGCGCTGCACAGATTCCATGGGTAATACCCAACATCAAGACAGACTGAACAACCAAGATGCTGCTTCCCATGTAATTGTTCATTGCATAGTGAAACAGAGTAATTAGGATGGAAGGGACCCAAGAAGTTCTCCAAGCCTCTGGTCATCTTAAATCAGGTTGCCCAAGACCTTACCTAGGTCAGTTTTGAATATCCTAAGGATGACTATTCCAGAATAGCAGAAAACAAATACCAGAATAACAGAAATAGAGAAAATAGGAGTTATAAAAGGGGAACAGAAGCTACAAAGAGATGATGAGCTTGTGTTGCCAGTGTAATACAGCAAAGGAGACTGAGATGGACAATTATCTGACGGTTCAGCCCTCAAAAAGTCATATACATTGGGAAAGAGGCTGTGGTGAGCCGGAATCCCAATGCATCCACTATAAAACTAGGAAAACAGATGTAAGAGCAAATATAAGTATAGGAAAGAACTAGAGAAGTGTAGTAGGAAAAGAGGGGTCAGGTATAGGAAAAACTTTGTGCAAGAAAGTCAAATCAAAGTAGACATAAGCAATTCAAAGACCTTCTAGGCACTGCCTGGTGGAGAAAAATCACCAATGCGAAGTCAAATCTCATCCAACCATTAAAAAAATAAAGCAGAATTAATTCTCATTTGAGAACCACTTGAGTGCACTTGAAAGCAAATGAATTAAAATGTGATGGCAGTCAGTACCGTCTTTGTGCTGAACTCTGGACCGATAACCCTGTGCCCCCATGAGTCAGGAAATGCATGTGTGAAAGGAATATTAACAGTGCAAACAGATAAAGTAGGGTGTAGTGACATGCATAGAGCTAAGAGAAAGGCAAATGAGTTGCAAGTGACTAGGGTACGAAAAAGAGACAAGAAAAGAAGTAGTTTTATATGTATATTTACATGGGGATGCATATAATTGCAGTTTAACTATAGGTATTCTATTTCAGTATATACTGCATTATATACCTAGACCATATATACCAGTATTTATGTCAGTAATTAACTAGTCTAGTTGTACAGTCAAGAAATTACCCAGTGCAAGGTGGATAATGTCTGAATTATCAATAATACATATTTTAGAGTGAAGTTGAAATGAGGGAATTCACAGTTTATTGCTATAAAACGTAACTTCTGCTTCTGTCCAGTGAAGCTTATACTTGTTTGCTGTGAAGTGGCAAAAATGCCTATGCTGTATTGAAGCAACCCAGAGTTCATGGCCAGCATTTTCAGTAGGAGTGAATGTTTTTAATGCCTTTATTTTTCCTTTTTCTTCATTTTTCTTTTGAGTTTCCAATTTCAGACAACTTCAGCCGAGTCATTTGCGGCCATTGACATGCTCTACGTTTCTAGAAATCAGAAGCAGCTTACCTTAAACTTTACAATCAGCATTCGAAGCTTTTTGATATTCATACATTCCTTTGGGCCTGTGTGAGCTTGGGCAAAGGCACAGAGGAGTGAGCAGCAGAATGTGGAGTTTCTGCCTGTCATTTTGCTCCTCCAGGGTTTTGCCGAAAGGGGAATTATGTCAATGAGAGGAGTCTCACTGTATCCTACAATTTAGGTGCATGGCAATTCAAGCACAATCCAGCTCCTGTGAAAATACATGAGAAGCAGAGAATAAGAAAGAAACTAGATTACTATCACCAGTATACATCCAATCTCTTTTCTATTTGGAATGTATTTGGGTCTATTACAAGGTCTTATTTCTCTTTTTACTCATTTTAATGGGGCTAAAACAAATGGAAAATTAAAATATATAAGAAAAGCTATTCTCCAGCACTGCACCATATTTTCTTCCTAAGTTTCTGTTGTAAATTCATTAGCTCAGAAGATTGTTTAGGTTTCAGAAACTGTCACACTCCACACAAAGAATAGCTTACGCCGCCTCCTTCCTTTAACTTAGTGTGAATGTTATGCACGAGATAGCTGACACCAAGTTGTGATGTTATCACCTTCATTTAACTTCTTGCACTTAATTTACATAATTAAATTTTGTATTCCATTTTGTTACTATTTCATATTGAGAAAACAGTTTTAAAGACATCCAGCTCAGGGTAAGCACTTACATATAGCTCAGGGATAGCAACATGTATTCATTGTCGCATTAAACGGGTTAAGCTTTAAATAGTTGAGCTCTCCAGCTGCTCTAGTACCTATCCAGCTGGCAAAAGTGTGGAATAATCTATGACTCAGGGCTTTCCAATTTTCAAGATCACATTTCTACAGTTTGACCAAATGATATGCTAGAAAGAAAAATGGTGTGTTGACCACGGGGCCAGTATTTGATTTCAAGCCTTGATGCACCAATACTTCAATAGGAAATGATCTTGATAGGATGACAGTCTGAAATCTGTCACCAGACATCAAGGTCATAAATTACTGTACCTCGTGTTTACTATTGTTTCTCACTCATAATAGGTGGGAAATGTGTGTGTTTATGATATGATTAAATTACTGAAGGTCACACATTCCAAAAAGTTGGGGGGTTCTGCAGTTATATTATACATTTTAATGATTTTTTTAAGTATATTGCCTTCGTATACTTAAAGCATGTTATATTATCATACAGACTTTTAGTGAACCACATTCTTCTGGAGTTCTTGCAATGCTTCCAGTATTTCCTTTTTGTAGGGTTAATGCTATCTGGGTACTAGGAACCTGTAATTCCACTTTAACTTCTCAGTGGTAAACAACTGAAGGTCATATCATTTGTTTCGAAGCCTCTTTTCCCTTTAATTTTCAGAGTCTTTGTAGCTTATGGACTGAATGTCATGACTTTTTAATGATGATAGAAAATACATAGGATACTATAAAAAATATGGTTTTTTATAGAGTTCCTAACAGTCTTTAACTTGACAGCAGGAAGTGCAATTTACCTTTTAAAACTGAAATAAGGGATCAAATCAATGTCTTAGATTTGTAATGTCTTATGATTTGGTATATATTTTCCTCTAAATGAAAAGAAAAAATCTCTTTCAGAGATATAAAATCTCTGAATATAATTATTTCAGAGATATAAAATCTCTTTTCAGGGAATAAAAAATATCACTTTGGATACCTAATCGTTCCTAAACAGGTATTTTAGCAAACAGCTTTGTTTTGAGGCTCCTGAAGGGAAAAGGTACATCAGATTTCTGTTATAAAAACTGAATCTTTGCAGGAATCTTACTGATTAATTTTCTTTTTGATTCTTGTGTCTGACTAGGAGGTATTAACTCTCTTTTTAATTCAATTATCTCCTTCTGCCTTCAATCAATGCTAATAGGTTAATTTATTTTCAGCTATTATTATTGCTTATTTCATAACAAAACACAAACACCAGGAGACAGTTGGAGATGCAGTATCATTTTGCAGCGAGCAATTGGCAGAGTTAGGGTGTGAGACAGCCTCTTCCATGAAGCATTTAACAGTTACAGTGGGTAAGTCAGAGTAGGTAAAAATGCCCTTCTTACAAATAAAATGGCTAAAATTAGTATTTAGATTTGTTGCCTTGCTTGATTTTCAATTATCCTTTTTTTTGCAACTTTGAAGCAGCCTCTGGAATGATATTTATATGGAATAAAGGGGTGAGAAAAGAGCTACTAAAGGTTCAGGAGTAGTGAAAATGGAAACGAAAGCCTGAATGTAGGCAGAAGGAGGGTGGGAGTAAGTGTGTGCATCGGGATCAGCAACACTCAATCTTTCTCAGCACATTTAGTGATGGTCTCTGTGGTATGCACCAGTAAACTATTAGGAGAGTGGTTGTCAGACCATGCACCTAATATTGAATTTTCTATTCTATTAATTGTTTATTATGCTGTTCAGCCTAAACATGGCCACTAGTGTCTCTGCTTTATTAGGGCTTACTTAAACAATTTGGACAGACTTCTGAGGACTTCTCTCTGTAGCCTTTGTTACAATCCTTGGATTTTTACAATTCTTTTTAAGAATAACATTGATATCACTGATGTATTGCTTTCAAGTCTGGGCATCTTTCTCAGCATCCTTCAGAATCAGCATCCAGGATTTATTTTCCCTGAATCACTTTTTATTCATACAGAGGATATGTATTTCTCTGAGGATTGCATCCACAGCTGGTTATCACTGTTATGCTTAGAATTAGACTTTTGCTCATTCTAAATCAATTATTTCTGACAGGTGCAAGGCCGTATAATCCCTTTGGTACTTGGCAGCAAGCAGAGTTGGATGGAAGAGACGTGTAGGTTGGAAGACTGTTAAAAGTCTTTTAAATCAGTTAAATCACATCCTCTTTTGGTTACACACAATCTCAGTTCAGGTACCATCTGAAAACTTTTTCTTTTAACTTTTGTTTTTAACATTAAGATGTCTAGATTGCAAAATCTTAGAATCACAGAATCACAAAATAGTTTGGATTCACAAGGATCTTAAGATCGTCTAGTTCCAACCCTCTGCTACAGGTAGGGACACCTCCCACTAGACCAGGTTGCTCAAAGCCCCATCCAGCCTGGCCTTGAACAGTGCTGGGGATGGAGCATTCACAACTTCCTTGGACAAACTATCCCAGAGCCTCACCACTCTCACAGTGGTGAGATTTTCTTCCTCATATCCAATCTAAATTTCCCGTTTAAGTTTAAACCCATCACCCCTTGTCCTGTTGCTACAGTCCCTGATGAAGATTCCCTCTCTGTCATGCTTGTAGGACCCCTTTAGACACTGTAAGGCTGCTGTGTAAAGAACAAGTTTCATTCATTACTGTGTATTATTAAACTTGTGCAGCTCTCTAGTCTGCTTTCCCAGACTTTCTTCCCACTGTGTTATTCTGCCCTCCTTCCCAAAATTCCCATTTTTCAGCCTTGAGTAAAGACAAAAAAACCAAACTCTCTGCATGATTTGCTGTCCCAACATTTTAGCCATGAGAGATCTCAGCCTTGTTGTTCTGGAAAGGATGCAAGAAGAGCTTGCTGCCTGATTAATCTAAAAATTAAGTATTGAAGTTATTTAGGATTAAATTAATATTAAAAGTGTTATTTTAAATAATGAAAATAGTATTTTTAATCAGATCATAATTTCATACATTGCTCTTTGTGATTTTCAGCTATGCCTTTCATTTGCATGGTGCCTTTGTTGTTTTATCTACATGCATATATACGTGTGTGTGTTTTAGTGTCTAGAGACCAGAAAAAATTGCTCAAATGAGATTAAAAAGCCATTTCTTATGCTGTGAAGCTTTCTTGTGGAATTCTAACCGTATTTTCAGACACAGACCCATACTACTCTCATAACACAGAATAGCTGAGTGAGGTGGGAAATGCAGACTTTGCTGTGCCAGAATTGATGCAGGAATATGAACCTGGCAGTCAAAACAATTACCAGGACCATGAGAGTGTGGAATTAGTGTCTCCCATTGCAGCTTTCAGTTTGTATACACGATTAAAGATTCATTAGTCTACATAGAGAGGAATTATTTATTCTGCCCTTTGTCTGTCTGAATGATTTTATGTCCATCTTCCTCCTTCCAGAGGGTATGTTAGGAGACTGAAGAAAAGCCTCGGAAAAAATCAGGATTTTCTAATTTAAAAAATAAAATAAAATCCCAGATATTAACTTTAGGTTATCTAAGTGTGTATTTTCTGTTTGCAACTAATTTACAAAGAAATTCCTTTTTTTTCTATATATATGGAAGATCACAGCATCTTTTAAGATACCATTAGAAAACTATGCAGGTGGAAAAGTTATTGAGTTGTGTGATTTATGTAGGAGTTCTCAGTGCTGTTGTTTGTGTCTTTCTGGGGGAGAAGATTAGCATGGAAAAACACATGTCTGTAGATCACTATATCTCCCTAGAGGAGCTCTGTTGTCACCTGTTAGCTTGAGAGGTGGAGCATCATGGACAGGTCTAGAAAAGTGAATAATGAGGCTAGGGAGTAAGCTGAGAGTAACGAATTTATGCCATAACTAACTTTCCCATTTTAAAGACTGAATTAAAGTCATTCATTTGTTTGAATTTCTGATTATTCATATCTCATGATATCATTCTGGTTATTCTGATCCATTCGTATCCATCCCCTGGGCATACACTATAGAATTGGCTCAGGAAAACATTAACTCTACAGACTATTTCATAGCACTGTAGAAATGTGAAGGAGGCACCTCTTTTTCCTCACAGTTGTGAGTTCAATTTGTCTTCAAAGCTATGGTTGTTACATTCAGAGGGCTTTCACATTGAGGCCCCTGCTGGTGCTCACATGCAGGCTGATTTCAGCTATAAATGCCGAGCTACGTTACGCTTATTTTCTGGGTTTGCTTTCATTTTGTTTTGTCACTGTTTTTCATGTTCTTATTGGAACTATTTACTCCATACGAAGAAGTGGAAATATCTTTTTGGCAAAAGCAAATATAGGGAGTGTGAAAGTTTGCAGAAGTTTTGAGCACAGGAAAATAGGAATGCACATTGTTCTGCTGTCTCACTTCAAGTGTTTGCTGTCGAGCATCCACATCTGCAATGTTGGAAAGCATATTGTTATATGCTTGCATAAAATATTCCTCTTTAACCCACTATAACCCCCCAGGCTTAGAAAGTAGGGAGCAGAAAAGGGCTCCCTGATTTAAGGCAACTCAACTTCATCTAACATCATCTATCAGCTTGTATAGACACTTTCCTAAGTAAACCAGGTTTCATCTTGAACATAAAATCATCAGGCATAGAATGGTTAGGATTAGAAGGGACCTTAAAGATCATTTAGTTCCAACCCACCATATATTCCAGTCCCTCATGCTAGGGTATTTTTTTCATTTGGTATGTCCATTTGTTCATATGTACCATTAACTAAAATACTTTTGTAGATATGGAAAACCTTTCCTTAACAGCAAACACCTCCTTGTCTTGTTGCAGGGAAGACAGGGAGAAATGGGTTTTAAAAGATCTGAATGACTTCTTAACTCAGCGGAGGTAACACCAAAGCTTACCTATGTGTAAATTTGGCACTCATTAATTTATTATATTTGTGATTAACACTATATCTATACTGTTACTGTGCAAGGTTATCCGGATGAATTATTGAAGAAGTTCCAGTGAAATTCCATGCTCTTCCTTTTGCACTGATTTTTATGCAGGTATTTTGAAATCAAAGATCCACACGCACAAAACACCTTCAATCTTTTGACTATCAACAGTGGCTTTTTGATCTTAGAGTGACCCTTAGAGCTGAAAACAAATTTCTCTTTGTGAAATGTGCAAGGAGACATCTAAGGCTTCTGAAAGGCAGGGTTAGTAAGTATCAGTATGTAGAAATAACCACTTACTGCCAAAGGGATGATGTGAGAAAAGTTAGCTCTATGCAGCTGCACAGTAATGCTTTATGTCTGCTGTATTTTCTGTCACATTTAAATAGGTTTTGTTGCTTTTATACGCTTTAGAAAAATAATATGGAATATATTACTAACTAGCATTAGGCTCTGTATGAAAATCAGCGAAATCAGTATATGGCGGGTCGTAAAGGTACCAAGATACTCCTTTTTTACTTCTCCTGCTGATTTTCTCTTGATCTTAATCTATCATCAAAAGTAAGAAAGCACAACAACCCACAATCAAAAACACTTTCTCTTGGCTGAGTTCAAAATTATCCACAGGATAATTCATAGGCCACCTACTCAAAGAAGTGCTTTTGAACACCCTCTAAGAAATTCTAGTTCATTAGGGAAAGACCAAAAGCTACAAATACAATAGACTATTAAAAATTGGTCTTGGGTCCTTGCAGTAAGGGAACATTAGTTGAAAATGACTCCCAGATAAGCAGTAAATGCAGACCCAGCTGATCCATCTTTAAGTGAAGGATTACAAAGCAAACTGGCAGGGCTGCTTCTTAGGGGTAGTGGCCAACTATTTATGCCATGCTGTTTCCATTTAAATGAAAGATCAGCCGCCTTATGGACTCTTATTCTCCACATCTAGTGCTGTGGTCCATGCAGGGATGTTTGTTACCCTTTTGAAGGTTTCAGCAAAAAGTAGAGGGTAAAATAGCATTCATAAGATAAAATTGACCTGTTAGTCTGCATAAAAAACAGTAAGTTTCTATGCAACCTGCTACAAAATGTTGGCAAGGGCTGTGATTATTCTCTGGAATAGTGGGATTTCGGATGGGGTTGGATTATCTTTGCCGTGACATAAAATCAGGGGTCACCAGCTCTATCACTAGTAAATTCATTAGGAAAAGTTAGCCCTGCCAAGGTGAGAAAAATCCTCCTTGGCTGCCTGTGTATCCCTTCCTCTCTGTACTATTTTTGTTTGGGCATGTTTTGCAGTGTACACGGAGACTCTGCAAGCAGTATACACACAGTTTAAGAGTAGAGAGCAAATATTTGCTGGCTACTATAAGCAGTGGATTTCTAAGCTAAATACTACTCAGCTGAGCATTAATATAGTCACTGTTTCAATGACAGGTTTTTCAGCCAGCTGTGGAAGGACTCACTTTCATTGCTCCTTGGAAAGGGATTGTGACTCCTTGTTGCTATTTTTCTTTTCCTTAGGATTTTAGCTACCTTTTCACAGAAGTATTTTTCTGCCTGAATCACTAAGATGTATCTTTAGCTCCAAGAGAAGAGCTGAAATCTTGAAAGAGTGATGGGAAGAGGAGCAGGTAGGGAGGTTGAAGGGCAGAACTGAAGAGGGAGATTTCAGTGGGGGATAGAATGGATGTGGGCTTGACAGCAACAGAAATGGAAGCTGAAAGATAAGTATAGTGAGCACGGAGGCAAATATTTGGAGGCTAGATGAAAGCTAATGAAACAGGCAAGGAAAATAAAGCTTTTTAGAGCAGTGCCTTTCTTTCCCCCCAGTAAGTTGGAAAGTGAGCACGATGATTAATTGTTACACATGCCATCAGGAAGCAGATCAAAGCAAAGTCAAGATCAAAACCCCCACAATATTATTTGTATAGAGTGTTTGTTTATGAGGGGTTGGGCCATTAGCATTCTTCAGTTATGCATCAGGTTTCTGTATTACTGTGATGGAAATTAGCACAGCTCTTCAGAAGTTAATGAAATGCTTCAACTCACATTAAGTGTGACTCTGGCCCTCTAGATCCAATCTGCGTATGGCTTAACACCAGCATACTTCTGTGGACTTCCGTGGTGCTAATCCTACCTCAGGCTTAAAGGAACTTCACTACTTAACTCAAAAGACAGTATTTCTGAGGACATTAACTCAGCTTGTAACCCTGGACAGTCACTCACTGTCTTAATTATAATAATTCCTTAAACTGCTTCCTAAAAATCATCTAATTTTAAAGCCCTGACAACTTTTGGTAAATACATTATATACACATCACTTCTGTACAGAGCTACCAATATCAGTGGATCAGGGAGATGGGGAATGAGATAATTTTTTGCTCTTTACTGTTTTTAAACTGCTGGTTCATCCTCTGCAGCTGCCTTTCATTTTATAGGTGCACTAAATTTGATGACTGTGAAGGGTTGTTAAACAATATACTGTGATAAAAATAGTTCCCTTTGCTGACATTATATGTTTTTTTCTAAACTAGGTCTGTAAATTACATTAACAAAAACTACTTGCTTTCTTTTCTTACCCTCTACAATTTGAGACAGGTAAACGAAATTGTCTCCATAGGACCAAGAGCAAAGAGAAGCACATACAAATGATGGAGCTCACCCTCCGTAGGCTAGTAGTTATTCAGACTAAATATCCTTATGCTTTCAAGTGCTGTTATTTAAAGACACAGACATTTTCCCTGCCACTGTTACTGGATCATGTACCTGAGAAACTCTTACACAATATTTTTCTTACAAGGTTTTTGTATCACTTGTTATCTGAATACAGTTAACAAATTCGTATGTGTATTTCAGGTTAAATGAAGTAATATGTTGCTTGGCTTCATCAGGGACTGTAGCAACAGAACAAGAGGTAATGGATTTAGACTTAGACAGGGGAAGTTTAGGTTAGATATAAGGAAGAAGTTGTTTACTGTGAGGGTGGTGAGGCACTGGCAAAGTTGCCTAAGGAAGTTATGAATGCTCCATCCCTGGCAGTGTTCAAAGCCAGGCTGGACAGAGCCTTGGGTGAGGCATCCCTGCCCATGGCAGAGGGTTGGAATTAGATGATCTTAAAGTCCTTTCCAACCAAAACAATGCTATGATTCTGTGGTTCTACGATCAGCCAGCCCTGGTGCTTCTGAAGGAATTTTCTATACTGGCTTATAGAACTTTGCATATAATATATGCATCTAGTGGACCTCCAGGGCTGAAAGTTGAGTTCTGCTCCACTGTGGACCTCCATGGTCTGCAGGGCACAGCTGCTTCACCATGGTCTGCACCACAGGCTGGAGAGGAACTCCTGCTCCGCTGCCTGGAGCATTTCTTGCCTCTTTCTGCACTGACCTTGGTGTCTGCGGGGCTGTTTCTTTCATATGTTCTCACTCTTCTTTCTGGCTGCAGTTGCTCTTATGCAGTAAGATTTTCTCTTTCTTAAATACATTATTCCAGAGTGCTGCTACCATCACTGGTGGGCTCATCCTTGCCCAGTGGTGGGTCCATCTTGGAGGTCCATCTTGGTCCATCTTCTTCATTGGCTCCATGGGACATAGGGGACACATCTGACAGCTTGTCACAGAAGCCACCCCTGTAATCCTCCAGTTACCAGAACCTTGCCACACAAACCCCATACAGCATAGTATGAAATAATGCTGATATTAAAATGAGACTTTAAATAGTGTCATTTAAATAAGAGATAAGCATCCAAATACTGTGATCTAATAGGTCAAAAAGTGAGCACTGTGGGAGATGCTGACAATTTCAGTTGAAAAAAAGTAATAGAGAAATACGTTCTTCAGAAAAAAAAGAAAGAAATTAAAATATAAATTAAAGCAAAAAGAAATTAATTAAATAGAAAGAATGGTATTTAGAGAACAGGCAATGTAGGGCAGCTGATGATAAGATATATTTTAACAGTCAAGGTTGTTCAAAGAAACAACAGCTTGATTATTCAGCTAATCAAGAGAATCAGGAAGGCACTTTTACCTGCTATCATTTCCCAACTTCATACAAGGACATATACTACCTGCTAATAAAAGGACTATCTACTAGTAAAAGTATTGTAATTACATGTCTGCAGTCTGTCTTCTAACCCTTATCCTTCCTATTGAAGGTGTTAAGTCAAAAAGATTAGATAACAGATGTACAGGCAAGAAGAACCTTTCCTTTTGTGTTTGTTTTGACTTCCTCAGTTCATTTTATAGGGAAACTCTTTTGGTTTGGGTTGGAAGAATCCTTAAAGCTGATCTGGTTCCAAACCCCTGCATAGGCAGGGATACCTTCCACTGAACCAGGCTGGCTCCAAGCCCCATCCAACCTGGCCCTTAACACTGCTAGGGATTGTTGTACTTATTCCCCTTATAGCCCAGAGCACTGACCATCTATATCTTTTAAGACTAACATAAATCAATTAAACATGCTGATTCAAACCTTCAACTTCTATTGAAGTTACTGTTTAATATCTTACTCCTGTATGTGAACTATTTCATTATCAGCTAGCATCTTAGAAACACATAAGACACTTATTGAATTGAATATTTCTTTAGATTGATATAACTAATATAATAAATGAATTAATGCTCAATTTATTATAGGCTTAGTAGAGGTATGTTAGTGATCCAACAATTCATTTGCTTTTCATAAGATTCCTACTATTAAGATAAAATACGAACAAATGATCAGATTTCATCTAAAAAAACAAAACCAAGCTAAAAACCAAAACCCTGCAATCTTGAAAGACCGGATTTTTAGATTCAAATGTGCATTTCATATCTATTGTAATCTACTTGGTCCTAACGAACAGTCCTAGCAAAGTTGCTCTGATAGGAGGAATGAGAGTTTTTGAGTAAGAAAAGGAAAAGTAAAAAAGAAGAAGACATTCAAGACTTTCGGACTCTTATGTCATGGTGCTCTGTCAGTTTTGCTTTCTGATTATTTTCTAGTGTTACAGTACTTGAGTTATAGTTTTCAGACAAAATGTGTTTAATTTCAAACGGCATTTATGGATTTACACAATTTGATAGTGTTTCTTGAAATGTTGCCATTTGTTCTGAGAGAAAAAAAAACCCTCCTTCAACTCGTGTAAATAATGTGGGAAGGGAGAGAAAGTTGACAAGATGACCTCATAAATCAATGTGATGATGAAGAGAAATCTGTCATCAGCTCAGCTAAATTGCAAATTGAAAGTAGTAGTTTCACAGTTGTCAAAAGAGTAATAATTATGCCAGATTTCCACTTGTGTGGTCTGGCTTGATTTTCTGTTATTATTTTCTTAAGAAGATATACAAAAACTTTTTGGCAATATATTACAGCAATTTTAGAAATAAATCTGCTTTATTTTCATGGATTTGTTTTCCTGCTCCTGTTATAGCATGCATTTATGAATCATCCTCCTTAACAATAATTGTTAAATTACATTTAACTCCAAGTTTAAAGACAAGTTTATGCTTCATATTTATTCTTCAAGAGCATGTGAAAGACCTCTGTGAGCTGCACCATCGTATCATTTCTATTATGTACATGAAGGAAAGGGAAAGTAGACCACACATTATTTATCAAGAGCTTCTTTGCTGTGCCTTGGCTTCCTAGCCTTTTCTGCTCCAGTGATGAAAATGGAACATAGTTTTCATATAAGCCCTTACAACAAGAGACTGTTGCACCCTTCAGAACAAAGACGCAGAAACAAACATTACAGGGAAAAGAGGTTAAAAAGCTATTCTCAGAAAGGGAGGTAAGTGCAGCTGAATCAAACCCTCCCTACAATCAGCTCTCAACAGTTTGCTATATAATGGTTGGGAATGTGCTTGAATATTTGATTTGGCAATCCCTGACTGTTTAAGGCTCAATAATACTTGACATTGACATCCTGTCATAAAGAATTAGTTAAAACATTGGATCTAGAGCAACTAAGGAGGATGTGATATGTATGTAGGTGTTTGAAAGGCATGGATATGGGGAAAAAAGAAAGATAAATTGTTGAAGCTGATTATGCAACTGTTAGCTCCAGTGGTGTGTAACTTGGTGAGAGGAATCAAATGAATCCAAGGAGGATTAAGGCTTAAGTTTAACAATGATTTAATTAAGAAGGTCGGGACTAATACAGAATTACTCCAGGCTCAGTAAACATAGTGAGCAAAAGTCCCTTGACCAGCTTACTTTACAGGTAAAAACAATTTCCTGGTAATGGGATCAATACACTTTATGCTGAAGTCAATAAGAACATATTGTTTCCTTCTCTGAGAGTAGTGTAAGAACTAGGTGACTTTGCAGTTATCTTTTGGTTCTTTTCTTTATGTATCTAAGAAAATTAGCTGATGTCTCCCTTACAGAAAGACATCTCTTACCAAGTAAGACTTTATCAAATCTTTTTCTCTGCCTTTCTTGGAATATAAACATAGTAACTGAAGCAAACTCACTTTGTTTAAAAGTCTGAGATTCAGAAACAAAAAATCCTCTGGCTGACATAGGGTCACGAAGAAACAATGGCCAAGGAGAAAGAGCGTTACTAAATCACTTCCAAAGGTCTTGTGCACATCTCTGTCATTGCATCAATTCATTAATGACACTTAAAGCCTGTGGAGATATGTAATTATTCCAGACTTTACCTCTTAAAGTTAAAAATGGAGATAATTTGTTTGTCCTACTGAATTAGGGAAATAGCATCTTGGAAACTTAGGCCAATCTCACTGTTGTAGATCAGATTTTTATTGTATTCTGCATGTATCTTCTCCCTTCCCCAAAAGCAATCAAGCAAAAAGAGAAAAACACTCAGGTAGAATGAGATTATTTTCCAAAGGTTGCAGTTGCATCATCACGTTTCCTTGAAAAGTAATGTGTCTTTGTCTGATCTTTCATACATAAAAATGAAAACTGTCCGAAAAAACAACTTGGGATTCCTTTTTGGAGGGGTAAGTACATCATTTGTCACTGATGCCTTGTTAGTTTGTCTGCTGACATGTCAGAAAGAAATATGTTTTAGCAAAGCTGTATAAAGATCACAGAAAAGGCGCTGAGGGTTGCTTTTAGCAGCAGGATTATTATCTGATAAGAGTGCAGATCTCTTGGAGATCTTTGCCACATTCTGACTGGAAATCACTGGTAGGTCTTCACTAAGGTTGTATGTATGGAAAAGGCGAAACAGTAGCGTCAGTTAAATAAAGCTAGATAACTAATAAGGACCTAAAGGAAGTATTGTCTCCTAAAGGCTCACTTTCTTCACTTTACCTTTGTCCACCAGCTGGGTGGCCACACTCTGAACTTTGCTGTTAAAAGTAATTCTAAGAGCTCCAAAGAAAGCTGGTAAATATTAACTCCTTGATACTATTAAATTGTTGTAAATGCAATTCAAGTAATTCAAATGATTCGTCACAATTATTATGGCTAATATTAAATAGCATGACTGGAACAAAAATATCAGTCACCATGAATATATATATCCATCTCTCTATATGTAGTGTATATAAGCTTTTATATATGCTTCTATATGTAGAAAGGTGGCAGGGAGAGATGATCTATGATACTTACCCTTGCCTGTGCTAAACCATATTGTAAAGTACCAAGGCCAGGCTGTGAATTCATTAATTCAGGTGGTGATTGCATTGGAGTTAGGAGATGAACTGCTGCTTTTAATAGTCTTGCAGTGTCTACGTGAAATATAAGAGTGGTTTATACAGATTACTCATGTGACCTCCCAGATAAATTGATTGAATTCAAACTCTTGGCAGTACTTGTTCTCAAGTCTGAAAATGAGGTAGTTAGAAAATAATGTTCATAAAAAATACATCTAATCCTGAATATACAAAATAAAATTTCTAATGTGTGGTAATCAGCATTTCTGTCTGTATCTACATAGTAATCTTTTTTAGGAATAACTCTAATGGAAAAGCAGTAGAACTCTGGAAGTACCAGGCTATAGTTACTCATACATGTATGTACAAAAAAATTATGTGCAATCAGATTTTTTGCATTAAATTTTATATGCATATATATATAAGTATTCTTGTTCATAATGTGTCTTCAGATTCATCTACGTAATGGAAAACTTCCAGTGTTCACAGATCTAAGTATTACATCAGTCTAGATTTAGTCAAGGATTTCATTAAACCCAGTCAAATTTTGACTGAATTAGGACTGAATAGAAACTTTCCAAAGACTGAACTTTTCCAGATGCTAGCTGTTATATAGCTTTAATGCTAAAGCCACAAGTGACAACAAAAAAACCCCCACATTAAAACAGAAATATCATATGTTATATACAGAATGCAAATGAAGATGCAAAGTACGTCCCAAAGAGATTACAACCCAAACAGAAATTGGATCAAATGCCTGCAAACCTGATATCACAGCTATACTTAGAAAGTCGATATATTTGGAAGTCATTCTAGCTTAATATACGCACTGAGTAACAGTGAGGCTCGAGGGTGTGATGCATTTGCAGAAGACGTATGCATTAGATTAACAAAAAAGAAGAAAAAGGAAGAGTTGTAGTAGAGAAAAATGAAAGAAATTGGGATGTGGCTAGATAAAAGAAATCAGTCTTAAAATTAGGTCTGCAGCCAAGGGAGATAGAAGGTAAGGGACTCTTTCTTGAGAGCTCATGTGAAGATTGTTTTGTTAGTCATAATGAGGAAGAGGATAGAGTGGGGGACAGGAGAGAATAAAGGAAGAGATGTTAGTACCAGGCATGGAAATAGACTAAGAAGGGATGGAAAAGAAATTCAGCCAAGAAGAATGTGATGAAATGAAAGTTGTTTAAAGGGGAAGGTGTATAAGAATGGTGCACAGGCCAAAGTCATTAGCCTTGGAGGCAGAGAAAAGGGCAGGTTTGTGTGTGCACACGACTATTTCAGTGCATAGGGGAAAGAAGCAAAGAATTTGTAACATAACTGAGAAGTTTGTGTGAAGTACCTTTGCATCTGTCAACTGCTGAGGCTGATCTTGGGCTGATTGATATGTGAAGTCTTTCTGTTTGTTTCAGTGAGCTTTGATTCAGGGAAGTTTAGCAGTTTAGCATACTCACCCGTTAAACAGAGTCACATCCCCCTCCAAATATTCATATTCTTGTGAAAGTGTCATTCCCGACGTGTGGCTTATTTTGTTTAATAAAATGGATGTACACCCAAGATCAGAGTTTAAAATACTATTTGGGGTGTCATTTAACCCCAACATGTTTTACACAATGCTGAATTACATGATGTTGTTTGAGAGATTCTGAAGACAGCTTTGACTTTTCATGATAATTAATATCGTTCCTCTCTGCTCTGTAATGTCTCTCAAATGTCAGCGCACTTGGGTCACATCCAGAAGAAGCACTGCAATGCTGTCAGGAGAGCTGCCATGCTCTGGAAGGGATAAGAAAAGGAACCCCTGTGTCTTCATATGGCAGAAAAATTTCCTCATATGCTTCAAAAAACAGTATTATTTAGTAACGTTTTGTCTAATATCTCGTCATTCAGATGACTTATTTTCTGAAACAAAATTGTTGTCTAAAAATAGTATTTAAAAGTGCTTTGCAATGCAAAGTATTTCCAGACTGTAGTTTATGAGAGGAAGGATTTGTAATTTTATATTGAATGACTGTCTTATTCCCAGTTTTAGGTCACTGTAAAGTGTATCTCCAGTTAAGGCTGTAGTTAAGTGCCTGGCTGAAATGAAGAACTCTGCTTTGTGCAAATGTATTCGTGTGTGGAGTTTTGTGTATACACAGTACTGTGAAAACTGAACTTTATGAATGTCACTAAGATATTAATGACACAAACCAGACTATTGTGAGAAAAGAAAGGGTTTTTAAATATTTCTAAGCATGGATATGCATAGTTTCAGTATTTATGCAGAAGAGAGCAAAATCCTAAATATGTTCTCTTTTCTTCCCTAGACTTTTTACATAACAAAAAATGCATCTTATAAAAAGAAACAACTAATTATGAAACAGAGATTCTGTAGAAAAGGGTGTAGGTGAGTTACAGCACACCATAATCTGTTCATAGACCGTCCGTGTAGAAGTGGGATATATTACCTACCCACATTTCTAAGACCTTTGCTGAAGTACTGTGTCAATTTGGGGTACAGACGGCAAGGAAGATGAGGTCTGATTGAAAAGGAAAGTAAAAATAACGATCAAAGACCTAGAAAAATATGACTGATGAGAGAAGATTGAGTGAACTGGTGGTGTTTCATCTGGAGAAGAGAAAATTGCTGCCATTTTCTCTAGGTCCTGAACTATGTAAAAGGCTGCTGCAAAGTGGAATAGAATAAACGGGTTTCATTTTCCTGCTGGACAGGAAAAATAGTTCCGGAATAACATTGCAACAGGGAAGGTTCAGTTTAGAATTAAGGACGATGTATTAGGAGTAAAGAGATTTCAGCAGAGAAGCATATTGCCTGAGGATACTACAAAATCCTTATCAGTGGAGGGTTTTGATAATCGCCAAGCATTTATTAGGAATGATATAATCGATTCTGACTTTTTGCAGGAAAGTGAGCTAAATAGGTTCTAAAAATGCTTTCCATTTTTTCCCCATCATTTTAGCAGCTAAATAACAATACTTAATGCACTTGTATACAATGTTTCAGGAAATTAATGTATAAAGACATCTTTTGAATTAAGCTGTACCATATCCCTATTGTCGGACCCACCTGCACTTGCTAAAATTTTAGTCCTGGTCTGAATAGGTAATATTCAGGTATATAATAGTGATGCTCATTGTTTTTTTCCTGGACATCTTTCTTCTTTTAACTACTGCAAAGGAATAAAAGTTCTCGGAACAAAAGGCAAGTGGAAAATGCAGGGGTCAAAACCAGTCCAATTTATAAACTAGGAACCTATACATCTGTCCTATTCTGTCATTATGTTATGCACAAAATAAGAAAATAGAATAAAGCTAACATCATGTGTCCTTGTTTCTGCCTCACACTTGCGCTTTCAACATCACTAAGCAGTGGTCTGGCTGTGCTGTTCAGTCAACAAGAATTTGCAGTAACCTGAAGATAAGTAGGGTTAAGTCTATCTGTGTTGTATTAGTGACATGTAAAAACACTTACATTGGAAAGTGTGAGTTTGTGCTCATATGGGTGATATCACCATTTACATCAAACCTTGCTGCAAGATTCTCTCTACCTGACTGAAGGGTGATGGCCACTCAGTAATTTAATAGTTCAAAATGGTGCAGACATATGGACCAATCTAAATATATGGATTTCCACACACAAGCTTTAATATGAAGTTTAGTTGTCCCTTGCCAATTACCTCAGTCAAGTTTAATTCTTTCATTACATCAGTTTGCTTTATGTCAAAAACTTGTGAATACACATGCATCCACACATGTATTTCACTTTAATATTGGTGTGTGCAGAGAAGTTTGAATTAAGAAATTGGTGAGATGATAGTAAGCGAAAAAGGTCTTAATTTTGCAAAGTAAAATACAAAGTGTTCTTGTTATTCCTAAAAAGCAATATAATATAGAGAGTTATTTGGAAAGTCCTGATACAGTTCAGTTGCAACAAAGGATTAAAATGCCAAAATTCTTGGCATATATAGAAGTTACTTCATCTTTGCAGAACTGTATTTACAGTTAGAAAATGCTTTCTGATATGTAATCCAAATCTCTTTTGTTGCAATTTGAGCTGATTACTTCTTATCTTACCCTACATAGGCATAGAGGACGATTGAACAGTTTCCCTTACAAAAGACTTGAAAACCTTGTGGTTTTTTTTCAGATCTACCTTTGTCTAGAATACAGTTTCTTATCCTGTGACTATCATCTGATGCTATTCTACTGGCTGGAAGGATTCAATTAGCTTTAATTCCGCCATTTGATATGCTGGTGGCAGTACCTTATTACAAGAATCCGTTTTTTCTTTTCTGACATTAAGCAAATCTATATTTTCAAATGACATTACTTACCTACTTGAGGAAATTACTCTGAAGTAGGCTGTGAATTTAGAGTACAACAATTCCTGAGCCCTGATGGGGAATCTTGTATTACACAATCAGTCAGAGATAAAGGACCTTGCTGGAGGTGATTTCAGTGATTTCAGTGGAATTTGCTGCGGAAATTATGGCTGCTTCTGGAAGTAGCTGTTCAAAGTCACTTTCAGCAAGCTGCTGTCCTCTCTGGTAGGGCACACGTGTCCTTGTGTGACCTGAGACTGCTTCCTCTCAGTTCTGAAATAGGAGTCCATGCATTTTCTGTCTGTGTGAGGAAATGTTGTGTCCATAGAATCCTCCAGATCTCTGGGATGAGCTGCTACTCTCTTGCCAGCATAATTCTGGAGAAACTTTACTCATCTTTGAAAAATCTGAAGCCAGCCAGCTGAATACACAGATTTAGCAGAAATTTCCAGCACATGAAGGCTGTAACATCAGTAGAGAAGTAGAAACCTTCTGGATTAACCAGACTACCTGTGATCTGAGAATGAAGCCTTTTAGTTACCATGGCAGAAGTAAGAGAGCAAAAGAATTACTTTATTTTTCTCTTCTTTGATGGCTCTTGTGTATTCATTTTAAAATCGCTTTCACATGGGTCTAAAAGAATGGTCTAATCGTCCATGCTTATATTCTATTAGCTGTTAGGCACTGTCTAACAAAGGTAGCCACAGACAGTGAAATGAGACAACAAGGTTATTTAGGAGCACTGCATTGACAGGTGAAAATTAAAGATCCATCCAGAGGTCTCCAGTTTAATCAGCATCATCAGTGCAAAGCTCCCTATCTGTACAAGTGAGGCATACTCCCACCAGAGAGGCAAAGCAGAAAAGCTTTGTAACCAAAGAGGTTCTGTGTTCTCTGTGATAATGGTGTAGTTGTCAATCTTTTCAATCCCTGAAATACAATCAGCCTTTGAAATTAACTGAGTGAGCTACCAACTTCTCAGGACAGGCCTAGAAATAACCGGTTGGCTATGAAAACCTACACCAAATAAGATTGCAACTGAGCTCCAGTTATGCACAGTTAGCTTGGCTTCCTACAGGGCTCCTGTGCTGAGGAGTGTAATCAACTCACCTTCAAACATTGCAATTTCAGACGTTAAAGCCACAGCATTTCTAGTCCAACCTTCATTCCTTGAGAAAACATGATGTTTGATCTGTATTTGGAAAGGGAAACATCCTACTGTTCACGTTAGATGGAAGCTGCAATGCTTAATGGCAGCTACTCATCAATGACCCAAGGTTTGCGTTATACCAAAAAAAACCATGCCTGAAATAACAGAGACAGAATCCATCCAGTAATATGAGCCACCAATGTTTTAAAATACATACAAGCTTTGACATTGTGCATTAAATTCAGGTGTAGACAGTGCTTTATTAATCACCAATATTGTATTTAAAATCTTGTCTCTAAAACTGGGATTTTTGCCTGTGAATACTCCTACTCCTTGGCAAAGTTAGAGAGTCAAGACTGTGTTTCTTGATATAGGTTTGTGGCAAATGCTGAATGTGTTCCTGCCTGATTTTCTCATGTCAGCTGCCATTCTGCCTGAAGAGCTGTTGAGGAAATGAGGCAGCTTTCAATTGCAAAATGCTGAAGTATTAATTCAATTATCATGCCAGCAGAGGTAACCTCATAACATAAGATTAAGACAGTGCTATTACTGATCTAAAGGAATTAGGAAGACTAGTATTTATTTCAAGGAAGGCATATCCTTTTATATACCTTTATCTTTGTTCACTTCTATTAAGATAGATTCAGTAAAAGGCACTGAGCTCACGCATAAACCTGCATTACACACCATAGGATCTTCGCATTGCCATTACCTTCGTTCTTGATTCAGTCTTGTAGTGAATTAAGTGCTGGAAATTTGATGAGGTTTTTACTGTCTCAAATAGTCTGAAGGTTTTGTGTAAGAATTGTTAATCTATTTTTCTGTTGGCATTTTTATGAGCTTTCCAGTGATCTTTCTGGCATCTGTGCCTGCTTAAAAGTGTGTGCATGTATGATGGTCTTCATAGGTCTTTCCAGGGGTGGAAAGCTTAACCATGACATATTTTCTTGCCCCAGACTTTCTAGGTGATATCATTTAATTGTTAGCCAGATTATTGTGACTGTCAGTCACTGTTTTATATGGAAATTAAACATTTTAGATCCTGTAATATGCAGTTTCCTTAATTTCGTGACTGTCAGAGCACTCTGCTGTGAGTTAAGCAACTTTGTTCATGTACTGGTAGTGAAATGAACAGAAAAATTAAGCAATATAGTTAAAATCATTAGCTCAAATCAATCCAAGACAAGAAGATTGCCAGGTAACTTCTAAAGCTGAACACGGAGCTTAGCACTTCAGTGAATTTAAGCAAGTTTCTGTTCCTGTGCTATAAATAGGCAATATGTTACTTGAAATTATAGACTTGCTCCAAATAAAATGTTTCTAATGAAGAGTGGGGGCAAAGGAAGGAGTTATCACAGGAATGGTATTTCTTGAGTGGCTTAAAAACCTCTGCATCATTCTCCAGTGTCCTTCCTAATGTCACTAGTGAAAGGGAATGTTACTTCATTTTTTTCCTTCCTATTGCTTCAGTGTTTTCTTCTTGTTGTGGAAGTTGTCCCTCTGTTGGCTCCCCAGGTTCTCTGTACTTGAAATTGCAAGCAGACCGAGAGGCCAGTCTGAGAACTGTTGCTTCATATGTTTGGTGTCACAGCTATTTAGACACTTGAAATTCCTTTCAATTACCCATTTTTATTGGAATCTGTTACTGTGGTCTGCTAGCCAAAACAAGGTCTTTACTAAAAAAAAAAGTAATAAATTGCTGGCTAATATTATTTGCATGGTAATTGCTTTGCAGCACATATTAAATCAGTGTTCCTGGCACAGCTTTGTGATAGCAGAAGTAGGGATATTAATATCCTATGACAAAAAGCTTTTCTCATTTTCTGGGTTTGAAATTAATTACTATTTTCCCATGGGGAGGATGGGGGGTGAGAAGTGAATCTGTTGTTACCCTCAGCTTCCTGTGATTTCGATGAGGGCCAGTGCATGGGCTGGTAAATGAGTGATGCTTGCGGACATTTAGGGAAATGCTTAATGGGACAGGGTCAACTCTGCTGTAGACTTCTTGTACCTTTGTGGCACGGCTGATCAGCACAGGAGCAGAAAATCCAGCCTGTTTCCAGCTTGAAAATGACTGATGACATGTTACCTTCTTCACTCTGAAGTGCCTGCTGTGTGTCCTCAGCACAGTCAATCTGCATGTGTGCTGGATGTCCAACACCTTCAGACCACAGTGGATTTACTATCTTTGCCATTATTACCAGCTGAGCACGTGCACATTTTGACACATCCAGATGAAATGGACTCTTTGGCCATACACTGGATGACAAAGCTGTCCATATATCCATCTGGGATTTGCAGGCAAGAAATACAGATAATTCCTGATTCAGGATGCATAAAGTAACAGCTATTTCATGGTTTGATCTCAGTTTGATTTTTCCCATCAGAGCATTAATGGAAGTTTTGTAGTGAATATATTGTCTGGGAAGAGTCTTCTGAACCTGACTGCATTTGTTAGGTCTGGTCAATACTGCTAGTTGGTTTTAGTAAGCAGTTGATGAAATTTGGGATAGCAAAAATACCCTTACAGGAACAATTTTTTAATGTTATACAACTTATCCTGCTTTAAGCATTCCTAAAACGCTTCATATACCAAAGCTCTTTTGTCTGTAAGTGCATCATTGCATACCATTATTTTTAGCTGCCGTGAATTAAAAACCTTACTGTAAAGACAGTATCATGCATTTTCAATTTGATTATTTCTTTATTCTTAAGTGCTCACAGGACTCACTGCAATTTGTAGCTGAAGTTTAATTAATTATTAGGCATATGTAACTGTCAATCAATAATTTAGATTCTTCTGGCTCACAGTTTTTGGAAGGGAGCTTGGTGAACAAATATACCATTCCATCTGTTAGCCAAACCACCTGGCACACAATCATTTGGGGCATAATTATGTAGTTTGGAAGAGTTTAAAAAAATGTGATTTCTAGAGTTTTAATCCCAGTTGATGCTTTACTTTATAGTGATGGAAACCTGACTAATGCATCAAGGGCTGGTTCTTTTTTTCACAACTCTGAATAAAATAACTTGTGGTCACCTTGCAAAAAAATGCCTAGTGTTGATGAATATAGGAACCAGGAGACAGGCGTGAAATAATCCCGGGAGCATAATCACAAGAACGGAATTGAAGCTGGTCTGTTGTTATAAGCAGTTGAAAAGAGTCACGTAGGAGTTGCATCATTGTCCTTTTAATCTCCGTAGGAAGAATCTTGGGACAATTTGGGAAATGATTTTTTCCTTCTTGATGGGAGTGTGAATGTTTTTCTGAACTCTGGGTTGTACAAGATTGCTACATCTGCAAATCTATTTTCCTATTCTTTCCGTGATAAAATTTCTTCTTTAATCCTCTGGAAGCACAGAATACACACATAAAAAACTGAGCAAATTATATTTGAAATATAAAGAAATTTTTATCTTTTTAACTCCTGGAAGTAGAAAACAAACTCCTCCAAGGTTAGCTATAGGTTAGATAAAACTTCTGAAGTAGGAGCAAATAGATATGCTACTTAAGAAGAAAAACATATTGCTCCAACTAAGAGCTAACTGCTGGTTGCAAACAGTCTATGTGCACAGTTGAACATCACGCAGAAGTTGCACAGTTATGCATACGTTATATATTGCAAAGCTGCAGCTGAGACAAGGCCTATTTGATGATGGAAGGTTTGTAAGGCACATCAGGAGACTTAAGCAGGTAGTTAGCATCAAATTTAGTCCTTTTTTATTCAGACCAATGAGACTATCAAACAAAACCTGGGCCATGGTTTAGAGTTCTACTCTGCTGTTGTTCAGAGCATGTGGTCACACCTGAACAACTTGTCTTAGCATGTTACAGGAACACAAAGGGAAAATTTACAATTGAAAATGCAAAGAAATGAGGTTATTGAGGATTGGTCTTATTTATGAAAAGAAACGCTTGTCCAGAATAGTTTGCTTTGTGCAGGTTTGCTTCCTCATGGTTAATAATTGACAGGCCATATTTTAGTGTCTGGGGGTAGAGCATCCTTAGTTTTAATTCTTCTCATGGTTAAAGTCATACAGTTATTCATTTTAAATAAATGGCTTTTAAGATTTCATTTTAGTGAAGGCTAAAAATGATCTATCATTAAAATGATGATTGAATGTTTTCTGGGTTTTTTTTTTGGTTCTCTCATTGTGGCAGATACTGGGGAAGAGCTTTTGAGATAACTTTAGTAATAAAAATGCCTCTGGTACTCTATAAATATGTTATCTGTGATGGAAAAAAGAATTTTTATATTGTTAATTAATAAGCGGTGATTTAGTCTGGAATCTGACACTTCATTTACCCCAGTAATGGCATACAAGAGAAAACACAGATTACCCTAGGCTGTCATTCTGAGGAAGGCCCTTTTCTTCAATCTGTAGAATCTTAAGGCTTTTCAGCTAAATATCAGAGTTTGCCTTATGTGTACTGTGAGAAGAAACCTAGGGGAAAGAAAATGCTTATTCTTTGACAGGGTAAGATTGAGAAGAGGAAGTTCTGTTTATGAAAATATGTATTTCCTCTATGAAACTGAGCATATTGTTGCACTTAAACAGCAGATAAAATATTCCCACCCAGTAGGAGATGCTCAGTCAAATATTCCAAGTCACTTTATCATTTCTATAATTGTCAGGAATACGTAAGTACTGATAGAAAAATAGATGTCCTTTGCAGATGAGTCTGGATGTCTTCTTTCCATATTGAGCAGAGAATCAGTTTTCTTTAGGTTTCTCTGTGAGCTTTTTGTTATACTTGCACCCATTCCCATAATACTCAAATGTCTTTTGTTATATTCCAAAGAGTTTGTATAGTTCCTTATTTTCTTATTCTTGAAACTGTCCTGACAACAGGCATTATGAATACAAGAGTTGTCTGAAATGGCATCAGTAAGGGATAGGCTATCAAACATGCTCTGACTCTGGATAGTAATGGTTAATTCTACGCTGGAATAGCAAATTGTTTGCAGTATTATATACCAATCATATGAATAATCTGTTTTCTAAATATTTTTAATTAGGTAAAATTGTTCAGACACATTAGGAATGTGTTCATTTCTGCAGCGATGTGGGAAGTCAAACTGTGCCTTGTTTATTGTGTCATTCTTTAGCTTCAGTCGAACAAATTAATAACAACATATTAAAATGAACAGAAAAGCACTAACTCTGAGCTTCATCTAAACTAGAGTTTAGTCTTCACCAAAAGCCACAGTAAGATACAGCAAGGCACGATTTTAGATGGCTAACAGGTTGTTTCAGAATAACCTGTAGAAGGGCAGTCACCTTCCTTCAGTTATTAAAATGCATACAAGAACGCATTGTGTTCCAAGCCTTAGAATCGCATTTTTGGCCAATTTCTAAGTAAGTTATTTGTAGAAAGGGTTACTTAATTTGTCTATCCACTGCATAAATTAACCTATATGTAGAAAAACACCAGTAAGGATGGCATTTGAAGCAGAGATTGGGAAAATTAAAGTGATGGAATGATTTTGTAAGAGAAAAACTTAATCCCTTGCTACTTCTCATCTTCCCTATAACCACAGCCTGTTATACCAAAGTTTATTAGCTTGAGGATGTAATAGGCTCCCTGAAAGGGCAGCCAAAAGATGTTCACTTCTGCTCCTGTTCTCTTCTTTTTGTAGAGAATAGGAACTTAAGCAAAAGGTACAGTCCTAATCAGGTGTTTGGTGTTGTCTCAACCTGAAACACAGCACAGCTCCTTTCCAGTCCTTGGCAACTTTCAACCACAAAATATTCTAGGGTAGGAAGGATTGTTAAAAGATAGGAACAGAAATTGTCCTGTTACATTGCATTCTTTAGAAAAATTGGGGAAAATGGAGATTCTTCCAATTTTAGCAAATATCCTACAGAAAACAGAGTAACTGGCCAAGAAGAACCTGTGTGCATTTGAAAGATGGGGATGTGAAGGGTTTATCTGGCCTCAGTTTCTCCAAGTGACTCAGTTTCTCCATGTTCTATGCAGATTGGTTGGAAACACTGACATTCAGTGCCTGGCTCATGAGGAGGAATTTAAAAGCACTGTTTCCACTGCTTGGTGTGACTTGTCCCAGATGCTGTTCCTAAAAAAGCACCTTTTTTCGTCTAAAAAGTATTCAGGATGTATGTACAGAATTAATTCAGTGTTCTCATTTCTATACAACCGTTCCTTTTTTTTATGCCTATTTTTTTGCATCAGTGGTGTCTTGCACAATGAGATCCAAAGTTTATTCTTTAATTTATGTTTATTTCTGATGGTAGAGTGTGCATGAGCCTCATGTCACACTTCATATGCTCCACTTGCAGGGAGGTACAGGCACACTGCAAAAATTATATCTGCTATAAAACATCTTCTGCGCTAAGTAATGACAAGAAACAACAAAGGAATACAGCAGGCAGTTTAATGAGGAATAACAAATACTAATAATATAAAGTGAGGCAACATAAAGTTGTAAGGGGAATAAATAAGAGGGGGGGATTTTCTTGTTTTAAAATCAATTGGCAATGTGTTGCCTTTCTCCTTCGTGGTTTGATTTTTGCAGTGGACTGGCCACTAGAGGGGGAATGGATACACGTTTTGCTGCTGTGCTGCAGTTACAGGTCCAGTTTCTTTGCTTCTCGTCTTAAATGCAAACTTTCTCAAATCATTCAACCTTTTACTTGTCAGCAGCTTCGCCTTATCTAGCAGTTATATCCTTTCCCAACTTATCCTTAACAGAACTGGAGACTGCTTTCTAACTGAGGGCCCAGCAGTGATTTATATCAACCTATTTAATTTCTTGAGAGCTGTTCTGCTGCGCATGTTTGAGATGTTATTCCACTTTTTTCCCTTTTTTTCTGCACACTAAGCAGAGATTTTCAACACAATATCCAGAAAAACAGTTATCTGATTGTAGCATACAACTTACATCACCAAGGCACAGATGAACAGTTCTCTTTGTATCTTGTCTTTTGCTTTGTGTTTGACAATTCAGAATTTCATCCATCAAACCTTATATAATTCAGCCTTTGGAAGTCCCTTTGCACATTCTCATGATTTTCATTACTTTTTCGTGATATAAATAATCTGTCATTTGAAAAATGACAACACATTTCCTGATTGTAGCTAGGATGATTCAGCAGCCCTGGCCTTCGGACCATACTGCGCTCCGTTTTTCCACTGTATAGAGTATTTTTTGGGTGTCTGGCTAGTTTATATGACCATGGAGGTTGTCTTATTTATGGGAAACTGAATATCTTTTAAAAGCATTTTGTTAAAAGGTCTTTATAAGTCCAAATACAGAATCAGCTTTTTTGTTTGTCACTTTGTTAATATTATCATGGTAGTCCAAAGGTTCAGGACTGCAGGTTTTTAAAGAAGCGCAATGCTGCTCCACAGTCAATTTATCCTTATAGTATGGTATTACATACCTTAGTACATCTCGAACAGCTACTGAGATAAGACTTACCAGTCCATTTCAATCACCTCTAACCAGCAACAGGGGGACTGCAGTGTGGTTTAGTTAGGTTTTGGTGCAACTGCTACTTCTATTAGAAATCTTATTTTTTTTTTACTAGTTCCTCCACTGCATTTTCCTACTTCCTGTGTTTTTAATTTCTTGATAAGCATCATTTTCTTGTTGTTTTAAATGCCCTAGTGCTTTAAAACACTCATCTTTTATTTCCCAGTTGCTAACATCTCTATTACCTGGAAACAATGGATCTGAGATTGATTTTAGTGGTTGTTTCAGGTTTGATTTTCCAGGACTTATTCATCAAATCCTCGTTAAGAGTTACCATTAACAGCCATAACTTGACTCCTTTGCTAATGAAAAATGACAGATTCGGGCTACAGTATTCTACATAATGAGAAAATATAACCGGGGAAAATGGTGAAGTTTTCAACTCCCTTTTTTTATGACAGATGCACAATGTAACTTCATAAAACTACTTAGGGGAACTTTTTGGGAAGATCTTCATTCCACCAGCAAGAATAAGTTAATGTAATCCCTAACAGTTGCTGAAAATACAGAGAAATGCATACACAAAACCAATATGATAAGGTTTACATCAGACTAGAAGTTCCACCTATTGAAAAAACAACTATTGGTTTAGCATATTTCATATAAAGTAAAAACACAGTCTGCAAATGTTCATTTCTGTACAATAAAAGCAATCAAATAGTTAAGATTTTTTAAAATACACCAAAAAGCCCATCATGACAGAGGAATCAGCTCAGGCTTCAACTTCATAGGACTTCATGTGTGGCTGTTTTCCCCACTGCAAATAGATGGTTGTATAAACTCATTTTGTCCTGAGGTATCACCACTGTGCTTTGTTATCACTTGGTGAGTTTCTCCTGTGTTGGTTATCACTTAATTCTCTGATTAATCTGCTATGGGCATTGTCCCCTTTTCAGTTTTCTGCTTTATTTTTTAGCAGTGATTTTCTCTATCCTGTGTAATTCACCTTTCTGAAGTTGATGGTCAATGTCCTACATAACTCCAACCTTCCATAAGCTTAAGTACTGTCATCACTCACTGATTTTTGGTTTGTGGATTTTTTTCCCCTTAGATACTATGTCAGATGCATTTCTTCTGCTCATTTATTGTCTCCATTATTTGTTTGTCTTTCCGGCCACAGGATTCACATTCAATTTATTAGACTACAGCAACTGCATAATAAATTCATGACATCCAGTTGTTGGGGAATTTGATCTGACAGCAGCGTTGGGTTCTGTGCTCTTTGTAAAGGTAGTTATGGCGCAAGGGGAAGGTTTGTGGAGATGGAGGCAGGTGTATATGCTGGTGAAGAAATACAGAATGTCCAATGGGGTGTGACATTTACATGAAATTAGGGTAAACATTTGACATGCAATGGCCTCTTTAGCATGGGGTTTGCAAACCTTTTAGCAGCAGCACAGATTTCTGTTTGCTGTTGGAAATATTGCTTTGGGATATAATCTGGATCAGAGAAGTAAACTTTCTGTCAAGATAAACTTTAGCATGGAGCCAAGTTTAAAAGAGGGAGGGGAAACACTCCCCAGGTGGTTTATTTCATTATTAGCGTTCTTTAATATTTACCAGGCTGTCTTGGCAAACCCAGACTGTCAGTGGAGGCACTGAAATAGTGAGACAGATTCTGGTTTACTCCTAGGAGCTCACTTGACCTCGCGTCTTGCAAAGAGGGTTTATAGTGCATGAGTTTCAAAGGGCTGGGTGTTGTTAAAAGAAACAAATCCTCTGGCATTCAATAGCTGTGGACTGCTCTTAGAAGCATTAGGGTTGGAAATGACCTTAAGATTATCCAGTTCTAACTCTCCTGCCATGGGGAGGGACGCCTCACACTAGACCAGGTTGCCCAATGCTCATTCCTGGACTTGAGCACTGCCAGGGATGGAGCATTTATCACTTGCAGTTTAGTCTGAGATTTTCAGGTTATTCCTCTTCCCCTTGCTTTTGATTTACTCTGTGGGGTTTTGGGAATAAAAAATGGGAGAGTGTGGAAAAAAGAGTGAAAAATAGAGGGAAAATATATACTCTAAAAGATGCTCAGAAACTTGTTTTCACTTTGAGTCAGCTCCCCAGCTATTAGGAGAATGTTTGCTTATACCCTCTTGTAACCACTAGGGTACAGAGGTGCTCTACTTCAGGGAGATTTGGAATATAAAATCTGCATTGCTTTCATTGGCTAAGCTCTTAAATCAATTGGACATGTCTGTGTGTATTATTTTTATCTCAGATTTTACTGAAAATACAATCTTTAGTCCTCTCTTCGGTGTCACGCTCTAGTTTGCTATTAGGATAAATGTAAGTCATAATGAAAGCCACACAAAGTTTGTAATAAGCAAATGACCAAGCTTAGTGCCTAACCATGTCAGGCAGAGAAATCTGCTGTGCTAAAAGTGGGGATTCAGTGATGAAGGAGTTTTTGTACTTACCTATTACCATTGAAATCTTGGAGTTAGTCTTTGTTAGCTCAGAAATGGGACCGAATTGGTCATGTTCCCACAGCACCCTTGTTGAAAGACATCTTTCTGGCGGAGGTTGCTGTGTCTGGTGAAGATGTGAGGAACATGAGAGCAGTGCAATGGTTTAAAATAAAAAGTGCCTTAGCAGAATAATAGGTGCCATTTGCCAAGCAGAGACACACATAACGCTATCCTTTAGCCACTGCCAATTATCTCTCATTTCTATAAGTGATGTATATATTTGGATTTTCAGGAAGAGGGGAAATGGAGGCAAAGGTGAAAAGCTGGTCTTTATTTTTAACTGAATTTCTTCTCTTGTAATGCAAATCTGTGTACTTTGAACTCAAACTCCTTTCAATGCAGCCTGTTACATTTGACTCTCTCACCCAACTATCACACCAGCGAAGGCAAGTAAGAACAGTAATTGCTTTAAAGGCTGAATAATTGTGTCTGAATGCCAACAAGTGACGTTATCTTTATAACAAAAAACAATTGCCCTGTTCTCACGGAAATACAGATTTCATTGCAAATATGTTCCCTTTAAAGCAGACACACTGCAATAAAATTACAGTGCTCTGCAGCATTCATCTCAGATCTTCACAGCCACCCACCCAATTACAAGTTGTGTCTTGCCAGCAGAAGATTGTTGCTTGGTTTCTGTAATATTTTTGTAGCCTTGCTTTCCTCCACATAAGCTCAGAGGTAGACTGTGCTCACTCCTTTCCTTTCATCAGGTTTTTCTGCTGTAAAAAAAAATAACTGGCTAGTATGGGAAGTCTTTCACATGGCTCTAAATGTGATATTCTTTTATGTAGAATATACTCCGAGTAGTTGTTTCTAATACCTTAATAGCTCTGGTTTATGTCAGTAATTACATGAAAGGTTAATCTTTAAATCACCAGCATGTCCTAAATTCCTAATCAACTTCATGCTTGGAAAGGAACACACATAAATGCTCAATTTGTTAATATTACACTGGGTTGAGCAGGTCAAGGAAAAATATAACCTTGGTGCATAATGATAAATTGAACACAGCAAAAATATCTCAGATCTGTTTGTCTTAATAGCTGTGAATACAAAAGCTGAATATGAGGGGGAATGAAGGGGGATATAATTAGAAGGAGAATCTGCTGTAGCTTGAGATCACTCTTCTTTCTAGATGACTGTTTCTTAAGCAATGGGGTTAAAAAAAAGAGATATTTTGGGTAGAAAAGTCTGATTTTCTGGAAAGTCTGTGATGAAATGTGACTAGGAGAGCTAAGAAGTCCAGCCAAAAAAATTAATGGAAGAGGAACAGTGCTGGACTTCAGCAAACATAATGATGGATGAGGGGAACATTGTGCTCCCAGGGAGCAGAAAGGTGGCAGAGGAAATGACGGGGCTGCGTGCGTGTGTGCTTGGGAAAGCATGTCCCCCTGTGCCTCTGTCAATGAGAGTCTGTGTGTGACCGACTTTGAAAAGACAGGGAGAGATAGGGAAAGAGAGATGCTGGGTATCTTGCTTGAATCTCTGCTGTTGTCCTTGCCACAGTCTTAACGTGGGAGGTGAAGGCACTGGAAAGAATCTCATTTTCCATTTGTGCACAGCGGTCCCCTTGCCTTCTCACCGGTTCTCATCTTCCCTTTCATCCTGTCCCTTCACCCCTTTCCTTTTCTCTTTCTTGCTTAATGAAGCTATTTGGTACCATACCTTCCTGTCCAGAAGCTGTTTCATCCCTGCTTGCAAAGTTCTTAAAAATGCTTTCTGCACCACCTTCAGTCCTGCTTTTTTCATCTGTGCTAGTCCTTTAGACTTACCAGCTTTAAACAAGAAAAAGAATCCAGTAAAACCCAATCTAATTGCTGTTACCCCAGTCTTTTCTCTCATCTTTTGTCTCCTCCTTATTTCTCTTATTGTTATTACTGTTATTATTATTATAGCACTAGAAATAACCTTCCTGATTACATAGTCCTACATATTTGCCATTCTGAATACCACTGGAGAAGCTGGGGGAAGGGGAGGGCTATTCAAAGTGTCCTTTTGCTATTAATGCAAAATGAGACACAGACAAGGAACAAATTGAGTCCATCTCAAAAGCAAATGAGGGGCTTTTTATCAGAACCAAGGAAAATGATCAGATAGACTCATTTTAAATGTCCTCCAATGCCTTAGCCATAAAACCATACAGAAACTATTGAAGCATACAAAAATATCCTTAGATATCCTTAATGATGTTTCTCTGGCAGATGTATGCAAGGCATTTATGAACCAGGCATGCAACTGCATCTTCAGACTGGTACATTATTGCTGTGCACATGGAGGAACAAGTCATACCCTTAGTCTAACCCTCTGCAGTACTCAAACAGCATGGTAAAGGAGGGAATTTGCAGCTTTAACACAGAATTTCTTTGTATTTTACATATTCAGACCAGAAACAGAATGTGGTACATTAGCATAGAACCTGTGCTTTCAGATCACTTTTCTCTTTTTTAAAGTAATACAGAAAGGAAGGAAAAAAGGCAGAAAGGAAAATAAATCATCCCTTATATACATCCAAAGCATACTCAGCAACAGTTCCTTCATCACAGGATGCACTTTGAGTGTGTATTGATGTTAGCAGCAAGAGATTGCATATTAGAGATCTATATCACTGCTAGTGTTAACCATCCTCAAAAAACATAGTTCTTTTGCTTGCCTTTCACTCTCCCTTCTATGTTAAAAGATGCTCGAACATAAAGAAAATCATGTTAATTACCTTGTTATAAAAGGGAGATTAGTCCTATTAAGTGGAACATTAAAAGGGGGATATCTAAAACATTTTCCATCCTTTAATATTCCCCAAGCATCTCCTGAACAAAATACTGTCACAACTAACCCCAAAAGAATCTTTTTTCTTCTTCCTTTGATTTTGGAGCCTTTTCATAAGCCAGAATAAGGGCATCAAAATAGAGGGAATGGCATATCTCTGGGCAGCTGATGAACATGAAATATGGAAGAATGAGTTAGGGAAAACTTGCCCCTGCAGTTGCTATAAATGCAATACAAATATAATAACTCTCATATATACCAAAGCAAGCAGCCTGGAGCAGGATGACTAACTGGATTTGCAATAGCTGGATAGAAATTAAATACTTGCTCTTTCATTTCTTTACTATCAACATGTATTTCTTGTAAACTTTCAGATTAGAGTGGGTACAGTGTGGAATACCTTCATGCCATATGGTAGCAGTGACACCCCTCTTTTCCACCAGTTTTCACCAGTTACCACCATTCAGAGGGTAACAAGGTCTCCAGATATCCTCTAGAGATCATTAGGGGGCTGTCTCTGTATGACATCTACCCTTAGAAAAGATTTCTGCATGAAGATTTTGAAATACATGGTTCTCTGAAGTTAAATAAGTTCTGTGCTCTATATGAAGGATCCATCCATCATCCTGCTGAGGGTGGCAAGTCATTGGTGGGCATTACTTCTCTTCAGGGGAAATGGCAACAGGCAATACCAAAATCAGCTCTCATTTAGGAAATCACTGCACCTTTAAAGAAAAATGTGCTGTTCAGTTTACTTGAGCTGTCAATGCAAGATGCATGAAGCACAGAGGAGAATAAATTCCAAAGATGGAATTGCTCACGTCTTTGCAAATGTAGCTTGAGGTTGCTAACACCAATAAACAGCAGGAATAATTCCAGAGGGGTGCAATCACTAGTGTGTTTAAAATACAACCCACAAATCTGCTAAAAATACATAGAAATACAACCATGGGATGATTGTTTGTTGGTATCAGTCTTACATCAGATTTACAGGGTAAAACCATGATTCCTTATAGCAACAGGGGGTCAGTATGGAAGTAAAGATAATTCATATATTCTTATTACCATAGGCAGACAATATTTTAACAACCTCAGATGCTTTTGCAAGCTTCCTGGCAGCTAGCTGTAACCAGTGCTTCGGGCTGCAGTGCTGCATGTTGATTTGAGGAACATGTAGTCCAAAGTTAGAGAGCCAATTTCTCACAGTTAAATTCCCTATTGATTTTAGAGAAAGGTTTAATGGCAAAAATACATATAGTTTGGCCATCAGTTAACATGGCAGAAAGTATTTTCTCTTAAAATATGAGTAGGCACCCCCCAAAGAGACAAGGGGCTCTGTGCCTATTCTCTGTCCTCACTGCCAAGTTTGCACATGAACACTCAACCCCTCATATCACTTGGGAGTTTCAGGATAGGTCAGGCCTTTGTGGGTTTGAGGCATAAAACCTAAAATGTACATTTGCTTAAAGAGACAAAAGCCTAGTTTTACCAGTGCCAGCTTGTTTCAAAGCTGTGGGTGAATTTTCACTGCCTTTAGTAAAAAAGCACTTGATTTTCATTCAATTTTCTATGTAAAGGTCCTATCCCGATACATAATCTCATTGCTTTCACAGATGACATTATAGTCTCCGTAAATACATATTTTGCTTGAGAGGCTATGATTATATTTAATATTAAACAGGTTAAGATGTAAAAATAGGGGAAAATAAATTCTGACTCCTTAAATATAGTGTCAGTCAGAAAAAAAAAATATAAAATTCACTCTTTACATTCAAAGTTAATGGCTAAAACCTGCTGTGCAGGGCAAAGAAATCATTTATTCTGTGCCTATTTTCTGCTTTCTAAGTCTGCTGTAGCCTTTTAAGAGTAGGTGGCACTTTGATGCTATAAAAAAGAAAAAACCTGTGATAAATGAAAATACATGTTAGATTTCTGATTTTTCCCCTACTGGTGGTAACCTAAAGATAGAAAAATATGTACAAAGCATAGAAATGTTACCCAATGCATTGCCCATAACATTTTATTAGCATGTAATGCTGTATGAAGAATATTTCAAGATGTTCTGCCTCATGTTATAAAACTACCTCATTTTCATTAGTATGAGAGGAGTTGCTGAAAAGATCAATCAGGAGGTTGTTCACATATTGGAATGAAAAATCCAAAATACAAGGAAAGGAAGGCTTTATTTAAGGGCAGTCAGATAAAACAGCTCTGTGATTCCACATTATTAAATCACTGCTTATATCCATCAATTCCATTCATCAGTCATTAGTAAGGAGGTTTCGTATACTTTCAGCCTTTGCAGAGATTTTAGGGTGGTTTTGTTAGTGAAGGCTGGTGGTGAAAATGAAGGACAAGACATAGGCTTTGCTAGCAGTTTACTATAGGACCCAGAAGTATGCTCTAATAACTCTGTCTTACTCTGACAGTGTTAAAGCCAAGCTTTTACTCCTGAAAGACACATAGGTTTCACCACTGAGAACCAAATAGCTTTTCCTCTTCTCCATTCACCATGGCACCACAGTGCACAAAGCAAGGGTTTCTTTACTCTTAGCATATGTCAAAACAAGCACATAAGTGGAAAATTCTAGTAAAAACCCTTGAATTTAGAAGTTTTTTGTCCTTTTTGCTTTAAAGTAAATTATGCTGAGGACATTTTGGCAGTGATTTGGTCATTTGGGGCTTAGTTGGTTGTTTTATTTTAGTGAGACTTTGCAATATAATCTGTTTTGATACAAAATACTCTCAGGGGTTAGGATGCAGTTTTTATGGATCTTACAGCAACGAACAAGTGAGCTGTACTTAAAAATCCTCAGAAATCCTGTCCCAGGGACACAGTCAAAACTTCAGCCTTTCTGAGGTGCATTGGCTCCTTGTTGTACTGACATCCAGTTACAGGTAGCACATTAACAAAAATATAATTCCAGTATCATGCTTCATATCTTCAGTAACATGATGTAAGTGAACGTGTGCTAATTACAGTGTGAAGCCATCTGGTTAATTTTAAGCTTTCTATTTTACGTGGCTTCTTTGCTCCTAGACTTTCATTTCAACACTCAGAATGAAGAGAAAAAGAGGTTAAACTGTTGCATTTGTGTATACAGGGAACAAGTCATGTAATATACACCAGTCTGTAAAAACTGTAAATGCTATTTGTTTTTATTTTAAACAGTTTTCTTAGTTTACAAAAGATCAATAATTGGTACCTTTTTACACTCTCAGATTCCTGAATATTGACAGATCTTCAAAGGGAGTTATTAGCATATGAAATCTTAAGATTGACTGTCCTGAAGGTTTTTAAGACACGATAAAGCTAAAATATCAAGTCTTTTAGACAGCCCCTCTTAACAATTTCGGCAGAGGAGCACATCAGAAATCACCAGCCAAGCACAGCAACACCCCCCCTCCCCCCCCCCCCCCCCCCTCGTGCCACCGTCTGCCTGCACGCTGTTATTTGGTTGCACACTGTTTAAATCCCCAAGGAAAATCACACCTCACATTCCCTCGCTGGCTGCTGGTGACAGGAACAAGATCCATACTCATTAATGATCACCAGGGCTCCCTCAATGTGGTTGGGTTTGTAATCAACGTAATACTCCTGGGCTGACATGGCAGCCATTTGATGCATGGTCTGTTTTTGCTTCTGCTTTCTGCGCTGTGTTATAAAGCACTGTCTTAGTTGCCTTAAGCTGGCTGGAAAGCACTTCCAGGAGACGTACAACACCAAAACCACGATGAGGAAGGAAAAAATCAGGGCCATGGTCCCCGTCACCACCTTATGAATCTGAACGGCGTTCTCCGAGTTCTCGCCGGGCATGGTGACGGTGATGGCGTATGTTGTCCAGTCCTCGTCGCCGTCCTGCACGTCGTACGTGGCGGTGGCCAAGCCATAGCTGAACGTTTGGTCACTGTTGTTTGTTACCGGGGAGAGGGTGTTCACACTTGTCGGGTCTGTTGTGTCTTCACACAAGTGGAAGGCGTAGACCGCGTCCAAAACATCCTCACCCTGTGCATACTCAGGGGTGGAACAAAGCAGGTTGCTGTCGTAGCGACCCTTGAAGGTGCTCAGCCAGGAGGCCAGGGCGCAAACGTTACGGCTGCAATCCCAAGCGTTTGCAGAAAGGCTGATGCTAGTGAGGGACTTCCAGGAGTCGAGGACTCGGGAGTCGATGTAGGTCAGCCGGTTGGAGTCCAGCTGCAGGGATTTGAGGTGAGGTACACTTTCGAAAACGTGAGGTTCGATGTATTCGATTTCGTTGCCAGAGAGATCCAGTTTCTCGAGTTGCCATATCCAGTCCAAAGTGTTTACTACAATGGTAACTTTATTCCTTCGCAGGCAGAGAGACTGCAGGGAGATGAGCCTGGGAAAATGGGCTAAATTCACTTTCACCAAGTCATTGTGCTCGAGGTGCAGCTCAGTGAGTTTGAACAAGCCCGCAAAAGAGTTTCGAGCCAGGCTCTTTAACTGATTGTATCCTATGTCTAGAAACTTCAGGCTGCGACAGTCCTGAAAAATTCTCACTGGCACGAACTTGATGGCGTTCGACCGCATGTGCAAAGTTGTGAGTTTTCTCAGCCCGTGGAACAGGTCAGGCTCCAAAGACTGTAGGTTGTTGTATGATAAATCCACACTGCGCAAGTTTGGCATGGGTCGGAAAGTGGTGTTGGGCAGTTGGGTTATTTTGTTGGAACTCAGGGTGAGCTCTTTAACTCGCCGCAATTTTTGAAAGGCATTCCCCTCCACTGAGCAAATGTGATTGTGATCCAGATAGAGCCACGTGAGCTGCATTAACCCTGTGAACTGTCCATCATGCAGCTCTGAAAGGCTGTTGTACCGCAGAGACAAGCCCATCATGCCCGACAGGTTGCGAGGCATCTCTGTAAGATTCAGTGATTCACAGTACAAAAGCCTGCCCTCACACCGACATAGCTGTGGACACCCACTATTCACAGCTGGAAGCATTTTAGAAAAGATACCCAGCGTACACAATATCAACCCCGGGGGCTTCCTCAGCAGCCAGTTTAAACAGAGACCAATAAGAAGGAAATCCATTAGCAAGGATATTTCCAAATATGCTTGAGAATGTCCATTGAATCTTTTTCAAATTCTACATCATATTTTATTTAAGGAAAAAAAAAAAGAAAGAAGAAAAAGACAAAAATAAAAAATGCAAACCCAGACCCCAAAAGCCCAAAACCGAGGCAGAAAACCAAAGCAAAACAGCAAACAGAACAAACACAGAGGCAAATATTTCACTTTACAGCATGCAAGAGCTGTGCAGCATTAAAGTTCACAGACATTCAAAGGTAAAATGATAGTGATTTTGTTCATGTTAAATGCTGCGGCAAAGGAAAAAAAAAATCTTTCTTCATGAAAGAATTTAATTAAAAAGTGTCTTACCCACCCTTTTCCAGAGAGTGACAACCTCCATTCAGTTGCTTCCTTTGTGTTTGGACTAATTATATGCAGAGCTAAAAAAGACCCCTCTGTGCTACAAATTCAGTCCCTTTCAATTTTGTGCAAGGCTGGCAAGCTCACAATGTCTCACTTTGCTTCTGCTCAAAGAGCGAAAGGCTTGTCCAGCTAGCTTTTTAGCTGACTCCTAGGACCTGCAAGTTTCAGAACTATGTACATGAGCTTGATCTTCTCCTTCTCCCTCTGTCCTTTTCTCTGCAGTTAACACTGTGGCGTGAAAAAAACTCCAAACTCTGTACTAACGACTCCACAGGATTTGTCAATCTGTTTAATGTCCATCATTTGCAACGACCATTGACCGGCACAACCTTTACTCCATAGAGAGATTACCATTCATTCACTGACCGGCTAAGGGTAGCTTTATTTCCCATTCTTTGTTCGCTTTGCTTGTTAGGTGATGCTTAGAGCAGAGAGAGACAGCAAGAATCCCTTCCCTTCAGCTGAGCAGTATGTTGCTAGAGCATGCAGAGGCACCTAGTGTTCACTGAGTGTCGTAAGCTGCTCATGATTGTACGCCTGCACTGTGCATCTCAGACATGGGCAGATTGAAAAGGGGTGGGCATAAAACCAACACTGGAGCGAACCAGGAAAGTAATATATGCTCTTTGATGAAATGGAAAATACTTTAAGCCTATCTCGCCATTTCTCAAACAGGCACGCACACACAGCCGCACAAATCATCAAAAGCGAGGCAGTGCTAAGTAGGAAGCTTGAGAATTAGGATTCTTTTCATTTTTTTCTTGCTTTTGTTTAAAGACTGAATTTATAAGCTATTAGCCGGGAGAGGGAGATACTCGGTTTCTTGGTTTGGGAAGGAATATGTAAAGCAGCATCTTTGGATTGCTTTTTCTCTCTAATTCTGATGATGAGATTTGCCTTTTGGACTCTTGGGGTGGGGGAGTGCGGTGGATGGAGGGGTGGGGGGGGGAAGAATGTGTTTTTCTTCTGACATTGTCTAATTAGAGCATGATTTGAAATTCTGTGCATTCTTTCTCATAGAAATGCAGCCAGAGCTCTGCAAATAGGAATGTCTGGTTTCATATAAGCTTTAATTACATTTGGTCTTTCTCCATCCTGCATATTTTGTGTGTGTTCAGCACATGCCTTTCCTGAAGGCTTTTTTTTTTTCTTGCAGTGTACGCTACGGCACTCTAAACTCTTAATTCTTGCAGCATAAAGATTACTGTGCCTTTGGAATAAGATCAGTGTATAGGTTACTCTGACCGTGTCGGAAGCATGCAAAGAAAGGGGTTTGAAACCCAATTAGTTCCTAAGTTCTGCAGATCGTGCTGGTTTTTGTTCTATGTACCAAAAAAGATCCTTGCCTGGTAATTTGCAGTCCTCATTATCTATGGGAAATGCATGGACAATGAGCTCTCTCTCTGTAATTTTGACTGACTGAAAAAAATCTATGATACTTCTATCAGGAAAACGCTGGCCATCTTTTCCTCTTGTGAAATAGAGTCTAATGCCTGTGTGCTGGTGAATGTGATCAGAGCTGACAGCTCACAATTCTGCAGGAATTCGCTATGAAGAAGTTTCGCATGGAAATACAAGGATTGCAGTGGATTGTGCTAATTTTAAGTCAGCATCGGTTGTGAAATGCTGGAGGCAGGGCAAAATCATGGTGGTTGCTTTCTTATTCACAATCATATTAATTTAAAAAGAAATCTATTTTGAAGCATCTGTTGCAGGGCTGTGAAATCCTAGAGCTGTTCCTTGTGTTTGAGTGTGGCTGGCTGCTGGGAGCATGTGCTGCTCGAGATCAAGGAATGCAGTAATCTGATGCAGTAAAAGTTGCTTTCCAGAAGTCCTGGAAAACTTAAGCTCCTGGGCATAAAAACTTGTGAGGGAGATTCATTACAAATATATTCACCAAAAATGTCTGTAAATAAGTTACAAATATAAACCATTTTGACTGTGGTTTCAGAACCTGGGAATCAATGTGCTTGTATGCTCCCCATTCAGTTTATTTACATTTTTCTGCCATTCACAGCCCTTGCATTTTAGTGGTCTCAGAGTAAAAAATATGATGCTTTAATAGTTTATGAACCTGGTATATGTGTTAGCATTCGGGCAGGAAAGCTGAATATGGTTTTCCTCTCCCACGATCGTGCTGTTTTATTCAAAGCAGCCTGTTTATGCAAGTGTCCACTGGTTGCAGTACACCTTAATTCTGTTTCTCAGAACACAAAAACAAGAAGGAAAGCAAGGACAGAGCCAAGAGAAACAGCACTGAAGCAGACAAGACTAAAAAATCCTTTTCCAGTCATATCTTCCAGATTGCATTTCTGAATATTTTGATGCAATTAACAGGGAAAAAAGAAATAAAAAGATTACTTGAACTTTACAAATACCGAAAAAAGCTTCAAAGTGATAAGGTTGTATCCCTTAAGAGACTGCAATCCTGCAAGCCTTCATGGGGAGGTCTTAATGCCTTCTCCCATATAGCAGTCTGAGGAGAGATCTGCAATAGCAGCCCTAAAAGAATTCAACTATATATTCAAGGAAAGCTGACATTTTTTCCAAATCGGGGGATGATAATGATAGCTTAGTTACGTCTAAATGCTATGTATAAAATGAAGAATGAAACTCCTTGATGCATCACTGTGAAGAGCTGAATACCTTTCTTTTTCACTGCTTCTTCTTGCTATCACCTGGGATACAGCTTGGATCCTAACCAATCTGCCTATTCCCACACTGGCATATAATCCATTATCATTTGGTTTCCAGAGAGAGAAATTAGAGAAGACAGTAGCAAACCTATATAGTATCAGCTGTAAGACTGACAATCAGAATTAATGGCCCTAAGCATGTCTCAAAGCTGTCAGAGGTCTATTGCATGATGACTCTGCTTTTCTATTTCCAAACTCTGTAGAAAAGATTCCAGGTAGTCTTGAAATGAGAGACCTCAAGATGTGTTTGAGGCTGTGATGTTGAGGCAGAGTAGTGACCAACTTCAAGAACTGTGGGACTTGGCTCTGCAAAGACAACCTTGGGTCAATGAATGTCTTAGCCCTGAAATATCTTTGTAAAATTGTTTTTCTTTGATACTTTTGAGATGTACTCTTTTTTTCCTTGCAATAAAACTAGCAATCCACTTTGAACGTGATTGTAATGCAAAGGACTTAATTTCCACTGTCTGAGCTGTTATCACAGCTAAACTGTTAGGTTTACACATTTTCTGAAGTTTCAAAGCCTCTGGCAAATCTCTATAAATTAGCAGATTTAAATTAGCTTTATTAAATGTGCTATTATAAAACATTTTAAGAAGTGCAGCCTAAGTTTATATGTGTTTAAGGGAGATTGATTAAATCAGTGAAAAAGTAGGTTATAGAAGAACAATAGAAGTTTTAGGAAGTTTAGCTGGTAAGCTATTTCTTGTAGTCATGACAAGTGTAATTCCCTGGCAACACCTGCAGTGAATGTCAAAATTGTTCAGGTTGAAAAAGGAAAGCATTTTTTCAAGGTATTTAGACTACACAGTTCTAATATTGTGTTCAGGTTACTGTCACGTATCATTTAAGTTGCCTCAGAATCATTTCTTCCTTATTACTTCCTTGTATTGACTGTCATTACCCAGTTTGTGCCTACCTGTCTGAGTGTTCCATCCAGTACAGATGAGGCTGGGACAGAGTGAATAAGGCCTGAATCTGGCCATTAATGTCTAACTATGCATACGTACATTGTTCAATAAATTAACCAGCCACATATAAAAAGACAAAACTGTATATTAAATACTGAGTGTATTTCTTCCTCCTGGTATTTTCTGAGTGGTTTCTATCAGTATAATAAAAAGTGGGGCTTTTAGTAGTGATTTTAATTTCCTCTCATGAATGGACAGACTCAAACCTTGATCTTACATGGTAGTCTTTAATTTTCAAGTGCACTGAACCATGGCATTTTGTATAAAGGAGAAATTTAAAAACAGAAAAGGGAAGAACAAAACATGACGCAAAGTAAAACAAATTAAACCTGTTTTTCTCTGGTACTTACATCTCGGTCATCCCTGACATTTGGACAGCTGTCCCTTCTGTGTTGAATTTAGGGTTTCATCTGATAAGGAATCCATCACCTATGTAACATGTCTCTTTTAGTAAACAGAAAAATGCACTATATTATGCAAGCTTTGACCAAAATATTCCTGGTGTCTCCAGTTGTCCAAGTGATAACTGCCATTCAATTCTTGTAATGCAGAACAGACACATTGGATTTGTTACTACCTTTGCATAACAGATACGCTTATGTAAATCACCTTATTGTTTTTGACAATGTGATAGACACTTTTCTGTCTCATTGCAGTCATTCCATTCTCATCTTCAGCCACATTCAATAGCAAATAGTCATGTATAGCTCTGCAAAGTCACTCACAGGAGAAACCTGTGTGCAGAATTGTCAATGAGGTGCAGAAATGTCAATGTGTAGGAAAACATATCAGTGGTAAGATGAAGTGTCTCTCTCCTCTGTTCATTAGTGATAGACTACTTGAATAAACTAAAGAGTTACTGACTCTCTTAAATTATCTGTGAAATTGTCTATGGATTTCTGGACATGCTGTCAAAGCTGTAGACAGTGTTAGTGTTTGTGAATGTCCAGCTATAATGGAAAAATGGCAAGAAGTGAAAGCGATCCTTTTGTGATTCATCAACACATTGCTGAAGCATCCTGATTAAGCAAAGACTAGTATGTGACAGTCAAGTTTACTGGGTTGTTGGAACTCCTGGTTTATAGGGAGGGTGGCAATTTAAAGCTTGGTTTTAAATTAACTCTCGCTAATTTATATCTCTAAAAATACCTTGGGAGTCTTGGAGGCAGCATGTGTAGAGTGCAATGATTAGCAACTGTAAAAGTTTTAGTTAGTCATATTTAATTGGAAATCAATTAGTTCCCCCTCCAGAAATGCTAAGCTAGAAAATCCAGATAGGTTTGTCTCAAGATATTCCCAGGCATTTCTGGAAGTGCCAGCAAATGAACTGTAATTGATTTCCAATTAGCTTGAGAGCAAAGAGGGCCACAGCTTATTCATGCACTTAAATAGGTCTACTTTTCCCTCTTTTGTCAGTGATAGCTTATCTGTAAAGATTGGTTTTAATAAGCTATAGTGCTAAATGGTCTTTTATTTGTGTTTTAATACTCCTTTTCACTGAAAGGATTCTGTTCTTACATGGACATATCTAATCCAAGATGAAGATTGACACTATTGAGGCTCCTGTTGGTTGGTTGGTTGGTTGATCTTGGTGTATTTACTTAGATTCATCAAGCCTGAGAGAGGTTGGATGATGATTCAGCAATGAATACACTACAAAGTGACAGAATATTAGGGCTGGTTAGGACTGTGAAAAATCTTCCCTGTAGCCAAACTGGTTATGGCCCTAAAACCATCATGTGTTCATGATTTACTGGGATTTTATGTTCTTCCCCACAATAACTTTTGTTGCTCAGAAAGTTGTAAAGCCTGACTTGGTGATGGAGGTACAACCGTGCCAGCAAACTCCTGCTGTAGAGAAGTCATTCATGTTCCATTGAGATAGCCATCCTGATGTAAAACAGTTCACTCTTTTTATCAATGACATAACTTTAGTGGCAAGAAATGCTTTAGAATTTCAAGGTGTAGCAAGTAGACAGAATTGAGAGGAATTTATTAAATCAGTTATTAAAAGCTGAGATGAACAAGTTAAAAACTGTTCCTGGCAGGCTCCTGGAAAGTCTTTTTACAAATGGATGAGCTGCTCTTGGAAAATTTTCCCAGAGCAGAAAATCTGTTCTCCTCAGTATTAGACAATCAGTTGTTCTTAATCCGTTTATTTTGCTCCTTTCCAAATGTATTTTACAGCATTACCAGAAAAGACAAAAACCTTATGCTGGCCTTTGCCAATATGTTATTTCAAGAAATACAGGTTGGTAATAAAGTGGTTTTTAAACTAGTATGTTGAAATCAAAGAAAGACTTCTATTGGGCTCTCTTCTATCACAGAGGATATCTTTTGAATTTACTCCAAAGGGGTTGTTTTTCAGGGAAACTCTGCTTTTGGATAACATTACCTGAAAAAAAATACAATTTGAAATGTTCTTAGATCTGACTCCTGGATTTACTAAATACCTGAACAATAGTTGGAACTAGATGATCTTAAGGTCCTTTCCAGCCCTAACTATTCTATGATTATATGTAGTCATGGAAATAGATGTTGGACCATAGCAGAGAGCCTATAGCGAACAGGCAGTCAGATCTTTGGCAGACTGTATTATTCTCAGTTATGTGTGCTTCTTAGTATATTTTGGCAGATAGAGAAGGCAGGATTTTTATGTTTCCATCCTTCTGTTCTGATGATATCCATAGTCTGATGGGAAAACTCAGGATAAAATGTGTTGAAATCCTGGTTGCTTGTGTATTGTATCTTACTGGGAGAAGAGAGGGAATCTGAATCATTATCTTATACCCAGAAGAAATAATGCAGAAACCAGGTTGAAAACTCACATTTCAGACAGAAGTCATTGTGATTTTGCAGACTTGAAAAAGATGGCTTGTTGACTACCTGAAATATTTATGTCTTCATTACGTATCATTTGCAACTGATGTAATGTCTAAGAGAAATATTCACAGGTCAGGAGTCTTAGAAGGACATATTTAAAGGCATAACAAAAGATAGTCATGCTTTCTAAAAAAAGAGAATAACCTGACCTTTTTTCTGAAGAAAAAACAACTTAAAAATACTCAGGCGATACTCAACGGTTTCATATGGTAGGAGTGGTTTGTGTGTAGTGTATATGTAATCTTAGAAACCCTGCTTTGCTCAACAGCCAATTTTGTGAGATCCAATGGCAGCCTTTGAAATGTGCCTTCCTATTTGGTTTTATTTCGGTGTATTTATGTCTCTGTGCTAAAGGCTTTTTATGTTTTATAAGGAAGAAATGTACAATGTAATCAAAGCATGTTGCTCCATTATTCTCAATAAATGTATAGGAAGGTGAATTCTAATACATATTCAAAGGTCCTGAATTTACCTGCAAAGCTGTTGAAGGAATATGCAAACCACATTCTCAACATGCATTCAATTATATGAATGTAAATTACCCTCACATTACGTATGTTTTTAAAGGTGAAAAGGCAGATTTGGGGGGTAAATAGTAAGATTTACATCAGATATGTTTTAGAATCATATTTTTTCTCTTGCTGTAGTTCTGAATCTTTAATAATCCAGTAAAATGAAGAGCTTATTGTTTTTTAAGATTCAATTTATATTTTAAATGAGTGGAAAAGATGCGTAAGCAGCTTGAGAAGGCAGGCAAAGATCAGCCTGTTTTTTCAAGATACAGGACATTTTACTGTGTGTTGTGAATTCTGGAGACCATTTTTAAAGAATGCTTGGCTTACTTCTGCTCTTTTTTTGTAGTGCAAATTAATTATAATTTGACAAGAGTGTGCTTGATTTTCTTCTTCAGATTTGGTGTAGAGCCAAGCTTTATTAGTTAGAGCCTCTAAATCAAAATCAAAGGTCAGTATCTGTGAAATGCCTGTGACTCAAGATATATTGTAGTTCTTTACCCATTATTCAGAGATTTTTGTCTATGAAAAGGTGTTTATTTAAGTGGATGCTGTATGTTGCCTGCACGACTGTGGAAGAATAACCATTTTTCATGATGGCATCAGTAGTGCTCCTAACAGCAGTCCTAAAAATGTGGGAAATCATTGCTGTAAAACTCAAGAACTCTGCACCTCTTTGATGCGGTCTTGTAAATGCTGGCTGAGGGCTTATGTCCAGCAGCGTGTTGTACCCAGTGTTTCCCCATCACCTCCCAGTTCTCTGAGGGATGAGCAGAGAAGCTGCTCCCAGATCTCCCCAGCATCATTCTTCAGCCCTCAGAATCTGTACTGACAACACCAGTTGCTCAGCGGGGACCCATTTGGAAATTGGCAGGTACGGGACAAAATGTGACTCTAAGGAAGCTATGTTAATGATTGCCAAATATGCCAAGAGAGACCAGAAGGTGAGCAAGATGGGCAAATGGGCATTATTTCTGTACTTAAAAACCTGGAAGCAGCAGTGTCTGAGCAGAGGGTCATTAAAGATACCTATCTAAATAAATAACCCTGGAAGCAGTACTGTGTGTCCTGATCCTCACTTTGCTTCTAATTGTATATCATTGTTTTGCTTATTCTATGCCCTTGTTCTTCCTACATCTATGGGGTTTTTTTATGTTTCTGGCTCTTAATTTCAGGGATTCTCTTCCTATATCTCTGTATAATGCCCAGCACTACCTATCTTTTGCTGTGTCCTACTGATGATTGATGGCCTGGCTTTGCGAGCGAAGATTTGGGAAGGGTTTTACCCACGATAGTGAGCAGCATAACCTGGGTGTTTGAGGCAAGAATTAGTGAATTACGGTGCTCCCACACATGTAATCTATACAACCAAGGGGTTTTCATGTCATCTTTTGGAGTCTATTTTACCAGCTGAGCTTGGACTATGCACTGACATTAGGTCAACTGAAGTCACTTTTAGCTGTTTTCACAGCATGAGGGCCATGAAGGTAATAAGCATTATGAGAGATTGAAGATGTATTGGGAAAATGCTTCCCTGATGCCAGAGGGATGAAGCTGGGAAGTCTTTGCTTCTGTGCCTCCTGCCCAAAGAAAGTCATATTGACAACAGCTATAAAAGCATTTATTGCGTGACCAGATGGACCATGGAGCCTGTTGGATGCCTCTGCAGCTCTGCAAAGTAATGCTGACCTTGGGGTACTTCCTGAAACACATTCAGCTCAGAGTCCTTTGAGATGTGTTCTCTGACTTTCTGGATTTGCTGGCACTGTTGTACCCATTAAATACTGATTAGATTTAAGAAATCCAAGAGACCAAATAATGCTATCATCTGTTCCCTACTTATCTTAATAATATTGCCAGTAATATCCCAATATATCAATTCTAGGATCTTCTATACCTAACCTGATGCATGAAAAACAGGGACAGCAGACTGCTTTTTTTTTCAGAGACTGAACAAAACCAGTTTATTTATTGATTGGATTTTGCTATATTGCCTGGAGATGAGGGTAAAAAGTAAAAGCCACTTTCAAGGACTGTTAGAGAAATGCATCATTTTTCATAAGGTTTGATGAATTGCTTACAGGACTTGTTTTACTTAAAACTGCAATTAAAGATCGCCCTCTAGTCAAAAGAAAAATGTGATAAAAATGGGACTTGAAAGTGGGCAGAAAATTTTCTCAAGCCCTTTGGGATTAATTCCAGTAATTATTCAATCTGACGTTTTCTGGAGAAATAACCTTTAATATATGAACTTCATTAATCATAATAACATAGTTCACATGTCAAATACTTCTGTCCAGTCACTTCATATTCTATGTTTAGTAAGAGACTAACAAATATCTTCACTAAATATGAGCCAATATTAAGCTGCTTTAAAAGAATCCCAGGGCACGTGTATAGTTTTTAACTGGGTTTTGGTCTGGTGACGTGAGACATGTGCATATGTCTACAAATACACTGAATTTCCAGGCTGTAGCTGTCATCATCATCATGTCCCCTGCTAATTGTGTGTGATTCCATTCACAGCACTTTAGGGACATTCTTGCTTTCTTTTTTCTTCTCTTAACTGCCCTAGACTTGTAAACCCTTATTTTATTAATTTGCTTCTGTAAAGAAATGGTCTTTTGCAAGACCTGTGTATAGGAAATAAATATGCTTTAGATCATCTGCATACATAGGAGTGAATACTTTTCTTCTTGCATATGAACTTACTAGACATTATTGAAACTGCACAGTGACTATGTAACTTTGATGATAAGCAACTCCAAGAAGGTGTTTTTATGTGTCTCAGTGTTTTATCAACTGAAGATATTCCCTAATATCATCTTGTGTTTAAAAGAGGCGGTTTAAAAGCACAGCACTGATTAGATGCTTATGTTTGAAGAATTTATAATTCTCTCCTTTCAGATTCTGACATTGTTTTGTGCATTTGAAGCTGGCAAGCGGAATGATCTGTGTTCTGATGAGAAGTGATAAATACAAGCTTTTGCTGAACGTGGGTAAAAGCTGCAGGCAAATTAGATTGTATTAACACAGCCTCCTTGTGCATCTCCCACCTTCTCAAAAGCTAAGAATGCAGAATAATTCCTTGCCTTTGGAGATTTGCTTTTCCTTTTCTTTTAAGTTGTGGAGCAATATAAGATGTGCATAGACTGCTATTGTGACTAATGCTTTCAGCTTTTGGCATGTCAGTTGTCATTCTTTGCACACTCCAGTAGATGGCAACTCCAGTCTTCTTGACATGTAATCTCCATTCAAACTAGTAATATTTTCGGTGCCTCCCCCTTATCTCCTCTATGTAAATGGCTACGGGTTGCAGGGGAACCTGATTCAATTTTCCTTTTATTGAAAACACCACATAGTATCTGATTTGAGCTCAAATTGTATCTGAAAGAAAAGAAGAACAGAAAAAGAACAGGCCTGTAAGCACCAATTCTCCTGGATCATAAAGCACACACTGATTTCTCCATAACTTTAAAAAATATTTTAGGAGTTTTCATAAAAAGGATTAGTACCCAAAACTTCCCTTTATGTGGAATACTTGAATGGGCTGGCTGCAAATACAACATAGTAGCTTTACATTTGATGGTTTGCTTTTAATGTGTATAGTCCTTAAGTCCCCAGCATTCATATTAAATTGTTTCTGTTCTGCATAGTAAATACTTGATCAAACTTCTAAAAAGTTGAAAATGATCAGGTTTTCTGTGAATTTGGCAATGATGTATCTAGATATTGCTTGTCTTGGGTGAGGGCAAGAGTAGGACCAGGAGGTTACTGTGTTAGACTTCAGAATAATCTCCTATTCGCCCTTTTGCTCAAAGTGCTGCAATGTTCAGCCTATCTTCTTTGTGCTTTATTCCATCCCATCAATTGTATTACCAAAGCATCAATGCAGAGGAGTCTGTTTTTCCCTTTCTCTCTGCTGACTTTCACAACTGAAATACTTGCTTGTAGAATCTGAAGATGTAAAACAAAGCATCTCTCTGTGAATGAATGCCAGACATCAACAATAGGCACAGAAGATTGTGCTTGCTCTGCCTTGGATGGAGACTAATGATCATAACAGTCACACAAAGGATCCTTTCTCTATCTATCTGTATCAAGACTGTAGTTTAATTTCCACATCGCTTCCACTGTTTCTAGCAAGGTCTTATTTTGCAGTTGATGGTTCAAAAGGGGCATATGGTGAAGGTCAGATGATTTTTATTTTCTTTTAAAATAAATACAGCTCCAACTTTAGAAGAATACATGCTGCTCATCAGGTTTTGTTGTTGAGTTTTTAGTAATTGCATAAGAAACTTTCAAACTGCCACAGTCTGTAGCATCAGGGATGCTATTTGATGCTCAGTCTTACGGTCACAGAAGGATACAAACACTTACAGTTTAAAATGAACTGCAAAAAGTTCTAAAGCAGAGCAATGTTTAAGGCCAGATTAAGATGTTCACACTTTTATTGGTTTAGTAAAAACCTTAGTTTTCAACCCAGACTTGATTAGTCTATGGACGTTTGTACTTCACAGAAACAGTATTAAAATAAATTATGTTCATATAAGACAAGCAGAATATTGGTCCATTTAAGCCTGACTGATTTTTATGTAACAAATTAGTGAGCGCTGTAATTAAATCTCTTTTGGATGCCTGTTTCATCTCTGGAAAGAATCCCAAGAACCTCAGAAAACTGACTTTCGGGTTATATACAGGTCCTGGGCCTATTGCAGCTAAGTGGCTTGTTTCTCATTATCGCATTTAGTGCTACAGAAACTGCTTCACCAGAGTCTTTATTAAAACTTGCTTAAGGCGAGCATTTTCCCTTGGGTCAATAATGACTTTAGAGGAATGGATGTAGAAGCTAGATTTGTTCTAGCTACTGGAATGAATTATGTCTCTTTGGGGCCCCAGGCTAGTATTTCAAATTCGCCACCAGGCACTTCATCAAAAATTCTATTCCAGTTTTGAAAAGACCTTGTGCTCCTATTAGGAAATACAGAGCATACATTTGAAGATCCTCCCCAGCACCCAAATTTTATGACTATATATTTTTCTCCTTTAAAACCCCATTGAATTGCCACATGCATCAGTGAAGATGTGGTTTAGAACTGTATCCTGAAGAACTGGTGCACTGGGGAGATGGTTGCCAGTTATTTCCAGTTAAATATGGAGCACAAAGCACCAAACTGACTTCCGTGATGCTCCTACTGGTAAAAGCCATTAAAATCCTACAGCTCATTTTCCTGGTGTGAGCACAGTATTTATGAGAGGGGTACTGTGGAAATACCATTTCCTCCTGCAAGTCATTGCTTATAAGTAATCCAATCAAGATCAGCATTGCTTAACATTGCCTATCATAGAATCATAGAATGGTTTGGGTTGGAAGGGACCTTTAGGGGTCATCTATAATCCAACCCCTCAACATAAGCAAGGACACCTTCCACTAGCCCAGGTTGCTTAGAGCCCCATCTAACCTGGCCTCAAATGTTTCCAGGGATGGGGAACAATTCTGGACAACCTGTTCCAGGATCTCACCACCTTGTCCTGGTTTTGGCTTAAGCCCCACCAGTAGGAACCAGTATCTCAACTATTAGTAAGCATTTCTCTGCTCAAAAGAGAGGATATAGTGGGTATGCACCGCAGGCCACCATGTGATTTTACCTGCATGATCATGGAGAGGGCATGAAGAAGTGGGAATGAAAATCTACCTCAACTCTGGAGGCATGGGTAGGTGAACTGCGATATGCTAGATAAAAACTAAGCACTACACAGCTGTTTGTTCCCTCCTCACCCGCTAGCTGATGGACTATGGAAAAAAACAGTAAATTTGTGGGTTGAGATAAAGGCAGTTTAATAGGAGAGCAAAGGAAGAGAAAATAATAATGACAATAATGATAACAATGATAACAATAATAATAATGATGATAAAAGAACATACAACCAATAATATTCTATGATTCTATGACTCTATACAAAGCAAGTGATGCATAATACAATTGCTCACCACCTGCTGACCATCCATGAGCAGTGACCACTGCCCCCTGGCCAATTAACCTCACTATTATACTGAGCAGGAGATCATATGGAGATCCTTTTGACCAGTTTGGATTATCTGTCCTGGTTGTGTCCCCTCCCAGGTTCTTGTGCACACCCAGCCTAATGACTGACATGCTCATAAACTCCATCTTGGCCAAAATCAGGATGCACCTTCATCATAAAGCACTCCTTCCTTAAAATTACTATCCTACTCATATGAACAAGTATTTCTGAAATATGCAGTTCCTCAATAAGAAAAAACAGCTGGAGATTTTTTTTCTAGTTTGGAAAATCTGCTCATGTTGATGGTAAGATAAAGTATTGGCTTAGAAATTACTTTGGATTTATGATCCCCCTAAAAAATAGCTAGCTTTCCCATTACTGGTCTGATATCAACACATGATGTTTACAAACTGTGGTAGTATAGCAGCGTTTGTTCTCTTCCAGTGTTTGTACAGACTGAAGTATCTGTTGAAGCGCAGAGGTGTTTGATATGAAAAAAGAGATTGCTAATGGATAAGAGGCAGGCAGGTGTTTGGCTTTTCTTTGTGCTTGTCAAGGACAGAGTCTTCCAGCACGTTACTTGGATAGCTCACAAGCACATTCACATTCTCCTCTTTTCTTGCTGACTGGATTTCCCCTGAGTGCTATGTTCAGAGATTTCAAATGCAACATTACCTAAGAGGTGCTATTCAAACCTGAATCAAATGGTGAATGTTATGATATTGCACTTTTACTGCTGTCTGTAGCCCAATATTAAGTATAAATAATTATTTTTATATATACAGTGAAATTTTCCTTATAACCATTTCCACGGTTTATTTCTAGCCTAACAACTGCAGGAACTCAAAAAGCATCTCCTCCTTTTGCTATATACCATACACCTCATCCTTACTTTTCATTGCAAAGTAGATTTTCCAGATGCTTCTCTGCAAAGCGGAATAGACTGGTTTAGGAACTACAGCAGACTGTAAAAATGTATTTGCTTTCTTGCAGTCTATTTATTCTGTATTGGAATTTTAGAGAATGCCGTTTTAGATAACATCATGGTAAGGCTAATGGAGTAAATTTTGTCTATACATTAGATTTTCTTGACAGTTTGTAAGGCTGAAACAATATTTTGCATATTAGGAAGAAGAAAACACCCTTATATGAAGTTTGAAATCCAATTAGCTCAATCAAGATATTAAGGAATAGAAAGAATAAATATAGATGCAGAATATATAGAATAATAAATTAATTTTGGCTGGAAAATACTTTTAACATCATTGAATCGATAAATGTAGCACTGCCATGTCCATCACTAAACCATGTCCCTGTGATCCATTTCTTATATGTTGCATTTAATTGCCAGGATATAAAACATAAACTTTTAATGAACATTCTCCATTTAGTTACCACTTTAAACACTAGTGATGCTATAAAATACCAGTGCTTATTTTAGGTGCTTCTTTTATTTTTTGTCTTTTTAAAATCTTTTTACTTTAAATTTAAAATAAGTTAAACTGCACTGGTTTGGTTTTTTTTGGAGTTATTTTAGAATATGAATAATAGACAGAATTTAAGAGCATGGGTTCTGGTTGGACCTAGAAAACCTTAAGGTCTTTTCTAACCTTAACCGTTCTATGATTCTATGATATTCTAAAGATCCTCTGGAGCTGAAATAGATTCTCACCAAAATCATGGGATGTGGATGTCTGAAGTACCTTTAAAACTTTGAGTCTTATCTCGACAGTATTTTGGAGCCTTCTCATAAATAGTCTTTTACTTGGAAGTTCCCATCTAACCCAGTTTTCTTAAAGAGCTATAAACCACTATGAACACAAGTTAAAAGTCCCTCTGCTCTGTTTAATGTGATTCTTTCTATTAGTTATAGCTGGTTAGGTCATAGCAACATAAAACTTCTTAGTTCATAGAAGTGCAAGGGATTTAAGAAATCACCTGGACCATCTTTTTGTTCTAAGGCAGTATCAGTTTTGTCATTCCTGACACATCAGCTCCTCTGGTAAACTCCGGAACTGAAGGCTTCTAAAGGAAATCTATTCCATTGCTTTGCTTTTCGAATTCTGAGAGTTTAGCAAGCCCAGGATGTCGAAGCTTTTACTATCAGTGGAGATTTTCACTCATCTTTGGTAACTGTTTTTGATCTTTTATGGATCCATTCTACTTAGTCCACATTTTCTTAGTATTTGGGCTGAGACCTTGCTACTTCAGAGAATATCTCCCTTGCTGCAGTTGGGTTTTTCTGCCTAAAAACAGGGCCCCCCTTTCATGCAGCTGAGTGACACTGGTGGCTCCTGTTCAGCCTGTGATGCACAAAAGCTGCTGGAACCTTTCCTGCCGGTTTTCTACATATCTATTACCTGTTCTGTATTTTATAGCCGATTATTCCTGACTGAGTGAACATCTTGCACATGACCCTGTTGGATAGCATCTCATCTGGGTTTTTTTTCCCTTTTTGGGGATATAAAAGCAATTTGTCAGAATCAGTTTGAATTTTTATTCTGCCCTCCACAGTACTTTCAGTGCTTTTCAGCTTGGTGTCACCTCCAAATTTAATAAGCATATTCCATGTTCTATCACCTAGGTCATTAATGACAGCTTGAAACATTGATGGACCCTGAAAAGACCTTTCTGTGGCATTTCTAAGTCAGATAATAGCTTTTAGGTAGCAAACTTGTTATATGGCATGGATAATTATATTAATGAAACTGTGAAAAGAAGGAAGTATCCACATCTAACAACAATGATGGAAGAACTCACCTACACTAGGATTTCCTTTCCTTCTCTCAATTTTTGCCTGTAATGAAGTCATATACCTGTTTTCATTACCATCTAAGGCTCACAGGGAAGACACAAGAAGAACAACAGAGATTTTCCTCTTATTCTAAGGCAAAGATGGGCATTTAGAGCTCTGTAATAAGAAAGAGTGAGTAGGTAACATTCATAACCAATGTAAAACGTGCTTCATTCCTCTGCCTGCCCAGAAAGTCTGTAGAGTATGAATAAACACTGTAATTTACATAAGGAGACTTGCAAGGATTTACAATATAAGGGATTTTCTTCCTGTTTGCTTTGATCCCATGCATGCTTGCACAACCACAGCCCCCATCTTTGCCATTTCAGTTGTGTAACAGCTTTTCCCGTAGTTTGGTGAGGCTAAGCATTCACTTAAATGCACAAATCACTGTGTGCTGAATTATGTATTTTCTTCACTTTTATTTTAATATGAAATAAGATTCTGAAATATATTTTCAGTGTTCTACTATGGAAATAAATACATCTCATTCCTAGCTGTAAAGTTTCTGTGAGAAGGCGTACTACATTCATATATCCTATCTCTGTGAGCAAAGCATAACATTTGAATTACTGATTACCTGCATTATGTGTTAGAAATCATGGAGCTGGACAGCAATGCCCCTGAGGACTCTCAAAGGCATTAACTGTTTCAGGGAAGTCCTGGAATATATTATATCAGTTCACTGCATGCATATTCACATGCCTTAAACCGTAACACGTCAATGTCATCCCAGTTAATCGGTAACCATCCAATATGCAGAATGTATTCAACTAGGAGACAGCTTTGGTTTGCTGAGTTGTTTTTTCAGTAGTACTATGCTCCAGGGAATATACTAAAAGAGTTTTGGTTTGGTTTATTGGGATGATTATTTACAAGGCCTCGCACACACAATAAATGACAAGCTGGTAGGATTTGTTTTGTGTGTTACCTAAGCAGTATTTCCATGTGGAATAAACTATTATATTATTACTTTCAACTTACTTGACACCTGTTCAATACTCCAGACATTTCTAGCTATCTAAAGTACATCTGTAGCTTCCAGTACAATAGGTTTTTCACACTTCCAATATTTTTCTTGATGTAATTTATCTTCAAAATACCTGTGTGAAATATTCCTCCTTATAAATAGAGAGTGAAAGTAAACAGAGACTAAACTAACATAACACCACACAGGAATCCTATGCTGAAGCAGAGATTTTGTGCTTCAGAAGTCATAAACTGGCACCCCGGGTATCCATCTCTTTTCATTTGTAGCTTGTTGCATAAAAAGCATCGTGCTCAGCTCATCCCCACACAGCGATTTGCTTTTCATGCCTATGAGGTCGTAAGACCTTAATGAAGCATGTAAAATAAAAAAGAACAGCTTGTCCAGACCTGGCTTATTCTTATGTATTTCTCATTCTTTTATTTTTATCTCAGGTTTTGTTCCATTATAACCTGCCTTTCAGAAGAGGTTCATCATCACACACAGTCTATTTTGCTTACTGTTCCAACACCCAGGCACTCACATGCCACATCTCGTCACCCCTTGGTAGATCAGATAAGTTATGCTGCCTTATAGGCATACATTTCCACCATGGGGTCTGTGAAGGGCTGGCGAGTGAGCCAGCAGGTGAGCAGAGCTATTCTGCTCAATCCTTATGTTATCAGAAGCTTAAAATCTCCATAGAAGTATTTTGCTGCATCATGTTACAGTTTTTAAATGCTTGTATAATACAAAGTTTCCCCCAGTGCTGCTTCAAATCTCATCTCTTTATTAAATGCTATGGGGATTTTTTCCCCAGTGTGGTAAAATCTATCTTCTTTAGTACTAATTATGATTTTCTTCTCACTTAATCTTGCTGTTACTCTTTCCCATAGGGCATGAGCCAATCCGAATGCTTTGCTTTGGGGGGGTGCTGTGGGAGATGGATGCATGCCAACAGCCGCACAGGTTTGAGGTGGTATTTGTTTTTGCAGAGAGCATCACCTGTGCATAAGCATTTACAGAAGCAAAGGCAGATTCCAAAGGCAATCCCAATGCCTTTGGGATCCGCACATCCCTCAAAACAGGTGACGCAGAGTGTGCCTTGTGTGTCTTGCTTGAGTGGCCTAGGAAAAAGAGGTAGGCCAGTTCTTGGATAGCAGATGAATATTTTCAGATGCATCATGTCTTGTACCCACTCATCATGAATCATAGGTTAAGGAGCAAACCACTGCATCATGCCTTGACCTACTTTGGTCAAAGACATGGGGAGAGCTTTGCTGACAGTTTTTCCACCACCACCTCCAAAAGGGTTGTTTTATCCTACAAAATAATGTGAATTTGGTTGCAAGATTCCTCCCTTATGCTTCCTCCTCAGTACATTCTCTAAGCTTCCTTTCTCATGTCCTGCATTTTTATTCCTAAATTAGGTAAACCTGGAGATGTTCCTTTTCAGCCCAAAATGGAACCTCAGAGCTGGGATGAGACAAAACACTTGCAAATTGGCAGTTCAAAGGCAGGAACCACTGACAGCACTTTAAACCCTTTCCCCTGTCCTGTGAATCTCGGCCATTCATATGGCCAGGATAAGCCCAAGTTGGTCAAGGCTCCTTGGCTTTTTGTGAGGAGCTGGGTTAAAGCACAGCTTCTAAATGGGGAGTCAGAAATTACAGCTGGCTTTGAAGGGCAGGAAAGTAAGGGCAGTGAATTTGTGAGGCTGAGCTTGTAAGTAATGAGAGAAGAGAGAAAATAGAGGCAGAATTGATTCAGCAGGATTTAAAGCAGAAAGTTACTGATATGGAGAAACACTATTGGACAAAGGCAGGGGGTAAAAAACCCACATAAATTTGCAAGTACTGACATTGTGAGAAAGTTGCAGGAATTTGATAGAACTGGGAGAAACAGTTTAATTTGGGAGACAAAAGTACGAATATACATGTCTAGTGATCTGGCGCTTGTAATCATAGAAGAAAAATGTGTTCAATGCAACTGATGTATGAATGGATGCTGGTACCTCAAGCTCTGCTGAAGCAATTTTGCAGTCTGTTATGGAGATCCAAAGACCATATTCATTGGGCTTACCCACAGCAGAGAGGAATATAGCATACGGGTGGTACAGTTTGACCCTCGGCATATGGAGAAGATGGTATAATGCCAATTTACTGCTACCTTGGTATGTTGCCTAATAATTTGGGATAGTTGAGTATGCAATTAAAATCTGTGAACATAGATACTCAGTAGCCTTAGAATAAGGAGAGAAAAAAAAAGAGGGAGGAAGTCTAATAATGTAAATTTAAAATGACATTTAAATTAAATTTTTGCCTCTGTTTGTAAATGTGGCAGTGTTCGATGTGGTTTTGATCAGTGCAATATGCTATCTTTATAGCGGCATGGAGACAGAATTTGTTCACAGTGCACTCAGCATCAGGTTCTTGTGGGTGGTGGGGGATGTCCCTTTGTAACAAGCACTTGATTTAAGTGGGGCAGATGAATTATATATGGGTCTGTTTCTGTAGACACAGAAAGCTAAGCTAGAAGGCCATATCTGCTCCTTATGGAAAAGCTTCACAGAGCCGATTCACAGCTTCTGTTTGAGTGCCCCAGAGCCTAGGAGAAATTCATACAAGCAGAAAAGGTCATACAATGCCCCAGAGAAATCACTCTAAACTGTGTAATCTGTAGGGGATATAAGGAAGACACAGGAATTTTTTCCCCTCCAGATATTTACCCTACTTTTCTGCTTTGAATAGATGTCTTTAAAAAGTGCGTGGGAAATTTCCAGGGAAGTCTAATTCTTTTGGATATTGTTATGTTTCTCAAGTGCAATAATGACTTCAGGAGATGACTGATGCTATTATTTTTGCAACATTTTGTGTTTTGGTTCTTTATATTATGTTTGCACAAATACAAGTAGCTGGAACACTAATTGCTGTACTAAATCACTGAAAAAAGAATATATAGAATTGCAATATTTAAATAATGTTTTCCTAGGCTTGTGAAATGCTTCCATACACATTTTCTGCTTCCTTCCCACATTTATTTGATATTTATGTCTATCTATGAGGGCAGTCATACTAGTCAATGAACAACATTCAACCCTGTCATTCAAAGTAAGCCTTTGTCTATACCCTGCCCGAGAGAGACTGAAGGCTGAATAGTCAATTGATCCAAAAACTTGGGGCAGCACTGAAGTAAAGAAATGGAAGCCACAAGGCAGAAGAGAGGTTTTAACTGAGATGTTCTGAGGACTGCATTTTCAGCAGAGTGGCTTAATAAACTAGGAGGTGTCTCCTTTGAAGCTTCATGGCCTCTTCAGGTTTTGGCAGGTCTCAAGTCCAGAAACTATTTCATGGGTGACAGAGAATGACTTGGATGAGCGAGGAGGCATAAGGAAGCATACTGAACCATGGCGGCATCTCAGCTCAGGGAACAAAAACACACTGTTGTGGAAATAAGTGAAATCTTGAGCACACAAAGGTGTTGTGCACAATATTTAATGTCTACAGGCAAGACCCAACTTTTTTAATGGATGTATGGAAAGGGGATACTGAACTTATGAAAAAGCCCATGAAGATAATTTAGATTCTATTGTAAAACAAGTTACTTATATCACTAGCTTGGTGATCAGTTTGATATTGGGGTTGTTTCTGTGGAAAGATACTAAACAATAAACAATAGAAATACCACTAAAAGAAGCAAACCTTGAATAATACTTTTGATATGGGTAAGCAAAAGTAGAAAAGACACACAAATCTAGGAGCTGAAGAGACAAATGACTAAACCAACAAGCTATCATGCCTGTAACAAGCCTCTCAGACAATATTATTGTTGGTAATCTGTCTTCACCCTGCCCTGCTCCCTGTAATGCAGATCACAGTTAGACCCTTTGAAATGGGAGCTATGAGTCTAAGCACACTGACCTTGATGGAGGGATGTGACTTGTATTCTGGAGGTGTGTCTAAGTGCTTATACATATGGATAAGCATTTGCATATGTTTGTATAACAGCAAATAAATGTTAGCTAGCATTTGCAGGCTTCACTGAAGTGATTTTGAGGGAGTAGGTGGTTAGTGCCCTAGAATAAGGAAGGGGTTTGATGACATGAGAGAGTAGGAGGGTAATTAAGATTACAAACATTATTCATGTTTTGTAGGTACTGTAGCTAACTCTTCTGTTGCTGTATCTTCACTTAAGTTTTCTCACAATTCTCATATGTTTGTTTCATGCAAAATATTCTTAATTTTGTTTTAATAAAGGAAACTTCTAACCAATGGGCATGCTGGGAATTATTTGAAACAGTTCCTAAAGCAAGCACACAAATATGTATTATATAAAAAGTATTATTTTACTTAAAATCTTGCATATTTTAAGCAATATTCTTTTGTTTTCCTAATCTGTAGTAAAATTTTAAACTCTTCAGACTGCCATTATTATGTCTAGGAATATATCTCTATCATGTTCAGTGCAGTATGTTATCTGCAAGGCGTTTGAAGAGGAGAGTCACTCCACAGCGGTGCTCAGAAAAGACTTTTGGAAAGATATTAAATATGAAAATCAGTTGATATTTTCCTGCTATATTTATAAGGTGTTTTCTAGGAATCAATAAAGGAGTTTATTGCCCTTCCACTAGTTTGCTGTTTCCACACAAGTCCAGAACTGGGTCAGATGGAAAATATTTTATAGATACTCTGTTGTGGTCATAGACCATTTATCATAGCAAGCTGGTTAAAGCATCTTTTAACTGTATGGTTGATCTCTGATGCTATAGTGATTGACATTTAAAAAAGATTAGAGTAAAATAATTGTTTAGGTTATTGCCTTTTTCAAATAAATATTTTCAGATCATATTTACAAAAGAGAGGATTTCACCCTCTGGTTATGAAGCAGGAAACAGGTCTGTTCACTTCCAGTGCATTCGTTTAAAAAGAGTTTTGTATCTAAGCACCGATTTTACAATGTTCAATTAAATACAATGCTTTACTTTCAGAATTTATTTTTATGGTGTGTATCTGAGCAGGAGATCACAAAGTGGCTCTTATTATTCACAGTTTAGGTGAGTGTCTCTTGTTTAGGTGAGAGAGAGAATATCTGCCCAAATTCATATTCCAATTCACTGAATTACCCAGTTGATCCTCCCACTGAGTGGAGCACAACCAGGATCACACCTGCTATATATAATATGGGAAAAAGCAGAGAAAAAACTGGGACATTTCCAGAAATATAGATTTTGTTCCTTAGACCAGTGGATTAATTTTCATTCATTGAATACAGAGGTCAGAATTTGATTAATTTCAATTATCATTATTAGAAAAAAAAAAAATAACAAAAAATACGTATGGAAATCTCAATAAGCACAGAATAACTTGAGTCAGAAGGGACCTTTAATCATTATCTGCCCCAACCCCTCTGACATGGGTAGGGATATCTTTCACTTCATCAGTTTGCTCAAAGGTTCCATGCAAACTGACCTTGAATGGGGTCTGCTCAGGGATGGGAGTTCATCTGACTACAAAAGCTGAACTTCGAAATTCATAAAATAGTTGTGAGAAAAAGGAAATAAATCTCTATATGCTCTGAATGTCTGTATTTATTTCACTGTGCCATCTGGGTAATAATATAGCCTCTAAAATCCATATAGTGTAGAGCAACACAAAAGGCAGTAGGAGTATTTGTTGTTCTTACTACTGTATTTTCATTTATTTCCTTTCTTACTAATAACTATGCTGTATGGAATAGTTTGTGATCTCATTCAATGACCTCTGAAGTCAGTGAGCTTTTCCACTCACCATCATAAACTTGCTGTCAGGCACAGGAGATTAGATGTTATCATGACTTCTAGTGCCAGAAACTGAAAATTGTTCTATATTCATGAACGCGCTATATAATAGGCTGATATAAATCCAGTTGGGTTATTAGGATTTATTTCCAAAGGGAAGAATCATGGTCTCATTTAATACTCTAGATTCAAGGTTTACAAAAAGTAACCAATTATAATAGTGCTTGTCTTTTCTTATCAGAAAAAATACCAGAAGTTATAGCAAAAGCAGTTAAGTAAATAGAATTCAAAAGTCAATTTAAGTCACAAGTCATGAGGATATCTAGCCAAAACCTTTTGTATTCAAAAGAAAATATTCTTCCACCCCACTTTTTGCTGTTCTACATCATTTCTTTGCAGATAGTTAATAGTGAATTAATTTCATTATTTCATGACTTTTAAATATTGAATTACTTTCATTACTTTAAAATAATTTCCTGATACTGTTCAGCATCCCTACAGCTCAACTCCGTCCCCATCACAGGGAGGTTCGTTTTGTTCTAAAGTGCAAATACGTCTGAGTAGATGTGCTAAGTGAATATCCATGTGAAACTTTGCATTCCTTTGTAAGTCCATATTAATGCCAACTTGAACAATACCATTTTGCTTCTGGAAACATTCTCTCTGATATGTCAATAGAAAACGTCACTCTGCTCTGCCAGGCCTATAGTCTTAAGCACTGTGTTTTCTCACAGCTAAATTGTGGGTTTGGTTTTACAAGGAACTGTTGAAATATCCAGCAATAATTTTAGACTATTATATTAATCTATGTTAATTTTGCAAACATATTTTAGCTATATAAACAACTGAGCAACAAATGAGGCTCATCTATCCTGTACATATTAGTAGAGTTCCAGAGGAAAAATCAAGATCTGATCGTATAATTGAGGACCATACAATAACAAATGTGGACGAAAACAGGGGAAAATCAAGCTGAGAAGGCAGCTGTAATATTAGTGTAATGGGTTTGCATGGCAAGGTTTTGGTAGCAGGGAGCTGCAGGAGTGGCTTCTGTGAGAAGCTGCCCGAAGCTTCCCTTGTGTCCCATGGAGCTAATGCAGCCGGCTTCAAGATGGAGTGATGGTGGCAGCATCTCTGGGATAATGTATCTACAAAACAGGGGGAACTGTGCAACTATAGCTGAAGTGAAGAGTGAGAATATGTGAGAGAAACAACAAGAGCCATCTTTTCCTGAAGGACTGCATCCTGTGGGATGGACCCACACTGGTGCAGGAGAAGAGGGTGAGAAAGGAGCAGCAGAGACAACATGTGAAGAACTGACCCCAACCCCCCTTTCCCATCCCCCTGCACCACTCAGGGGGAGGAGATAGAGAAATTGGGACTGAAGTTGAGCCTGGGAGGAAAGGAAGGATGGGGAGAAGGTGTTTTAAGATTTGGGTGTATTTCTCATTACCCCAGTCTGATTGGATTGGTAATAAATTAAACTCCTTTCCCCAAGTCTGTTTTGCCCATGATAGTAACTTGTGAGTGATCTCTCCTTGTCCTTATCCTGATCAATGAGCCTTTTGTTGTATATTCTCTCCCCTGTCCACCTGAGGGAAGCAGTGACAGAGAGACTTTGGTGGTCACTGGGCATCCAGCCAGGGTTGACCAAAACTGGTGTTTTATTTTCAAGTGTTTAGTTCTGCAATTTGAACAAATTTTGGCATAAAAAGGAAGTGGCAGTTGAAATAAGATATTTAGCGTAATGCTTAATACTGAATATATTTAATATGTCAGTCAAGATATCACGGCTGCTTTGAATTTTGATTTATTTTGATTGTATAAAGGTAAAAGATAGTGGATTTGAATTATAAAAGCATTACATACAAATGCATAAATATTTGTCATCCAGCTTTCTTCTTGTCCTGATAATACTTTAAGTCATGTGGAATTTTGGAAATAGCTGTCAGAGGCAACAGCTCATTCTTCTGTGTGTTGTTGCAATTTGTTTCTGATGTCAGAAATATACGGTTTTGGAGAGAAGAATGATATTAGAAGTAGAGAATTTTACTAGGAGATGTTATTTGTTGTAATAAACTGCTCTGGAATTCATCAGTCAAAATGAATGCTAGCAGGGGGATTCATTCTGCTAGCCTTGTTTTTTTGTTTAAAGCACTCTTACCCCAAATTTCTACTCTTCAGCTATATTAGGTGATTTATGGACATTCTTATCTTGATTTAGGAAGTTATGTGAGAAAGGAGATTTCATCCTTGAGTATACAAATACCTGTAGATGTGTACACACAGTTGTGTATTTAAGGCAGTTGTTTTTTAGCAAAACAGATGTCTCTTTCTAAAGAGAAGCTTGTGAAACAGTGATTTTGTACACACGGCTCCTTTGTTTTGTGTGAGCATATGATATTAGTAAACAGGCTCACCTTAAATGTTGTAAGCACCTCGCCTGATGTGGTTATGTATTTGAGGTTGTTCATTCCTCATCTTGTCCATGCACATCAGGGCTACAGCCATCAGTGAGTGTAACATAATGGCCAGAACAACTGTTCTGGTGTAGTATTGCTAGCTTTGCCTGATTTCCCTATACTATAGGGAAGCTTACAAAATCTTTTGGCATTGATTACGCCTAAATGCAGACTATCCCTATGCTGCAGTTACTGTATTTGGATGTATAATAATTTATAAAATTATGTAATATATTAAAATATTGCATCACTACACTAGTAAAATATGAACATATTGCAATCTTGAAATGCTGAAATATGATTTCAAAGCCCTGCATTGAAATTACTGTATTCTGTCCATTCTCCTCCTGAAGGTAACACTTCCTGATGCCAGAGAACAAACTATTAACATACAGATATTTCAGCAGAGTTCACTTGATATATTTAGAGCCTTGTTCTGCTCTGTTACAGAATGCTGTGCAACACTGACTTCTTAAATGCTTTTCAGTGGCCAAACCTAGTCAACCCATCTGTGTTATATGAAGTTCTTCTGAAGGTCAAACCTCAACAATAGTTTCAGAACCGAGGCCAAAATGAGTTTATGCATCGTAGGCACACATTTGCTCTTTCTCCTGAGCAGGTCACTAAATGGCTCTGTGTGTGTTCAGAAGTCATACCCTTGTAAAGTATAATTCAGATATCCATATGATATTTAATCTGAGAAAATAACACTTTCTGATCTTTGGGGGAAGAATTTCTTACGTATATGAACAAAACAAAGCAAAAGCCTGTATTGCATGTTGTTGAAACAGATTCCTAAAGTAGAATGCTTTCTCTTATTTGTACTTGAGAGCCATTAAACCCAGACTAGTACACTCTTGCTTAACCTTTCCTGCCTCTTGGCTTTTGTCTGAATTTCACATGAATTCTGCATATATAATTTATTTTATATGCAATTATCCTTTAAATGGACAGCCATATTTTAGCCAACTAGTGTACACAATTCATTACTACCAATCTGTGCCACCTTTTGTCTTGGACAAGGCTCTTTCTTAATTCTTACGTGGTTTTCCTCATTCTCCTCAGCCCCTGCAACTTTTATTAGTAGTTGTCAACCCCCAAAAACCTAAGCAGGAAAAAAAGATAACACTTTCATCTTGTTGAAACAGCCTGTTGTTATGCATCTAGCTATTTATTAAATGCAGGAATCCTCTGTTTCCTCAGGAGCAATCATAATCGTATTTTTAATCCATGTTGTGAGTATAACTTCTCTATTAAAATGTTCTTTTACTGATCTCAATACTGAGAAACAGGATGTGCATGCAGTATCACATACTTGCAAGATATACTTAAGGACAATCTGTGTTAAGCATTGTTACACAGATTCTTTAGCGGAGTACATCCCTTAACATTCCCAGAAATGCTGGTCTTGAATATGGGAGATCGTGTGTCCTTCATGGAATCAGAGAATAGGGTTGGAAAGGACCTTAAGATCATCTAGTTCCAAGCCCCCTTGGGTTTGGACAGGGATGCTTCACACTAGACGATGTCACACAAGGCTCTGCCCAGCCTGTTGAACGCTGCCAGGAATGGGGCATTTACCACTTTTTTGGGCAATCTGTTCCAGTGCCTCACCACCCTCACAGTAAAGAACTTCCTTATATCATGCATTCCTTAAATAGGCAGCATTAACAAAATGTATATATAAATTACTGGACATTTCCTGATTGCTCATAAAAATCTAGAACATTCTTCCAGAAACAGCATGAGAACAAAATCGTGGAGCACAGTGTAGTGTCATAGGTTAAGTCTTTACACTTATCTCCTACATTTTTATGATTTTTTATCATAAGAAGAATTAAGTTTTCATTTAAGTTACCCAAAGAAGTTGTGAATGCTTCATGCCTGGCGGTGTTCAAGGCCAGGTTGGACAGAACCTTCAGTGCCATGGTTTAGTGGAGGTGTTCCTGCCTATGGCAGGGGGTTGGAACTTGATGATCTTAAGGTCCTTTCCAACCCAAACCATTCTGTGGTTCCATTCTATGATTCCCATGCTTGCTCCTGCAAGATAAAGAAAAAATAAAAAGACTGTTCACTTCATACTGGAGAGGTAAGATGCATCATGGCACTACTTTAAGATGAGCTACTTCCTACCCATTTCACACTTTAGAAATAATTACTTAACACAGCGTAGCCCATTTTATTCACAGCAACTTTTTCTTACTAATTTACTTTGCAGTTTTGAAGTGGAAAGCATCATAGAATCAACTAGAATCATGTGGTGTGGAAAGCCACACAGCTTCTCCTGCTGGGCTTCAGTTTATTTGTATAAATTGCTTTAGGCATTTGATCATCATGGAATTGACTTGCCCTCAGCACTAATTGCCATACAAAAGAAACCTTCGTTGAAATATAGTCTATTAGAAGCAAAACTGGACGGGTAATTGGAAGTAGTCTAGTTCCCATAGACTGTGGATTCAGTTGCTGTTGTGAGTGTATATCATAACCATGTATAACATGGAGAATATCTACAGTTGTTCCTGTTTGATTGAAATAATTGATTTTTATAGGTAACACTTAATTATGATTTTGTAGATAATACTGATGAAATCATAGGGTATTGTGTGTAAGAAATGACTAATAAATAGGAACTGTGGTATACTTCAGTATATTACTACTGAAACTGATAGTGAACTCATGACAGAGAGAAACTAGTGGATTATTAGAATAATACTATTTAAAATTGGATTTATTATTATATAGTTAATATAGGTTTAATATCAAACATGAAAGTTTAAGCAGCGTAGGAGGGAAAGAAGAAAACCTTATGTAGAGGTCAGTTGGCACTTTTACCACTTGCAATTAGTTTCTATATGCATCTGTCATTAAAAGAGATTATAAACAGCTGGAGATGTCTGTGGATAACATTTAATAATACATGATTTCTACCAAGACTTATAAGCTACTGTGTTTGTCTTGATACAAACCATGAACACTTCCCCAGTAAAAAATCTCCCACAGTGAATAACTCAGTTCAACTCTGGATCAATAGTTCACCACCAAAGCAAATGCTAATTGATAATGGAAGGCACAGCCAGGATAATTTAAGAATTGAAGTTCCACAGACTTCCAGTTCTTTTGAAGAAGTACACACTTTTCTCATTGAATGAATTTTCAAAAGCATCTAAATAACTTAACAGGATATAAATAACTTTGGAGCTGACAAACCAGAGCCAAGCATATTTTAATGTTCTTTGGACAGCTAGTCTTCATTTGGCACCTTTGAAGGCTTGTTCGGTTTCATTTATGAACATTAGAATGAAGGTAGTGCCAATTAGCATCTGTTTAAGAGTTATTTCAGGTCTTGCAGCAGAGCCACAGGTTGCAGTCTGCTGTGATTTCATTTACCATTCCTTAACATTTTTTACACTTCATGTGCTACAAGAAGTCTTTGTGGCAATCTACCAAAAGAACTATCTCGTTTCCACCCTGTTTTGCAATATTTTGAGTATTTTAGTTGTGCCAGAAGATGAAAGTGTATCAAGGAAATTTGATAAATAGAATTAATTTTATCTTCTTTATTTCAAAAGGCTAGGCAGACTGCAAACTGTACAGTGGTCTTTGCATGTTGCATATTCGTATACTTCCATTTCTGTTAGCTCTGAGATGGGCTCCAATGGCACTTACCTTAACAGTTTCTATGCCATCATTTTCAAGATAGCAGAGTTAACTTGTCATATTGCACACTGAATAGTATTAACTCTTTTTGGAGGCATTTGTATGGATATGCTGAGCTATTCATCCAGTTACTCTGTTGGTCAGGCAGAGATGGTCATATTAATTACTGTCTCATGAATATAGAGACTAAAGGGCCAAATCCAATTAAAGACCCCAGAGTCTATGAGCTTGGAATTGCCACACAGACTGTTTAAGTGATTTTTTGTTTTACCACAGGGGTACCAGGACCTGGGCTATGCATTGTAACTATTGAAAAAACCAAGGTCACCTCAATCAGTTTAACTGTGCCTCATAGAATCCAGGCCTCCATGCCTTCTGGATCTTAAAAAGCAAGTCAGGGCTGGAAGGAGAAGGCTTTTTGCAGCTTATGCTCTATCCTGAAAGCATGTGTTGACAGTTACTTGAAAACACTAAGTGAGGTTCTAAATCACACAGGGGTTATTCTGACTCCTGTTTGCTGTTCTGTTCTTTTTCTGAATGGTTGAATATCACCCAAGAAATGAAAGGCCTTGGTCTGATTTCCTGTTGTGGAGACTCATGAATCCTCTTTTCCTTTATGCCTCTTAACCGGGTGTATATTTTTTACCTATCTGGTTGCAAATGAGCTGTGATGCAGCTTGAGATGAAAGAATCAGGGGGACTTAAGGCATGGAAGCCCACCCAAGCATATAGACAGAGATGCTGGAGAGAGACTCTTCATCAGGGTCTGTAGTGATAGGACAAGGGGCAATCGGTTCAAACCTTAACAGAGGAGATTTAGTTTAGATATAAGGAAGTAGTTCTTTACTATGAGGGTGGTGAGAAGCTGGAACAGCCTGCCTAAGGAAGTTGCGAATGCTCCATCCCTGGCTGTGTTCAAGGCCAGGTTGGACAGGACTTTGAGCAACGTTTTCTGGGGGAATGTGTCCCTGACTGTGGCAAGGGGTTGGAAGTAGATGATCTCAAGGTCCTTTCCAACCCAAACTGTTCTGTGATTCTATTTTATGACTCCAGGCAAGGCTCTGGGAGAAAGTTTGTGTTTGTCTTTTTGAATCCAGCTGTCATGCATCCCTGCCTTCAGGGGCAGAAGGAGGGCCCCCTTCCCTTCCCTGCTCCGATTTCATCCATTTAATCCAAGTCATCTGTTTGATGATTCCAAAAATGCAGCTTATATTCAGTGGAAATTTGGAGTGTCCATGAAAAATGAATGTTCCAGTCATTCAGTGGAAATAATGGTAAAATTCCTGCTGGCTTGAGAGAGTGTGCAGAGAGGCTTTGTCAATGTTGAAACTTAAACAGCAGAGGTTTAGATTGGATATCAGGAAGAAATTCTTTACTGTGAGGGTGCTGAGGCACTGAAATGGGTTGCCCAGGGAGGTTGTGAATGCTCCATCCCTGACAGTGTTCAAGGCCAGGTTGGATGAAGCCTTGGGTGATATGGTTTAGTGTGAGGTGTCTCTGCCCATGGCAGGGGGGTTGGAACTAGATGATCTTGAGGTGCTTTCCAACCCTAACTATTCTATGATTCTATGGTAATTCTGCACCAGTTGTTTCAGTAAAGTTTTTTATGCATTTAGTTTTACTCCAAGAACAGAAGGGAAAAAAAATTCTGGTATCTACAAGGAGAAATAAGGACTCCAATCAGGTTATAGATTTCAAGCAATATTTTATGCCTAATTAGTTTGTAATAGCAGTTACAAAGCTTTTTTTTCTTTTTCTTCTGTAAAAAGACTATTCATGAAAATGTCAACAATTTTCAACAGGCTTTTTTTCAGATCTCCCACATGGACATTGTGTTATTTTGTGCTGGTTTTTACACTAATGCCCTGTAATTGTGTTTCACTTCTTCTGATTAAACTGACAAGCTATTTGAATGGGTATCAATTAGCCCATTGATCTGAGGTGGTGACAGGAATAGACCAAGGCTTTGCTCCATAAAAATAGAAGGAGCTCATCCTTTGTTCTTGCATTCTTTTGAAAGTCTGGATGGACTTTAAACAGTTCTTTTATGTTTATTGTGTTTTGATTTCGTCACTAATGCCTCATGGTTGTGATGTCCCACAAAGGAACATGTGGCCACAAAGAAGCTGGTACTCAAAGCGGATGGTTACTTATTGTAATGAGAATTGAGTTATTGTCTTTCCTAGGCTTTCCTTTACCTCCATTCTAAATAGCAACTAAAGTTACAGTATGTGTCCTATTAAGCCTCATGTGCAGTTTGCTTTTAGGTGGGGGTTTCACTGGAGATGTGCCAGACTGAAAAGCCTTGTTGCCAGACACACATCGCTTACCTCAGAAAGTTTAACACATTTACTAACCTGATATTGTATAGACTGCACAATACGCTGCCAAGTAAGGTGTCAGAGCTGGAAAGTAGCAGTGGTTTCACTGGCTGCAAGAAACATCAACTGAAATAATGTCAAATATTGTTTTGGTGTAGGCTGTAATTGAAAGTGCTCAGAACAGGTTGGAGCATAAGGAGAAAACAAGAAGAAAAGCAAACAAAAAACCCACCAGGGTGGTCTGGAGGGAGCTGGCAAGATAAGGGACTAGAAAGTAGCAATGAATTTGAAAAAGCATTTAATTCCCTGTTATAAGTACAAATATTGAGTTAGCATTGACTTTCAGCTGTGAACATTGGCAAAAGCATTTTGGTTAGGAAATAAACAAGACCTTGTTTCCTTATGCATCATCCAAGGAATAAAAACTTTATGCAATTAAAAAGAAAGAAATGCAGTATGATACTCAATATGCATCTCAACGAGAGATCTATTAGACAGTGACAGTGCAGTGAATTAGTTGAAATTTTGGTTTTCCGTAGTATTTGGTAATCAGAGCAGTGTAAGTGAAGTCAAGACAATTCTGTGTCCTACAGACAGGCACAGGCAAGAACTGGAGGTTTTGAACTCTAAGGCTATATAATATCTGCCTTTATGCCATTAACAGTTCTACATCTAAATGGAATGGCATCACTGGAGCTTCAATATGTTCATGAAGCCAACATTATAGTCAGATATTGTTATCGAGTGGAGCCTTTTTCTTAAATTCATAAACAAACCCTAAAATCTTTGCCTGCTACCAATAACATTATGTGGTTCTCCTGTTCTTCCAAGAAGGAGATCTGAGAAACACTCAAGGGATGTTTTCAAGAGGTGATGAGATGTCTTAGGAAGTCGTGCATTTAATTCCATCAATAACACTCATCCCTGTGACTCATGATAGAGCCTTTATTCTACCGCTAACTTGGAAAAGATTGGCTACAAGTGCTTTATAGTGAGTGAAACATAAAACTTAGGCCAGTGGTCATATTAGATATTAATATCACTTTCATTAAGAGTTTTAAGTATTTTCAATCATCTATAACAGAAACATAACAAAGTTTTACTCAATAGATTTCTGGAGTTTAAGTGCATACTGTATTATTTGTTACATATTATAACATGTCCTGCACTTCTCTACCACTCCTCTTGGTTGCCTGGTATTACTTCAACTTTTAAACAGATAAGAATTTAATAGGAAATATGGTAGAAAGTTTAATTACTAATTCATTACTTAGTAACATTCATTATCATGCTTATAATAACAGAATAGACATTTCTCAAGAGCTTCTATTAAAGTGGGTAAATTTTAACACTTTAACACTTGTTTTAACACTTATTTACATAGTCTTTCTCTATGGGCTTCCAAATCTGAAGGGAAAGAAAAAAATGTGTACTATATCCTTTTCCTCCCGTTACTTTAGATTAAGAGAAACCATCCAGAAGCAATTTAAAAGCAGATTGCAATTTACAGCTGGAAAGCAGTTCGTGCTTAAATGAGGAGTTTGTAGTGGACTCTTTGCAAGTAGATGTCTGTGAAGAAATTAGAATAATTTAAATTCTGGAGTAAACATTTTTGACCTTCTAAATGGAAGCATCTGCAAGATTTAATTTAACTCATGAGTGGGGAAATTCTCAGCTGGTGTGAATTAGTGTGGCTTCAGTGAAGCTGATGGTTTTATAACAGTTTACACCATCCACATTTCTTTCCCCAGAAATTTTATTTTTTATATGCATTTAAGTGTAACAGCATCAATTTTGTATACTGATAACTTCTGAATAGAAAAATGCAGTTTACTTTATGAGAACCCTTATGGCTTCCTCTTTGAGTCCTCTGAGTAAGCATTGCAAAGGAAAAGATGCTCTTTAACTACAAGAAATATTCTGCAGTTCAATAGTCTAATACATGTTGTTCCAAAGTCACACCCCTCAAACAGAAAGGAATGAGGGGAAGCTTCAGAGACATCAGTACTCAAAGACATGCTAAAACTCATATCACCTGCATTTACAGTGGTATAGACCACTTTACACATGTGTTGGAAAGATCTTTTGAGGACTTATCAGAAAACTTGTCTCAGTTTATCTGTCTGTTGCCTTTCTAGGCAAAAGCATGAGCTAGACTAGATGTCCCAGCACCCTATCCAGGCCAGTCTTGAAAGTGTCCAGTGTTGGGGAGTCACCGCTTTCCTGGGGAGATTATTCCAATGACGGTTGTTCACGTGTGAAAAATGTTCCTCTTGTGCCCAGTCAGAATCTTCCCTTGAGTAACTTGTGCCAATCGCCCTTTGTCTTTTCCATGGGGACTCCCTGTAAAAAAGGGAGTCTCCATCTTCTTTGTAGTCACCTTTTAAATACTGGAACATGGCATTGTTTGTTATGTTATAATCCGAGTTTAAGTGAAAAACATAACTCTTAAACAATGTCAGAATATTCTTGTATTGGGGAAGAACATCTAATAGGTGCACAGCTTTCTCCCCCCATCTAAAATAAAAAACAAAAGAACCACTGCATATGTTTTAGCTGATGAAAACCAATGAGATTTGTACATTACACTTGCCTTGTAACTAGGAAAGTTCTACCAGTTGCCTTTTCTGCATTTTTGGTACCTCAGTACGGTGTAAAATCCAATCTTGGCTAGTAGCTACAAGAGGACGGTATCTTCACCACAATGATCTTGGAAACCCTAGTTCAGAAATCACAGAAATACAGAAATATTCAATATATGTATATATACAAATGAAAACAAGATAACCAAACCCAACAAACTGCTGCCTTCATTCCCAAGAATGAAAAAGCTCTCCATTTTAGGCAACCTCTAATACCATTATAAATATAAATTCTTCAGACAGTCCTTTTTTTAGGAAAGCTTAGATGCCAGTATATGAGGAGTAAAATACTTCTTTACACACAAATCCTCCTTCTTGTTAGAAGATAAAAGAAGAAACCACACGGCTGGTATTAAAAACAGCACTTAATTCACCAATTCACCACTCCACTTGAAGACATCATATTGTGGTGATGTGGGTTGCCTAAAAACATAAAATAGAAAAAGAGATTCTTCTTCAACCAGTTGCATATTCAGTTTTCATAATTTCTGCATTTCATTACTTAATTTTAATTATGTACAGATCTAGATAAAACTTGCTTGGATCCAGGACAAGATTTGCACACCTTAGTACTGATATGGCCAGCTCATGGTCCATTTGTATTTTATTGACTTTATTTACTATCTGGGATTGCAAGGATGTGGCTTGCCCAGTTTCTGCACAGCTGTGATTATTCATGCTACACTGGAAACAATTACACTCGCTGTGATCTCGTCACAATTTGGTAAGGTAATTAAAAACTGCTGAAAGCAATTGTTTGATTTTAGGGGAACTTCTTGCCTGTAACATGCATCTATGAGCAGGTTAGTGAATAACATTCTGGAACTGAGAGGTATTGTGGAGATGCCATGAAGAAAGCCTGTAATTGGGTGTTTCATTGCAAAGTGGCAAAACAGTGGGATCTGTCTTGTCCTTTCTTTGTGATGACTGAACCTTTCTCCTTTGCTACTGCATAAAACACAAGCCAAAAGTCCTGAGCAGAAAAAGGGTATCTAAGCAACCTTTTCTCCCCCTTTTATGCAAAATTCTCTCTTTCCTTATTTTCAAGAAAAAATGAATTATTAAAAGGCAAAAGATAGGTACAAATGTTCATTCCACAGTAGGTGATTCCCTAGCAAAATTGAAGATGGGAAGCAAGTGATTGCAGAACCTCCAATGTAGTTACTTCGGATAAATGATAAAACCCAAAATAATTTATAGGAATAAATATAAATTGTGGATGAAATCACGGAGCTGAGCAGATTCAGTAATTTGCAATCACTCCATGATCCTAAGACACTTCTTACTCTGCTCTCTTTTTTGTTTTTCAAACTTACTTATACTAAAATGTCTTCTTTAGCTCATTCAGAGAGGATTTCTAAGATTTTCTAAGATGTGTTTTCCTGATCCGTCTCCCTACTGGATACCTAGGATTTTCAGTGAAAATTAGTGTCTACTCAATTCTGCTAGAAAAAAAATAACTTAGCCTTTTCCTGACCCAAAATTAGTCTTAACCTGTCAGAAGGAGACTGTGAATTGGTATGTTCAAACCTAACGTTCTGCTTAAAAGCATTTATCCATCCTATATCTGCTGTTCAAAATATTTTTTCTCTTAGCACTAACTTCATCACTTTTAAAAGAGCTATTGAACCTGTGCATAGTTTTTTTTAAGAGTGATGTTGTTCAACATTTAAAATAAGATATTAGGACAGATGCATTTTGAGCATCAATTTACACCTTAAGAAAACATTGTGATATTGAAGTTTTTAATAAATTGTAAATATTGGGACCATCTACCTAGGGGGTGATGAAAACATAAAAGTATTTCAAGGTCTGGTAGGTTTTGTATCAAAAGATAATCTTTCCACCTGTCTCTCGGAGTTTAAATTACTTGATTAATGGCAGTAAGTATGTCTTGAACAAGCAACATGTAATATGTTAGGAGACCCAGCTTTCCCAGGTATTTTGGCCTATATGTAACGCAGCAAACACAAACAAATGTGTGAAAACAGTCATTACAAAAGTTCTTACACAGTTTTAGGCATTATTATTATTATTATTAATTATTGTTGTTACTAAATTGAAACACTGATCTATTAAATTATGAGCTTTAAAGGAAAAGAGGAGTAGCTCTCTCTAAGATCACTCATTTAGCTGTGTTATACATTGCTTTTTTCTGTGATATTATGTTGTAGGCTTGCAGTTGCTGCACTTTTTGTGTGTTTCTTGGCACTCCAACACCTTCTTTAATAGGTTGCTATTGTCAGCCATGTTCTTTGGCATTGATTATCCTTTTTAAAAAATAATATGCTCAAAATAGTATGTTTATATCTCACACAACTGTAATCCTAACTTTTCAGTACAAGGATATTAATTACCATAATATTGAAGCCCTCTAGTAGCAATTTAATCTGTTTCATGTGCTGAAATTTAAGCTCTATGTTTTGGTGTTTGGAATTATTGAAATCTAACAACACAGTTCCAGTCTGGAGCATCTTCTTGCTAAGTTGACTGTGTCTCATCCAAAATGTTCTATGTCTCTAGGCTAATCGGCCTGACTGCCCATGTCTTGACTTTGTGATATACTCTGTAGTTGGAAATGAGTGTCCTGCTAAGTACCTCATGCTGATCAAGAGACTTCTGTAATGAGCAAGTCTTGGGAGATAAATGTCTTTAATAGTTGTGAGATTTTTAGTCTACTCCAATGATATAAACTGTGAACAGCTCATGAAGAGAAGAAAATGAGAGGAAAATGGTCTGTTTTCAAAAGGAAGAACAGTCCTATAGAGATCATTCTAGCAGATGCTAAAATTTCATACCATTCTTAAGTGCTTTTTGTGTTTTTCATTTCTCTTCCTTACCAAATCACAGAATCACAGAATCCCAAGGGTTGGAAGGGACCTCAAAAGATCATCTAGTCCAACCCCCCTGCAAGAGCAGGGTAACCTAGAGTACATCATACAGGAACTTGTCCAGGCAGGCCTTGAATATCTCCAATGTAGGAGACTCCACAACCCCCCTGGGCAACCTGTTCCAGTGCTCTGTCACTCTTACAGTAAAGAAGTTCTTCCTGATGTTAACGTGGAACCTCCTATGCTCCAGTTTACACCCACTGCCCCTTGTCCTATCACTGGTTATCACTGAAAAGAGCCTAGCTCTATCATCCCGACACCCACCCTTTACATATCTGTAAACACTGATGAGGTCACCCCTCAGTCTCCCCTTCTCCAAGCTAAGGAGACCCAGCTCCCTCAGCCTCTCCTCATAAGGGAGGTGTTGCACTCCCTTAATCATCTTTGTGTCTCTGCGCTGGACTCTTTCAAGCAATTCCCTGTCCTTCTTGAACTGAGGGGCCCAGAACTGGATGCAATATTCCAGATGCGGCCTCACCAAGGCAGAGTAGAGGGGGAGGAGAACCGCTCTTGCCCTACTCACCACACCCTTTCTAATGCACCCTAGGATGCCATTTGCCTTCTTGGCCACAAGGGCACATTGCTGGCTCATGGTCATCCTCCTATCCACCAGGACCCCCAGGTCTCTTTCCCCTTCACTACTTTCCAGCAGGTCAACCCCCAGCCTGTACTGGTACATGTACCTAGATGCAAGACTACACTTGCCCTTGTTGAATTTCATCAAGTTTCTCCCCACCCAACTCTCCAGCCTGTCCAGGTCTCTCTGAATGTCAACACAGCCTTCTGGTGTGTCAGCCACTCCTCCCAGTTTAGTGTCATCAGCAAACTTGCTGAAAAATATATCCAGGGATCTGGATCTTGTGTTGTGTGGTCTGGGAGGGGGACTACAGCCTCAGGGTAGAAGTGCAATGGAAGATGCATGGGGGAAGGACTTCAGAAATTAACTTATCCTGATCAACCGAGGATAAATCCAACAGGCAGGGAAAAGCTCTAAGGAAGTTAGAATGGGAATAACACAGATCGAGAGCATAGTTTGAAAATATCTTGAGCAAAAGGAGTATGCAAATGCTTTAATGGTCACTAGAAATCAAGGGCCTGATTAATACATTCTCCTGTAGCAAAGTTCTCCTCATTACACCATGAATAGACGTAATTTTGTCCACAGGAATTCTGAATAGCAATATTTTTCAATTGAAGGAATTCTGTGCATTTCTCCTCCTTCTCCTTTTAACCCAATGCCAGCAGCAATTTTTGCTTCCTTTTTATCCCATCTCCAAAGTATCTTTCTTCCCTGTGCAGAAAAAGATTAACAGAGAAATACTATAAGGCTTGATACTAAGCTTTATGTTTTTTTCAAGAAACCACTGAATTCCTTTCTATCCCTTCTAGGAATGAAGGCCAGAAATTTAGCGCAGAGCAACATTAATATAAGAGTATTTGAGGATTTAAATAAATAAACTTTAATAAACTTGTATTTTCGGCACAGAACAGATGGTGTTTGACAGACCTGCCTGAAGCTATGTAACATCACATGCCATGCTATTTATTTTTCAATAATGTGATTTACTAAACAAATTTCTACTTCTTTGAAATCAAACAGTGAAGAAGGGGTTTTGTGTACAGATGGGAAGGCAATAGCCGTTTTATAAGTAACAGGTTAAGGACACAGACTTCCTGTATAAGTAAAAATATTGTGTGGCATGGAAGAAGTGTCTCTTCAACTTCATCTGTATTCACATGTTATAATAAAATATTTCCATTGAGAGAGCTCGACTGGATCTCTGCCCACTTGATTTAGTGACCTGTTTTCCAGCACAGACTGGTTCATGCCATTTAGCATCTCAAAGAGCATGTAGGCATGATTCAGGCAATTGCACAGAGCAGTGAGTTATTCAGTAAACAATATAGAACTGGCTTTTCTCTAGTTTGAGAGAGAAGGGACTGGCCAGATGGATATTGACAGTCGGTGTTGTGTGGCCTAAGGGTCACAGAAGGGTTTCCAGTTGTCTTGTATTTCACAATAGGATGTACCTTGGGGTCCACTGTTTATGTAATTGAAAACTAGAATAAGAAACTTACAGGATAAATTTGAAGAGAGGCTTAGGAGAGATACTAGATGTATCATGGGCCTTCTCTCAGTGTTAGTTTCCTCCTATGAACGATAAAACCCAGCACGGTTTGGAACCCAAATTACAAACTTTTAAGTTAATCTCAAAATTCCTATTATTTTTCCAAGTACTACTTAGGGAACGTCAGGAGCCTTTGCTCCTAAACACTGCAGGTTATCAGATGCCTGGTTTATTCAGTGTTATTTTATCCCATAGCTGACTACCCTGGAAGAAGTCCCAACTTTCTATTCAGGACAATTTTCTGACCAACAATAATGGGTGCCAAGCATTAAGTGCTTGACCCTACATGATGATGGGAACATGAAATACATTTGCCCTGCATGAGATCAGTGACGAAAACTTGTGGACTAGTTATTTTATTTGAGAGCTTTAAAACACCAATCTGATCTAGCCTTAATGGTCACAACCTTTGCTTTTTGATGATTCTTATTGTATTAATATTCACTGCAATTTGCACTTTAGCAAATTATTCCCTGATTTTATTTTAAATTAAAAAAATAAATTATCTTTGCCCTATCAAAAATGTCTTAAAACATTTTGTGTGGTTATGTATCTTTCTAAGCCCGTGCATTAAAGATTAAACAATGAGAAGGAAGAGAGGAATTTAAACAATATTAAAGAAATCGAATTATTTGACTGGGAAAATAAACCATCCCAGAACACTAATGTCACCAAGGATACTTGGTTCAGCTAGTACATAGCACACAGCCAGAGTTCAAATGAAAGATTTCGTAGAATATAACTTTATAGTCTAACACACTAGGAGCCTGGCTGAGACTAGCTCATTTGGCACTCCCCATTGTACCATTTCAACAGTTAGGAGAGACTTTCTATACCAAACTTGTCTGCCTTATTTTTATTGTGAAAATGAGTTTTTCAGCTTAAAAAACTATAGATTGTGTGCACATATGACAGCTGCTGGCTCGGACAAAATACCAGGGTCTGAATTCAGGACATCAAAACTCAAAAGCATACACTGACATTGCTTAGGCTAAAGAGCTGCAGTTCTTCAGCTGGGGACCTGAAGAACTCAGTCAAAGTATGAACACAAGAAAAGCGAGATAAAAATATCAGTGGGTTACACAGATGCCTCCTCTTGTATCATAGCAAATGCTCTCTCTGTTTTCTGGTGTCAATTTGTACAATTAACTCTATAATTTGTAATAGATTCTTTTTAAAAACCTAAGAGGTAAATTTATGGGTTTTATGCTTGAATTTCCAAATTAAAAAAAGGGCATAGGTTTTACAGATTTCTAAATGATCATAAATGCATAGGCCTTATATCATAATTAGAAGTACAGACAGTAATAGAAAGCAGGCATTCTCTGGAATGAATGCCTCAAGCACAAGGCTAGAACACAGGCCGCTTGCCAACGTGGCCATGTAGAGCTGATAACAGTGCTGCACATTTGTGAAATCATTATTGAAAGGGTATGTTTAATCCCCATCCTACCCCAAAAGTGACTTCTCAATAGTTTCCAGAAATGTATGCTATTAGGCTCAGCTGGAAATAGAAAATTGCTCTTAATCATATGCAAGGAACAATTCTAAATAGGAGTACTTGAAAACAGCATTGGGAAGGAATGAGTACTGCCAAAAGAATGGAAGATCATTTTGATTCTTGATGAAAAGCTATCAAACAGAGTTCAGTGTGGTAAGAGATGTGACAAATCTTCAGAGAAGCAGTTTTCTCCTAGAGAAAGGTAATACAGCTAACAAAGTCACTTAATGCTTTTTGTACCATTGAACCTAAAAAAATATGGGGTTTCATTGGTTATGAGCCACAAAAAAGAATTTTTTCCCCCTCTTTTGAATCTTTGTGAAGATTTTTGCTTTGAGACTTCCTGCAGGAAAGTCTTTTAAGTGGAATTCTTCTTTATACTGCACTTAATGTCTGCCAATATGAGTCCTGTTACAGGCGTAGGGACCATTTTCCTTCTGTCCTCAAGCTGTGTTGCTGCTTATTATCATGTTTAACATTCCCAGTGCCTGGCAGGACGGAGATTAGAAACTCTTAATATTCGTTTTATAGTGAAAGGTTTTGCCAGATTTTTGGAGTATAGGGTATAATGTATGTACATAATTTATTGGTGGAAAAGTTCTGAACTCCCCAGTGATTCACCTTAATCTTTCTTGTTATCATTTTAGGATTGGTTTAAAATAATCTTCTATGCCCCCCGCACACAAACATGTTAAAAACATTACATTGGAAATAATAACTTGATGGAAACAAACAAAGAGAGATGCACAGATTTCCTTTTATAAATCTGTACTGTTGGTTTGGGTTTTTTTGTTAAAGTGTGTATTTTCTGGAGTATTTTTCTCTAACTCCAAAATTTCATGTTTTAACAGACTGGAAGGAAGGAGAAAGGAGACCCTCTCAACATTGCTATTGACAAGATGACCAAGAAAACACGAGACCTTCGAAGACAGGTAACATATGCCTTTCATAATGCATCTTGATTTTCCAAGGAAGTCATTGCTTTTCAGCTTCAGACTGGTTTTGCCACCTGTAGAGGTATAAAGAATTTATGTCCTTATTTGGAAATGACACTGCATTACACATGACATTAAGCAAAGGAATAGTATTTCCTGAGCCAAAAACTAGTGAGATAGAAACATATTTCACGTATAGCCCCCAGTGGTCTCAGTATGTGGGAGGGTAGGCAGATTGGCCAGACCTTCACTGCCTTTGCAGCCCAGCAACCCGTCATAAAAACACTGGCATATGTGCTTATTTGTATTTATTTGAATACTCTTATGAAATAACAGGAATGATCAGAATATGAAAGAGTTTGTAAAAGCAGAATATTTTCAAAGAAAAAAATCTAAAGTTTCATATTAAATAAAGATCTTAAGAACATAAGAAGAAGGTTAATAAAGAACAGGTTGCCCAAAGAGGTAGAAGATGCCCCAACCCTGGAAACATACAAACACAGGCTGGATGGAGCACTGAACATCCCAATCTAGTTGATGTCCCAACTCATTGCAGGGGGGTTGGACTAGATGACTTTTAAAGATTCCTCCAACCCAAACTACTCTGTGATTCTATGAGTACCCGTAAAGCATAGTTTAAACCATGAAGGTTGACTTTTTTGTGTTACATTTATCATTGTGTTTGGTAATAAGACTGAAAGATTTGTTCAGAAAAATTGAGTTGGAAAAGAATAGAAGAGACATTGGCAAAGGGGAGAAGTTCTCTGTAGGTTTCTCTACGTACCTTGCCAATCAAAGGTTACCTTTATGAAAATGATCTAAAATTCACAAATACACAAGACCAAGTAAAGATGTAAATGTACCTTCAGATCCCTGTTTGCAGCATGATAGTTTCAGAAAGAGTGGCCCCTATAGGCATTTTGAAATCACTGCTCTACACTGCTAAAACCCAGCCCATTTCATCTCTTCCTTAACTTTCAGCGAATGTGTTTAGGATCATATTCTCAGGGCTTGTTTCTGAAATAAAAAATGATATTGCAATGGACTTGCAGACAATATGAATCATTGTCACTCCTGTATAAAGCCTAGAATCACATCTGTTGCTTAGCTAATCACAGAAGAAAGATCTCGGCTGTTCTGACCTCCAAATTTGTGGGATCCTAGGTTCTGCAGTGGAGCTTGTACCATGTGTTGCCTCCCACCTCTGTTCTTATTGCTTGAAGGAAGTAGCAGACTAACACAGGAGTTGCTGTTCTGTGTGAGGCTCTCAGCAGTTGCCTGAATTACTCATCTCTAAAGCCAAATTTACTCTGAAACGTGATATAAAAATGGCACCTTTCTTAATAAACTGTCTGCTTCTCATGTATATTCAGCCCCAAGGGTGTTGAATTCAACCTCAGAAAGGTTGGAGCTCTTTATGTGGGTAAAATGAAGAAAATATGTAATAGTTTCCTGCTTGAAATGAAGCTTTTAATATAGTTTCTGATATTTATGAAAGTTAATCATGTAGGTATAATGTTTATTAAATTGTGGCAGTTGCTAGTAAACTAATCAAGATCAGATCATAATTGTGCTAGGTTTTTGCACAAGCATAGAGGAAGATGGAGTCTCTGCTTTCATCAGTGTGTATTCTGACTATAAATCATTGTTCTTTAGAATCACAATCAGTGTTCTGCTTCATCAAATACATAATCAACAGTATACATTTGCGTGTCTATCCAGACCTGCCTATACAACCCCTGCTAAATTTCAGATTGTGAGGATGTCAGTGAGGGCTTAGTTTAATGCCTGGGTAGAGAGGCTTGAAGATTAAGAAATGAACCACAGTTGAGATTGCAGTGTTATGCTATTTTGGTCATTCTATTTTGGGTTAAATCATGGGAGAGACAACCAACTTTGAATACCATAATGCCTTTTGGTTTTAATGATCCCTTTTGAAGATGGCTCATCAGATTTAGGAAGCTTAATGTTGCCATCATAAAACAATCTATAGTATATGTTTTGGTAATGAAGAAGGTATATATACCTTCTATATTTCATTTGGTAGTCAGGCTCCCTTGCAAAGCTTCAGTAGGCAACCATCTAAGACTGATTTTTCTTTCTCTCTCCAGGTTACATAGTCTTTATTCCTGAGATTTTATTCTATTAGCTACAGAACACACAGACATGTGAAATGATTGTGGATGGGATACAAGGTGTTAAAATTCCATTTCACGATTTACAGACACATCAATATTTCCTGTTCTAATGGAATTACACCTTTTATACTCATCATATAACCTCTCATGGGCATTGGAAAACTATTATGGACATCTAATTGTGTATCTTAGTATAAGCTGCCAGTAAGAACATCAACCTAAGTCAGACTGACCAAGTTCTTAGAAGCAGACAAGTCTCACTAGCCATTAGCTTACCGCTGCCATATCTTACTTGATTTTGAACAATCTGGAAAAGCACAGAGTTCTGTGTCTGATAATAACTTGTGCCAGTTGGCAGGATATGGGGTCTTTTTCCCCCCTGGTAAACAAGTGTGTCACTAAATAAATAAATAAAAGGGAAAAAACACAAACCTAAAAGCTAAACAATAGCATATTTCATTGTGTAATATGGGAAGTTATATTTGCAGCAGGGTACATGTTGATGCCAGTTATTTTCTTTCTTTGTTTTACCTCTATAGGGAAAAATAAAGATACTAAACATATAGTTTAAATGCTACAGCTAATCATAAAGCAGCATGCATACACAGGATTCCCAGCATTGCAGCTCTGCTGTGACATTGAAGCAAAGATAAGCAGGAAGGACACACCAAAGAGTTTGGCTGACACACAAACTGGATGCCTAGTGAGGACCAACACGGTTTATAGATCATTTGGAGTTGTCTGAGCAGGGCACCAGCTGTTCTGCTGTCACCACCACTGGTGACCCACCTGTTAGTGCTGCTGCCTCCTGCCCTGCTGCCATCATCTCTTTGCCTTGTGTCCTGTTCCAGTTGAGCAGTTGAACTTGTTCAGGCTGGGTTTCCCTGCAAGGTATAATAACCAAAGCCATTAGTTTTCTCTTAAAAAGCAGATATCTGTACTTCTATTCATTTTAACAGAGCAGCCTGCCTGCAGTATTCTTCACAGTCAATTGAAATCAAATAATTCTTCATTCTTGTCCATTCAAGCAAGACTAATGCTTCGTGTGCCTCCAAGTGGAAGGGACTGTAAAGACATAGGAAGATTCTTTACTAGTGATTCTCAGTTCATAATGGAAATGATGCTCTCATGCAGCTGTTTAGGACAATTCATTCACGTGCTGGTTGTTTTATGTCGTTACTCAAGCTAGTTAGAAATACTGTATGAAATAAATGCTCAACAGAAAAGTTTCACTATGTTTGAAACTGAAAATCATCAGAAATTATCCGGAAATTGAATCTGAAAATAATTTTTTTAAATTTAAAATTCACATTTGGATTTTTTTCAGTAGTTTCGGATGTGCATTTTGAAAACTTAGTTGTTTATTTTACCTTAGCATTCCAAACACAAATAAATATAACTATACATATACATATAAATATAAATAAACATATACATCTAAATATAGATTTAAATACAGATATAAATAGGAATAGTGTTGTGAATATAATTAAATATTAACAAAACCAAATTCTCAGATTTTTCAAGAAAGTTTTCTATTGTTTTAAGGCATTTCGATAATTTAAAATTTTCAGGTTTCATTTTTAAACAATAAAGCAAAAAATAAAAAAAATTTCTTACAGTTGGATTTCTGCTTCCCTTTGTAGTTTTATGCAACAAAGCTTTATTAAAAATCTTTTAATCGGACCTGTGAATTAAAAAGTCCAGAAATAACCACATTACTATTTGCATTTTGCTAAATACTTTGAATGTTCAGACTGATGCCCTGGGCTTTTGTTTTAATGGAACAGATATCTAATAGAAATCAATACTATTGTTAGATATCTAAGTCTAAGTGTGCAGTGTCAAAAAGGTTTTGCCATCTGATTATTGTTTAGTGGCCTTAGACAGTGTGTTGTTGGGTGCAGTCCAGTTCAACCTTTTGAGCAAATACCACAAAATAACACCAGCATTGTATTATTAGGCATATACAGTTGGTAGCTAGGACAGTGATTTTCAGTATGGAAAGCTGTCATCATTTCTGGACTCGAAGAACTGTGCTTGTTCTCATGGCTAGATGAATTCTTGACACCATTCTCTGAGGCAAAACATTCTGATTTACCATTTCTTTTTGTCAAAAATGTCTTTTTCTCAGATTGCCTTTTCCAGACAACAGCCTACAAATCTCTGAGGAATACATACTGTGTAATCACAGGACTGAAAAACAGGATTGCAGCCACCTGAATTAATGAAGCCTTCCTTTATATAGCATTGTACTGTCTTTATAAGGCTTTCTATAGCAATAATCTCAGGTCCTTCCTATGGTTTCTGATTTTCAGGTTTATTTCTGATTTATTCTTATTTTCTCTCATCTGTCCTGCTCTCAGCTGCTTCCTCATCTGCTGTAGCTCACTTCCAGGCTGGTTGGTGAGATGCAGGAAGATGTGAAGCTGGTTTTAGCATCTGCTCTGCCAACTGGCCAGCTGGTACCCACATGGTGGTCAGACAGCTGGTACCTATGTTGGTACACTGGCCAGCCAGCTGCTGAGTTCACATAACAAATTCCCCTCCATAGGACTCTAATTCAGGTCAGTGTTCCCCTACCCAGATAATTTTTCATCAAACTCAAGCTATTTAGCATCCTCAAGATCTTTTTTGTCTGTCAGATTGTTTTAAAGTTGGCCAGTAGATTAAAATGTATTTTAAAGAATTGATGGAATTTCTCTAATAAGCTTCATTTCCTCAGAAAATCAGTCCATAGACAAAAGCTGTTGTGATCAAGACATGGTGTAGTATCCTTCAATGTGCTCTTTACAGTGACATGTTGCTTGCTTTCCCATATGATCTTCTAAAAATGGGTTTCAGGTGTAGCTGTGGTTTGTCCTTGTTATTGATTGTTTAATCACAGCTGCTTTGTAGGCTGAAAGCTGGAAGATAGCACTTCCATGATTTCTGTATAGGTTTGGATGAGTTGTCTCCCTCTTTCTTCCAAATATTGATGGAAGTTAGAATATTGATTCTTTCTTCTAAGCGTCTGCTTTTTCCCAATAGCCACTACTAGCACCCTATGAGTGCTGACACACTTTTGGGTATTCAGGATTAGATTCAGCCATTTGGGCATAGACTAATATTCACAAAGCATGTGCTAGCATGTCTTTGTATAAGCCACACACTCAGACTTGTTCAGTTACACTTTGAAGCAGCCAAATTAAATATATATATATGTCATATTTGCCCTTTTTATACCTCTAATCAATTCTTTATGTATCATGTAGTTAATACATCCCTTCACATGACCCTTATGTATTTTTGATTGGTCATTTACATACCTTTGAAAGACACCTGGTGGTCTATAGATGCAGTATTCATTAGTCTGTTATCAGTCATATCCTCTAGCATACTTCAATTTCACAGCTACAATCACTATACTCCTTACCTTTTGTCCTTGTACTGTTTCAGTAGCTATGTGAGACTATAAGTCAAACTTTCAAAAGTTAAAGGTTGATGAGACAAACATCTCCTGTAATTTATTTATATATTTGTAATTATGTAAATTTGACAAAAGAAAGATCTTGAGAAGAACTTGATCATACTCAGTTTTTACCTACTTCATAGGTCTCTGAAAGTACTTACAGTTCCATATACTTTCGCTAATATGGGTTACAACAGTTTGAATTAGATAACAGGCTTCATAATGTTCTTCAGCTTATTTGTCATATCTTTTTTCCTAGCTCTTGAAAGGCAGCGTATCTCCATTTGCTCTTTCTATCAGTCACTTCCACATAGATTAAGTTGTATCAGTGCTGTTTATAAATGCTGTTTGCAGTAAACCCAAAAATGCTTAGCACTTTGAAACCTGCCAAAAATTAACATAGACTCTAGAGAAACTCTCAGAATAAAAGATGTTAATATTAGCTCATACAATTAGACTAAGGGGACACCTAAAAATGAAAAGATGTGTTTTATTGGAACACATTTTTATAACAGCTTATCCATACAGTGCAAATTGTATTGTGGCTAGGCACTTACATAATAATGATTTCAGGGTTTGGACTTAAATCTCTCTGTCTCCAAGTATATGCAGAGTTTGTTTCTTTGCAGTGTGTGAATGTTTTGAGGAAAAAATGGGACCTTCTCCAAAAGAGGAAATTTCATCATTATCATTTTGCAGCCAAGGTACTGTCACATATACAGACCAGACGACTTGTCAAGTGCTGAAGGGAGAGCCAGTGGCACCTAGGAATTCAGTCTTGCTACCCTGAATCATTATACACTGCATTCATTCTTTTTTTTTTGCTTTCTCCCTTCTACAATTCTCTTGAAGACAAGCAAGAGTTATTGACCAGTTTTAGAAGAATAATCTGAAACACAGAAAAGTTGCTTCTGAAGGTCACTCTGCCCCCAACTTAGGTATTCTGTTTGTATCAGCTGTAAAAGATACACAGCATCTGTACATTACAATATAAGCCTAAGGGAAGTATGAGTGCTCAGAAAGCAAAACAAAACCAAGATCTTCAGATGAAAACAGTAACTCAGTTCTAATAGAACTTAATAGATATTAAATAACCAACTCCTTTCAGCTTCTTCAAGAAGCCGAACAGCACACCCAAAGAAATAAAAACATATTGAGGGGATAGGGAGTGGGGGAGAATCCTGAGAATTCATGCCAGCTGATGTCAACTTAGGAAATTGGGTGATAATATAAAGAAGCTGGTTTTCCTTTAATCTCCTATATGATCAAGAGAGAGCTCACCTTCAGAGGGTGGTTTGAGCTTTCAAGGATGCATTTTGCAAAAGCTCTTTTTTCTTTATATGTAGAGTTTTATAAAGAGTCTGCTTCCTATTTCAGGTGCCAAAAAGATAGAAGCCTAAAGGTAGGTTTATGTGGATAGTCCCTTTATTTTCAAGCTATAAAACCAATCAACACTGCAATAGGTGTATTTCTAGGAGGGCTGGGAAAGCAAATTCTGCCTCTCATTAGTGTGAAAGTAAGTTCTGGAGTTGCAGACGAGGCACTAGTTAAGGTTTTAAATCCTAAAGGTGACTTTTCTTAATTCAAGAGCTGTATAATTTAAAGAGGGCTAAAACCAGAGAGAGAACAGGCCATGGACCTTACTAGCTTGCATAACGCTGTGAGAATTTGTGAGAGGGGTTATAAAGTATTTTGAAGATGCAAATCCTCATGCAAGTGTTAAGGAGCAGCAGAATCTCCAAGAAGGTTCAGTCCTGCATGAATATTTACTTAAGTTTTATTTTGAGAAGGCAAGTTTGAGCAAGGTCATACTTAAATAGATGACCCACAGGAGTCTTGCTAAGGTTGTGCTATATTGTCATAGCAGGGGTTGTAACTAGATGATCTTTAAGGTCCCTTCCAACCTAAACCAGTTTATGACGTACCAGTTGCTCACAAGAGAAAGCGCAGTGTGATTCCTGATATTGCCCCATTCTGTTGCATGAAAATACTTCTTGTCAAAACATTGGCATTTTTTGAAGTGAGACAGCCATAAGTCAGTCTAAATGTCTTTGAACCTAAGGCCATCTGTGGCCTTATAATCTCATCACATGTTACTTGTTCCTCATTTGGTTATGGCTTCACCTGCAATGACTCTAGTGCTCTTGATTATGGAAATCTGGAATCTGGCTTTCTGAAAGCAGTCCATCAAATGCTAATGCAAATTTATTTCTGTGCCAGCTCTGCATTTGTCTTTCTTGTATTCACATACTATGGGTGTGCTGTGTTGAGTGTTCATCAGTGCTTCTTCACTGGGTTTCTCTAGCAGCTTGTACAAAGGTATTAGGCAGGAGTCATGGGTAATATGGGCTCATAAGCAGAGATATAAAGCTCCACTCTACTCTTTTAGCTTTCACTGAATTCATAGACACTCCTTAAAATCACAGAAGTAAACTTAATCTAAATTTCACCAGCTTGGACTGAAAGAACTGTAAGCTCCAGGATAGCTGTTCACTAGAGCAACCACTTTTGTCTGCTCCATTGGTAGATCAACTGTTGTATTTATTTTAGCAAAGGATTTTTAGGAAAGTGTCTACAAATCTGATCTAAAAAACTTAGAGGCAATGAGCTGTTATTTAAATTGCAGTTAATCGTGATTTTGACTCGAACTTATTTGAATGCACATGTCTTCATGTCCCTCAAAATACATTTCTTCTGGATGTTTATCACTGTGACATTGAGGTTTTTATGGTGCTCAGAAGTGCTTCAGAGGAAATGGAGAGTGGTTTAATACTGCTGATTTACTCTTTCAGGTCTGCAGTAATTTCCTTACTGCCTAATTATAAGGCTCGGTTTAATTTACTCTACACATAATGTTTACTGATGCACATATGGTGCTGTATTTCAGGAAACTAGACTCATATCAGGTAGTTTTGTGTAAGGCTACAGTGTGTAACATTTGATGATGATGAAGGGAACTTTTGATCTGTGAGATGATACTTAGGATGGATTATTTTTGTCTGGCAAAATCCAAAGAGTATAGTAGCTATAGCTGGTTTTGAAATAGGAACGCAACCGATTGTTGTGAGCACAGAGGGTTGCCTGTTCAAAGTGGCTTGTGAGGAATTATGAGGCAAATCTCTGTAACAGCTATATTGTGTTAGATTACTGAACATAGTTTGTCTATTATTCCTCAAATAATGAGTCTTCATAAAAGCTGACATATTTCAACAAATCTTTGTCCTCACTCCAGGAACTTTAGAAGATGCATAGCTCTGTAATCACTGCAGAGGAGTAAGCATGGAGCTTTTAAAACTCTTTTTAAGGAGAGGCATTGTAAATGAGGGAGAATCTCAACCACAACCCCCAAAACTACTACAAGTCATTTGTTGATAATACTTTTACATAAAGAAGCTTTTCCCATTCTGTAGTGTCAGCTAGTGAATGACCTATAGTCACATCAGGTAAAGAAACATATAGAAGTTTGGATTCATAAAGACATCTTCAAATATTGATGCTAATTATCAATGATGTAGCAGCATTACATAGGGAGCACTATAAATGGCAAACAGTCTTTTTCCAAAGGCTTCTATAATTCTGTTCTCTTAATGAATTTATGAGCAATGATGAAGAAAATAAAATTTAATTTTCAGATGGGATTTCAAGATTGCATTTTGTTCTTAATTGACATTAATTTTGTTCAGTAACACTATTTTTAAAGTATTATTAAATTGCATTAATGTTATTTGTTATTAAGCAACCAGAAATACAAAAAGTGTTGGTTTCAGCTTTTGACTTGCAGAAATTGCTTCAAAATAAAATAAAATAAAAAATAGAATAAAACAAAAAACACAAACCAGAACTCACTGCAGGGAGGACTTTTTTGAAGGTATGGATGACGTTTGATAGTGTCAGATTTCAATCATCTCTGTCCATGGGGCAGGATCACTTTGTGACTTTGAGTGACTTTTGGAAAGGATCATGATAAATTCATTTCTGCAGAAAACAGTTTTTGACCTTGTTTCAGCAATTGTCTGGAACTCCAGTAGATAGGTTTACCACAGACAGCTGTCATCAGCTTTCACTGGGGTTAAATGTCATGGTCTTAGAGAAAGCTGATGATAATATTTATATGCCAGCCTGTTCTTGCAGCTGGGGTAGCTGGGAATGCAAGTGGGACATGTGTAGCACTTACCTAATAACTCTTCAAAGCTTACTGAATCAAACTGGTTTTAAGTGAAGGTAATTTCATGAAGGGTTTTCATAGTCAACTTCCTTCTCATTTGTGACCAAATAGCTATTTAACCTCTCCAAAACAGTTTTGTTCCTGTTTTCTTTAATTACTGTAAAAAAACCACAAAGCTCCAAAGCCACTCTACTTGGTTTAAATATCATTTTGACAGAGCCTCAGACAATACACAAAGATCCACAATGTGTTGTGGTTCTTGGTTTAATCCATGGATGTTTAATCCATGATGTGTATTCCTCCTTGTTACCCTCGTCTTCAACACACTTCTTCTACGTTAGACCCTCTAGACTTGCAGTCTTGGTGACATTTGTGACGTTATACAGTCAGTTTTCACAAGGGTATTTTTCTTCAGTGCTAGAGTAATATCCTACAGCCTTTGCAATCTTTGTTCCTACATGTAATATCGTGTTCTTCATCCTTCCATACTCTCATTGTCATATGGAATGTGAAGATTAATCACTGTCTTTCACTTCTGAATTATTTTGACTTCACTATTCTTTCCACTAACTATTCAGTCCCTACCTGTTTTTCTGTCCTGTTTCTCCATCACTGTTTGGTGGCAATCTCTGTACTATCTCCTATCTTTTAATGATCTTAAAAATATTTGTTACTATCCCAGCATTCCAATCAGCACTGGGATTTTATTGTTCTATCCAGACATGAAACAAGGCAGACTTCTTGTCCTGACAGTATTTATATGTTTGGGGGGATATGTGGATGTCTGGCCTCCAAACTTGCACATTTTTCTCTATTTTTATGTACCTACACTAATGTTAGAAAGCCTGAGGCTTGCTCTTGCTGAAAAATGATGTTTTTTTGAAGTTAGTATAAAATTTAAGTCACAAAACTTGATAATCCACTCCCCTGCTCTCCCTACCCCCCAAAATATCATTGTTAAATCAATGGGGATAAAGTACCTAAGTACTTGGTGTCTAGGTGGTTCTGTGCTTCTGGCCATATAGTGTTTTGAAGAATCCATTGTAGTGATGTATGACTAGGAGGAATATTATTTCATGTGTGTCTTATGCTCTTTCAAATTTCTGGCCAAAAGCTGACACTCCAAGTTGCTTTCTATTAGCAAATTCTTCTCTAGTCTTTTCCTGACTAGGGGATTTTCTCTTTAGAGAGAAAAAAGCTTACACACACAGAAAAATATATGAAGAACTATGATCAGTCTTTGTATTGTAACAGCATTTCTTCACAGTTTTTTGTCTTAGCTGAAATCTTGAATATATTTAGGTAGTTTGCGTGTCCAAATGTGATGCATGCTTTCAATGTTAATCATTTTGTTGTTTAATCTACCAAGACATAATTGATGACATTATCTTCCATATCCTCCAGTCTGTCATTTTTTGTCACATATTCAGGGGTTCTAGTGTGCAGAATCAACTGAGCCTTTCTCTTCAGCATTAATAGTTTCTTATGGTCACTGTCTTATTCTCCAGAACTCAATTTCACAACATATTAGAGAAGAGGCACTTTAACTACAATGGAAAAGGCTTTATTTTCATTTATTTCAATTAAATTAACACCTGTTTCTGAGTGCTCTGCAGGTGCAAACTGGAGTTGGGTTCAGTTTGTAATGCACTTTCAATAGCAAGTGGTGGATAAGGTGCTCCTTGGTAAACTTTTGCTACAGATAGCTTTATACTGCCAGTCTTTATAAAGTTTAACAATCTGTTAGAGTCATTAATCTCCTGCTGTGACTTTACATTCCAGTGTCAGGATTAGACATTCAATTCCTACTAGACTGTTAGTAGCGCTGAGACATTTTGGTTCTAAAATTGTTATATAGCCACGGAAAACATCATTTCAGTGGGCAGTTTAACCTCTCTGAGCTCAATTATAGCTGTGAACTGACAATGATAAAACAGCCCTAAATAGTGCTTAGAACAGTAGAACACGATGCTATCAAAAACAGCAACTGACTCTGCACCATAAACTGACTAAATTGACTGAACTGGAAAGACATAAAATCTGCCTTGTGCTACACCATTCATACTCCTAAAAATATTTGCAGGTCTGGATGTTTTCCTTTTGTGTCTTTATGCTGGTCTGGCAAACCTATTACTCGTGTAGCTATATGTTAATTAATAACATTTTCTCCATAACAAAATGAATTAAGCAAGACCTTTATTTAATGTGCTTTATCCTCTAAGAAATGGAGTTTCATGTAATGGAAACTACCCACACCTTTGAAGTCACCTCTAGCTTAAAAAATCAGTAGGGAGAAAAAAAAACCCAACCTAAAGCATTGTCTTATGAGTAATAGTTTGTGTCATAATATTTACATCAGAATGCAGGTTAAATTAAGGCATTGCAAAGGCATTTGTTAATATACATATGTGCACAGTCTCATGCTGGTTTTAGAATAAAACTCAATGTGGGTTTGCTGCATGTTTTATGACCATTTAAATTCAAGTCACAGACTTCTCCCATTCCCTTCTAAAGTGATGTTACCTTTACAAAACAGTAAAATATCCCAATGCATAAGCCATCACTTTGGCTGGACTTTGTTGCAGTATGCAGAGGGACATGAAAGATTAGTTTTTCAGTAGTTATTTACCTTGATGAATAGCCCTATTTGGATCAAATAGACTGGTAATGGTGAGCTAATACTTTTCAATGTCTTGTCTTGTGCTATTAATATTACCTTGTCATGTATCCATTTGAGCTGTTGGATGAATGTCTTATGTTCATACTCCTGTCACATTTAACGAATGATTTTGTCAACTCATTCTTTACAGCTTGTGGTGAAGGATAGCAAAATCTGTGGTCTCCTGCGTATATAAAAACCATTTACTGTACCTTTTAACTTCAATGCAAGGGCGTCCTAAAACACAGATAACCAATTTCCAACAGAATTATGATGTGTGTTTACAAAAGGGGTCAGAAATATGCTACTGACATTTATGATTAACACAGCAAAGGGAAACAGAATTTGTTAATTTTATATTTGTCAAATGTGACAGTCAGAATTCAGGTTTTTTTCAGCTGCTGCTGCTATGAACCTAAGAAGGCAGCATACAGCTACTATGAGAAGCAAGATATCCATTTTATTCACCCATTTTGATTCTGATATAACTCCACTGTATATGCACAATTGTAAACCATAAATTGCCAGTTACCTGATGCTCTTACTGTCCTTTTTATTGGTTTCTGGTATGTGGTTGTAGATAGAAGATAATATCAATGAAAATGAGCTGCGTCCTTAAACATCATGACGCTTTTCTCACAGTTCCATGGGCATATTGTTATAATGAGATCTATTATACCACATCTACCTTGATTAAAAATTGAATTGCTTGTTCATTGAACACAACCCTTTGAAATAGACACCTTCTCATGAAACGACATAAACAGGAAAATGTCAGTATTCATGTAACACTTTATCAGTGCAGGACATAGTAGGTTTTATTGACATGTATTGAACTCGAGCAAGTGGATTTTTAAGGCTTTTTTTTTAAAAAAAAAGACTTTTTTTAAAAAAAAAGCGTAATAATTTTTTTTAAGTCTTTTTCCCTGAGAATGAGATGGAAACTGCATGGGGTTGTTTTAAACATTTGTGTGAAAACAATGCCATTTGGCCTATTTTGGTACAATAGGCTTCCAAAAATCTAGCTGTAGGTACCAAAGTGAAGCATCTAACTGGGAGCAGTTTCCTACCAAGTATGGGGAAATGGACATCTACGAAAGGAGATGAAGCAAGCATGAGACAAACCCTCTCTGGCAATATCTTTCCTTTAATGCTGGCTGTAGTTGAAATCTTTCATTTAGTAGGGAATGACTGATATACATAGTGATTGGAAAACTGTCAGCCATATGATGCAGAGTGCTGTGCTGATGCCCTGTTCTCTGACACTTCGCATCTTACTGTATTTTCTTTTTGTGTAATGCTTTGATATATTTGGAGCAATATTAGTGTTTATGTGTGTACTGAGATGGTACTTATGAGAACTATTCATGGATCAGGATCTCATTGTATAAGATGCTATGCAAACAGTTCCAAAGGACACTGTGAAAGAGGTTTCAATATAAGATAAAATAAGAGTCAGCAAGTGGATATCTGCAGATTGCAAGAAAAAGACAGTACAAGGTGTCAATGTGATAGGTAGCAGCAACCACACACCAGCTTCCTAACTGTTGTCAGGTTTCTTTGATATGTTCTATTTTTTTGTCTCTTTCTCCCCCCCGTTTTTATGGATCACTGTGTTAGCTATTCTGAGTGCCTTTAATCATTGTGAAAGTGGAAAAATACTTTCCAGGTAGAATCTGAGTAGAATTAAAGGGGGGTTGAGAATTGCCTAATACATTGGCAGTTCTAGTTGTAATAGAAATAAATGAAATACCTCATGCAAACACATATATGCTATTTTGCTTGGCTTGTTTTTATTACACCACTGGGGGTTTGAATGGAAATATTCGAAGTTACCTTTCTACTTATTCAAACAGAGCTGACAATTGCTGCTGTCGAACAGCAAATGCATCTTGAGTCATGTATTTACAGTGCCTAGCAATATCCTGTTTTTCAGTATGATTGCATGTTATGATGACACCTTGTCTAGATAGAGCTTTCTTGTCTGGACTGCAAAATAGAGGAAATTGCCTTTCTTGATGTTTCATCTAACTAAAAATGCATGATTTAAGGAGACTAATGGCTAGCCCAACTTCCAGGCTGAATAGCTCACAGCTTGTGTTTCAGTCTGCAGTTTTTCTTTGTTAACCAAAAAAATGGAGAAAATGCACTAAAAATGTTTCTGCTTCATAATCCTACAGAGCAATAAAGCTTCCAGGAAAAATAACTTAGAATTTCAGTCATCTTTCTGCCTGTCTTTCGAATGTTCATGAAGTTTGACATTAATTAGTGGGTATTAACAAGGTAGGGAAGAAGTTAGCGACATCCTTCTAACATTAATACTGTCTCAAACAGATGTTCTTATGAAATAACAGGTGTTTAATTTTCAGTAACTTGTAGGATTCTTGTGTTTTTTTCCTTTGGAATAAATAGTAGTATTTTTTCTAATCTGCATGGAAAATGGCTTAGAAAGGTTTTCCGTTTATACCTGTTGGAGATGCTTGAAAGCGAATATGAGCCTCAAGGCATGTGCTAAACAAAATACTTATTATTGCATGGAATACTGTTCAGTGCAGGAATTAGAGAAGGCTTAGAAATATTCAGTCTAATATTTTTAATGGTTGCTTGAAGTTAAGCCCCCTAATCCATATTTGGCTTTTAAGTGAGCTGAACTGTTTTTTTAAAGTAGTGTGCAGCTTTCAATTCTCATCAATTTGCAATGTATTATGTGGTAATCACTGTCATCTTATATAGATCCACTCAGTCCAGGAGGATTAGATGTATGTCGGCACAAGTCTCAAGAGGGTTTCATAGAGTCTGGGCCCTGAAGTGTTTGATATTTGTATGCTTGCTGCATATATATGACTTGGAGGAAAGAAAGTAAGTAAGAAAAAGCCAAGATCCTATACAATGCTTGAGGTGTAACACATCAATTCTTGAATATAAGTAGCACATGAACACAGTAAGAATATGTATTGATAATTCTCCTTTCATTTACTGGTCTGCTTTCTTTTGTCACAGCTACGGAAGGCAGTAATGGATCATATATCGGATTCATTCCTGGAGACCAATGTCCCATTACTGGTTCTCATTGAGGCCGCAAAAAGCGGTAATGAGAAGGAAGTGAAGGAGTATGCTCAGGTCTTCCGTGAACACGCCAACAAGTTAGTTGAGGTAAGTGACCTTAATGATACAGCTAGATTTCCATCTTGCCTATCTAGGAGAGGCAGGAAAAATCATATACTGGCTGAAATGTAAGAGGTAGCATTTCTGGAACACAGGTTTCAGGAGTTTTGGTCAGCTGTATCCCAGTGATTGCACAACAAATGTCTGGATGACTGGCAGAGGGAAGCATGTGCTTAATTTTAGTAATTCATTCAAGCAATTGAGCATGTTAAAATTTCTGTTTCCAGTATTTTGTCAAAAGTCACAAGCAACAAGCAGTAAATTTCTGTTCAGATTTACTAACAGTACAATAAATCACAATCTCTGTTAAGTAAAAGACAAATAGCTGTTTCACATTACTATATCTAGTACTGGCCAAAGGCTGCTCTAGACTTAAGAGCTTATCTGAACTAAAATATAGAGAAAGCACAATCTTAAGACTGTTCTACTCTTGAAAGGTCTGTGTTATCTGTGTATATATGTATATATATTCTCTTTCTGAAAAAATATCCTGAGTAAAGGTAACAGATCATAAGTTTAGGTCTTCAGGGGTGATATTGCAATAGCTCTGTTCTACTATGAGGAGTACAAAACATGATGATTGAAACCTGGATGCTCATAGAGTGGATTTGTAACAAAATAATGATAATATTCATCTTAGTTTGCCCTTTTAGTGGTCAGAAACTATGAAAAATGCTTGTTTTTCTTGAGAACAAATATAACTTGGTGATATGCTTGATATCATTATGTGGCATTATTGATTTATCTGTACTAGCATTATTTTGAAGAATATGTAGCCCTTTTGCAGCATCCTTTCTTTCTGGCCATACCATGTGTTTTTTATCAGAGGAAAATGCTATTGGGGAACTACTGGTTGGACAAATATTGAATGATAACTTTGAATAGCTTCTGTTGTTAAAATGTACATTGTCCTAATTCTCTGGTACCTGAGCTGAAGTAACAAGTAAAGATTTCCTGGTTACTATTGACAAAAGCTAGACAGATCCCTGGCAAAATATGCATGAGGGGGTATTTTTAGTGGGAATAACGTGCTGTTCTGGATCATCTTGCTCTTCCTATGTATAAAACAGAGTCAAGATAGGTCAATGTGAGAGTCGGATGTTTGCTATACTTGACTTGTAGGCACCTAAAGGTAGGTCCCAGGATTTAGAAGCTCTGGATGTATTCTGTACTGAATGCCATAAGATTTAATACTTTAATCTACAAGAGGAGCACAGGACAGGAGCTTTCAGTCCTGACCCCTCTGCATTATGCAGAGATTTGTTATGGCCACCTGGTGACTGGAGCTCCTACCCAAAGAATTCTAGGATTCTAAATTCAACAAGAAAGTGGTCATGGTTATCTCTCTTAGGGTTTTACAACTCTAATAGTACATTGACTTTAGTCCAAACTAGAGCTATGTTACTGATTTTGAGCATATGTGGTTATCTTTAGGTACCCCACCAGTAAAACGATGATGATAGTAACAATAGATGTCTTTGCTATAATACCTAGGTTTTTTTCCATTTTGGTTGTTCCAGACTATTAGAAGCAGATCCTTAATTGATTCTTGTATGCCTCTGACAACTGGTACTAGCTTGTTGGTCTATCCTTACTGTTTTCCAAGGATGGTATGGATCTTAGCCTTATATTTCTAAGGATTAATCCTGTTTGGAGTAATAAAATATCTTAAAGAAGTTGATTTCTAGTGCAAGTGGAATTTTGAAACCCAAGTTTCAGGTTCAACAGACTGCATAAGAAAATAAATATTTGGAATAGATTTATGTCCCTTGTACACTAAATTTTGCACTTAAAGTAGTTTCATCTTTTTTACTTAATGAAGCACATCAATATCTTAGCAGATGGGCTTCTATGGTTTTGTGGGTCAAGTTTTTTGCAAATAGTAAAATGCAGTTTAAAGATGAGACATAATCAAGTGACTATGAAATGTAAGATTCTTTCCCAGGCACAGGGCCAGAATTCCTTGCTAATATATGCAAACACAGCTTCACTGAAGTTACGTGGAGTTGCACTTGCTTATGTTAGAGAAATTTGGCACTGCAAATTCAATACTGTTAAAAATCTATAATATTAATCATTCATTTTAAAATTGGGATCTGAATTTCTTGGATATTCTACTGAGCTCATTAGAATGCCTATCAAAAGGTCAGGAAAAATAATCCATGTTTTAATATTTTTTAATATAGAAGCTACATTTTATCATTCTGAGAAAAAAAGAATGCATTTCTTGATATTTGATGAATACAAATGGCAAAATTTTCTTTGCATAGATAATATTTTCAAAAACATATGCTATAAGAATGAATCTTATGGAATACTCAGATCTTCTCTTAAGAGCTATTTTCATTATTCATATGTTTTCCGCTCTAAGGTCTAATGTTTTCTCTTTTGCCTTTCACTTGACTTGCTACATGTGAGAATAACAACTCAAGAATAATATATATTATTATTATTCAGTAATAATGAGAGGAATTCTGGTTTTTCTAGACATACACTGAAAACCAGTTTTGTCTGTGGGTTATGCTGGAAAGCCAGAGTAAGGTGTCATCCCATGAAACTTGAGGCCCTTCATGTGTGATATGTTCATTTAGAAGCCTTCTTGTCTCAGGCTCCCTCCAATAGCCCAAGAAGACAGAGCAGCTCAAGAATGAGACCCAGCTTAACTATAATGTAAATCTTCCAAATAACTCACATTGTCATACAGATAGATGAGATAAAAAAAGGTAATAAAACAGAATTTAGATGGTACCATTCCAGGCTTGGATGGCTAACGTCTCTTCAAAGCATATTTCAGCCGTCAACTCTCAATCGTTCTACCTTCTGAAACCGAAGCTAGAGAAGTAATGGGTCCTATCCAGGTCATGATCTTTACCTTATGAATCCCTGTAATGTTTCTAAAAGATTTATCTCTAATGATTGAAAGTCAGTAAATGCCTGAGTTGTATTGCCAGCATCAAATGTGACCTTGGGAAGTCATTTAACTTCTGCATCCAGGCACCTACATTTTTAGCATAAGGTTAATGACAGATAATTCTAAACCTACCATGCAAAGGCACATGATTGATAAATCAGCTCAGACTTATTCAGTGCATGCATCAAAGCTCTATATGGAGGCTAATTAATTAATTTTTATTATTCTGTTTAATAAAGCTCCCTTGGTTTAACCATTTACTCCTCTGAACTGTTTCTTGTAAAATTAAATGATCAAGTAAAACAAGTTTTTCTGGGAGATGAAATTCAGCATCCAGCAAACTGATGAACCATGATAGTTAGCTGTTTAGTTGCTTTCAGTAGGAAGCATAGTGTTCATAGTTTAAGTAAGAGCCATGAAAATTCAGACATTAGAGCCTTCTAGTTAAATTAGTGGATTGGATCAAGCTTTCCATTCATCCTCACAAGGATGGAGAAAAGTCTAAGCAGTTATAGTCCAAACTGGGGGGGTCATATTTTTATCGAAGGACTTCATTATATGGTGATCAGTGAACTTTTACAAAAGTTAAATACAGTTGTGTTACTCTTCCTTGAAACGTACTTCCAGTGAAATTGGAATGAAGGGGATTTTTGTTCTGTAGCATGAACTCACACAGCACCATATTTGAGGCAGCTGAAAATCACCTTTTGAAAAAGGAGTGCCTTACCAATTTTGCATTAATTTTTATGAAGAATTTTGTTATGCCTGCATGTATCTGAGTTTCATCTCATACAAACTTAAAGGTTTCTGGAGACACCCAAAATAATCAAAGTTATCTTCTAAGAACACTTGGCTGGTGGAAGAACTGTATTAGGCTATGTTTTATGGTGATTAAAATTTGATACAGTGCAAGCAAATCAATAGTATCCCAAGGCTGGATAGCAATTTGTAGCAGATGAAACCTAACAGCAGCATTTCTGCTTCTGTTTTACAGGCTTTTTGTCCATTAGGCTTGCTGGAGTCTTTATTAACTTTCTCATATAATTGCCATTTTGAAGAGGATACTGAGCTTAATTTAGGGAGTTTAGGGGTTTGGCATTTTCTTTTACAATTTCAAGGTTGGGGGGAAACTAAGTGTTTGAACTTCTTTATAAGACACAATTCAAGCTGTCTTTCATTTTCCAAAAACTGTATTGTTTGTAGCTTCCTAATTCAGACTGCTAGCATGTTTTCCCTTCATAAATGTGAAACAGGCTTATACACTGAAGATAAGAAGGAAATAAGCACTGCTAGCATGCACAGCATGCCCAACAAGCAGTTGGACCTGCTCAGTGACCTCTGTTTACTTGATTTAGTAGTGAGAGGAAAGAGGAAAAAGTGTGAAGGAAAATTTTACTATAGTGGTCGACAGTGAATTCATCTACATTTACATCAGCAGTAACAGAACTCATATCCAACCCAGTATTTTTACATTCCAGAAACATCTCTTGAATATTTGTTGGAGGAGATATGATGAGGGGAAAGCAAGGGCAGCCATGAGATGTGAAAGGTGGCCATGAGGGGTGAGGAGCAGTTATGAGAGGAGAGCAGGGGAAGCCATGGGGTGTGAGAAGCAGCCATGGGGGATAGAGGCAGCAGCTATACAGTGTGAGCAGCTATGGGGTGCAGATAAAAGGTGGCTGCAAATGGAGATCATAAGAGACAGACATAAGGGTACATCTTGATGGGAGATCAGCTTGCCCTTAGTGACATGGTTTAGTGGTGGGCTTGGCAGTCCTGGGGTAATAGTTGGACTTGATCTTAAAGGTCTTTTTCAACCTATTTGACTCTATGATTCTATGAAAAGCACACAGAGTATTTGGTTCATAAGGTATGCAATGCTAGACTTTCTTTTAGGGAATGATGATCATCTGTGTAAATCTGGAATGAACTAGAGATTGATGGAATTCTGACAGTTTCGTTTGGCACTCAAGCTCAATTTCAGGAGGTGCTAGTGATCTTCATAAGGAATACGTATTTGTTTGTGCTTTTGTAAATATTGTATAAGTTCATGAACTGAGTTGGATTTTCATCTAAGAAAGACAAAACCCAGAGTAACAAGCCTAAGAAAAAGATATTGGCTTGTTTATTTCTTCAAATTTAGTTCAAGGATCAAGGAATGTTCCTATTGATACATTTCACGAATACTGTCCATACTTGAAATGCTCCATCTCTTTTTATTGAAGTGCACATCTCTGTATTATCAGAATATACAACTAACTGTTTGCTTCTGGTTGTGTAGAAAAAGTGCCAATATTCTTTCATGGGTTCTGTAATCCACCTTCCACCATGAAAAATGTATGTATCCCTGGGTTTCCTCTTGCAGATTAATCAGCTTTTATTCTTGTATTTTTCTTTTAGTTGACATTAAGCTTGATAAGAAATAATATCCAGAAGATAATAATCTTTGGTTCTAATCAAGGAGTGTTAAGAAGGTCATAGATTAGTTTAATTCAAGCCCTTCAACTTGAGAGATTTTATGTGAAATTAAAGCTGTGGGCTACCTCTGTGTCCTAGTGTTTCATCTGCTCATTTTAGTTTCAATTTCCATCCCAGGCCTTTCTTCCCTGTGTGGGCAACAGATGTTCTTAATTCCTAGTAAACATCATGAGTATATTAAAGATAGCTAAAACCACAAGTCCAATTATCTGCAATGAGAGTATGGAAAGCTTGAATTCTCTGCATTTATTTCTTCCAAGTCCCTGCTGCAGCCAAAACGAGTTAGTCCGTCTCTTCACCCTAGAGGTCTATATGTCTTTGAGGCAAAGTGAACTCTTCTGTTTTCTTAGATTAGTACTGAAATGAAATCAAATTGCCTTATAGAAAAAGTGCATCACAGAAATAACTGCTGCTTTGTGACTTTTTGAGCCTCTTGTGCAGCTGTCCCTTGAGTAGATAGGTTCTTAAAGGAGTTAACCACTGTCTATGTTTTCAATGTTGCTTTCATCCAAGCAGTGGATGAAATTCATCCATTTCTGTCTTTGGGCGATGTGGATCCATCTCTGAGGCTTACAGAGACTGATTACAAAGCCTGCTGTAGGAGGAAGCAGTTGAAGAACATGCCTGTGATTTGCAGGCTGCATCATTGGCACAAAAGCATGGGTGAAACAAAACAATTTGGCAAGGAAGAACTTAGCTACAGCAGAGGTGGAAGGCCTGGGATGTTGATCTTTCCAACATCTGCCCTTTGCAGGTTTCTGCAGAATAAAGGATGGCTGAAAGGGAAGGAGCTTCCTTATCTCAAGGCTACTTTGGCAATGTAGTTCTGTTTCCAAAATTTCTTGCCTTTAATAAACACCCAGATAACCAAGCACAGCAGAATCTGTGACATTGTTAGCATTATCTTGAGTAATCACTTTCTGTGCATTTATCCTTTCCCTTTCCTTAGACTGCTGAGCTTCTACATCTTGTAGCATCTTTATTTGTTCACACAGATTTCTGTAACATAAATAATAAACCAATGCTACGTAAAGTTAACAACCTAGTGGGTAAGCATTCATGGGTAATGATGGTTCTGTTTTCTTTCCTAGGAGAAAAGTACAAGACTGAAAATGAAAACTAAAAAATATGAGTAGTAAATTACTGCAGGATGATAGAATCACAAAATAGTTTGGGTTGGAAAGGACCTTAAGATCATCCAGTTCCAAACCCCCTGCCATGGGCAGGGAATCTTCATGTGACTTCAATGAATCTCTAGCTTTGGGACTGTGGACATAAAGACAGTGCTGTGCTGGTTCTGTTATTTGAGTTCCTACAGGTCATCATTCATTAGCAAATGACTGCATTATATATTTTTACACACTGGAAAAAGAAATGCTGGAGGATTTTCTATCAATGAAAATATTTCAGCCACTTCTTCACGTTTCTTGCTCTAGTCTTTAGCGTATCTTTTCTTTGTGTACTTTATTGAGAAACACTTGTTTTTCTTCTTGTATAAATCTATTCCTGGAGATTTCCAGGCAAGCTGAATGTTTTTTTTTAAGAGAATTCATTTTTAACCTGCATATTTGTGGTCTCTGTAAAAGATGAAATCCAGTTACTCACTTTTTAATCGCTGAGTAATTTTCAACAGATATTTTCTGGTGACTAACACCTGCTTAAGTAGGGACTCACTTCCACTGTGATCATGCTACTGTGTTATGTGATTCATATGACACATCATCCCAAAATATAATGACTCCTACAAACTTTAGTATCCTTTTATGTCTGCTATCACATATAATCCAATCACACAGCAATCTATGTGACTTAAAACTAGTTAATAATAGAATCAGTGGCTCATGGTGTCATTTTAATTAATTGATTACGTAAATTATGGATTTGGCTCCTCCTAACCACTTGTTTGAATTTGTAACCTTAGCACACTAAGATGGCATACAACATCTGGGCCGAAAATCATCCCCTACCACTTCCAAAGGAAGAACTGCTTTGAAGAGGGTGAATATATAAGCCTGTTAGCATAAGGGGCCCTTTGGAACCCAGAAGTCCTTTTACCTTGAACTTAAACACCTATAGACATGGTTTTTATTTACAGACATATAATTTCTTCCAGCAGGGAAGAGGTTAAAGTAAGTGGAAGCTCCTGAGACAGCTCTTTAATTTCTCTCTCATCAATGAAAGAAGTAAAACTAGTTATCAGAGGCATTGCTCTCAAATTGTCAGGATGAATCCATGATAACATGCAATAAAATTCCCAGCTGTATGACTGCTCAGCCCACTCTTTAATAATTAGAAATCACTACTGGCAGGTGTGTAGTTTACTTACATTCAGTTTCTTTTACATATAGGCGGGTTTTCATATTTCTTTTCACTAGGCAGCAATTATGAAAGTCTCTTCACTTAGATGAAATTTATTGTCAGCTATTTGCATTGATCAACCTATTAGTTTCTTGGCAACACAGAAGAAAGCAATCTCTTACCCCCAAATACGGATTAAAATTGGAAGTGGAAAGTTCGTCAAGTGGTACTAACCTTTGAGGGAGATTAACAAAACAAGATGGTAAATGCCTGTCATTCTAACAGTCATATGACATGCCTTGATTTATGCATGTGTCAACAGGGCATCACTTCTAAGATTACGTTTTCCTCTCTCATTGACTGTTCTTTCTAGCAACTGGAAGATGTACATTTTTGAGAAGGAAGATCAGCCTATAATAAGATACATAGTTGGAGCTAAAAAAGTCAAGGATTATTTTGAGGAAATCTGTCTCTTTGGAATAACATGGCTAGGACATATTAGATAGAAATACCGCTACTGCCACAGGTTCCTTGTCTTTCAACCTGTTTCAGATGTAGTAAAGGTATTGGATAAGTTTTCAAGATGAACCCAGGGCAAGACCCTTTTATTGTTGACTTCAAGACTTGTGTTTTTAATATTTAAAATGGCTTTTGTCCATCAACTTCCTAATCTCTTCTTTTTATTTGACTATCTTCAATCTGTTGTGTAATGCAGACATCTTTGCCAGCTGTGGGGATCTAAAGGGAATATGTGCTTTTGAAGACAGGAAGCCTATTAGCTGTTCAAAGATTATATTTTCTGGACAGCCCCACCTTGATGCCCCAATATAAAATAGGATAGAAGAGTAAACATAAAGTATTTTATTTATGTCTCTGGTAATATACCCTAACCATAACTGATTCTCTCCCCAGTGTTTCTGTAAAAAGTGTGCTTCAACTTATACTGTATGTTTGGATTAATCTTTGCTACTCAGGACAGGTTAATATTATATGACTATGTAAAATGTTTGGCATCTTAGCCTTTGTTCTGTAATGTATTAGGTATGGTTAGATTTCAACAGTGGAACTCTGCTTTTACAGGTGCATCTATATTTTCACTGTCAGAAAAAAAGTTTAGTCAAATAACCTGTCTTTGAGCATTAAATTTAAGAGAAATAAGGGGAGTAGTAGGGAATAAGAGAAAGGATGAAATACAAGAAGCTATACTGGTACTCCAAGCTCATAGCAAAGGAGGAAATTAAACAAACAGCTTATATTACTATAGAGACAGGTAATCTGTCATCCATGATTGAGCCATTTCCAACATGAAGGACAGAGACAGAGGAACCAGAACTATTTTAGAAGCAAAAAAAGTTCAGTTCAAGTAGTAAGATACTTCTAAGGAAATTGAAAGGAGCATTTACTTCTAAGTAGTGAGTCAGAAATAAAGGAGAACATTCAGTCATGGTCAAAAAATCAGCAGATGTCCAAGAAGGAGCCAGGTCAAAGACCTGAGGAGAGAATGGCACCTTTAATAATAGAGTTCTAAACTGATGGAAAAAAAGAAATTGCAATCAAGAAATCTCATGATTTTGAACAAAAGTCTTAGTAGCTTTGATTTTAAAAAAGATTGCAATGGAGATATATGTGGCAGAATTTCAAATGTAGTAATAAATTGAATGAATAAATAAATGGAGTAATAATTAATCCAGAGCACAGTATGCAACTGCAAAAAGCATCATCTCCACATACTAGTATCTCTTATTATAAGTAATTTTTTTCCAAAAGATTAATTACCTGTGTGACTCATATCTATACCACCTATTTTTCTATCAGTTTCACTAGTATGTCTATGTACAAACATAAAATATCCTACTTTTACTTAGCATTTCCTAGATGCAAGTAATACCTGTAGGCAAAGTGTTTCGTGGCTTTACTGGAAAGAAAAAAACACATAAATATGTATTGTGTGTTGTCCTGGAATTCTAAGCATTTTCAGTACTGAAATGCACCTTTTGCCATTTTGGATAAGTTCAGTGACCATTGTTATTGCGTTTTCACACCTATAGTCTAAGCCTTGGATGGCTTGTGCACCTTTAAAGTATTTTTCTGTCAAAATAAATCCTCAAGAAAACCAGCAGAGTCAGACCAAAAATGTCTTTGTTTCCCCCAGGATCCTTGCTATTTTGACAAAATCTACAGCTCTTGCTGGAAGCTTTTGCTACAGAATTGCACGAGGGAAATGGCAGCAGAAAGCAGGGTGATGCTATGAATGGACATAGAGCAGACTGTAAGAAACAAGAGTCAGGGAGGGCTGTTTGGGGAAGAGAAGGTTTTAGGGTGAATTTTCACATTTTATTTATATGTGCCTGTAGTGCTGCTGCTGAATGTCAAGTACATATGGGACTGGATTTTTTTTACTTACTGACAGCCCATGGATTCAACAAGAAAATTCAACATTTCAGGTAGATATGGATCCAGAAAGTAAATATTCTCAGCCATAAATTTCCTAGGTGAAAACTTGTGCTCAGATATGAAGGAGATGTCGAAAAATCTATCTTGCTGAAAACCTGGTATATCTCATTAGATAAGTAGAGTGGTAAGCTAATTCAAAAACCATCTAGATATTACCAAGTAAAATACTAAAATCCTAATAACAAATTTCCACAGTGTTTGGAAATACATTTTGTACCTTAACTTGGAGATAAATTTCCAAATCAAAACCAACCACCTCACTACTCTGTTAGGAAAAAAAATATAACAAATGAGTGAATCATATTTCAGTGGAAAATCCTTTATGAGATATTGATGATAATAAAGGAAGGCTGACTTCATGGCTTAGCATGAAAGTCATTGGATTATTGCTTTATTTCTAAGCTTGGATTTCTGAAAATCTGATCAAATAATTAAGTGGATTTTCTTCAAAGTTCCAGAAAGTTTTCCCTGTGGCCTCGGAGCAAGCATGAGGAACTTCAGCCTGAGGACAACTTCTTAAGAAACTTTTAAGTAGCTCAGAAAAGGATTTTAGCATGAAAGGGTAATCTCAACAGCAAGTTTAGTTTCACAGTACACAGGTTATAAAATTTGTGTTTTGATGATCCCAAAGTGCTTCCAAAACTTCAAAAGCCTGGGTAAAGAAGTTCTGTAAGAAATAATCTCTTTACAATATTTTATGCTTCAAAAGTGCAAGATAGAGGGAGGAAAAGTCAAGATTCTATCACTGCCCATACTTCTTGCCATCAAAAGGATTCCAGGATAGAGGTCCTGATTCTAGAAGATGAGTAACTTACAGGCTAGTGATATCACCCTCATGTCTGGGTCATTATAACTGGGTGGGAAAGTCATTGCTGTATAATATGAACCTTTCATCATAGAGCCCAAACTGGTCTTGTTACGTGTCTCTGTGTAGTACATAATTCCGTGGTCTATCCTTTGAAGCACCAATTAAATGACACTTTTACTTGTAATGAAAAATGTGATTCTTACCCAGAGATGTGGGGAGTATGTAGCAGATTAGCTGTCACCTTTCCAGTGCACAATTCTAGTGTACTGTGCATATTGTTCAGTGGTTTAAAGGGATCTGTAAATTTTACCATGCCCAAGGAAACAGTTAAGAGCAGCCATAAGATCTTAAACAACTGTTTGTGACATGACTGAAGTCCTATGGATATGTTTTTGCTGCAAAAATTGCTATTGCCATAATGTTAGAATGAAAATAAATTTACTTACCAATGTATATTAGCAAAAGAACAAGGAAATTATCATAAAGAAGTTTTTAAATAAGTGAGGGGAAAATGAGAAAGAAGCAATAATAATACCTTATTTGACTCAGAATGTAACTTCCTTAGTGGGATAATTATTCATGCTGGGATGCCAATATAACTGAATAGAGTTTATGTAAGAGAGAAGGAAAGCTGAGGCTTTGTGGTAGTCCTCTCAGATAATAACAGTATCAAAAACCTTTCCTTTTAACACAAAGAATGCTTGGCAATTTTGTTGGTTTAAGTTATAAAAAGTGACTTGTACACAAATAATGGTTGGAATACCTGCTACTAACCACTGCTCTTACAATATTCTATAATGTTAAACCTCTAATCCTATGTAGTATTGGAACTAGTCACTGAGTTATCTTGACTTCCACTGGTTTAAAGGAAGTCAAACGCTTAACTAACACAGATAGGAAACTGTAACATTTCTCATTCACAATCTGTGTAAGAGAAAACAAGAAGAAACAAAATTCTGAACCTTGGTTTTCACACAAATATCTAAAATATTACTGTAATCTTTGCCCATTTCATTGAATAATGGTAAATAGATAGGATGAATAGATTACTGGCAACCTTATACAAAAGGTTCTACATCAGTGCAAAATATTAATTATACTAATTTGTGACACATGATTTCCAACAGCCTAACAGATAAAAGCATTAAAACCATAAATCATTAATTTAACCTGATTATTTTCAGTCAGTCTTTTATTTACTGCCTGCTCAATTAAAAACTGAGGTTAATGAATCTTTCAAATGTACTATAATATTCTAGTATTCATTATTTCCTCTCCTTCACCCTAGGTAAAAATGTATCTTTTTTTATCATCTCCATCCCTTTTTGGATTAGAGAGGAGCTTCTGAGTCACACCATATATTTTCATTTCTGATAGCAGTTTTCCCATCTGAAATGATGTACAGAGAATGAGATGGCAAAAAGCCAGGAAGCAGTAGGAGCTCTGGAGAGCAATGTGCAAGTTTTACCTTAAGCCATACCCTACATCTTTCTGTCTCTGCCATTTCCTGCAGAAGTTACCTTCTTTCTCATCCATGGACAAAAATCATCTTTTACTATAGTTTTATTTTTAGTAAAGCTCAGACTTCTGCTGAGAAACTTGCATCTTTTTCCTCATTTCTGTTGAGTTTCAAATGACTGAGGTGTTATCCCAATATATCCAGAATTGGTAGCAATCATTAGAATGATTCATCTTTTTTTATGTGTTAGGTACAAATGCAAAAACATCTTCCCCAATATTCTTAATGAGTATGATCCCATTCTTGTATTTATCTGCCATATTTTTACCTTCAGAAAGGCTTTTCTTTTTTAGAGAACAATTATTTCCCATATCTTCAAAGCAGGAGAACAGCTACTTTTATTAATTCTCATTTTGCAATGTTTAACAAAAATTAAATTGCTTGGCATTTTGCAAGCTGTAAGTAAACATGTAAAACCAGATTTTCAGGTGGTGCAAAAAGAGATGTTTTCCTTCATCTTCATAGGATCAAAGTCAGTCTTCACCAATCAGGTGTAAATCCAAGGCATGTAACTTGACTGAACTTAGAATAACAGTGCAGGTTGTCTTAGGACTTGGGTGATGCTTCTTGCCTCAAACATCTTGTAGTGCTCAAAAGCACCAAAAGTCTTATCTTACCTCATATAATTTCCTTTTTAAACTCAAAATGCTTTTTAAATATAATCAATAAATATCATCTCCACTTTGTAGGTGACATCCTAGAAGGTGAAATAATTTGCCCGAGTGTATTAGCAGACCTGTGGCAGATCTAGAAAAAGAATCTGATCGCAGCAGTTTCTGTCACTAGGTTATCAGGGCAGTTTTCACACTTCTTTATCCAATTTCTAGATTTTAACTGTACTATCTTTTGGATTTTGGTTGACTTGCTATTTACAGACCACTTAAAATAGTAAACTAGATACAAGTGAGCAAAAAGCTTCGAGCATTTAGAAGCCATTAGATACAGCCTACGCTTTACTATATATAAGCCAGTAAGAGTAAACATAGTATACTTCCACGATTCATTTCAAATAGCTAGGGAGTTTTTAAAACACAAGATTAAATTAATTTTGCCCAACTTTTGCCTTAGACTGATCTTCTGTCCTTTTAGATGGCTATTGTCTGCACCCTCTGGGTCATTGCTGTAGAGTTGTACCTCTAAAAGGTGTTTCTTAACCATGCCAAAGTAGAGATATCATTTAAAATGCGTGGGATGCATTGACTCTGAAGATATACTTCTCTCTTGTAGGGATTCTAGACAATTAGGTGGCAGTAGATGCCTTTTAGATAGCTAATGTTGAGTTACATGTAGTGAACCTCTACCTGTAATGACAAGTGACATGTCTGTGGTAAAAGATGTTTTGCCACAGAAGTCACTGCTATTGCCTGTGGTGCACTATTAATTCTGCCCTCAGTTACTTGCAGTGAGAAGTTCTGCTCTTGTAATTGCCTTCTTGTAAAAGCCCAGAATGCTTAATTTGCATCAAATTCTTCTCTTGTAATAGCACAATAATAACAATACCAAGACTTTCTGAAAGTGAGACAACCAGTGGCACATATCTAAGGGGAGCATCATCATTTTCTACCTCATGCATGCTGAAGATACATTTCGCTAACATTTTCTTTTAAGCTGCAGCAAAAGAATAATACCCTGCAGCCACTGCCTGTGGCCAGTTGAATCTTAACCTGTGTGAGCTCTCTGTGCTTATTTTAATCTGCAGTGTCTGTCAGACCTGCTCCTCTTTCCATCTTAATGTGCACTGAAAGCTATCTTGGCATGTAACTAATGCAGCAGATGGGACACAGTGCAACTTGGATGACCTCTACTTTCAGCATTTAAATAGCTAAGCTGATTTTATTAGCATAAAATAAACTTCCAAGAACTTCTTACAGTGTAGGCCAAGGTAACAAGTGCCAGTTGCAATCCTTTAATTGCAATAGCTGAAGAGGTCAGTTTTCATCAGTTTCATGGGATTGAAAGATATTTCCATTGATTTTAATGAGAACCATAGGGATGAAATTCCTAGAAAATTTCAGTTTTCCTCTAAGACAAGAAAGGCAAAATAACATGGATAATAGTGCATGAGGGCTTCATCAGTGTGTTTCCAAAGTCATACTGTTATTTTTCAGTGTCTTTGAAAAGAGACTGAGCACAAACACGGCTTGCAACATTGGGAGCAGAAAATCTGTGCTTAAAAATGATCAACACACTTAATCTCAAGACTGTCATGGTTTTGGGGAAGGTTTTCCTTTTGGTAATATTATTTTCAGTTCCAGATGGACCCCCTTTTCTCGTTATTTACCCTCCTTTTAGGCTGGATTGTAACACCCTTGGCTGCCACTACTAAGTCTTTACAGGGGTAGGGTTTATTTTCTCTGGGGCAACTCAAGAATAACATCCCCTCAATAAAAATAAACACTGTAAGTTTTTGTATCTATTGCAATGTGAAGATCAGGCAGCAGTTATTAAGAAGCAGCTACAAAGGCCACTTTGCACCTTGCACCTTGGTTTCTGACAGAGGGGTAAAGGTCTCATTAGCAATTTTTACCCTTATCAACACTTTCATCTTTAAAGCTGATTATTAGTATGCCTTCTCATGTCTAGTATTCATTTTTCATACATGAATTTAGACTCCATCCGTCCAGCTCCTATCCCATTTGTCAGGCTGAAATGTAGATGCATTCGATTAAACTCACTTTGGCAAACACTGACCAGGCTTTAAAATATTATCAAAAAATGACATAATCAAATCCATGGGCATATATTAAAAAATGGCACATTCTTTACAAATGTGCAGTATTTATGGAATGCAACTACAAATGTTGTACATATAGTTACAGATATAACTGTAACTGTGGTATGATCTAGTAACATGGATGTGGTAAAACTGATTTTCCTTTACCAAATGTAAGCACACCATTTAAGTCTGGTTCTACATGGCTTAATTTGTTTTTCCAATGTTAACAAACAAAGGACGAAACAACTTTATGCAAACAAAATAGCAAGGAGGAAGAAAGCTATATTTTTACTTACTGATATTGTTCTCTGCAGCTTTTTCTGCACAGGATTTTGTACTTGCTTTCATTGTACCCGCTTCCCTTTTCCTTCAGTAATATATTAGAGAAAATCTATTAGATAGGTAATATATGTATAATATAATAGACATATAAATCTGATATAATGGATAAAAACTATAGATAAAACTCTTGTTTATTCTTCTTCATATCCTATACTGTAATTATGGTGTTTTTGTTGTAATATTGATTTAGGGGGAAAAAAAGCCCATCTGTGTTTTTGTTGATAAAGAAATGGAAAACTGAATCCTACAAGAGGGAGTTATTTAATCTTTATTGAGATAATTTGTAGAAGGCTTGTAAGAAAGAGAAATAAGAGTATTGTGATTTGAAACTCTGTTTTGTAAGAAACTTTATTACAAAGAATATATTTTTATATTGCATAAATAATCATATTCCAGTTCTTGTAATCAAATTAAATACCATATTTGTAATTCATCCTGCAGCACTCTCATACTTGCATGATAATTATAATCATTACTTTTTCATCTCAATGTGTAAGAGAGCCTTTCTTTGTGTTAGAAGACATTTAGGGCAGAAGTTTCTTAAATTCTTCTTAAGAATGTACAAGATCCTGCACTTAGGAGAGCAGAATAATTTCTATTGAAGATGCAGGTATCTATAAAGCAAAAAAAAAAAGCGATGTTGAAAACCTTTGTTGTGTGCTGAAAATTCTTGAAATGAAATGCAAGAAAGACCATCAAGGATGGTAAATCATCAGATCATATTCTCTAAATATTCCTTAATCTAATTTCTCTTTCCAGTATGATTTCTGATCTATAAACTCCAGAAAATTTCAAACTGTTTATCAAAGAGCTCTTTGAAAGGTGATTCCAGAATTTCATTCCCATAATAATCACAAATCTCCTAAATGTCATTTTGAAAAATCTTACTACATCATGGAGCTCTTTTCTTCCTCCGAAGCACTTAACCTCCAATGCATCCGTAAAATGTTATTGTAGCATCCTCAAATGTCTTATTTCCCCAGCCTCATCAGAAACTCTTTGTACTTATGCAGTTCACGCTGCTCTTTTTACACACAACTGTTCCAAGTGAAGTTTTGTAATGTTTTATACTAACAAATTATGGTATTTCATCAGATTATGACTATTGATTTATTTTTTTTATTCCAACATCCTTAAATGCTTCTGCGTCTTGGATGCTTTATCTCTGATCTGGCCTTTTTAGTTTTTAAAATTGATTACACAAGTATGACTCCAAAGATAGATTATCATCTGTGTTTGTAACCTGTCACAGTTGTTATAATTCCTTATGATTTATCAGGCAATATAATTTCCATTTCTGCTTAATCTTCTCTGTGCTCTGCAGTTTCTTGGTCTGATGGACATTGAGATAATCCATGTTCCTTTGGCAGTTCCTCGGAGAGCTAAGTCCAAGCCTTTTGGCCTCATGGGTACATCTATTTTTCTGAATAAAAGAAGATCAGAGAGATGATGAAAAACTGAGATCACTCAGTGGAATTCTCTTATTTAACAATATAGACATAACCTAACATCTTCTTTCTTAAAACAACCATTTATATCCCTTGTTACATGAGTGAGTTACATTTTAAAGACAAGAAAGATCTATTGGGAACACATGTATAATCTAAAGGGACCGAGAGACAATGTTTAATCATTTGTGAAAATCACTTTGTGCCTGGAGACTCTTGTGAGACTGTCTTACTTGAAAAGAAAGGCTCCTTCCCGGAATACTATTTACTGAAGTCTGCACAGGCAGAATGATAATGGCAGCAGCAAGTGGTACTTCATCTGAACGGCTTTTCTTCCACCTCATTTTTGGCTGTATGGTTTCAGCTGTTTTACAACATACTGACGTGTATTTTGTCATGTCAGTACACTGAAAAATCTCAGGAATTCCCAAAATGGTTGAGAATCTCCAACTCTTAGGTAATTGACGATAATTGTTTGATAAATATACTTGCATTTACAGTATGTGACTAAGTGAAAAATGGCAGGATGGTGCAGCAAAATGACAGTTTTGTGAAAAATCAGTAGAAATCTTCAATGAACAGGGTTCTTAGTTGAAAAATAAGACAGCTCATTACATGTAGTTGGCGATGTCAGATGTTCATCTACACAATGAGAGAATAGCCTTGATAATAAAGGGAAAAGCTTGTAGGTGGCAGGTGAAAAATAGTGGGTTTATTTTCATGGAAGCAGGTTAAGTCATTCTGAAGCTGATGCAATAAATCCATACAGTTGAACGCTCTTCCCAGCCCTCTGAGCAACTATATATCAGAGATGTTAAATACAGAAATTCATACTGTATAATTAATTATCCCTAGAAAACCTGGAACTAGTGAGAAGCTGCGTGAAACAACTCATATGAATGGTTTCCTAGTAAGAAATACAGGTTTAGGTCAACATACACTATTTGTGAACATTTACTGAATTTGGCCAACAGAAATATACTTGGTGTCAACCTGAGACAATTTTTTATGATTATTTTTCATGGCAGCTCTATTTTTTGGCATGTGTTTCCCATACAGATAGTCTGTCTGGCACACTTGCTGTATTTTTATTCTCTTCTTATGAATCTGTCATATATGTTTATAATAAATCTCAACCCTCACCCATGTATATATTCTACTTAACTAACAATAACTATCTGGATGAACGATGCAAGGATAAATTAATGTATTAATAATATCCTTTGAAACTGTGTGGGAAGTCTCACATGTTTCAGAAACTTGGTTGTGTTTCCTGCAGTAGTGTAATACAAACCATGATGCCCTGACTAATTACTGTTGGAACTATATTTCTCAATCCCCCTCATTTTTGTTTAGTTAATATTTCTTCATTTCCTTCCTTAAGCTGAAATGTGAAATTGCCAAGATTTTCTTGTAAGCAGCTCCACTATACGAACCCCCAGACTTTTCTGGAAAAAATTATTAGCTATGAATTCAATGAAAAATAGCATATAGATATTAAAGAAAATAAAATTGATCTAAACACTGTATTTAATACATACAGTAGAAGGGTAAAAAGTAACAGGAGATACCCTAGTTATTTCTTGATCTAAATATATTTTTAAGATGTTCAGTGAGCTACAGTTGGCCAGAAGCAAAAAAACATTGTTATAATGAAGTTATTTATTGGTTTTATTTTTACTTGGAAGTGAAAGGACTGAAATACATGATCTATAATTCAAGATAGAAAGGAAATCCTGCAAAAATATATTTTACTTATGTGAAAAGTATGGGTTATTTTTAGTTTAAAAAATTAGTTAATATTATAATGCACAGAAAAAGTATAAATGTTAGCATTTCCTCACTATGTAGCAATTTAATACAAGAACATATACATAAAGAATTATGCAAAATTATAAATGAACAGGTAGGATTGCTTTGATTTTCCAGAACTAGAATTTCTTTGCGTTAGCAATTTTAACTGATTTAGCCTGAGTTTTACCAAAGAATGACTGTGTTTTATTTAAAATTCTGTTTGAAGGAGGTTCTGGATTATATATAATTGTCTGTATTTGAGTTCAGAACAAAATCTCTTTATTTTTCACTGAATCTTAAAGGTTAGTTAGTGCTAAAACTTTAGTACAAAGGCAGCAAGTCTAAGTGCTTTGTAACCTTGTTGTTTGGACATTGTCTACAGAGATTACTGCTGTGGGTATGTGCACCTTCAGGTAAATAATGGAAGTAGTCCTAGATATCTAAAAAAAAAGGTGGGAATTCTTGATTCAAAATCAAGGAGACACTCCTGTTGTTGGGAAGGTGGAATGGGAAAGGACATACAGTCTCACCTCCTGGAAAATAAGGTATAATGCTTTGGTACAGAGATTTTTTCCTTGGTTCACTCAGTTGTCCTCTGAGACAAAACCAGGTTGAGATTCTGTAAAGTTAGTTTCTTAAAACTTGCTCTGAGATCTTGAACCCAGTTTTCACCTCCAATGCTGTTTGTTTTGCTGTAGAAAGCAATAATAGCTTAGCTGAGATCTGAAAGCCTGAGTAAGAATGCTTTTCCAGATTTTGTTAAATAAATTGAGAAAAATTAGTCACTTTTGGCTTCACAAGTTACCCATCAGCTACAGCAACCGAGCTTCAAATTTGCAATATCACGGACAAAAGCTGAGCCCTCCTTGCTCCTCCCTTCCAGACTTGCATAGCCCTTCACAACCACCTGATACCTTGAACTAACACGGAAAAAACAGCAGAGCAGCAAAAAGCTATTATGCTTTTTGTCTCTGGTTTGCCTTTGTCAATACTTGGGGGTATTCATTACAGAAAAAAGATAAATTCCCTGTAAAGCAGAGTTGAGACATCACTGATAAATTAAAATGCTTTCCAAATTTAGGCAAGTCAATTTTACATCACCTGCCTTTTTACACTGTTCTTGAAGTTTTGGCTTGTTAGAGAAGAAATCTGCTTGATAGCAGCAGCTGTGCTATCAGTGAATCTTAAGGAAGATGATTATCCTGGTTAATTTGAAAGCAGCTTGTGTGCCAGCAATCTAGAGAAGAACCTCTAGTCCCACAGATCCTCACAAATTGTTCTCAAGTTTGATAGAATAGTTATTATTTCGGTTGGGTAGGAATTCTTTTTTAATTGGTTTATTCACTGTGTAAATGAAAGAGTTTCCCTTAGAATTTGTGTGGGGAAAATAAGAGTTTGTGCAGTTATTTAAGGAATAGAGAGTTTCTATTCTGCCAAGTAATGCTAGCCATTTATAAACAGTAGACTCTCTGGGAGATGCTTCAAGCTTGTGGTATCAGTATTTGTTGTGTCTTTACCCATGTTTAATGTGCTTTATAAAAGCCTGTAGACTGATAGACTAGCTTTTGTGTGGAAAGCAAGCTCTTTATGCTCCTTAGATTGGTTTTGTGAGCTTTGCTTTTCTCCACTTAGAGCCAACATGATTGGGAAAGACCTTAAAGATCAAGTCCAACCATTTCCCAGCACTGCCAAGGCCACCTTCTGCCTTTAAAATGGTCACCTCACATATACCAAGATGAATATATAAAGAACTGGAAAGTAAAGACTCTCATCCCTTAAAAAATAGAGCCATTCATTAACCAAAGAGGGAAAGCCATACTCCCCTGTAAGCCATTTGGGAATACAAGAGTGTAGCTCAAATATGAGGAACAGCTCAATAAAACCAATGAGTGATTCTGAAAAATGCTTCAAAATACTTTGGAACCTTTAATTAAAATACTGTAAGCTTGCACTGGCATATTTGGGCATCTTTTCTTAATTCAAGTTTGCGCAGTGTTCCTTAAGAGATAGAATTGTCACTTGAGCACCCTCAGCAGCATATTTGGCATTTACCTAAAGACTGAAGAGTAGGTTTCGATTCCACTGCATATATCTGCAGTAAGAACATGAGTTCAGTCCAGTATGTCTAATTATACCAGTATAGATGAATGCAGTATCTGCCCTATTTCATATTCTGAGTTTTTCAAGAGAAGATTTATTCTTAGCTGGAATGTTTGAATGTCAGTGTCAAATGTCAGCTGGAGTGATAAATGTTAGTTTGAGTGCCTGTTGTTTGAATTTGTGTTCCTTCAGCCCATATAGATGAAACTAGCATTTCTCAGCCTGTTGAAACCATGTAGGATTTTTTTCAGCCTTCCATAAATCATGTGAATTCAAGTAGAACATTAAGACTTTCAACTTGACTGTGTTTGCTTTTAAGCCGTTCTCTTGAAATGAGATCGAGATATTAAATGTAAATCACCTCTGTGCTCCCTTCTCATATTGAATGCTTGCCTAAACTGGGAGTAGCACGACATGAAAATCAGCTGTTCTATGAACTTCTAAAATGTGCGTAAGATCAGCTTTACTCACCAGTGTTTTCTCAACATATGCTCTATTCAAATATCCTCAACTCAAGTCCATTTGCCATTATTTATATTGGGTTTTGACTTCTAGTGAAAGAAAATTTAGGAATTTTGGCCCCAGTTAATACACTGAAAAATATTTTTTTCTTTGAATTTTTCAGAATTGGAATCCTGAAAAATTGCAAGCGTATCTGAGTCTCTGTGATGTTAGTTTTTATTTACTTTTATTTACTTTTAACAGAACAGGTGAATATTCACTGCAGCAACATTTTAGAATGGTTTGGGTTTGAAAGGACCTTAAGATGGTTTCAGCCCCCCTGCGATGGGCAGAGATCTTCCGTTAGATCAGGTCACTCAAGGCCCTGTCCAACCTGGCCTTTTCTGTCCAAGCTATTCATTACCAGACTTGAATGGCACTCTCATGTTACTACATACTACTCTATTATTTTGCATAGTTTCTTGATGTGTTTCTTAAGACTATATAAAGTCAGTGGAATAGGTAGCAGGTAATAATATTGCAGACTATTTGGCTGTCCTTCAGAAAAGGTAGTTTCTGAGATGGGAACTGCCTGGGGTATGTTTCCATTGATTCAGAAATGTAATTGGTTTCCTCCTGTATAGTCAAATAGCTATTTTCAATAGCTATTACCCTCAAACTACTGAGGTATTTTGTCATTCACACTGATGTCAATCAAAATCAATTCTGCTGAAGCTGAATCATATAGACTCATAGAATCATAGAATAGTTAGGGTTGGAAATGACCTCAAGACCATCTAGTTCCAACCCCCCTGCCATGGGCAGGGACACTTCACACTAAACCATATCACCCAAGGCTTCATCCAACCTGGCCTTGAACACTGCCAGGGATGGAGCATTCACAACTTCCCTGGGCAACCCATTCCAGTGCCTCACCACCCTCACAGTAAAGAATTTCTTCCTTATATCCAATCTAAACTTTCCCTGTTTAAGTTTTAAGCCATTACCCCTTGTCCTATCACTACAGTCCCTAATGAATAGTCCGTCACCAGCATCCTTATAGGCCCCTTTCAGCTACTGGAAGGCTCCTATGAGGTCTCCACACAGCTTTTTCTTCTCCAGGCTGAACAGCCCCAACTTTCTCAGCCTATATAGTCACAAATATATAGAAAGAAAAGAATAATTTTAATAGCAATTTCTAATTTTTGTTAAAACACACAATGAAAAATAGCATTGAAATTTTTTATCTCTGAAAAGTTGCAACGTTTCTAATTGGGAATTGCTGTCTCTGGTACAAAACCCCCTCACATGCTTGGTTCAGCCACATGGTCAGACCACTCATGCCATTTCTGTCCCTTTAGCTGGCAGGGGGCTGTCATCATGGCAGCTGTCAAGGTGTTTTAAGAGCTAAATAAAAATTGTAATGTAGAAAAGTAAATTTAAAAAATAATAGTAATTAAAAAATAAAGACATGAGCTTCCTGGAAGTGCATGGAGCAGCTGAAGCAAAAAATACTCACCTGACTCTTCAGCTTATTGTCATTCTGGCTTCATTCTAATGCAGTTTCTTCCTGTTCAAGATCAGTTTATAAAACTGCGTTACATGTTCACTGACCCCCAATAACCAAACAAATCCCAGTGTACAGCTAGATGAATAAATTCCAGTTTTTACTAGTATAAATATATGCTGATGGCTGTTCAGTGAATTCATAAAGAATTAACCATTAAAAAGATGCGGGTTACAAGAATAAAAAGGTATAAGAACAATGTATTTTTGTAATACATAACTCAATATCTGGTAGCAATGATACATACCTTTTTTGATAGAGACTACAGCACATTCTTTGGTCAACCTATTGTGTCTTCTTGATGCCAATGAAATAAAAGCTTTTGTGATCAATTGTCACATTTAGAAAATCCTTTTTTATTTGGCTCCTCTTGTACATGGACTGGCACTACAATAACTTCTACAGAGTCCTGTAAAAATTTCTGTAATGTCATTGTACATACAGAGAAGTGGAAACAGAGCAACATTTACTGCCATTTGTGTATCGCTGGTGAATTGATTGTGGAATTCATTTCTACCTTATTTTGTCAAAGCTACAATTTATTGACCAAAGAGTGTGTTATATGAGCCAAGGCTGCTGTAAATCACTGAAGCTTTGCTGAAATGGAGCAAAGCTACTGTACATCAGATGGGGATCTTTAGCTTTGTCTCACTGGATGGATTGAGTGAAAAAGCTTGGTCATCTCTGTTAGTGTTGGTGAGTTTTGTATTTCTACTCGAGAATTATGTTATTGAGTGAGATGTTGAATGTGATCTGCAGTTCTTTACTGTGTAAGTGCTTAATCATTTCTGTTTATAGCGCACTTGAACCCCCTCTATCTTTTACTCTCACACACAGAATTTAAAGAATTTACATTTAAAATTTGCTAACATTTAATGTGTTCAGGCCTTCTGTTGGTGTTTCTCACAGTGAGAACATTGACTGGCTTTCAAATAAGTAGAACTGTGTTAACCAAGGTCCATTTTAAATAACTCAAGTAGTGATCAAAAATTTTATCATTATATTTGCGTCATTTGGGGAGTCTAAAACACTACAAACATCTGAGTAGAGACAGCAATAACCACGCATTAAGCCTGTTCTGAACATAACTTGTCAGGGAAAGGAAAATCCTTCAGAAATATGTTTTGATAGTTTTTCATCTTTTGGTCTTCCAAATGCATAAAGATATCATAAGAGCCTGGGAAATACGTGGAAATCTAATTTACAAGATGAATTGTTTAGACTCAACCAATAATCCTCTCCAGTAGTGCTTCAAGCACAGAAATGCACATGCAAAAGATGGTATGAAAGGATGTCAAAATCTCTTTTAGCTAAATATGTCACCTACGCTGATACATGAAGCTTCTCAGTAGAACCTATTATAAGGGTGGTTTGGTTTGTGTTTTTTAAGGTGCTAAAGTTCTGTGGATTTACTATAAGCATGTAGATAGATCTAATGGCAAATAGCGTTACTGCTGTGCAGTAGAAAAATTGGGGTTTTTCTCTATTCTCTTTACTCACAAAGTGTAATAGCTTGGATTCAGATTTAGCTAACAGTGAGTCTGCCAAGGAGAAATATGCAGAGGAAAGAAAAATGAGGGTTTGTTAGGTTTCTTGGTTTGTTTTTCTTCTTGCTGTCATTACTCAATCTCTTAATATGTATTTGAACGGGCCCTGAATGCAGATTAGTGCATACTTGTTGCAGTTGTTCTGGTAAATCTGACCTCATCACACACTATTGCCATTTGTTTTCCCTAATTTAATGTTTCATATACAGGAATAGAAATCCATACAACTGGTATCAATGTACACTGGTGAGACTAAGTGAAACAAACATCTGTCAGGAATAGTTTAGGTACAGCTGATCCTGCCTTCTGACAGGAGCATCATCTGTCAAATTTCCTTTTGGCTCAAATTTCAATGACTCATAGTAATATTGTATTAATATTGGTGTAGTGAACTGGATGTTCCTGTGGTATCCAGTCTCCTGACAAAACTAATAAAACTTAGCCAGAATGTTCTCTACATTAAAAGAAACTTGTTTTGCCTACTCCTAAACAAGGACATAGGGAAGTGTTATTTCCCATCTGATAGACAATCTATGGGTTAATAAAGAAAAGTTAGCATTCATCACCTTATCTGGACATATTCACGGGTGCAGTTACTGCTTATCAAAACAACATGGCAAGGACCTAAGAAGAGACTTAATAATGCTGTATTTTATTACTGTGTGTGTCTTTGCATTTCCTATGTTCACTGTTTTTCCTGTTTAAGGATATCTCAGGAATCATTTAATCTGAAGACAGGTGTTGGAAAACTGAATGAAGACCTGTAACATTACAGCTTCCCAATCAGCACTGAGGAAAAAAATCTATTCCCATAATTCATTCATTCACTTGTGGCTAGTTATAAAGGTGATTTACTGAAGGAGTTCTTACAGGAACAAGAAATCAAAGTGCCAGAACAACTGCTCAGCCCAACCTGGCATTTCACATGTCCAGTGTGATACTAAAAGTGGTAGTATCAACATGCTATAAGGCTGGGAGCCGCTATAAAAGCCTTTTAAAACACCTTCTTACTCCAAACCTGTCTTCTTATAACCAACCTCAGAAACACAGTAACTCTCTCACTGCCCAGTTAAAGGTTTTTCAGATGTGTGACTCTTGCTGTGGTTTTGTAGGAAGGAGTAATCTTTTATTAAACAAGCAGCTCTGTAAACACTAGAAATTATGAAACCTGGTTTCTTAGAGATTTTCATTTTGTGGTCAAGTGTCAGATCCAGCTGAAGCTTTTCCCATAGAATTTAGGAAGTCTCTCACCTACTCAGATGCCTCAGTGCTGCCCGTCAGGTAAACTCATTGCTCAATGAGCCATTAAGAGGCTAACAAGGTTTGTATCCTCAAAACAGTTGCTTGTTTTCATTGAAATTTTAGGAATTTAATGTTCACTGAGATTTATCTGTTACTTTGAATTAAATTAACCAAAAACTTTAAAAAAAATATTAAAATTGACTTGTGGAAAGACTCTGCAGCTTTATCATGGACCCACTGGCCACAGACTTTGATCTACCAGTTTTCAAAGAGCCCAAAAGCATACTGATACTGCCATTAAATGTAATAGCAGAGACAGTGGACTTATGCTGATCTCTGCATGCCAAGAAGCCCATAAATCAAAGCACAGTGAATTAAAGATTTCTGTCTGCAGTTCCATTTAGAGTTTAATGTCAGTTTTGATTTCTTAGATATATATTTGTTCCCATTTTATTTTTTAATGCTAAAAGTCATATGAAGAGCTCTTGATATAAAGCCTCATTATTAAAAGAATATGTGTGTGAGCTGCATTCATATGAAAATTACTTGGTATTTTTTGGAGGAGTCAAAGAAAAAGCCAGAAACAGCACTCTAATACACCAGAAATAATCTGGGGTTTGTTCAAATGGCTTTGGATATTTGAGCTAATGATGATCCTTTGAGAAGGTAATCAGCTTTCATGCATAGAACTGCAGATGTGTGAGAACTGGATAAAATGTAAGACTGAGTCAGAATGTAACAGGTTTTAATCAAATCAACCATATGATTGAGTTTATAACTCAGATGAAAATATCAACATTTTTATTAGGACTATAACAAAACCAAAAATTCTTTTTAAAAAAAGCCATCTTAGCTGAAGAGAAAATATAATTTGATTATATGAATTCCAGCACATTGAAAAAAAAATACATTTTTTATGTATTACCCTTTCTGAGCAGTAGAAAGAGCTAAATATAAATGCATTATTTTCTCACTTCATTATCCTTTACTTACCTGTTAGAACAGATCAAGATGTAAGTTTTCTCAGTGCCATCTCTTTTGTCCACATCTTTGTAACAGATATAAGAGAAATCATGTGCTATGATTGCATAGATGAGATAATTTAGGCTAAAACTCTGTTAAGGATAATGTTTACAGTTGAAAAAGGTGAAAAGTGTGTTCAGGTTCTCAGGTCTGTGGTTAGATTACTGGTATAAATGCAGCTGCTGTTAAACAACTCTGTGTAAGTTATCTTCCTGTTTCTGGTCATACTAAAATTATACCACTAAAAGTGATAGGACAGAAAGAGGAGAGTAAAGTAACTGTCTGACTTGTTTTTTATTATACAGAAATGGGAAAATACCTCCTATAGCCACATACTTTTTTTCTGTTAAGTACTCTAGGTTTTTGTTTCTTGGTATCAGACACTTGCATTGTAAAAATAATCATCATAAATATTGGTTTTCCTACAGAAAATGGGGTATATTAGCAGGGAAAAGGGCTACTAAGCAGATGAATAAACTAAATGATGTTTCAAGCCAATATGAGCTCTTCATTCCAAGGTTAAAGCATACTGACAGGAGGAATAGAAAAAGGAACATCTCATTCTGTTGCCTTGTCTACATATTCTGATTCTGGGCAGATGACATCACTTTGTATTACTGTTGAACCAGTACTAAATTACTGTAAAAACATTTTGTAGACTATTATTGCACAAAAATTGGATACATATAAAATCAGTCTTCCTCTGAATGTGACTTCTTAAGTCTTTAAAATATTACTCCAAGTAAAAATCTCTTCATGCACCCCTATGAAGGCAATCATAGTATTTTACAATGCCTTGTTTGAGAGCAAGGGAACAAATAAGTCTTTATTTCTTAAAAATATATATATAAATAATAATAAAATGTGTATTGTACATGCACTTTACCATGATAACATCAGATTTCTTTGACACTGGCAATCTTCCTTCTTATTCAATACCTATAGTTTTAATTCCAGTCTCTGTGAAGGTGTATCACATTTCTACTTTTGTAATGTCTCCAGTTTCTACCTATGCCCCTATTCTTTCACCCCCATTAATTTCCTCATCTTGCCTTCAAAGCTTCCTTCTGTGTTTCCTATATCTATTTCCTTTCATGGCTGGACAAATGCATTGTGAGATATAGCTGAATAAATGATCATGCTGACCAGTGCTTCCAGCCTGTCAAGTAGGCCAAATAAATAAAAAAGCTGAATTTTCCCTCAGGGTGGACACTCATCTTGACACAGATATGGGTTTTCATGTAATTTAGAGGATAACCAGCACATTGGTCACAAATCTTAACCTCGCCTCAAAGGCAGGGTCATGGATGAAGCACAAGCACTAAAGGTACATTTCCCCTTAATGGTAATCAATAATATTTACATAGATAGCAATGCAGGATAGCAGACTGACTAGTTCTGGATACTTAAATTTCAGGTTTTTCATGTGAACAAGTTGCTAATGTTGTATGCTTATACAGAATTTAAAGATGTCTCCACCTTTGCTATCAATCATCGTAGGAGTTGTAGTAGATGGTTATACAATTCTTCCTTTATCTGCACAATTTCAGCCCTAAAGTTCATACACTTATAGAATGGTTTGGGTTGGAAGGGACCTTCAAGTTCACCTAGTTTTAACCCCCTGCAGTAAGCAGGGACATATTCAACTAGATCAGGTTGGTCAGCACCCCATCCAACTTGATCCTGAATGGTTCCAGGGATAGGGCATCTCAGTGACGTCATGCTGGCTGTCTTGAATCACCTCACTGTCCTCCATGTGCCTTAGCATAGTTTCTAGAAGGATCTGTTCCATGATCTTCCCAGGCACAGAGGTAAGGCTGACAGGTTGGTAGTTCCTAGGGTCCGTGGATGCAACGTTTCCCTTTCTTCAGTCACTAGGGACTTCACCTGGTGACTACAACTTTTCAAACACCATGGGATGGCAATTACATCAGCCAGTTAGCTCAGGACTCTACGAAGCATCTCAGCAGGTTCTATAGACTTATGTATGTTGATGTTCCTCGGATGGTCATAAACCTGATCTCTTACAGCAGGAGGGACTTTGCTCCCCCAATCCCTGCCTTGTAGTCCACCCACTTGAAAGGTGCAGGAAGGCTCAGTGAAGACTGAGGCAAAAAAGTCATTGACTACCTTAGCTTTCTCTCTGTTGTTTGTATCCAACAAATTGCCTGTTGTTACCAGTTTGCCAGTCTTGTTCATAAGAGGTACATTTTCTTTGACCTTCTTTTTGTGGCTGAGATATCTGTAGAACCCTTGCATTCATTGTCAAGTTAAGCTCCATTCACACTGGTCAGCTAACTAAAATTGGTTCTATCTGACTCACAAGTTATGTTTCTTTAGGGAACAGTAATTAGCAATTTGTTTACACCTGGGGTGTCCAATATCACACTGTGGTAATATTTTCAGTGCTTCTGTTACTATCATGAAATCTGTTGAGTTCTTATCACAATTCCCTGTTTATCTTCAACAACTGTCAAGATACAGCTTCCTGATAATATAACATTTAATTATCACAACCCAGTCAGGGATGCATCCCTGTTCCAGGGTCACTGACTAGTTTGCCAAAAAAGTGGACTGTTATTAGAATAGATGGATCGCTTCAGTAGCTACTTGCCATTAATATATATTAATTATAGCACTGCCAGAGGTATGTTGTCAAAATTGCTTTATGGGATCAACTCATACATATTGCAGTCTTGGAAATCTTGTTTCCATAGGAAAACAAGTCTCCTCTTGCTCCTTGAATATTTCAGTATACATTGTTCATAATTCATTATGAGTTTTAATAGCCATTGCCTTGAATGCAGATTGACCAGAAAGAATTAATACATAAATACCCTGAATTTCTTCTTCATTTGTTGATCTACTGGAACAAATTCTTTTGGCTGTTTTTTTGCATGCTCTGGGGCATAACTGTTACTGTTTGTTAAAGGTTCTGTTGTCTGATATTTCAAAGGTGTTGTTATAGTATTTTGGTGTTCTGCTATATTATTCTCAGTTTTTTCAATATGAACAGACAAGGTATGGAAGAATGGTGTAAGAAAGCCTTTACCTATGGTCAAATTAAATAGAAAAGTAACAGGATCCTTCTAACAGAGGTGAAAGAGCACTGAGATGGGTCACTGGTCTCCAAAAGGGTATCTGCTTCATGGCCCACCTGAATAGACGGGAAATAAAGAACAAATCCCTTACAGCTTTATAAGCTGCTTTCTTATAGGAGAAAGACTTGCTGCATTTCACCAGTGCAATTCCATATTGCTCAAGAGGTGTTAAATCAAAGTAGGAATCTGATTGTAACTACGTTCTTGAGCCGAAGTTTTGCTCTTCTCAGTTTACTGTAGCTGCTTGCTGTTTATTTCTTCAGCAGTGGATGCGCATGTATAGACAGAACATTGAGAAGTTGTATTGATGAGTGAGCAAATCATTGAAGGGAGGGATCCCATCTGTCTGAAGCTGGTGCCCCACTGCACTTCCAGACTCCTTTGGGAGTGAACCTCAGGAGAGCAGTCTTTCTGCTGTCCTCATCTCCCTCCCTGCTGGGCAGCTGAGCAGCATACGGGTTCCCCACTGCTACTGACTGTCAGTTAATTGTGCTCCAGTTGAATGGCACAGAAGTACACCTTATGAAAACAAAGGACAATCATCTGTAATTCCTAAAGGAGTTTTCTGTCAAAGCAGAAAGCATTTGTATTGATTTCAGCTCTGGGAAATAACATTCACGCCTGCTTTTCCAAAGTCCTTTAATTTCAAGCTATTTATAGACATGGTAGAACAGAAAAACCCTAACAGATTTATGCCTAGACTTTTAATGTGAGATTGGGTCTTCGTGTGTGGTAACTGGAACAGCTCTGAGCCTGAAGAAGGAAAAAGAGTCAGTAATTACTCATAGCAAGTATCTTTTTTTATTCATATTTAAAACAATTATTATTGTCTGTATTAAAGGATTGGACATAATACAATACTCTTTTTTTCTTTACTGGCAGCTCTGTAATTCAACATGAACCAATGTATTTTAGTTATGAACATAAGAAAGTAGAAGGATTTTTCAAGGTGTTTCATTTTTGTTCTCACTTCTGTTCCATCTTATAGGAGGTAGATATGGCATGTTAGGGTGGTAAGGTACTGGAATGGGTTGCCCAGGGAGGTTGTGAATGCTCCATCCCTGGCAGTGTTCAAGGCCAGGTTGGACGAAGCTTTGGGTGCCATGGTTTAGTGTGAGGTGTCCCTGCCCATGGCGGGGGGGTTGGAACTGGATGATCTTAAGGTCCTTTCCAACCCTAACTAGTCTATGATTCTCTGTCCCAGAAAATGGGGGAGATGCTGACTGCATAAACAACACTTCCCTGAAGTTGTCCAAAGCTGGGATTTTTGTATCTTAACTTGAGCTTTCAGTACACATGAAGCCTCTAACACTTAAGTTTCTTTCATAAATCTCAGTCTAATACTCACTGAATTTATTCAAGTCACAGTTTGAACTTTACCAAAAGCAGGAATATCTTAAAGCTCTTTTAAGTATATCTGATATGGGGGAAGTCTGAGGGAGTTTGAACAGAAAAGCCTTATTCCTGAAGTAAGTATGAGTGAATATGCTGTTGACCTTTGGAGAAGTAAAAAGTTTCGCATAGGTTCAGTGGGCATCATATAAGACATGAAATAAAGCATTCAGCTGTTGTGCCCAAAATTCTCTGTAGCTTTCTGATGTACTGATGTTACTGCAACCTATCGTAAAAGTCTGAGCAGTTTATATTAAATATGTTCAGGGTTTGATATTAAAATTCTTCAGAGCAAATGTCAAATTCAGTAAGTCAGATCATCAGTAATTTACGAAAACAATGCTTTTCTTTTACTGCTGTGTATATAGTTAGATTTTTTAATACATGTGAATGTATGTACATGTGAATAACCTTTAAGAATACATCTCTTATTAAGATAAGACTATGTGACTGGCTAATATAAATGAGGGAAAATTTTCAGTGTTATCCAGTATGAGATTCCCCCCATACCATATGGAATAGGTACTGAAGAAGAGACCACAGTCTAATATTTTCATGGTAGTACAAATTGGCATTGCAGTGCGTGAAGAGGAAGAGCAATATGTACTCTCAGTGACATTTAGATTTTTGGCACTTGTTTGTGTATGTGCAAAAACATTCTGTCTAGTGATAAATAGAGTTTTGCTCATAATATAATGCTTGAGTGAATAGAGCGAGGATAAACAAGTTGAAGATCCTGGGTAACATCGCTTCAGTTCTGTGCTCTCCTTTAGAAAAACTCTTACTTGCAGCTCCATGAATATCACTGGGCTGTCTACAGCAGTACCAACATTAATAAATGTCCAATCTTTGAACCATTTGTAACAACATCTAGATAAATTACTAAGGGGATAGATAGATAGATAGATAGATAGATAGATAGATAGATAGATAGATAATTGCAAATAGCTAAGATACCACAGTTCTGCAAGTTATCACTCATCAGCTGAAACACAGCAACTGACTTGGCTTTAGTCCACTGTGCATGTTACAAAAGATTCTGACTTAAAACCACCTTCAACTCAAGCAGAATAACTCAGAAAGTTTCAGTTTCTTAAACATGTGGTGTAGACAAGTAAGTTTTATGGTGTCTTAGATTTGTTTATGTTTTTCTATATTTCCCTAAAAACTAGAATAACTTGCTGTGAATTTTCTACTTTCTAATATTTCCATCTGTTATTTGCAGTGGAAAAATAAATGACATAAATAGGAAATACATATAACAAAAGAAAAAAGAAAAACATAGTCATAGAATCATAGAATATGTATTTACAATAGAATAGAAAATATATTTACAAAATAGACACAAACCCAAGATATTAATGGATTGCATTCTTTACCTTAGAATGGTTAAATGTTTGGGGAAACTGAATAGGGCTTTTTGTGTATTATTTCTTCTAAGAAATTTATGAGGATTGGGAGAATAGAATATACACATTAGCTGTAATATTCTGCAAGCCTTTGTGTTGATATTGTTCCTTTGCTAGAGTACATACTTCTCCTTCCTCCTCCCCCTCTCCCCCTTTTGTTTACATGTTTGCTCTAAACAATAGGTTTCTCGTATGGACCTTTTCCTCTACATTTAATTCAGAGCAGCCACGTTAAATATTTGAATTTAAGTCTGAAAGAGAGGAAAATGCATTTTTTTAGTCACAGGTATCTTTAATAATACAAAAAGCTGGAGTCAGAATTGGAAACACATCAAAAGATAACTACACCTTCTGAGTAAATTGGCATGAAAGATCTTTGATTACTTTTGTAAATTGAGGTGCAACTTTATGGCAGAAATAAAGGTTTTCTATTGTAAGTATTATGTGTGGCAAAAAGCAATGCATTGAAAAAATACTAATCCATGTTTCAATTGCTACCTAGCAAAAAACTAGTGTACTTACATGTCCAGCTGCCATATAAATATATCTTTAGGTAAATCCTTTTATTAGTGTGTCCTTACTACAATGGAAGTCAAAATTTCTATTAGAAACAAAGCCCTTCAACACCTCCATCTGCTGTACAGCAGAAAACTACTTGAGGCTGAAATACAACCAAATACATGCAAATACATTTTATTGGGACTGATCCTGCATATGTTTTGAATAATTGAAACTGATGGAATTATTTGCATGGTTTAAGATAGATACTTAGCAAGGTGCAGAATTGCATCTTGGGCTTACAGTGCCAGTGATAGGAAATTAATCTGAAGGAGTTGATACACACTTTTTCACCTCCCCAGTTCTAGTATTGGTTCAGCAGCTTTGTCATTGCAGAAAAATACAGCATCACTGAAGCTGGAGTATTTATTTTCTTGCTCATTACTTTTCCATCCTCTTGCAGCACAAGTTTAAGGTGTTTAGCAATTGTTTTGATTGTATAAGAGTAGCTTAGCAGACCTGAAATTCTAGACAATAATGTTTATCTACACAGCAGTTCCAGTGTTATTAAGTTCTCCATGCATTTCAAGGATGATTCACAGTTCATTGATTTTGGTATTTAAAATGTTTTCATTCATATAAATACTCTTCAGTCAGTTCTCATTGATCTTCATACAAACTTAAGTTCTGTGTGCACAAGGAACTTGGTAAACAGAAGAAAGAAAAGTTAATTACTTGGTCTCCTCCACAGCCTCTTACGAAACTTCCTCTTCAATGCTTTGGTGGAGGCAGAGCACTTGAAGCATAAAGGTAAAGGCTGTCAAATCAAAGTCTGAGCAAATTGGCAGCTACAGTACCATACAGCCTTTTTATTTTCCTTTCCAAGCTATCTGCTTCATCCAGCTCCAGAGTGGCATATGAAATAAATTCCCAACCTTGAAGAGTGGGTTCCTGCAAAGCACATTGTATTAAATATGCATATGCAAAATGGGTAACTATTCCATGATTCTATAATGCACCATTAAAACATCTGTGATTTCAGTAATACCTTTGTCAACAATAACCAGGGCCAACTAAAATCTAAGTTTAAATAATAAACTAGACACATCTAGAGGATGAGATAGTCAAGCAAACACCTGAAACAGTCCCTGGAAGTCCCTTTCTCTTTTTATCCATTATCCAAAGAGATTAGTTTGGCACCTAACCTAAATGTCTCAGCTAAGTGGGGTGGAATTGGGTCTAAGCTTTTTAGGCTATAGTTTTAAGTAGGAAAAATATCTGAAGTCGTTGAATTTATAGTAGGCTAAATTTATAGTAGGCTAAAGTTGAATTATCTCACAGTTTCTATCAACTGAGAGCATTGTTAAGCCAAGAATCTTAACTGATGCTTACTTGATTGTGTATTTGGTAACGATGTCAATCAAAATAGTTAAATAGTGTTGTATCTGGTGATTGAGTGCACTTAAAACTTGGATTGTTTCACGGATCCATGCTTGTATGATGGTACTGAAATGTGGGCATGAAAACCTATCTTGCCATGTTTTAAAAATATATTTTGGGTAAAGTCATACTATTTTGGATTTGTACTGCTAAATTTAATTTTATCCAGATTGCATCTACCTTTGTAGAATTGTGACTATGCTTATTTGACATAATCAGATCTTCCCATGGTACAAGCTGGCATACTCTGCTGAATTGTGAAAGTAGCTTTGCTTTCTGACTGCTGATGATACAGGGCTATATTTGTGCAAGACTTGAAATATATCACAGCACCTGTTTAGATTTGAATTATACATAATATGTATCTTAGTTTTTAAACAGGTAACTGTAATGCTCTTGTGATGCATATTTAATGTAGCCATAGCTTACATTAGTACTCTATTGATAGTAACATCCAAAACAATGTTCTGAACACTGAATTATTTTACAAGAGGAGAAAAAGTTTCCTGTGGTTATGTCTGTATCCTTCCTTGGAAAACCAGAAAACTTTACAATATCCAGCTGTTATCTCATCAGATTCTATTCAAAGAGTAATTAACAGAGGCAGAGAAGAAGTAAATTTCACTGATTTCTTTATTTCTTCCAAAAGAACTCGCAGACCTGCTTAATAGTTTGATTGCCATTTCGTGACATCCAGCCCCTTCCAGCCACATAATCTCACTACTGTCTGAGAAAGAGTAAGATATATCGTGTCTCTGAAGCCTTAGGAAAGATTTTCATCATGATAATCACAAAATGAAAGGGCAATCTGAAAAGCCACTTATTTAAAATAGAGGAAGATGGCTTTTGCTGAACTTATTACCATTTGCTAGTGTTTAAGGTCTGTAATTTCCACTCTTGTTAATGCATTCTAATTATTATCCTGCTTAGCTTTTGTTTCTCATGAAGATTAAAGTGGGCTGTTTGATGTGTGCAAAGAAATTACTAGAGAAAATGGTAAATTAATTGGAAGATGTCAGCTTAGGAGAGTGTTTTTGACATGAGTGCTGTAAGGCTGTTAAAAACAGACTAACTCATTTGTCTCACCATGAAATGAAAATAAAAATCACAACATTATGATAAAACCTTGACTAGGAAATTCCTGCAAGACTCTTTGATACCTTAGGTTCTTTTCTTCCCTGGGCTTTGGCGCTGTGATACATGCAAACCACATTCTACATAACTGTGAAATGAAATAGGTTCTGTGCAGAACAGATGGACCAGGGCTAATGTGGCGATATGCACTGGAGACGAGAACAGATTAATACCACAAGAGGAGACTGGAGGAAAATTATAAAGATGGGGGTATTTGAACTAATTCATGAATCATTTCCAACTGATAGTTATGCCTTCAGGCACAGTGAATAATATCAAGGAAGCATATTTAAAATTGTATAAGTTTGTTTTAATGTAGATTGGGATCAAGAGCCATTTTTATCAAGAGGTTGATAAAAAAAAAAACAAACCTTGTATTCCTCCATCCCAGGATGTACCTTTATGATTTATAAATCCCCGATGAGCTTAATTGTGTACACTATGACATGAATTACCGTTTAGAAAACCCGTGACAGTTCATGGACTTGATACAAAGCTTTGGGGAGTGGATATTTTACAAGCAGCACTGTATAAGCTGTGGGAGAACATTCTCTGCCACTTGCATCCAAGCCACAGTGATGCAGCTCTGCAGTGTGTGGAGGTCTGATCGCTAGATGTCATTCAGGTGTCTTTCTAAGTCTCCCTTATCCAAACAGCCTCCAGTCTTGAGAGGCTCAGACTTCCCAAAGCTATGCCAGAGCAAGCACATGTAGATACCTACATCGTTGAGTGAGATATTCAGGGATATGTTACAGAATTAAGCTTTCAAAAGAGACTTTTCACATGACCAAGCTATGGTACTCTTGCTATAGACATTTTAATCTGCAGCAATCATGTAAAAATAAAGAGGTTCACCTGAGAATTAAAATTATTTTAACATGCAAAAAACAACCAGAATCTGAAACAAGATATTTGAGAGATATGTAACTTCCCAGTATCAGTGAAGGTATCAGAGTTTTGTTTATCACTGAAAAAGCACAATTCCACATGTTAAGCCATCAAAGATTCTTCATTTTGCAAAGCTTAGTGTGTATGGATAAGCCTGATTACCAGTATTAATAATGAACATGATTTGTAAAAGGAAAAAGAAACTGACAAAAGGAAATGTATAGATGATTGTCTGGATGCTCTGCATCCTCTACATGACTTCTCGGGAGATTTTCTAGCTATAAACGAGGATGTGAAACACTTGACAGGGAAGATTTTGAGAAAAATCAAATTAATATGGCTAGTAAGGAACTACTCTAATGGGTTTCTGCTCACCAGCATAGAAGATGTGGTATCATTCCTCTTGTATACAATTCTTTCATTCTAGGTAGGGGTCAAGAAGAAGAGAGAAAGGAATAAAATGGACCACTTGCCTAAAACTTGATTCCCATTCTGCTGATTTCATTGCAGGTTGCAAATCTGGCCTGTTCAATCTCAAATAATGAAGAAGGCGTGAAGTTAGTCCGTATGGCAGCAACGCAGATTGATAGTCTGTGCCCACAGGTAAGTAAGATTCCTGCTAAAAAGTACTCAAGAACTCTTTTGGCATTAAAAACATTCATTAGCTGAGACAGGAAAAACAGCCTAGATGAAGATTATAGCCTTACCTTTGTCATTATGCTGTTGCCCGCTTTCCATGAACTGTGAAAAATACATTTGTATCCCGAGACTGGGGTCTAATGCTGTGGTTTCAACAGTCTGTTATCTCTTTGTTCTTTCCCTTGTCTAACAAATGATTTTGAACAACAGGTAATAAATGCTGCTCTCACGTTGGCCGCCAGACCCCAGAGCAAAGTAGCACAGGACAACATGGATGTCTTTAAAGATCAATGGGAGAAACAAGTGCGAGTTCTCACTGAAGCTGTTGACGACATCACTTCGGTGGATGATTTCCTCTCTGTTTCAGGTACTAGGATCAAGGGACTCTTGTAAAAATACACGTCTAAGTTAAAGTAAATGGTTAGAGCAGAGAAAACCTGTAATTACTAAAGCATTATTATTCCATTAGTCCATCCCTACTGGAATGCTGATCTACAGTCAGCAGGAGCAACCAAGCCATGGTAATTAATCCCTGGTTAGCTTTTCATCTCCAAGAGAATAATATCCTATTTGTACTTCTATTTCTAGAGAAGTTTTGTTTTAACACAGGTACAAGTTAGGATTTTGGCCACCTTTTGAAAATGTATTCGAGACCTGTGTCAGGATGACAGTTTTGCACAAACCGTTATTAGAGTTCTCGTGCAGTTGTAGTCAAGAGGAGGGAAGACAAACTTTCTATGTTTTGTAGCTTTGCTCAGGTGTGCTGTCTCTAAACCCTAGGGCAGATATACTCCAATATATACTCCAGATATACTCCAATTATTTATACCAGGTTACCATGCCCTGAAGAGAGGTAGGAAAAAGGGAGACACTACATGTGAGTCCAGTCTAGGTGTGTTCTCAGGACATGACCAGTCTGTGCTTTTCCAGAGAGCAGGGAAGCACTTCCAGGTCCCAGAGTTATTGGTGTAGAAATGCAACCGGAGAGCAGTAGCAAAGTAGCATAAGAAATACCAAATCTGCTGTTGTGGTTTAAGCCCAGCTGGTAACTTAGAACCACGCAGCTGCTCACTCACTTTCCCCAACCCCTTCCCCTCCCACCCTTCTTCTTCCCCTGCTCCAGGAGGGATGGAGAGGAGAATCGAAAGAATGTAACTCCCACGGGTTGAGATAAGAACAGTCCAGTAACTAAGGTATAACACAAATCACTGCTGCTACCACCAATAATAATAATAAGGGAAATAACAAGGGAACATAATACAACTGCTCACCACCCACTGACTGATACCCAGCCTGACATGAGCAGTGATCTAGCCCTTCCAGGTAGCTGCCCCCAGTTTATATGCTGGTCATGACATGCTGTGGTATGGAATATCCTTTTGGCTAGTTTGGGTCAGGTGTCCTGTCTCTGCTTCCTCCTGGCTTCCCCTCCTCCCTGGCAGAACATGAGACTCACAAAGTCCTTGGTCAGAGTAAACATTACTGAGCAACAGCTAAAAACATTGGTGTTATCAGCGCTGTTCCCAGGCTGAAAGTGAAAAGCACAGCACTGCATCAGCTACTGAGAAGGAGAAAAAAGACTGCTACTGCTGAACTCAGAACAGAGGAGTGCCACACTTCTCTTACCTCACTAGGAAGGATTACAATACAAAATAAGCTTTTCCATGAAAACAGGGAAAAAATCTTAGTCCTTACATAAAGATGGGATGGTGAAAAGAATGATATTGACTTTTTGGATCACAGTCTTTTTTCCATCTTCCTTGTGAAGTGCTACAACTTGTGGCAGAGTGTATTGTTATAGTAGTCATACACAATGAATACTATAATTGCAAAGTGCTGCATCTCTTGTGTTAATTGTCTGTTGTAGACAACTTCTTTTCCTAATGCAGTTTGAAAGAAGTGAATTTTGTTGTTGTGAGTAAGGACATAGTGTGGCAAGTGTGCTTAGCTTACTGTAACGTCACAGAAAAGTCAAACTTCAGGAAATAGCTTGGACTTAATTTTATGTTTCTTTTCCTTAGTGTTTGCTAAGTTTCCCAGTAAAAGTTTAAGATATTTGGAGAAAGAAAAAGTATTTATCCATTAAAAACATCTGTACTTTTCTTTCTTTGCTTTCCCCTTTATTTCATTTGGTTGTATCCAGCTATTATTAGTAACAAGGAAATGGTTTGGTTTAGTATAATGACACTCCATTATTCAGCACCAATGCTAGAGTGTTTACTGCAAGCCATGCCAAGAAAATGAAAATGAACTCTCAGAATAAAAGGGTACTTCATAATCTGGTAGCACATACATTTTTATTTGAGATTTGAAGCTGGCAAACTCTTTTCAACAGACCTAGTTCTACAACAAAAGAGTAGACCAAGCTCTAAACTGCAAACCCTGTCCACAAGCCAAAGAGAGGGCAAGCTTGCTTAAATGACCATTTGGTTATTTCTTTGAGGACTTTTCTCACTCCAAGCACTTGTATCCATAAAGTCAGAAATTATTTGAATAGAAAATAGTTTTTTTTTGTTTTTCTCTAATCATATTTTCTTCTAACGTAGCCTTGACTTAGATCCAAGTTTTCCAAGGCAGCTAAGATGTAGTATTTCTGCTGGGTTTAGACTTTTTTCTAATACTCTGCATAAACATGTCTATTACATGTGAGAAGACATCACATGTATCCAGAAAACCTGTTGCTGCTAGCTGTAATCTTGGAAGCCTCAGCTTACACAGAGTAGTTTTGGATGTTAAAACAGTGAAGCATTCAGAATGGACTAGTGTCTGCTTAAATGTACCTCATGAAATGACACCTCCTCCTCTTCATACTGAGTATCACAGTTTGTAGCATGTTTTAATAATGTCCCTGGAAGACCTTAGAGCGAGTTCCAGTACTAAAGGGATGATAAGAAAGCTGGAGAGGGTCTTTTGACAAGGGCAGGTAAGAAAGAACAAGAGGCAACACAGCTGCTGACAGAAGGGAGATTTAACTTAGACATTAGGAAGATGTTCTTCTCTGTGAGGGTGCTGAGGCACTGGCACAGGGTGCCCAGAGAAGCTGTGGCTGCCCCATCCCTGGCAGTGCTCAAGGCCAGGTTGGACACAGGGGCTTGGAGCAGCTGCTCCAAGTGGAAGGTGTCCCTGCCCGTGGCAGGGGTTGGAACTGGATGAGCTTTAAGGTCCTTTCCAACGCAAACTGTTCTGAGACTCTGTAAATAATACTGTGGCTGCCAAAAGAAAGCTGACCATAATTTTAATTTGAATCACTGTGTGTTCACATCCATACGGCTCCTCTTGTTGGGCAGAATTAGGCTACGTCACAGTAAAAGAAAAAAGAGAGTGGTGAGGAAGAAATAGTGAATAAATATTTTGGCAAAGTAACATTTTTAGAATGTGAATAGGGAGTGTTTTTTAAACAAAGAGTTTTGCCTTACAAGTTACTCTGATTCAGAGCTCGGGGGAATTTCTGTTTTCATACGGAGCTGTTACAATTTAAAATTCAACAGCATGTAAAACATTTCTGAAACCCTCAAATGAACCAACCTTGGGAGTTTTAACAGTGAAGATTAATGTGTCACGCTGTTTATGTGGCCAAGAATACTTAACAAAAGCAGTTGTTGAACTGATTGATTCTGGTTTATTTATTACTATTACAAAGAAAACCATTTCATTTTCTGTTTATTTCTGTCATTGGCAGAAAAGTTGTTATTTAGTCACTAAGTTTCTCAGAGTGAGCTGCTCAAATATAACATTCAGATGTAGTTTTACTATTTAAATGATTCTTAACTGTACTGGCTGCAGGGAAATAATGTCTGACCCGGTCAAAATCTGCTTCATCTTTTCACATTATCAGTATGTGAGAATATCACATCAGCTGTGATACTGCAGCACATGAGAGTGGTTGGCCCGATTCTGAGCCCCGAGAAAACAATGCAGCTCCCAAGATTTCAATGAAAACACTTGATTTTACATTATCTGAGCAGACTCCCTGTTGTTGACTCTTCCTTCTGAATATGCACAATCACATATGATTATACTGTATGTCATTAAAAATTCACAGCTTAATCTCTGGTATAAATAGAGTAAAGGAGATGAACCACTCATGCACAGGCACCCTGCTATCTACAAAGGCCATTTACTGTTGTCTTTTCAAAGTGATTTATTTTCTTTTCTAACTTATTTAGGCACAGAGGAACCAAACATATTAAGTGTTTATGAGAATGTGTGAATTCAGCTTCAGAAAATTGCCCAACTGTTTATTAGAGCATCTGCATAATATTTGAATGCTTTCCTTTTTGCATTGATTTCTATTACACTTTCATTATAATAAAATTCAGTGTGATGTTTGAAATTAATGTGACTGTTTTTCAAAGAATCACAGGTTGGTATTTGCAGTATAGGTAAGAGAGGGTAGTGCAGTCCCTTTGAAATATAAATATCACACTTGGGATTATGTGTCATAATACCACAGAATGCTATTTATTTTGTAGTCCTGGATAAGGACAGATATCAATTTTTTAGCATACTGACATATGCTGTTTACCCAAATCAGTAAGCTTTGCTATGAGAAAGAACAACATGAAATGAACCTTATTTTTTTCCTACATTCCAGAAAACCATATTCTGGAAGATGTGAATAAGTGTGTGATTGCTCTCCAAGAGGGAGATGTCGATACACTGGACAGAACTGCAGGTGCCATCCGAGGCCGTGCAGCCAGAGTTATTCACATCATTAATGCAGAGATGGAAAACTATGAAACTGGAGTTTATACTGAGAAGGTGCTGGAAGCTACCAAACTACTTTCTGAAACAGGTAAGCTTGCTTGAAATGTTTTTTAACATTAAGTCACGTAAACTTTTGTTTAGTTCTCTGAAATATGTCACTCAGAGGGGAACCTGTGCTTGAAATCAAGTTATAAACAGATTTATGGCTGTGAGTTGTTTTTCTATACTCAATGTTATTGCAGAAGCTATGTTGCCAAGAGCCGTATATGAGATTCAGTAGCCCATCAAAGCTAATCTACATCCTCAAAGTTTCAATGATTTGTGTAAATACACAGCCTTTTCTTCAAGTTCTTTCTGAGTCAGTTGGTTATGTATTATGAGTTGTTACAAATATTAGTCTGCCGTTTGTAAAGGTGATTCTACTTGTTGGTGGCTGAAACTGTGTTTCTAAACAAAACAAATTTTAATTGAAAATACATTTAAGCAACTGAAAATGTATTACCTGGTTGAAAAAAAAATAACATAAAAGGCTGGTAGATTATATAAAATGTGGAGATTATATAAAATAAATACATTACCCCAAAATAGAAAAGTCTGCTAGATGGGTGGACTGGGGAAAGCACAAATTTATTTTAATTTGTTATTTTTTTTTAGTATTTTTAAATATTTTTAAATAATTATATATATTTAAAAATCTATTATATCTATTTGTATGTATATATTTACATATCCATATCATATATAAATATATATTTATATGTAGGTACATATATATTAATTTATTATTATTAACCTTTTTTGCCTTCAGAGAGCAGGGAGTGGATTCGTCTAAGTGTAGGTGTTTACATGTAAGCTGGTTATATTATACTCCTTTATACTCAGTATTACCTATTGCTACATGTGTCTGAATTATTCAGTGCAGGCAGTGCTATCAAGTGCCCTCATCTTAAAACAGTGGTCTATCTTTGGATGAATCATACTTTGGATTTTGTTTACTTCACCATAAAAGTGACCAGCTATGATATAGATACATGTAGTGTGGAAGTCTGAAAATGTCTGAGCTGATCCTTCCCTATTGGGCGACACTTGCTCATCTGGGCTTTAAAATCAAGAATATTTGAGAAGAAACAAATGAGAAGGCATCAGCTCAGGGCGTACCAAATGTAACATTCAGACAAAACAGCCAGGCATCTGCCTATGAGATAGAAAAGCAAAATCTGTTGTAGCTCTGGCAGTCTCTGTGTCAGCCTTAAGAACAGAAATAAGCAATATGATTTATTGTAGTATTATGGTTGTCCCCAGCTTATTATCTTTAAGCCCTAATAGGGAACCCAAGCCCTATTTGCACAGCTAAATCCCAGTGACCAAATTCAAGAATTTCTTCTTCTTCTGTCTTCTGACCTTTCATTATCATTTATTGGAAGTTATAGCTGAAGTGTGGATTCTTGTGATTGTGATTATGACTAGAAAGTTGTGTCTCAAGCACCCGCAATGCTTGTGTGTTCACACCAGCCTGTAGAAAATAACTTTCACAGACTCTTATGAGCTACAGAACAACATTTTTGGGAAGGTCAGCAATCAGTAGCATGATCTTCAGCCTGTAGAGCACATCCCATTTGTCTCTACACAGCCATTTTCTGTGCAACATTCATGTTCACTTTATATCCAGCTGACCTTAAGAGTTGTGTTTTGGCCATGTACAGCTTGAAAATAGTGCTATAAGGTTTGCTTTGTTTTTTCCCCTCAAAGTTTAGTGGTTCTATTTGTGTCATGGTTTTGAAGTAGAAGAAGCCAAAGTGAGTCTGAAAATTGTTTTTATTAGTCCCTCTATTTTTCATTGTCCAACAAGAGATCAATGGAATAAGTAATGTACATTTAGCTTATTTGAAAAAGTCTATGGATTGGTATGAATTCACAGGAGAAAAAAAAATATCAGTTCAGTTTGATATGGTAAAATATTGTGTGGTGCTCTTGTGTTAAAGTACCCTTTTGGTAAAGGAGAGATTTTGAAGAGCTCTACCCATCAATGAGATTCTTTATTACCCAACACAAAATACATGTTTAGGCTTTTTATTCACCTAAACTTTCTAACTTCAATTTTATTAATAATATTAATTATTATTAATAATAATATTGATTTTTCAACAGAGTAACTGACAGTTATAAAAGTCAGTTACATAGATCAATAATAGGCACAATAAATATCATCCATATTTAATACACTTTTGTATAATTTGAATTATAATTAAGTGCTGGAAGCTCTGGACTAAGTGCATATTGACAACATCAACTTACTAATTCTGGGATTCAATACTTAACACTGAATCACTGTTCCTTAAAGTTATTTATTTTGTATCTTGTAAAATGTGAGTAAATTTGAGTAGTAAAAACATGTTTAAAAGTTATATTTTAAATGTTAAGAACTCTATCATGTGCAAAGTGTGCAGCAAAAGTTCAGAAGACAGAATGGGCCCAGATTCAGTGGAGCACATGAAGCTAAAATAATTTATGCCAGACACAAATGTGGATCATTAATATTACAGCACAATTTCTACCTATCTGCAGCTTTTCAGGCCATGTACAAAAACATTTATTATTTCTTCTCTAGGATTTTTGATTAAAATTGGTAGAGTTTATTGTCTCATTTTGTACTCTAGAATATAGTGGTTAAAATGGTATGTAGACTCCCATACACCATTCTATCTGTGCCTTGGAAATTTATACCTTGCTCTCTCCCTTGGAAAAGGTCTCTACATACACATCTGTGTAGCTATGGATATAGAGATATGAGTATCTATGAATGCACACGTATATTTATATAGTGTTTCTATTCATCACCTCGAGATCCTGCCCAGATTTTATCAAATGCACTAGAGTGATGAGATGGATTTATTTGCAGTTAGGCTTCACCCACAGATGCACGAATCAAATTCTGTGAGAAACATAATGATGAGGACTCATTTTCAACTTTGCTACTCCTTTTTTTTGACTTTTGTTTATTTTTAAATTAAATGCTTTTGAAAGCTGAAAACAATTTAGTTAAATGGCAATGGAAGGGAAATAAGCACATTACCTTTCTCTTATAATTAGTATTTACTTTTAACTATCATTTCAGGAAAGGAAATCTTCTGGTAAGCCTCTTTTTCCAGGGATTTCTTATTGTTATAAGAGTGCTGGGTTTGATCTACAGTGCAGAAATATGGTTACACTGTTCTGGAAAGAGGAACACCTTGCTCGTGTTGGGGAGGGTGGAGGAAAATAAGGAAAGCAATATTGGTAGTCCCTGAGAAATTGAAACTATGCATACCTTACTTTTAGAGCTGGTCTCCCCTTAAAGATTCAGTTGTTTGTTGTGTTATTGTTTTAAATTTACAGCCTTTGGAACATATGGTTTGGTTTTTTTTAGTGTTTTAGTGCTTTCTTGCTTGCGCTTGACTAACCCACTGCCTTTATAGCCAAGCACTCAGTATAGACTGCATTCTTATCTCTGACAGCAGTATTAGGGAGTGACAGATTGGTTAATGTCTTTTTAAAATTGAATACTTTTATTTCCCTTTTAAACTAAAATAAAAACTTGACTCTCACTGACTTGCTTATAAATCCAAAATGAAAACTATAAAACCACAGAGTCTATGGGCCTTGGTGGGAACAAACACTAAACTCATAGAGTGTGGTGTATGTTAACTGTGTGCAAGAGTAAACCAGAGCTTCAGTCACTGTGAAGTTTGGGGCATTGTGAAGTTTTACTAGTATCTTTAGCTCAGTTTCCTAAAAAACAAAGCCCAGTGGCAGTCCCAGCCCTGGGCATCAGCCACCTTCATGAGGATAGGGATGGACTGCATGGATTGGTAGGCAGTGTCATGCTGACGGCTCCTGTTAAATGTTATATTGGTGTTCAGCATTTGCAGGGAATTGTGAAATTATCCTGCTACAGATGGTCCATGAAAAAAAAGGGAGGGGAAAGAGAGAAAGGTGGAAAGGAAAAGAGAGGAGGAAGAAAAGGTTAAAAACAAGAGAAAAGGCAAAAAGCAAGGGAACAGAGCCAGAGTAAAAAGGGAGCACAATTTTTGTCTGAATATTGAGATCTTTCATGCTGTTCAGCACCCTGTCCTTGCAATGACTAAGGCCAGCTGAGTCTCCCATTGCTTTTAAGAAGGACAAGATCAAAGTCTACTCAGCAGTTGCTTCAGAAGCTGTAACAACTGAAGGGAGGAAGCATGAATTTCTAAACGAGTAAAAAGAGGTGTCTGTAGAAAGAAATCAAGTAACAGGAAACGAGGCTGAATATTATTTTTGAAGACTTGTGAGACACAAGGAGGAGAAAAAGCTGTGACATTCTTTAAAGGTCAGAGGGTTGAATTTAGATTAGGAAAGCTGAAGTAGACTTTGAGGAGTTGTAATGAAAAGAGTGAATGGGAAATGAAGGAGAAAAAACAGAACAAATGGAACCAGAACTACCTGGGAAGGACTGTGAAAAGTTTCCAGTGTTTCAGGGTTTTTTTCCTTCAGTTTTCATTGGGATATCTGGAAACCATCCTGGAAGAGCAAGTACTGTTTTAATCTTCACTCCTGTGAAGAACATTGGAAATCTGAAGTTGTCCAATTCAGAGCAGAAATTTGATTTTCAGCTTTTAGCATATTTTAAAACTACCCTAATAACTTTGTAACTATCTGGTTTTCAATAGGTGACTTCTGTTTTGACTCAATTTTCTTTATTTTGTGTTATCAAAATGGACTAAAGCTGAACATCAGCACTACTGGCAATTCAGCAATAAGCCTCTGAGAATTTTATCAGCGTGAGTAGGGCAAACTTTAAAGATATTTATCACTAGGAAAAGGCAGCTCGATGATGTTATCAAAGCTAATACTAAAGCATGGCAAAGATGGATTTTTCAGCAGTGATATGAAGGGAAACAAAATGTAGGAGGAAGAAGATGAGTTTAAGCATAACTGTAATCCAAGAAAGCCCCATATTGTATCTGAGGGAGAGCTAAAGATTTCAAAATGGAGCCTATTTTAAAAATAAATTATGTTAAATTCATGTTTTATGAGTGTTTTTGGTAGTTATAATACAACTTGTGGGTACCATCATCCTGAGAACATGAGATCATTTATCCAGGGGTTTTGATGAAATTACGGCTTTTATTCTGCAATGCGCTGTAGCATTTTCTTTAAAGTTTTGCTAAACTGAAATCCAAAGATCAAGGTAGCACCACCAAAAAAAAACCTATTTAATGCATTATTAAGGTATTTTACAAAAGGACCAGAGAATTATGTTCCAATAGTGCTTGGTTTGATCCAAAGAATTTTTAACCTGAGAGGCCATATTCAATATACAGAGGAATGCAGTGAGAAACCATATAAAATATATTATAAAACAGTTAACATGAGACACATAAGAGCTCAATAAATCACCATGGTGTCTACAAGCTTCAATACAATTTCTTTTTTTCTCTACTTTTACAGTTTAAAAATATAGTATTAAAAGAGAATATAATTTAATTGATACAGATTTTCAAAAGCTTTTCACAAAGTCCTGTGCACACAGCTGTTTGGAAAATGGGTAACCATGGAATGAATGTTAAGACCTTTGATGGATTAAGAGCTGGTTGCAAGACACAAGCAAAGCATAAATGACCATTTCTCAGCAGGCAGAAAGATAAACCCTATGATGCTTCAGGGGTCAGTGCTGTGGTTGGTGCATAATGTATTAATTAAGAGGTGAATAGGCAGAAGCAAAATGTGACAAAAGGAGAATGCTGGTTTGGCTAGTGGGAGTAGGGGAGCTTCCTTATCAGAAAGGGAACACTAGAAGATAATTTTATTTCGTTTCTCCAGATAAATGGAACAATTTAAACTGCATTATCTACATTGACAGGAAGGATCTCAGCTAATTTATCCTCTCAGAAAAAATATGGCATCATTATGGGTAGCTGGGCAAAGATAGCTTTTCCAGGCACTACAACCCTCAATCACTGTTTTAAGTTAGCCTGTACAATCAGGAGTACATTCACTGAATGGCTCACATAGTTGTTTCAGTTTTGATCAACCTAAAAATCTTCCAGAAATGGAAGACAGTCAAGATGAGAATGATAAAATTAAAGAAATGTGGGGATTTAGAAGCAAATTAGTTCCAAGAGTCTTTAAAAAGGCTAGGATTATCCATTTTGGATATGTCAGATAATTTAGGTAATGAACAGTAGGATACTATAATAGAATTGAGCATTTTCATAAACCATTATTACTTAGTCACTGTTAAATTCTTTTCTCAAAAACATTTTGTGTCCTTAAGAGCCATTTTATAATGTGAGGAGGGTGGTTGTGGAGTTAGAAAAAGTATACCAATCTAGGAAATACAGGCAGGAAAATGCAGTGAATATTGACTAGCTCCAGCAGAATGTTTTGTGAAATACAAGTGTGAATTGTACAAAAGTCTTTTAAAATAAAAACACTGGCATTCCTTGCATCGCCTTGCCTACACACACCTACGTCCAGATATACACAAACTTATAACCAAAGCCAGAAAGGGCGTTTTGCTTGTGTTATATAAGCCATTTTTGTGTCCAACAGCGTGGAACTGTTTTCTTGAGGCGGTATTCTGAAGAACTACATCTAGCTTTTATTTGAAATGTCAACCTTAAGGGAGCTCCATTTAATAGTAATCATATTTTGATGGTACTCACTGAATGTAGTCTCTGTTTGCACAGGTAGGCAGGAGAATGAGACATCTGAAATTGGTGAGACACATGTCCGGGCAGCCGTCATTTGTTATCCTTCTTTGTATGCTTTGTGATATACCCTTTCATTATATGATTGCCTACTGTGCTGGCCATAAGGCACCTCCCCGCAGATACAACTTACCTTGGCTCTCCCCTGACATTCTATCTTTCTGCAAATGACAATTCAATGAGGACAAAGTTTGAAGGTTTGAGGTTTATTATTTTATTTCTGTCCATACCTCACAGTACTTGGTAACATAACTCCAGACATGCCATTAATTTCTATAATGTAGAGCTCACCTGTATTTTATGTGAGCAAATCCAACATTTCCTGAAAGAGTTGCATTGCCATGCCTATGCCTCATAGTTGCGTATACCCACAGATAAAGTAGAAGCCTTTTGTGAAGTGCCAGAAGACTGATTTAACACATATGGGCCAAAGGATCAGGACTTGGCCATAAATTCAAGGCACCTTGAGAACATTGGGTTTACAGTCCATGACTAAATCAGAGATGCAGTTATATTGGCAGTGAAGGCTGACTCTTCCTGAAAGTCCCGTGTTTACTGCAAAATGCTCTAGTGTATGCACATGCATTATTTTACATCTATCCTTTAACCATTTTATAGGGGGAAAAGTGAATCAGTATAGAAAAAGATAAAAGATGGGCTGCTTTGGACAGTGATGTTTCATCCTTTTCTGTGCCATAAAAATGAACCAGCATGCTGCAAATTTTTCCTTAATTTTGCTTTTCCTTGTTCCCAAGTGACAAATGTGAGACATTCTCCTAGGTTCAGCAGTAGCGGTAATATTTTCTCCTTCTTAGTAGCTGGTGCAGCGCTGTGTTTTTGACTTTTGGCCTGGGAACAGTGCTGATAACGCTGATGCTTTTAGTTACTGCTCAGATGTTTAGACTAACCAAAGACTTTGTGAGTCTCGTGCTCTGCTAGGGAGTAGGGAAGCTGGGAGGAAGCAGAGACAGGGCACCTTACCCAAAGGTAAGCCAAAGAGGTATTCCATAGCACAGCACGTCATGCCCAGGATAAAAAGGAGTGCAAAACGTGATTTCACAAAGCATGCTTCCACAAAGCATGCTTCAAGTCTGGAGACTGCCCCAGATGTCTGCGGATCGCAGCTTGGAGGACGCTCTCAGAAACTCCATCACTGGTGCCTCCATGAAGCTGGATTCCCCTGATGACTGCTGATTTCAGAATATGCTCAAAGCCGAATCTTCAGGTGCCTGGCCTAAAGGAGTATCCTCTTAACTGGTGACTGAAGGACTGGATGTTCATTCTGTGAGCAGCCTTTTGTTTGTGTGTTTTGCTCTTGTATGTAAGATTTTTGATATTATGTTTTTGCATTCAAAATTATTCTTCCCTGTAATTCTGCAAAACAACCTATAGATAGCAAATGAGTGTTTGAAAGCCTTGCCTGTTTCGCATTTTGGAAATAGGAAGAAGTGGTAAAATATGAAATCATTCTCTTAAGCTTCTCTGAAAGCTTTAGGCAGATCCAAGTCTGAAATTCTGTTCTGGCTTAATGTAAACTGATGAATTTTTAGTTTCTTTTAAACATACATATAAAACAACTTGTTGTGGGTTGATCTTGGCCTGCTGCTAAATGCCCACCTCACCAGGTGATGCCTACCTCACTTCTGCTACTGGCTTTCTCACTCTCCTACCTAAGGAGGATGGGGAGAAAATAAAGCTCCTGTACAGGCTGTCCAGGAGAAGCAGTTTCTTTAGGAAATATCCACATACCCCAGTGGAGTGCTTTCCATGGGCTGCAGGGGAATCTCTGCTCTGGTGCCCCTAGCACTTCTTTCCCCTCTGCCTTCACTGACTGGCACTTGTACTGCATGGTCGCCTGTATCCTCCTGGGGCTCAGGCTCCTGGAGCTCGGTGGGTGGCTGCCAGGGAATGCTCTCGGCTGCTGCGGGGCTGGGCTCAGCCATTGGGCTCGGCTCCTCCACGGGGCTCGGCTAGGTACGGGTTGGTGCTTGGTTGGGCTGGGTGGGGTGAGTTATCAGTCAGCAGGTGGTGAGTGGTTGTATTCTCTTCCCTTGTTATTTCCTTTATCATTATTATTATTAGTGGTAGCAGTAGTGATTTGTGTTATACCTTAGTTACATCCTGGGCATGATATGCTGTGGTATGGAATACATCTTTGGCTAGTTTGGGTCAGGTGTCCTGTCTCTGCTTCCTCCCAGCTTTCCCTCCTCCCTGGCAGAGCATGAGACTCACAAAGTCCTTGGACATTCTAAACATTTGAGCAGTAACTAAAAGTATCAGTGTTATCAGCACAGTTCCCAAGCCGAAAGCCAAAACCACAGCACTGCACCAGCTACTAAGAAGGAGAAAAAATTACTGTTACTGCTGAACCCAGGACAGACATGTAGGGTTTGATACACAGAACTGATGAGGATTCACGTTTTTACTTATGAGTATTTAGCTGTAACAGAAATCAGTGACTACTTCTCTGGGCACAGAATTGTGAACACTCTGAAAACCAATCCAGTGACATAAAGCACAGACATAATTATGGGCATTTGAAATTGGGTATTAGGAAAAACTTCTTCACTGAAAGAGATGACAAGCATTGGAACAGGCTGCCCAGGAAAATGGTGGAGTCACCGTCCCTGGAGGTATTTAAAAGACATGTAAATGTGACATTTAGGGACATGGTTTAGTGGTGGACTTGGCAGTGCTGGTTTAATGGTTGGACTTGATGATCTTAAAGATCTCCAACCTAAATGGTTCTCTAATTCTATGATATATTATGTAATAGCTCAATAGAGTTTTATAAAGCTTTATTTTTTTTAATTAGCAACATAATAATCATGACTGAAATGTTATAAATTATGAGACTAGGGCTTAAAAAACATCTATTGAAATATTTAGATTCTTCTGATAAGAAATTGCCAATTCTTCTAGAAACAAACTTTGACAAACACTTCAAGCTAGATAAGGTGTCTCTTTTGATTCCTTATTCATCCTTCAAATTACATTGAGAAAATATGCTGTCTTTGGCAGAGTATGTCAGATATCCCATAGGAATTAATTTTATGTACTGAAACTACCCAGTAGACAGTGATATTTCCTCAGTTAAGTAAATTAATGGATTAATACCAAAAAAAAGTAATTTAAAAAAGGGAATAAATTTCATCCAGAACTCTGACATTTTTAAGCTATAGCTTATAGCTTTCAAGGATTCTTCTTTCAACTTTCAGCAGTGTAGAGGTTCAGACCTTTAGACTGTCATGTCATTCTTGAATAATATTACCCAAATCAGACCAGATTTTTACAGCCACTTAAGGGCTGTTTCAATCAGATGATTGACACCTAAAATTCTGTGTCTAGTTTCTATGAACACGGCATAGGGAAATTCAACTTTCTGAGGACAGCTACAGATGCTTAAATGAATGCAGAGATACAAAGAGACAGCCAGAGGGAAGAGCTGAGCATACTAGAGTATGAGAGTAGTCACTTCGCTGGAGCTCAAACATCTGGTTTATCTGAGGACAGTATGGCTTGAGAGAGCAACCTCTGGTCTTTGAGAAAGTTGATTCCCCTAGATCCAAACCCCTGGATTCTAGAAAGAGTTGAGTAGGTCCTTGTCTCTTTACAAGTAGCTCTGCTGATGCTATTTGACAATAGTCTTCTGGCTAGAAAAGTACCCCAAAGATGAGACCTTTGGGAACCCTTCATTTCCAATGAGATTTAAATGAAAAGTGGCCGCTTCTTGCTCAGCTGGTACCCTGCTAGGCACCCTTCTGATTTAGAGGCAGAAGTGTTCTAGGATTTGATGCAGGAATAGGATTCATTTAGGCCCAAATTTGGTTGTCTAAAACAGACATCCAATCTAAGCCAATCATCTGTCCTCCCTCTCTCCTCAAAGGGAAGAGCAGTATCAGAATTTGGTTTAGCTGAACTTGAACTGCTTTCTTAAAGTAGGTGCGATTAATTGTCTAATGGAAACATCTATTGCTCTCCATTTGGTTAAAGAAGACATAGATTTCTAACTTTCAAGATAGACGAAGTAGGACGAAACCAGGCCAACTTTCCTAACTCCCATTGATACCACTAGGAATTAGAAACCTGTGCACCTAGAAGAACTTTAACCTTCATTGCTTTTTTGTGTCTTAATTATCGCTTTCCACATTTCTGAGCATTCACACCTACTTAAGATTCTGAGGAATTCAAGTTCCTAAATAATAAGGCCATAAAAGTGCATTAAATTAGGTAGACATTCATTTAATCTTGCATATTAATGAAACTTTACATTCTACTGCTATGAACAATGACATTTTTAATGTTTTTATCTCAATAATTTTTTGTAGCCTAACTTTTCCCTTCTCAGTGATCTTGCTGCTCTCATATCACTAAACCAAGCACACAGCTCTATTTTCCAGTAGAAACATTCCACTACAAGTTGATTGCCATTAGAGAAAAGAGTCAATCATAAATATATATTTAGAAAATAGATAATTGCTTGATATTTTTAAAACTTAGGAGATATGGCTGGGGTGAGAGAAAAAGCTTTAGTGAAAACCTGTGTGCAGCAAGGTAGTTAGCAAGGAAATAGAGGTTGTATCAAGTCATGAATTCACCCACGGTGATGTGCTAGTTTTCTATTAGGCTGATGAAATAAAAATAATCTTTGAAAGTAATCAGTGGATGGAACGGAAGTAATTTTAACTTTGTTATTTTCCAGTTTTTCTCCAGCGATTCAAACTAGATTTTGTTGGCAGTGATCTTACTTTCAATTCAAAAACTCATCTACAGAAAGGCTTTAAAATCTTTATTTGTTAGAATGACAAAGTAACTTAGAAGTGTTCCTATTAACTTGAGACCTGATTCTGTCAACATTTGTGCAGGTGTGTAATTAATTCATGTAGTTAGACTGAGAGATGTTAATATATCACATTTTTGAGTCCAGCATATGTTAAATTTTTTCACCCAAAGTGCTGATTTGCTTCTGAATCTGAAATTTGTAGCCAATCTCTGTACATAATAAATTAATCAATTTCTGATGCATTTACAAGTTTCAGCATTTACAAGTTTCAACTCCAGATATGGGTTTTATACCTTTGCCTGAATTTTACCTGTAGCTTTTTCACTACTGGTATAAGAATATCCTTCTTTGTACAGTAAATGACAGATAAGAAAGACTGGAAGTTTTTTGGGTGCAACTGAAGTATTTCTACATACATCACTGTCATGGAGCTTCTCAAGTGTGGCCCAGTAATGTTAACTGGAGAATAATAGAGTTCTTAACTCAATTTCCAAAATCTTTACTGCATTAAATGACAGCATATGCTTAGAGAAGCTATAAGTAATAGTGTCTTATTAGTTTAAGATTATTTTTGCTTGTCTAATCAAAAATATTTTCCAGTAACATAAAAATGCAATTGGCAAGCAATCAATTCATAATACAGTTTAATAGCAATTTCCATTTCGAAACAGCAAATAATGTTCAACTGTAATAATGTAAATTAAGGACTAAATTATAGCCAGGTCTGCAAGGTCAAAATTATTGAAAGAAGCTTTCACACCCAATGGGCAGACAGTGTGGTAATACATGTGATTGAGCATGAGTGCCTCATGTACCTCATCTTCATCAAAATGAATATACAGTAACTTTTCATCTCCTCATGGCCTGATGCTTATAAATTTACTATAACTACTTGAATGAACAAATGAAGCCATGGCTGTTGGCATTTTCAGTGGCATAGTACAAGGATTGGGAACACCTTTAGCAAGTTTGTCACCAACACCAAGCTGTGTGGTGTGTCCATTCCTGGAAGCATTCAAGGCCAGGTTGGGCAGGTCATGGAGCAACCTAGTCTAGTGGAAGGTGTCCTTGTCTGTGGCAGGGGGTTGGAACTCGATGAACTTTAAGGTCCCTTCCAACTCAAGCCATTCGGTGATTCTCTGATTTAGGTGTAGAATTTATACATACATTATTTATATATTTTTCAGTATATATTGGAAGTAGAGAAATTAAATGCAACATTCAGCTAAAATAGGCATCTTTATCATCTTTTGGGGGCATAAAATGAGCAGTGATCTCTATCTGTGAATAATTTTCATTAAGAGTTTGTGGAATTTCCTTCTAGTATTTTAACATGATTCAGATATAGCTGCTAGATAATAGTATATTATATTATTTGGGCTAAATTATGCAATTGAAACATAGAAATTTATCTCTGGATACAACCACAAAACACAGCTTTTTTAATTTTCATATTTCTTGTCCACATGCTGCAAAAATCTCAGTTAGGTACTTAAAAACTGCGATCAGTGCTCCAACTAGGGCCTCACTGTGCAGCTTCACAGTATATTCCCTCAAGTCTTTTTTTATATATATATTGTAATAATTCTAGATAGACCTTTGTCATTTTTTACAATAGCAGCACATTATTACCAGCAAGTCAAAGGTGGTGGTCCTGCCCCTCTGACTCTGCTCTCATGAGACCTCATCTAGAGTATTGTGTACAGTTCTGGTGTCCTCAACATAAAAAGGACATGGAACTGTTGGAACAAGTCCAGAGGAGGCCACGAGGATGATCAGGGGACTGGAGCAGCTCCTGTATGGAGACAGGCTGAGAAAGTTGGGGCTGTTCAGCCTGGAGAAGAGAAGGTTGTGTGGAGACCGCAGAGCAACTTCCAGTGTCTGAAGGGGCCTAGAGGGATGCTGGAGAGGGATTCTTCATTAGGGACTGTAGTGACAGGACAAGGGGTAATGGGTTGAAACTGAAACGGGAAGTTTAGGCTGGATATAAGGAAGAAATTCTTTACTGTTAGGGTGGTGAGGTACTGGAATGGGTTGCCCAGGGAGGTTGTGAATGTTCCATCCCTGGCTGTGTTCAAGGCCAGGTTGGACAAAGCCTTGGGTGCCATGGTTTAGTGTGAGGTGTCCCTGCCCATGGCAGGGGGGTTGGAACTGGATGATCTTGAGGTCCTTTCCAACCCTAGCTATTTTATGATTCTATGATTCTATTATTAGACATACTACAAGAACTCACTTGACTTATCTTTCTGGTTTGACAATGTGCCACAGGTAATTGTTCCTTGAGATGCTTTCTGTCATGGCTTCCATGTCCACCTTAGAGTAATTTAATATACATTTCCCTTGTTTCACATTCAAGAATGTCCTGCGTGGCCACATCAAAAATGTTACGAAGTCAAGCTGTATTACAACTACTGCTTTTCCCGACGCACTAGTTAGCTGCTCTGTCAAAGAAAATATTACAAGAGCATGACACAACCTATTTTGACAAATCTGCACTTGTCTGACATCTGGTTATTATTTAGAAGATAATTACACATTAATTGCTTTACGTCGTGTTTCATTTTCTTTCTGGGTACTGAAATTAGGCTGAATATCCTATAATTCTTCCCTTTTTATTCCCTGTACCTTCATATAAATAGGTATGTGCTTTTTCTTCTTCTACATCCCTGCAACTTTCACCATTATTGTTTTTCTTGAGTTCTCCAAGATGTTTCATGAATTGCTTTAATTATTTTCTGAAGAACTGCAGGGTAAATTTTAGTATGCTGTGTTAACTTGTAAACATATTTAATAGATACATTTCTTCAGGTTTATTTAGATGTTCTCCAGACTGTTCTTCCCTAATTCAGATCCATTACTCTTACTGTTAATTATATTAAATATTTGATCACCTCTCCTACTTAGGACATTCTAGACAGAAACTTAAGGACCCTAAATATTGGTGTTCTTTGCCTCCTTTTTTGTTGTCATTTTTGCATTTTTAGCTTTACTTGTTTTATCATCATTACCCTAAATAATTTTCTTTTATTCTTTATGTTTACTTGTTTTCATTGTATTTTTAATGATTGCTTTCCGATTTTCAGGCTAAAGACTTCCTTATGCAATCATATTAGTCTCATACTACACTTTCAAGTGTTCCTTTAATTAAGATAATTTGATATATGCATTTAATACTCTTTCCGAAACTTGCAGCTCTCTCAAACTTCTTTTCTAATTAAAGTGTTTCCCCTCTGCCTACCAATGTTTTGTTAATGTTTACTTTTTTATATCTATTGTTGCTGTTACTTTTATCCATGTTTTCTCCAATATATCCCTAGCAATTACCAAGCATTATCTGCATCAATGATACAGATCTGTTCTTTCATCTGTGTATGTGAACAAACATATATATGTGTGTATATACACAGACATAATAAACAAGATTCCTAGCTGTAAATGTTTTAAATGTGCTTTACTGATAGCTCAGATGTCTTGCACTCTTAGTAAATTATGCTTTGTAAAGGAAGCTTTACTTTCTTTATTGTGCAATTGGAGAAGAGAATATAAAGATCACTACTTTTATGCTGTCAGAAACTATGCCAGAGCTCTGCATGTCTAGAATCAGTATAAATCCATACCATGGGCCTTCCTAGGTCTTGAATTTTCAACAACGTTAGTACCATTTCTACTGGAAAGTATTTATGCTCAAGGACAGGTGAAAAATCCTCCAAAAGAAGGTGTCTAATCTTCCTGCCTTTCATTTTGTTTAATCTAGTTATGCCACGTTTTGCTGAACAAGTTGAGGTTGCCATTGAAGCCTTGAGTGCGAATGTCCCACAGCCGTTTGAAGAGAATGAGTTTATAGATGCTTCCCGCTTGGTTTATGATGGAGTTCGTGACATCAGGAAAGCTGTTCTGATGATAAGGGTATGTAAAGCACTGGGGAAAGAAAGCTGGGACTTAACAAGAAAGTATCTCATTGGATGAGAGGAATATGAAAGCTTCTTAGAATCAACATTTTTTCATAATAAGCCAGACAGGATTGATATTGAAACAAGCGTGAAACAAAACTATGTGCAGCAGAAGGGAATTTGTAGGGAAAGAAATGAGATGAACCACAATTAATTTCTTAATTACCTACGAGAATATTTCATCTCAACTGCCAATAGATGCAAACTTCATTACTGTTTCCATAGTAATAGCAATCTTTTTGCCCAGATCTTCACATTTGTGTAGATTTTCATTGGTTTGGGGTTTTTCTCCTAATGTATGTGTGCTACTTGGGACATGAGGTAAGTCTGGTTAAAATCTAGATGAATAAATAAATTATCTTCCTGCTCCAGTGAGCCTCTGCAGGGATGGTTTTGAATGTTTCCTGAGGTAACAAATATGTCATTTCAGTGTTAACTACCCAGTTGTTTCATTTTGCTTAGGCATCTTCTAAAAAACCATACAAATAAGTTAATAAAAAAAATACAGAAGAACATAATTATTGTTAGAGTAGTTGTGTCTTGTTTTGCAGTGTAGTCTACAGTCAAAGAATAAAGGAGAAAAAATCAAAGCTAAATAACAAGAAAATAAAAAACCAGTTTGAACATATGTGGTGCCTCTAGGTCATGAAAGCTAGAGAGAAACTTTCTACAAGGGCACAAGTGATAGAACAAGAGGCAGCGGCTTTAATCTGCCAGAGGAGAGATTGAGATGAGCTCGTAGGCAGTTCTTCCTTGTGAGGGTGCTGAGGCGCTGGCACAGGGTGCCCAGAGAACCTGTGGCAGCCCCATCCCTGGCAGTGTTCAAAGCCATGTTGGACACAGGGGCTTGGAGCAAGCTGCTCTAGTGGAAGGTGTCACTGCCTGTGGGAGGGGATTGGAACTAGTTGACCTTTAAGGTCCCTTCCTACCCAAACCATTATGTGATTCTAATCACATAATTGAAACTCTTATTTGAAACACAAGTTACTTTGAATCTGCCCCAGTGAAAACCATGAGCAAAGAAACCTGCGGTGAAAATTGCAGAGAAAACTTATAAAGCAAATAACAGTGCTAAAACAACTTATCCCTTTGAGCAAACAGGTAACATGCACTTGTGTTTGTGAGTGTATTATGGCACTGATGTAGTAATTCAGGCAGCTGGAACACTCCAAAATAGCTCAATTTTAGCCATCTGCCACTGCATATTAACCTTTACAGAACAAGCTTTTGACAGGCTTAATCTTGTAACTGTGAAACGTAAATTCCATTCCCATACCCATTGCTAATCTCAAGTAGCCTGAGCTGCCTGAGACATCAGTCATGACTGATGGTGGAAGCAAACACCTCCTGTTTCCTACATGTGCAGCATTGGGGTATTTGGAACAATTCTGGTCTGGGATGGAAACAAAAGATCTGCATGGTAAAGGAAATCCATTTTTCCTTTGATTATCCATTTCCTTACTTCATTACAGCAGTTTCCAAACTTTTTTTAGAACAAGAACCACTTCTAAGTACATTTTAGTCTTTTATAGTCTCTCATGAGTCATTTTAAATTGCTTCTTGAGACAGTTATCAGACAGGATCTGCTATAGATGCACGCTTTCCCATCTCTTACACAGTTCTGCCTTCTAGCATCTCCCTGTACATCAAAGTTGTTCTGGAGAGTTTGCCATCAGAGTGTCCATAGTGGGTGAGATGTTCCTGAAAACCTCAAAGCACCATTTTAAATTCTGGAGGCACATTCACCTATTTCACTGCTGTCTTGCTGTTATGCTCACTGCTGGCCTGGAAAGCTGATCAGCATGCAGGCTTCACAGACCCCTTAGAAACATCCCAGCTTATTTTTGCCATTGTATCACTACTGTTTCCTGCTCCTTGTATGATATGAGTTAAAGAATTCTGCTTACCCAGGTTAGGAAGATGTAGTTTTGCATTCTGACTATTTATGGAGCTAAATGTAGTACTCCTTACCCCGGAAGAGAACCAAAGCACATAAAGGGACTCATTATCCTTGTGAGTTAACTGGGAAAATCCACATACATAAACTTACACAGACCAAAGTTTGCTGAACCAGAACCTTATTTTGTGTAGAAAACAAAATTAATTTCATTTTAAGACACTTCTCAGCATTCCCATCTGAACATCTCTCATGGAAACATAATGTATATTTAAAGGGTGAGGGTGTTAAGCTATAAAAGAGCGTGTTTAGTCTTCTTTCTAATAATCTATCAAATCTCACGCACCCCTTTAATTCAGGTTGTAAAAATTCTTACTGAATTAAAAGAAAAAAGAAAAGGGGGAAAAATAAAACCTCACTTCCAAACTTTTTAAAGCATCTGGCACAAATAATTATTTTCAGGCAGTAATTTTTCATGTGTGTGCCATGAATCATTGAATTTATCTGAGATGATTCCCTCATTCCATAGAGGAAATAAAGCCACTTTGCAAATTATTTTTTGTTGGTATTATTACTTTTAGTAAGCTGAATGAGAGGGGAATAATCTCTGCTTCTCTTTTGCCTTGAAAAGGGGTTATTTTATTTTCCCTTTGGAGGAGAAAGGAGACTCATTTTTACATTGAGGACTATTATGATGATCTATAAAGAAGAAAAAATCTCTTACACAAGTTAAGAAGTATAAGTAAATTTAGGAGTATAATTATAAAACCTAAAAATAAGATAGAAAATAATAACTTAGTTCCAACATCTTTTCTATTACTGCATAGGGATTAAATTACACATTGTTTTTTTCATAGCTACTTATGATATTCAGCCATTAGACAGAAAACCTCTCCACAGTCAGGAAGAATCATAATGGCACCTTCTCGCATTCTTATGCATCTCTAAGGCCCGTCTTTTTTTCACATGCAGCCTTTGCTATTGTTTTTTTTTGCTATTAGTTGAATCTACATCAGCCTTAGTGTTCCATTTGGTGGGATCAAGGGTGCATTTTGGAACCAATTTCCAGTTGTTCCTTCTTGCCATGTTTTAGTTCATGTTAGAGCATGCAAACTTGATTCTTTGATCCTGGAAGAAGTGGTCTAGGAGCATCTTAAATGTTCCACTTATATCATTAAGGGACTTTTAGTCCATGGGAGAAGACTACAGCAAAGGGAATAAAATGAAATGAAAGTAGTGCAAATGTGGGATCCTCAGCCCTAACTTTTTGCATCTATGTATGGTCTTCAATGAATGTAGTCTTAGCTATGATCACCCATGGGGTAGCCACTGTGGTGACATCCAAAGTGCTGCTACATCTCAGATTCTCTGGAAACTACACTTGGTATAAAATCCCATCATCTTTTTTAGCAAATGACTTATCTCCAAAGGGTGTTTTGTTCATTGTCTACATTGACTACATTGACTGCTTGTTGCTTCTCAGGTTGAATTTAAAGTGTTAGAGTTTAATTTAAGTCATTAAACAGCTGAAGACCTGCTGTGAGGGAGGTTCTCTGCCACTCAGATGCTGCTCACAGCACCTGAGTCACTCAGGCTACAGCTGCCCTTGTACAAAAAAAGACATACAGAATATCATGGAGTTGAATAGAAAAGTGTATTATAAAGGGCTTTTTTTCTCCTTAACATTTAGAATTAGAGGCTGGTTTTATGGTAAAAAATGGGGAAATGCCTTTTCAGATTTTTTTTCTTTACAATGTTATCCTGATGTGGTGTTTATAGTGTTGAAATTCTTAAAATTATTAAGTGCTTACAGCACTATAGCATAGTGAAGTTTCTGTTGTTATCAAATATATCTGAATTGGTAAAATATGGAGAAAATAGTATTTATAATTCACATATCTATGCCATTTTATGACTTGTACATCCATAATTCACATTTTTATACCGCAGTTTCAAAATTATCTCAATGAGAGATATTTTGTCCACAGCAAAATCTTCAGCAGCCAGAAAGATATTCTAAGCAGAAAAGTTAAAATATTTCAGTGACTGAAGTCTGAACATCACTAAATTCATATTAGAAATAGTGTATACATCTTTCAAGAGAAAATCTATTTTTACTGGGTGATTTATCTGAGATTGTGAAAGATTCTTCTTCACTAGGAGAATTCATCTGAATTAGGTGAATGAACTGAAGAATGTGCTCTATGTGTACTAGAGATACTGTATTTAAAAAAAAATAGTCCTTTAGAGCCTGTGCTACAAACAGATTAAATTATGAAACTGGTCCATTTTTCAACTAACTCAATGAGTTCGTAAAAACTATTTGGTTTGAAAATTATTGTAGCTCTTCCAGCCACTGGTGGTTGTAAGAGTTTCGTTTGGAAGCTGTCTTCAATCTCAAATCCACATTTCCTATGTCTGTATGACCACAGATTTAGGTGTTTGCAAGACTGATTCAATCCTTTGGTCTTCCAACTCGTATAAATTAAGTTCCAGGCACTGTTGTCTTGGAAACTAAGCTTTAAATACCATAGTCCTTTTTTATACCTTGGTGTCTAAACAAATAGGAGACCCTATTAAATATGGACTGCATCTGTAAAGAGATCAGATAAAATGAATGGTGCAAGAGTGAAAAGCATGCAAGAGGTTTGAAATGGAAGCATAGAGATAACTACTGTCCTGCATCTTAGTGAAAACTGTAACTATTTTAGGAAGAAAATGATGGTGTTAAGTTCACTACACTTGAAAACCTCAAGAGAATGAATCTGAAAGTTGGTTTTGAATTAGATCTCACATGTTCAAAGGGGGAACACTGAGATTTCTTGTGCTTGTAGTATATTATTAACAGTTACTTTAACTTGTCATTTTGGTTTGTGCTACATTTTCTCCAAGTTCAACATCTATGCCCATTAAGTTTCAATCTTTTAAAGACCACACAAATTTTGAGGTTATGAAGGTCAGGCAGTAACAGCAATACTTTTTTCCTCAATCTTTCTTTAAGAATAAATCCCTGAAACAGTGAATTTTCAGCATATTTGAGCTTTTTTAGAGTCATCCTCATGTCCTTACCAGTTACAGTGTTGAGATGTAATACTTCAAGAAATACGCCTTTACTCCAAATATTGCCTATGAAAGCCTGGGAAAGGGCTGCACATTATCTTTTACAGTCTTATTTCAAAGAATTAAAAAGAAACTAAGAAGAGTGTACATGGTAGAGGGAAGGATACTGGTTTTACAATGACCAGCTAGTTGAATGGACTTCAAGGATGGCGAAAAAACAGCTGGATGAAAGGGCCAAAACTCACCACCCTTTTCCTGTTCTTCACAATAAAGCCTGGGCAGATGAAAAGCTGAGCCCTTTGAGGGAAATGTTTTCTTTTCTCAGGGAGTTGTATGATTGTCTTAGTGGCTCGTTTGCTTATGGCACATATTAAAGTCACATCCTGAGCTCAGGCAGCTGAGCAGAGAGAATACATTGATTAAAGGTGATTGGAAATCAAGACCATTGGACATGAGGATGATGAGTATCAATATTTCTTTTTTTTTCTTTGTTTTCTGTGGCAGTAGGGAAAAGATAAATTATTTTTTTTCACCCAAACTTCATCTCCTGTCTACCCTGTTATACACACTATTTGTACATGTATCTCTTCCGAGATGCAGCTTCACTTTCATTACCATACTGTCATACTTCGTTATGTCTCCCTCCAGTGCTCAGCATCAAATTCATACTCTTTAAGCCAAATGAAGATGGCTGTGTTTTACTCTCCCCATCATGTGCACTTCAGAATGTAGCTAGAAAAGCAGTCAATTTCCCTTTACAGTAATGTGCACTTCATATTGGAAACCGGACTGTAACATAAATATAGCCAAAAGACTTCTTTGCATTATGTTAGAGGGTTTGGACCAGTTCCTAGTGACTGAGCATCTTCAAGACAGAGCTGTAATGACAACTGGCAATGATTAGCACCTGTGCTAGCAAACTTGACGTTGCCTCCAAGCATAAAATGCCAGCATGGATGATTTCTTCTGCAATGGTTGGCCCTCTAGGTTAACACCAAGGCAGATGGGTATCCACTAAGGTGAGGATTTCTCTTCACAGCTGTTGTCATTCTCTTTCTTATTACCACTATCCTAAATTGTACCTATAAAAGTTACTTGTGGCTAGAATGTTGTACTAGATGCTATTCAAGCACAAAATGGAAAGTAAACTTCCTTCTAAAGACTATTTCTGGTTTTTAACTATCTATATTAAATACAGTACTAAATAGTGATTTAAAGTAGGCTGTCACTCTGTGTGTATATATATATAAGTAATTATTTTTTTGCTCCTGATTTTTTTGCTAGAAGGCAAAAAAAATAAAAGAAATGGATCCATCAATTATCTTTTTTTTCTTCCTTCCTCCAACATTTTAAACAACCTGAAGCCAGCATGCATGTAACTAGATCTGATTAATCTGCCCCTCAAATCATATGTAGTAATTGAGAAAATATCATTTCGGTTTAGGAAATAAGGCAAATTCCAAAGTTTTGTATCTGAAAACCCTAATGTGAACCTACATGATAAAGCAAATTATAAGCTATACATTTGTTTCATAATTATGATTTCTCTCAAGGGGAAATCTCTTATTTGCTTTGGTAACTCTTTATTCCAGGATGTTAGTTATTTTTTCCTAGGTACTTGCTTTCTCTTTTGAAGATTACATGGAGATTCCAGTAATATAATAGTATGAGTGTCCATTTATATATGAAATAACATTATTTTTAAATACTGCATTCCGGTTGTTAGTGTTTCTAAAGGATATTTGTTCCTGGAACTGCATTCATCATGTTAACAGAGTTAAGGGAAGTTGCAGCAAGGTAATGATAAATGCCATTTATAAAGAAAACTAGAATTGAAACAACTTAATTTTTAAGACAATTCAATTTCAGTTCTTGACTGCTGGGGCAGACAAGTTAATTTAAGAGGAAAGAGAAACAGCATTTGCTGGGCAGGTAGTCAATGAAATAAGAGCTTACTGTACATAGGACTTTGTCTGTATGCTTTATGAGTTTGTCATCTCCTCTCTTGTGCTTTCTCTCACTGTTTCTTTCCCTCTAGACCCCTGAAGAGCTAGAGGATGATTCAGACTTTGAGCAGGAAGATTATGACGTTCGTAGCAGAACAAGTGTTCAGACTGAAGATGACCAGCTTATTGCTGGCCAGAGTGCAAGGGTGAGTATAGAACACATGCACTGAATTAAGTGTCTGAATAGCTGCAAATTAAATGCTATGCATCAGAAAACAATGCAGTAATTTTAAAATCTTAAGGGTCACTTAAAAAAGAACAGGAGTAAGATGACCTAACTGTTTAAAGGTTTTTCATGTCTTACCTATTTGAAAAGCACTAACTTTATTGAATGATCTTCCTCAGGCTTATGTGATGCCTTGTATCAGCTCTTTGCTCCAGCTAGTGCTGTATGAGAAGGCCTTGAAGGATTGGAATATGCTGAAACCATGGGAGTAGTCAGCAAATTAAAACAAAAAAAACCCTCCTATCAGGGCACCATGTGCTGTATCCAGAGAAATCTTACATTAGTCATGTTTCCCAGTGTGCAAACCTGTCAAGAAGATCTGTTTAAGCTACCGAGTAGTCCCTGTAATTTAATTGTAATTGAAGACATTTGTTACTGAGTCAATGTAATTTTACCAGGGTAATTACATCATGATAAACTCCAGTCACTGTGATTTGCGACCTCAGCTTGTGCATGGGGATTGGAAATTAAGCTGATGAGTGCTTCAGGGATCACAGGTGCTAGAGAAGTGAAGTTTGTTAACGCTCAGGATTTTGCCACCCTCTGATGAATGCTTGGCTTTTACTAAATAGGCTTTTAGTAAAGAAAAACACCCAAGCAAAACCCACATCAGAATAGAATTCTGGGGGTAAGCAACATCATGAAAATATATTTGACTGGAAAGAGAGTTTAAAGAAAAGCCATAAGATTTTCCATTATAGAACCAATAGGCAACTGGGAGTGATTTTCATGGATGTCTTGCACAGGTCTGCAATTTCTTTGGATAAGTGCTAAAAGTGAAGTAGTACACTAAATGAGAACCATCCTCCACACACACATTCAAACAGTGTAGCAAAAGGTGGTAACTGGAATGGTGACTTCTGGAAGATGATTTGTAGAGCTGAGAATCTGAACACGAAAAGGTAATGATGCTTTGAATGGTCAATTAAGAGGGCCAGGAAAGAGAATATTTTATCTACTGTGAAAGACCCACAGTATGTTAGGGCTTGACACAAATATTTTACGCCCTGAAAAGAAACGGTAGAGTGATGCAAATCTAAATGAAGCTTACTTAGAGGTATGGGAGTAATGTGAGACTTAGGTACAGAGGAATGGGCAGAGTTTTCTTTTTGTCTTAATTTCCCTGAATGTTCAATATACATGGCAAATAAACCATTCCGTGAGTCAGAAAAGCTGGGTTTCTATCACTACATCCCCAAGACAAAACAAATTTGTCTTTGCATATTAAGGGCATATCATATATATCACTACACAGGTTGGACAGAGCTTCGAGTGCCATGGTTTAGTATGAAGTCTCCCTGCCCATGGCAAGGGGGTTAGAACTAGATGACCTTAAGGGCCTTTCCAACCCTAACTATTCTATGTTTCTATGAAGAGCAGGTGGATTGTAGGTCCAACCCCAGAGATCTGGGTGAACTGGCACTGAAAACCATGCAGTCAGGGGATTGCAGAATGATACCTGCATCTCTTACCCTGAGAACAATAACAGAACTGTGTCCTGGATGTAGTTGACTATATTAAGGGAATTTTATATTTTAGAGAGCAAAAAGTCCAGTTTTATATATTCAAGCAATTGACTAATAAAGTATGTCTCAGGTACCAAAGAACTGAGGTACAGTATAGTTATTTCATAGTCTTTTTATTGTTTTTGTTTCATTACATCTAGGATTGGGTATCATAACATCCTTCCTTGATCTGAAAACCAAGTAAGGACTGCAGTAATATTTTTACTAAGAATCTAGTTCACCTAGGGACTTAGGAGTCTTAAATTCTATTACATTTATTGTGGTTATTATCACTGCTGCACTTAAAACCTTCTGCTTTGATCGGCTACACACTGTATAAACAGAATATATTATAAAGACAGTCCCATTCCTGAAGAATGTAGAATACAATATGTCACAAGAAGCAGCAAACAATGAAAACCTAAAATGAAAATGTGGTAAGTAGAAGCTGCCCATTCCACAGTCTTGAGTGACTCATTGAAATGAGTCTGCTGAGCAAAACAGCATCTTGTTTGAAATTTTTCTGTATTTAAAAAAAAAAAGGATTTTTATTTGTGGAATGTAATGTATTTTTTTAATATGCTTACTCCATAAGGCCATTAGTATTTCAGTAGAAAGACTTGTGTTGGTCTTAAATAGAAATAAAACTTGAATATATGAACTGCATTTGCTGCAGGATATAACTTCTTTGAAAACACATCAGTAGATGGAATAGAAATGTTAAAACACTGTTTATGAGTTTAAAAGAAGTGTGGGTAAAGTTTCCCACAGAAAGAAACCACACTTAAGACATACGGATTTGCTTTCCAAATTTTACTACTCCTATCTCTTAATTCTCTTAGATTTCAGTTAATTCTCGTGCTCTATTGTTTTGTGTGTATTTTCTGTATTTATTTATTAGACTTAATGGCATTTTTCCTGTGAAAAGACTAATATGCTAACATTTAAAACTGCTGACTTACATTGATAAGGCCTAATTAAAACTCGTGTTGAATTTTAATTTGATTAACTTGCAAATTTCTCATTTTGCGATCTCCTGTTTATAGCCCTTTTTTCATTCTGGGTTTGGAAAAGGTCAATTATGAATTTTTAAAAGCCAAGAGCATTTTAAGAATATGTAGAAAAAGACTTCAGCTGATTGAAAGTGACATAAACAAGAAAAAATGTAATGACACTTAAGCATGTGTCACACCCCATTAAATGCATAATGTAGGCTTCAGAACCCCTGAAGCCAAATAGGAGCTCAACTTGGAAATGATTATTGGAAGTGTCCATTTGATCTTCAAAAGTAATTATTATAATTTTGTAGGGTTTTCTTTTGTCTTTTTGGGGGGGTGGGGAGCTATCTGCTTTGTTGATAATGTCAAGGCAGATTAGGATCAACCTGTGTAGTGCCTTTTGCATATCCTCCAAGAAACAAATAGACCATTCAACATTATTGAAAGGTACATTCATTACAATCCACTTCAAATGAATTATCTTACATGTCATAGATTATTTTACTTTTGATTTAAGCAGAAAACTTCTTTCTGACAGAGAACGAGACTGGGGGAGACACTGGCAATTTAGTCTGCCTTTCCCATAGATGTTGTTCATTTTGTTTTTCCTAAAAGTTAAGATTGAATAGGAATTTTCTTTACTCTTCCTGTATTGGTTGGTGAATAATATGTATATCATGGCATCACATATATAGTTTTTTAGTTCTTTAAGGTATAAGAAGAGCTATGAGCATCCTGTGAATTTTGTTTTGCCTGTCCTAACAGAAATCAAGTTTCCATTGGATTTTCCATGACATCTTCAACTGAGAGAAAGTAGAATGCCATTTAGTCCACTGGAAATGTATATTTTCTAACTTTCATTTTTTCATCTCCATCTTCTTACACTTTTTCTCCAGGCTATCATGGCTCAGCTTCCCCAGGAGGAGAAGGCTAAGATTGCCGAGCAGGTGGAGATATTCCACCAAGAAAAGAGCAAACTGGATGCTGAGGTGGCCAAGTGGGATGACAGTGGTAACGACATCATTGTGCTGGCAAAGCAGATGTGCATGATTATGATGGAAATGACAGACTTTACTAGGTAAGGACAAAACAACCTGAGCTGAGAACTTCTTCAGACATCCCCCATCTTTCCTTTCTGTTGCAATTTATTGCTATTAAGATGTGGTTTGAGGGATGCAAATCCAGGTAACACTCATCATACATAACAGGGTAGGCTCTACAGTTCTTTACACATAACTGCTCTGGATACTTCTCCAAAAGGGATTAATCACATAAAGTTTTTCTCTTATTTGCATACCTGTTTTGTTTGCAAATCATTTTGAATTTCAGCAGCAAAGATAGTCTGTGACCTTACAGATGCTCAACTGGCATTTCGTTTAGTACCCATATAAATGCATGTGCCTCTCTGAACTTTCAACATTTCAATACAATTTGTGTCAATCAAAAATAATGACAAAACTACTTATATAAGTTTGAATGCTGAGCTCCTTAAAAAAATCCCAAATTAAATGAAAATGTTTTGATCTAATACCTTATTGGAGCCTGACAGCAATGATTTTTTTGCTTTCATTTCTTCTTTCTATTAATGTCTTGTTCTTCCCTAATTGCAAAGCATCAAAAGGCCATTCATTAGTGATCTCGTTTAAACAAAAGAATTCTGTTTATATATAGTCATATTGTCTGTCTCACCAGGGAGAACATTTTACAAGATTTTTTGAATTGCAGATCACCATAATAAATTAACATTTTTTCAGTGATTATTTTTAAGGGGAGTTCAGAAGTTTAAATGGTACTTATCAAAATGTGATTAGACAAAACTGGACACAAATCTTCATGTTTTCCATCAGAATTAAAATAAAGCATCCATTTATTCATCTCACTGGGATGCTCAAGGAGATTTCTAAATCTCCAGCTCATCACATGCCCCGTGTCTGGAGGAACCTTCAACACATTTCAGAGGGAGACAGTCTCTGCATTGACAATACAGTGTTTGCACATACCTGATAGATAGATGGATAGATAGATAGGTAGATTGGTAAGCAGGTAGATAGGTAAATAGATGGATGGATGGATGTGGGGGTGTTTAAATACCATTCATTTGCAAATAGTTCTACTATTTGCACTTCTATGGTTAGTTAATTGGTGATAGGCAACAGCAAACATTTTCATCCATTTTAAATGTAATAAGCATCTGGAACGTTTGCTTACATTAATAGATGGTTACGATACTTTTTTGAAGTAATTAATCTCTCAGTCTATTTGTTTTTCCCTCAGTTTGTGCTTTTACAACTTTTTTTTTGCAGTATACTCACCATTCCTGTATAGCAAATGACAGTGTAGAACCTCTTGTAAAAGGTGATATTTTAGATGAATCTTAATTCTTTCATAGTTGTATTTTCTTTGCGTTGATGACCCTTCTGTCTAAAACCAGAGTGAAAAACTCTCCAAATAGAGCCATCATTTCCTGGAAGGAAAATATAACATTCTAAAGCCGCAGCCCAGAGTATGAACAATTTTTTGCAATTTTGCATAATCTCTCATACATTGAACATCAAATTGAAAGTTTTGTAATTACATTTTCTACCATCAAAAGAACAGAACTAATAGGAGAATGAGTGAAAACTACTGTCACATTTGAAGTAAATTAAAGAAAAATAAATCAAACAGCACCTCTGTCTACATCAGATTCAATAAAAGCTTGTTTAACATATTCCATTGAAACAGAACAAAGCCTTTCACACCTTTTTTGGTTGACTGTAACCTCAGTACTGTTAAAATAGAATAATTTTTCAAATGCAAAGAGTTTGTGACAATCAGATCTGCTGATGTGATTAATGTAGAAGCATCCAAGGTCACTATGAAGGACTTTTCCTACAATTTGAGTTCAACAGAAGTGGGATACTTGTTGTATTCCAGTAGCTGTTTAAGGTGTCTTAAGCCGCCTTTCTCCATATAGCATAAGAAAAGAATAATAAGGAAAATCAATTCACTTCCAACTAAGCCATTCTCAGGAGCAGTAGCAAATATATTATTACAAACAGGATTAAAGCTTTGAGTCTGAAACAAATTTCTGTCTGCAGTGACTTTTTACTATTTGTCTAGATAAATGTTGGTAACTTTAATGACTAAAATCAGAGTTTTGTACATCATCATTAAAATATAGTGAAAGATCAGTTGTAAAGCTAATTATAAATGGTTTAAGTGTAATATAAGGATTATGCTTCACAGATCTTCTTTTTCTGACAAAAAATCGACTTAAAAGGTTTTCTAAAATGTGCCATACTTGCTGTAGACATGACAGGCTTAACATTTAGCACTGGCTTGGGAATAAGATGATTTTGAAATAGTTGTGTATTCCAGAAAGAATTTTGGCTTAATGAGCACTTAAAAATGCATCTACTATTAAGTATGGCTCATGTGCTTGAAGGTGCCATCAGATTAAATTGCTAGTGAGGCATTTTGTAGGAGGGAGGAAATATATCAGACTGATTTCTTAATCAAGCTATTCTGTAAAGTAGTTAAAAGGTGAAATTGTAATAAATTAAGAAGGCATTTATGTTACTATTTTAAAATCAAACACTAAACAGGGTCACTAAAACTGTTGCCTTTCATGATTTATTTAGATTGTGCATAATTGTATTGCATTTCACAGAGGTAAAGGCCCCCTGAAGAATACATCAGATGTCATTAATGCAGCCAAGAAGATTGCAGAGGCAGGATCAAGGATGGACAAATTGGCACGGGCTGTAGCTGATCAGGTAATAACAAAAATGAGCAGATATATAATGTGACCTCTATCAATGAGTTGCCTTTTGCAGGAAAAGGTTATCTGTACTTGGCAAAAAATTACCTGTTGAAAGTCACTGCCTGGATATTGATCTACCTATTGAATGGAAGTTCTTTCTTATATACCAATCAGCTTGGGTTTTGCAGTACAGGAAAGTCATAAATGAGTTTCTTTAAAGCTCAGAATTGTTCCACAGCCTCACTTCTGGACCCAGGCAATTGTATTAGAATTAGACATATATTTGCTGTCATGAAAATGGGAGAGATATGGATGCTCTTTTGCCATGTGCCTGGGTATCCTTATATTCTTTTCAGCTCATTCTTCCAGCAATTTCCCTTGATACAGCACTCATCTTTTTCAAGATTCAAGATTACCTGACTCCCTTGCTTCTGCTTTGCACTGTGCTTTCAGCTGTTCCATGTTCTAGGGGCTGTGTCCTCAGCCCCAAATTCATGTCACAACTGGAAAGATAAATTTGCTATATTCAGCCCCTTTCCTGCAGATTGGATTATCTATCCATCTGGAGAGCAAAAGGAAGCATCATGTGAAAAAATCAAGAGCCAGATTTCAAATCTAGTTTCTAGGTAGCTAATTTTAGATTTAGGCAAATTAAATTTAACTGTTTTTCCCCTTGTAAACTTCCTATAGTTTCTTTCATTTCAGTTGTCATCAGGAGAAATTTTGCTGGAAGTGGAAACTAGTATCTTCTTTGCCTCTAGTCTGTCTTTTCAAAATAAGTATTTCTTCAAGTAAGCATTTCATAGTGTGTAACACATCCTGCTGTGGAATATGGGCCAGAGTGGCAAGAAACCTGAAGCTGCCCATTTTCCTATAACCTCAGAAATTTGGGGTTAGGTTTTCTTCATTATCATCAAGCACTTTTCCTGTACTTAACCCATTCCAGACCTTCGAATGTAGCACCTGATCATTTTAGCATAAGAAAGAAAAAATCCATCTGTCAGCTGAAATTCCTCGTCTGCAATATTTGCAGAGGTGGAATATTCTAAAGAAAGAAATGCAAAGTGACTTGCTATGCTTAGAGTGCATTGGCTTGAGTCACATTTTAGATTTCAGAAGACTGTAACATGCACACTTTAATCATAAAGAGTAAAGTCACTGTGAGAATGAAGTATTTGTTTCAATGTTTGCACTTTAATGACATTTTATAGAACTTTGGGGACACTCATGAAATATAAACTTTTTATGGACAGTTGCATTTTTAATTAGTGTTCCAATGAGAGAGATCTAACACTTTCATTCACTCCAAGCTACTTATATTTAAAGCCTTGTCAGCTCTCTAGAAGTATTTAAAGTTCATTTCCTTCGGTTCATAGACTTCAAGAGTAGGGTAAATATTTCTGTATTAAATTGTCACCAGCAGGAAGAAGGTCTCTTAAGGATTCATGCTTGAAAGATGTAGCAGCTGAGAAAGAAAGGCATTATAGCATTGCCATAAGTATAGAGCAGATTAAACCTAACAACCACAATGAACCTTCAGCTTTGTTTATTGTTAGCTTTAAAGGGAGAAGGAAAAAAAAAGCAAAGTGACTGCTTTCAGGGCTATAGATAATATAAGCAACTACTTCACTGCAAACATACTACTTGCCAGCATTAGCTGTTGGAGCTAAAGCAGTTACCTCAAGTCAGAGGTTGTGATGCTGTTGAATCATGTGTGTTTCATTCCATCAGGTTTTGTTGAAGTGCTCTGCTAATATTTTACAAAAACTGAGCATAAACTTTGTAAAGTGCTAAAAAGACCTACTCAAACTCTGTTCCCCAAGCTCTACATTCAATGAACATTGTCAGTCGGACTTTGTTGGGTAGCTCCAAAAAGTATTTATTGGAGACATGCAGTTAGCAATAGACCCTTTTAGCAATGTTTCATCAGAGTGAATTACTGAGGTCTATTCTCTTGAGGCAAAACCTTGAATGTTAACTACAGTAGTGTTTGTTTATTATGCTGTTGATATTGCAGGAGATGATGCAGTTTCTATTAAGAGTCCAAGAGACTATGAATAAATTTTAGTTGGGCCTTTTCTAGTTATATTGATTATAAAGGTTTCACTGAGTCTGTCACATTTGACCTAATGTAACTCATATCAGAACACATTTGAGATACACAGCATCCAAAACAGTACAGGACTGTAGATAGCCTTCCCTCTAGTATGAAACCCTAACCCATTAGACATGCAGAGGGACCAATTCATCTCATTGTGTTCTTCTGAAGGGCTGCAATACTGATGTCATCTGCTGAGAGAATCTGTAATATGTCACAGTTTACTAAATAATATCCTTCTGGCACAAATTAATGTATTGATGCATTAACAATAAGCTTACCAAATCTGTCACTACCAAACCTAAGCAGTCTCACCTCTGCCTCTTGAGTCTTTAGCATGTCAGAAATGGTACTGGCTTCTTCTGTGTCCTTTGAAGGTCTGCATGAATACCAGGGAAGCTGGCAACATAGTCAGGAGTTGGTATTAGACTGGATGTAACCAGATAGAACTGGGTTTATGCAGAATTTAACTTAACCTCAACACCCAGAAGCCAGCCTGGAGTTTCACATCAAACTTGGTCTTTCAGCTGCTCAATAGTTTCTTCTGTTCTGTACAAACTGATACCATAAGTGATTCTCAGCCTCAAACACAGAAATAGTATTATTTTCATTACCTTTCATCAATGGCTGACAGAGAGATTTCTTCTTTTTTTTTGCAAAGAGATATAGTGCATCTTCAGGTTACAATTCATCAATCTTCAGTTAAATGAAAGGTAGAGTTTGAATTTTCACATTTCATCAAGTAGATGAAGTGATATGGATTCATGTAATACGCACACATTGCCACTATCTCCTCTGAGTGCCTCTCTATAATCAAATAAAATCAGCTACATCTATTGAAATGTTTCTTTTCTCTGCAGTGCCCAGACTCAGCCTGCAAACAGGATCTGCTGGCCTACCTGCAGCGCATTGCCCTCTACTGCCACCAACTCAACATCTGCAGCAAAGTGAAGGCAGAAGTTCAGAACCTGGGTGGAGAACTTATTGTATCAGGGGTAAGCTGGTATTTGTATTTAGCCATTTATATTTCCCTTGTAGCACTTGAAAAGGAGCATTTTTTATGACAATAATGTACAAAACAAAAATGCAGTGTTTCATAAGCAAGTTTTTTAAATGTTATTGCCATTATTTCAGACCTTACAATAACTTGCATAGAGCAGTTTGATATTCCAATTACCCTTTGTTTATACTAACCTTGTAAAATCTTCATTCTTCCCAAAGAGAAATAATTTTATAGCCTAGGAAGTCATTGCCGAGCTGTGAATATTATAATTATTTGGAGCTTTTGTATATTTGCTCATTATAAATCTTCTTTCCTTTGTTAGTACTGGTAATTTCCTTCCTCTGTGCAGAAGCCAGCTCTGTATGAAATGGATATTGTTAAGATGGTGATGACTAATGGGATTTTATTCACTCAGGTTCCAATGCACACTAGGTTTAGCAAAAACTCTGGAAGGCCAGGAAAATATTTGAAGTTTTGATGCACGTGCTGTTTTCAAATACTATTGGCAAGCACAATGATTATACACTCTAATTCCCAGTTATTTCAGTTATTTTCAGTGAATACCACAAAGATTTTACACACAATCTTTTTCAGAAATAAAGGCAGGAATATGCATTTATAAACAATGAGTTTCCTATATTTTTGAACTGTTATTTCTTCTGTTCTCCTAATGTTGGACTCTGTGCCTTTGGGAGATTACTAGAATCAATCAGTAACAGTTGCTGCTCTTCATTATTTTCTTGGGGTTTTATAACTAATCACCCTAGTATTAACCCCACGACACCTTTGTTACCTTCTAACTCAAATACAGACCATATGAATGTAAATGTATTTTTCACTCTCCTGAGTGTGTTTTCAAAACAGTGGTGATTTGTGAGGCCCAAGATACTTGAAATAAGATTGTTTGCAGATGTGATTTTGAAAAAGCACCCTTTAATTGTTTAAGCCCAATCAAGTACGAAGATTTTTAGGGCAACTAACTTGTGCCCTTTATTCCATCCATAAGATTCCCCAGTGAAATCACTGGACTTCCTCAAACATACCAGAAGTCAAAGCAAATGTTCTCAACTACATAACCTTTCAATTTTTTGCAAAACACTATAGAAGGTCTTAAACATTTGCCAGGCTTTCTTGGATCAGACATCCTGAAGTCATATATACAGTCCTAAAAGGAGTTAATTCAGTGTTCCTGTGTCTGTCCTGAAATTGGTCTTCGCTTCTTGCCTCATGTACGCATGTAATTTTAATACCTTGATCTTCCCACAGCAGAGAAAAGATCCTCTTCCATTTCCCTGATATAAATGGAGTGATCTGTCCTTGTATCGCTGACATCTATGCTGCATAGTAAATGCTATGATCTTTTCTTACCTACTGCCATCTGGGTCCAGCTTTTCATACGCATTGAATTGTCATATTCATCTATCTATAATGATTACCCAAATCAGTGCTTCTACCAGCTTGGCTTTTGTGGTTGTGTGTGTTTCTTTTAAGTCTCTTTATTCAGTGTATGTGGATGCTGAATAAGTCATTGTGAATCTCTAGCATCTATTCGTTACTGGAACATCACCATCCGTTGTGAAATTTAAGTGGCCGAACTGCTTGACTTCATCATTTCCAGTCTGGCATTGTTAGCATCTGCTGCTTACCAGGCTTCATCATCATTGTGTTTCTGTTCAGTTGGGGTTTCACAGTCAGTTGCAAAAGCAAAACTAGCTTCCACCACAGCAATTATTTGGGTCTGTTCCAAAGACTTGGTCTACCGACATACAGAATATTTTGAGATTGCCCAACTTGCTTCTTCTGTGGTTGCTCTGAACAGGAGGTGATAGAGATAAACTCATGTGCATCCCCCTTTGAGAGCAGTATCGTGTTATCCGAGGTAACACATCAGTACAGTGCTTTCCTGATAGTATTTTCCAAGCTGTTTATCTTCAAGGTGCTGGGTACTGTATGCTCCTTTGCTATCCAGAGATCTGGTATCCAAGTGCACATCTACATCTGCTTGTCTACTTGCTGCTTCTGCTTCCATCTTCTTCTTCATTTTCTCTTGGATAGCCAATTACAAATAAGCAGTATTTTATTTACATTAAAATGAAATACCATTATTTGGCAACTTGCATACAGTACAATGTTAGAAGTTCAATACAAATCCAGGATTCAAGCTTCCCAAGCTACAGAAGATTATGTGGATGCACAATATTTATGTGTTTTGATGTAAATATCAAGCACTGCAATATATTACAATATTGCAATTTATTCCTGTGCTTTCAAAGAACCATAGTATAATTCAGATTGATCCAAAAGACAAGCTATGGTTCAGAACTTTTATGGGAAGTGCAATCTCTGCTTGAATTTTTGCATTATTAAAAATATTAATATATATTTATAAATTAAAATTATTGTATGCATATGAGTGTATGAATAGATGTGGGCATAGGTATATATATGTAAAAAGGAAAGAGACATAAAACTAGTTGAAACCTAAAAAAACACATGAAAGCCACCCCACAGTTCTTAGAGAAAAAAGTGTTACAAATACTCCAGAAATACTGTATACAGAACATATAACGTGCTATATATCTTTTGGTGAAACTTGTATTTCTACCCCCCCTCCAAGATTCAGTAGTTCTGTATGGTTTATCTCTGAAAATAAGCATAAAGCTGATCTTGTTTGCTTTTTCCTCCATAGATTGATATGATACTAGTATAGCATGCGAAGTGGTTCTTTTTGGCATCATTGACTTTGCTGCAAATAGAAAAACAGATCTAAAAGTAAGAAAATGACACTCCTGAAGTGTAAATTTTAATTTCAGTAAAGAACCCACTGTTGTTTTTCCCTTTCCTTCTTCCATTCCTTTTCCCCCAGCTGTTTCTCTCCTTTGATCTTTCCCATCAAATTCCCTGCATGCAGATAGCAAAATTATTTTCACCACATAAGTACAACCTGGCAATTGAGAGTTAGCATACATCATCCTAACCTTATTAATATTAATGGTGCAAGGCAAATTTAGACTATCTGTTGATTTGGTCCTTTACATTGCAAGGTGAGACTCTTGACTCCTGATTCCAATTGAATTTTGAAAAGTAAAATAAGAAACAACTACATGATACCTGCTCTTCAGTGCAAAGCCTTGTAAACTTGAATAAGATTATAGTGAAGAAAGTAAAGAAAAGGGGTGAGGAGAAAGTTAGATAAAATAAATATATTTACAAATCCTTATTCCTAATAAAAGCCTCTCTGACCTTTGTCCGTAAACAGATATATGGTTCTGTAATTTTTAAATTGAATATTCAATTTCTAATTTCCAAGAATAAGCAACCTCCTTTACTAAAAGCACAGGCTAAAAGAACTTCAAAGTCATTTTCTTTGTCTCTTGCCTTGGTTTATTTAATATAATGTGTATTTGCTTCATAATCAGTTGCACTGTTGTATTGGAACGAATTCTCTGAGGTGCTGAGCATATGCTACTCTCAATGAAGTAAATAACATTTTCATAAACTTAGCTCTTACTGACAGATAGCTTTTTTGTGGTAGCTACTTGTGTTGAATAGAGTTGATTTTAACCATGATGTTTGTTATTTGGATAGAAATTCAGTCTTCTAACTCTAGGGCTGCTTTATTTTTTTAGTATTCCTGTCTAACTCTTGTTAGCTAGACCATTACAATAAAGCAGATCTATATATTCATTTCTTCCTCTAGAATAAATATCCACTTGTTCTGTTTACTGCTGCTCTGAAGCTGATCAGCTCATTTATCTGCTATCCATTTAGGCTATGAGCTTGCATTTTTTAAAACTCTTCCTTATGGTAGTAGCTTTGCTACAGTCTTTCCTGTAAGATTGAATTGAACAGAATCTGAGAAAATCCCTTATCCCTATCATGTTCAGGTTTGATTTAGAAATCTACAGATATAATCAGTTTTATTATCAGAAAATTTGCCCAAAGAGTCTTAAACTTCTGAGTATGCAGTGTCATACAGAGTAACAGCCATGGACCTCTGAACACTGTCCAAAAACACTGAATCAGTAGCCAAAGCACACTCCAAACATACTTTAACTGTGTCCAATTTCCAATTATTTGGGAAGGCTCATTTATCTTAGCATAATAGGCTCAGCTATGATGTAAGAGAAGGATTTTCACAACATGTTGAAGATAAAAGACAGTTTACTTAAGACTGTAGCTTTATCCAGGAGTTCTTGCCTTGTGAATTTAAGTGAAGACTTTGGTTGAAAAAGAAAGGCAAAATTGCTAGACCACCCTATTAACTTTGGGTAGGAAATTATGAAGATTCCTGTAACACTTGGACTGGGAGGTTTCATGCGTAAAATTATTAACAGATGTGGGGTATACTGCAAAACAGCTGTATGTTTATCCTTGATCAGGGATAAGAATGAGGTAATGGAGATAGGCTATCCTCATCAAAACAAAATAAGCCTCATAATTTATCACAGAATAAACAGGTTGAGCTGGCAGTTTCCCTATCAGTTCTGCCTATGGATCTTGCATCTAGCAATCCAAAATGTTTTAAAGGTCCTACTTTTCTTTCGTCTAAAGCTGAGTCACCCTGAACTACTTTGTGCTGTAAAAGCAAGTCAGTATGTGTATGGGCAGTGACGTATCAAGCTGCTACTGATAAATTCCATAGGCTCAAATAAAACTCATGTAATTAGAAGTTCACCTGCTATTAAGAATAAGTAAGGCCATCTTTCCCTGAGTTTGGGTTAAGTCATGTGCATAAGCAGTTACTTAAGAGCCACTGCATTTCATTGCATGGCATTTCATGGTATTTCATTTCCCCTCATCAGAAAGGTTTTCTGGGTTTTTCCTTTGTTTGTTTTAAAATAGGCAATCAGAGAGAACTTTTGCATTGGAAATGCTTTAGAGTATGGAGAAAGTGTTGTTTTGGAGTTTGGTAAATGAATCAGGAAAAGAATTTAGCATTATGTAAAAGAAAGTTGGCTGAGGGGACACTTGAAAATTGACAAAACTGTTGGGTCCCTTTTCTTAAAGATTCTCAGGAGTGCAAAACAGTTACTCCTGTTACTTACCTAGCATGAAAATAAGTTTTACTGTTCATTTATAACACAAATGGAAGAACGCTGCATGAAGTGTACTAACAGAAACAGTCTGTCAGTATAAAATCAGGGTTTATAGATATTTCTGGGCTGGACTGCTTGGACTGGCAAACTGTCAGTGTTTTCAGTAGAAAACTAGCTTTACCTACTGATAAATAGATATCACTGATAGATTTTTTTGTGTTTTGCCTGCTAGTGATTTGATTTACTTGGAGCTGAGGGTTAGAGCAGTTATTCCTAAGTAATTTCTGTGTTCATGTCTGTTGCATAGTTGGTGCTCAAAGAGTTACAGAGCACAAAGGAGAGACACAGTCCTATATCTAAGCTGACATCATTGCAAGACTAGAGTTTGCATCATGGTAATACATGACAAGTGGCCATAACACAAGTGAATATACTCGAATTAGTAAAGAGAAGTGAAAATTTGACCTAGGGAGTCTATAGATAATTACTAAATTACCTAAGAATATAACTTGACTTTTGTCAAAAAAGATGGTCTTCATGGAAAGATATTTGTTTAGGATGGGCTTGGTGGAAAAAAGTTTTGTTTTCAGACTTGAAAGCATTGGGTAAATGAGAGGACTTCGGAAATAGTAAGGAAGTAAGCCAAAGAATTTGAAATATGAGATATGAAAGGGGCAGGGAAAGAAAAAGCCAAACCAAAAGTAATATAGGAATATGAAATCAAAGAATTGAAGTGATGGGAAAGGACCAAGATATAGTCAGGACCATAAAGTTGATTGGACTCCTTAATAATCTCTACTCCCCTAGTAGAACAAGCAATGAGAGAAAATAAAATCTTAAGGTCTTTATTTCGCCTCTGTACAAAGACAAGGAGGCTGGGGCTAGGTGGGGAAAGTGAGAGACCTTGATTTACACTGTATATTTAACTAGCTCATGTCATCTGCTTTGGAATAAATGAAAGAAATGAGAAATATAGGAGACATTTCAGCTGTGTCTTTTGGGATGGAGATATATTTAAGTAGCCTCTGCATATGTGTTTGAATAAAGTCATATTGATATATGAAAGGGTGAAATAAAGGCATAGCAAGTATACTTTGTCCCAAAATATATGGCTTTATGAATCACATAATACTTATAAATATACAGGTTTTGATAAGACTTTATCTGGAACAAGTTGTTTGAGCTTTTCTATTTGTGAGTAATACAGGAGTTTCCAACGTCTCCTGGCACAGGCTGTATCCTTCAATACACTATCCAGGAAAGGAACTACCTGATGATATGGTAACATAAAAAATTTATCATCCTGACACTGATGAAATCTACTACTCCTAGAGGATAAAGGCGTCAATGAGCTATATGCAGGTTAATCAAAATGAGTGCTGATAAAATCCCTCATGGTCATGTATTCATTATATATGATGTATTGTACGGAAATACTGTCTTGGGGCTTTCTGAAAGTTGAAACAGTGAAGAATTTCTAATTATCCTATGAAACAGCTCAAAGACAAATAGAAAAGAAAAAGGCATAAATAGATGTATCTATACTGGCTCTAAAGCCATTTGCAATGCCTCTTTCAAAAATGTAAAAATAATAAAGATTTAGCTCATTAGATGAAGCTTGTCTTTTGCTTCCCAGTAAAGGTCATGCAGACCAGGAGCCAAGAGAGTATGCAGTTGTCATCCTTGAAGGGATAAAAGCCCCAGGTAGATAGTGCATCAGCTAAATGGGTCTCATGTTGGCAATCAACTAATTTCAAGTTGAAAGGTGTACAGGAGACCTCTAGACACAGTGTTTTAACTCAGGCTAAGTGAAAAAGCCCATAGGATCTTATGTTTTAAGTTTGTAAGTTCACATAGTTTTGCTGGATTGGACAATAGTATATATCCTGAGTTTCTGGGCATTTGAGGAATCATAAGTATGACCCAGATAAAAAACAGCAGAGAAGATGGAGAGGTTGATTCATTTTTATTAGTGTTATGGTTATTTCTTCAAGGCAGCAGAATGAAGGTAGATTGGTGATGGGCAGAGTTTACAATGTGGAAGAAAAAGTAGATTAAGCTTAAGACATAACTGACAAGTTGAACAAGAAAATATTTTTTATTAAATAATCTCAGTTGCTTTGAAGCTACAATGTGTTGCTATAAGGTTGTTTTCAGGTCTAAGGAAATAACTCATTCTGTAAAAAGACACATACAAACACGGATACACAGGAAAATGAAACAATATATGCTGCACAAATGGAAAGATGTTGTCTAGAATTTCATTTGGAAAGCAAAATTCCATTGCACTTGTCTTCATTAGAATATATTCCTGGAGACAAGGAGCACACACACTTTAATATGTCTACATTTAGTAGGTTAAAATGTAGACAGGTCAGACTTTTATCCTTATTAAGAAGCATTTTGGCTACAGGGAACATGCTTTTGTGCTTTATCAGGTATTCATGAGTTTCTGAAGATTACATATATTGAAATTTCTCATTAGAAGAATTTTCTGCAAAATAAAACATTTCTGATACCAAATGTTAAGCCATTTATTTCCATGAGAACAAAGCAAAGGGTTACAGATTCAAGATCGAGGCTTGAAACAAATATGATCATAGAAAAAGATTAGAGGATTGAAGGAAATACTAATATGCATGCTTCAGTATATACTGCACTTGTTTTAAAAATAATAACCACTCCGTAATTCAAAACTCATCTGCTACAGCAGTTACAGCTTCAATCCAGCTTGTTTTCCTATTCCAACCCAGGCTGAATGAGATGGGAAGAAATAGGAACATTATGGCTTTCTGATACACAAACTGCACCAGCCCTACAATAATTAGCAAGGTCTCATTCTAACATTTGCTAAGGTATGGTCCTAAAAGACTATTCCTGTAAAAAATACTGCAAAGAGAGAGCTTCAGTGCTACCTCATGATCACTTCTTTTCCCATCTTGCCACCTCTAAAGGAGGTGGTTTGGGACCAAGCTTCACCATTTTGTCTTAAATAAGAATTCCTCTGCCCTGGGACATTCTCAGGTGGCCTAGTTAATGCGCAGCACAGATTTGCTAATAGCTACATCATGAGGCTTTAAATAAAAATTAGGTTTTTTACACATAACATTATGGAGAACTGAATTTACATAACAGATTTAACACACAATAGGAGACATTGGACAGGAGTAGCTCTTTTAGCTGTTGCAATTAAGTTCTTGATTTGGTAAGACTTATTCTCACTTCTAAAAGTAATATCAGATGATGCTTCTACAGATATTAAAAGAATAACAGCTTCAGTTCAGACTCCTCAGTTTCTTTGACTTTAATTACAGTTCTTGACAACATGAGTTGCAGATGAGTAACACGCACATAGAAACACTCACAGACAAGAAGACATGCCCTGAAGGGAAAACATCAACAGGTTTTCCCAGCCTGAGCAGCATCAATTGCAAATACCAAACAAAACTGCTTACAATGAAGTATTTAATAAAACTCCCAATAGGAATGTATTTCCATTAAATGCAGGGGCTCATAACAGCCTTTAGGAAGAGATCAAACTGGCTGAGGAAAGTTTAAAGTTGCCTTATATCTTTAACCTCTGAAATATTTCTTCCACACATGCTATTATTACTCTTACTATGATTATTTATGAAACTCGCAGGAGCAAAGGAAGAATATGTCTGTTCTCACATCCCATCATTCATCTTAACTGATAAGCATCTGCATCAAAAAAGGGCTTGTTTTGTATATTTTCAAGACATTGATATGGAGTCTAAGTAAAAACCTATCCAATATTAGGAAAATTAATCCTAACATCTTACTATTAGATATTCTCAAATGTTTTCTTTTAATATCACTTCTTTATAATTCTGACAAGTGCATCCTCAAAAATACTTTGTGAAATAGGTTACTAAATAGGTAATAGTATCACTAGAAAATGAGACAAAACATACATTTAGGACAAAATGTGTCCTAAATCTCATCAAAGACCAAATCAGAACTCTATGAAACTGGGTTAGAGCTTCAATATCTTATCCAAAACACTGCAGAAATAGTTTGATCCTTTTTTATACCTACAACTAGATTCAGCATTCCCATTGTCAAAAACTTAGAAAAGTTACAGGTTTACTCAGTCTCAGATGGGATGTTACATATTTCATCATTCCTTAGCTATGACAGATAATGAACAAAAAAGATCTTTCCATTCCTCCATCGAGCTGATCCACGGCAGCAAAAGGACATCTTTGGGTCAGAGGTGTGTCTGTGTTAAGGTCTTAAACTCATGAAATGTGTCAGCTTGACATTTGTACACGGCCTTTTCAAGCTGTTGTTTCAATTTCTTAAAATAGGTCCATTTCTACCTTCTGTAGGTGTAGCGATAGTATCCCATGGTGTTTCTGCATAATTGGTTCTCCTCATCTTTTCATAGTCTTGCCCTGCTCAGACTTTATAGATAGCAGCCACTGGTACCTTAGTGGTGCCTACCCATTCCCCATCACCTGTCCATCTTTTTAAGCAAGACAGCAAGCACTTTGGTGGGATATTTTTCCAATAAATCTCTGATGTCAGACTGAGCATGGACCCTTTTTTTAACTTCATTTCTAGTGCCTGGGTGCAAGTGATTCAACCAATGTCTTGAACTGCATTCATAAAGTTTTCTTATGGTGTCAGGCTTAAGTTCCATTCCTTAAGAAAATATTTGAGAGTATAAAAGTCTTCATTTACTGTCTCTTTGCATTCATTTAATCTTAGCTGTACCCCTTAGAACACTTCGAAGATTTCCTTCCTTTCTTGAATGTATATACATTTTTTGAATGTTTTCAGTTAGGTATTTTCTTTCTACTTGTGTTCACAGTTTAGGTGAGTAATGTGTTCTAGAGTATGCTCACAAATCATTCTTATCATATTTGCTCTTCCCTTATTTTTCTCTTCATCAACTACAGATATCACAATAAGCAGGTCAAAACAAGACCAGATTTGAGCAGTGCTAGCCCCAGAATACCATCGGTGGTATTATCCACTATCTAATCTATTGAACCATTTATATCACATTGCCATGATGGAAATTATCATATTTCTCCGTGTTTCTCATCTTGTGTTGCTACTGGAGAATATTCTTGGCCATATTCAGTCTTCTAGGATTTAATTGTGCTACTTCTGTATGCCTCTGTTCCAATAAATGGCAGTTTGTTTCTTTTTTGCAGATCTTAGGACTGCTACTACAAGATTAATATTTCTCATATTTAAGGATATATTCTCTAAACATCATTTTCTATCAGAATGAGGAATCTTGCTTAGGCTTCATGAGGTCTTGTGGTCACAGGAGTTCAAAATATGTTCCTACTTTATTTGGCAAAAACAACTGTGGTGCAATAGTCAAGTCATAGGTTACCTAATTACCTAAGTTATGAATTAACTGAATCTGCCTGGTCTTTTTTACCAGTAAAGCCTTTAAAAGCTGAATTTTTCTGTTCTCTTTGGCATGCTAGTAGACAGATATTTTAATAAATAGATGCAATACAAGGTACCAGAGGTGTTTTTCCTCTTCTCTGTCTTCATACATGCAAATAGCTTGAAATCAAGATGATGTAATGAGAATTAAGACAGATATGTTTAATTTAATTACCAACTGAAATTCACAGCACTATCATCACCTTGCGTTACTCAGATGCAGCCTAGTTTTGCATTGTGTTCCTGAAGTTATATATCATCTCTAACAGTCACAATAGCTCTTCATTTAGTCAACAGAATGAGACTAATTGTTGAGTTTTTAAATCCACAAATAGTTTTTAAGTAGCATCTTCAGATAGTGCAGGGTTAGATTGAGAGGAAAGGTTTGAAGAGTAAGAAGAAAAATACTTGACCTCTGTTGTTTAGGTGAAGTGACTACTACTAGGTATGAGTCACACTATTTCTTCAATAGAAGGAAAGAAGAGAAAAACAAAAAAGCACACAAACAGAGCAGGGAATACACATTAATCATTGCTAAGGCTGAAATATAATCATGATTAGATTACAATTTACATGATCCTTGTAACAGCAAAAAACCTATGGGAAAACATCAGTATTAAGCCAGTGTGCTTATAATACATGCTCTTAAAAGAGATTTTAAGGAGAGTTCATTTTTCCTCTTCCAAAAGGCAGGATCTTATGCTAGACCTTTTTACAGGCACTGACTAGTCCCACATTCTCTGAGCAGTTTTGTTTAATGGAGTTAGGTTCAGCCGCATATACTATTTTTTTCAATTTCAGTGTACAGCTAGGTTATTAAGAAAATCCCAGTGGATAATATAAGCAATTATGTTTACTCTTGAACCTGCTTTCCCAGAATTTGGATGATAAAAATTCCATTTACAGTAAATTAGAATGAATATCCCATTTTAAGCCTTCCTCTTGGGAGGTTGCTTAAAAAAAAGATGTGCTTCAGCCTGTAAGGTTGTCATTGCCTAAAAATGTACAGTCTTTAAAAACATCACCCCTTTGCAATTCTGTTGATATTTTCTGGAACTTTAAAGTGTGCTCTGTAAATAAATGTATGCCCAGAATTTTGATACTTCCCTCACTTGTTCCTTCAGCACAGTTTGTCAGCTCTCATTTTCAATGTGAGAAAAACCTGACCTCCTTCATGCAGAGGTGTAGGTGGCCTACCCTCCGGCTTACTCTATTCAAGGGTCAGCCCAGAGGTCTGGATCATGTAATGTTTATTCAGCAGGAGTGCACGCAAGTGAAATTCCAGTTATAGTCCCTGAAATTCAGCTGCTTGCATTGGTGTTGATGGTTTTGTGCAGTTCAGCTGTTCAAAACCATACACAAAATAATGCTACTTGGAAGCTTATTATAACCAAATTCATCCCCGATCTGATGTCAGTCAATTTAATGGGGATAGAGCTTTCTATCCTCTGATTTTCATCAAAAGGTGTCAAAATGTATCCCTTTTCCTAACCAGGAAACCCTGTTAGGCCCACATTTAACCCGTGCTATGGGAGCAAGTGAGAGGAACCACCAGACAGCGGGGTTACTCATCGTGGAAGAGTCCCTGTTTCCTTGACCAAGCATAGCTCCTTCAGCACACGTTTTCCTCTCTCCTCACCTCTACGCTACGGCGCAGTATTTTCTCTTGCTCTCTCTCTCACTATCTCTTTTCTGTATCTCTCGGAAATCAGACTGGAGTTCAGAGCACTTTCACTACCTTTTATGAGGTAGAGTGTGATGTCATAGATGGGGGCAGGGCTAGTCAACTTTCTACCCACCCACCCACCTGTGCTGAGGGAGCTACGCTTGAGACCGGAAGCAGTGATTCCTCGACGGTGAGTAACCTCCTGTCTCATCTATATCTTTTAACTCTATAGATCTCGGGGTGGAGGGGAAAAAACATGAGAATGGGGATTTTTTTACTTAGTTTGGTTGGGGTTTTTTTGTTTTAATTAACCACAGGGCTCACAGAATGAATTGCATGTGTCTGACCTGCAGAAAATAATTTCCTTCCTGTTCTGAACTCCTAGAGTTAATGACATCCATAAAGCAATGATCATGTTTCTTTGCAGAGGTGGCCCGTTTACTGCTGGTTAAGCTGATCCTTCAGTGTTTAACTTGCATCGTGACAAGGCAGACTCTGGTCCCCTTGAACACAATTGCTAAACTTCCACTAATTTAATTACAGTAGTGCTGGGCCATAATTTTTCTAAAGAACTTTGGGATTAAAGATAGATGGTGTTGTTTGTTTATTTATCATTATTATCTGTGGATTATCCTTGTTTATACAGAGTGGGATTTTGATTTTCTGTGTTCTCTGTTACTGTTTTTATTTGCTTTATCCAGAATGTTTATGAAGCTATGTATTTGCAATAAGCCAATTATAAGACCTATTTTATAGGTGAAACAAAATTCAAAAGTAAATTGAGAAAGATGTAAAATTAAGCAGGAAAACCCCAGAAGATGTAACTGAGATTTAACCTTTGATATTATAAATCAAAGCATTTGGTTTTTACTGTGGTAAAAGCTTGAGATGGGCAGGGATGCTGCTAACCAAATTTCTTGGTGTTTTTCTTGTGTTAGTACCTAAACATTACTATTTTACTTTAAAGCACTGTTCCTGTAACCTATTTCCCTTGTCCCCAAGTATTACTGCTTCACTGTTTTAATATCCCTCAGCATTTTAAAAAAGACAAGATGGACTACGAAGATCTTCTTTTCTGCTTTCTGCCTCTTGGGTATCTATTAAAGCTGTCAAGATGTCAAAGCTCTCATACTAAAGGGCAGAAGAAAGATCATATGAAGATTTTGGCCCTTAGGAATACCACAAATCTCACTGTTCTTATTCATTCAAAGCTCTTTACCAGCTCCATGTGGGGTCTTGTCATATCTCAGTGAAAGGCACAAAAAGGCAGGAATGCATACTCTATAAATGAAAGACAGAGAGAGTGCAATCACAGCCTTTTCAGCAGAGGTGGTCCATAGCCTGATTGATGAAGTACTTCTATTTTCAGGTGACTACGTGCCTTTGAGGAATTGGGTATAGGATGCGGACCATTCCATCTTCTAGTCAGTGGCATGGATTGGGGATTGGTCAGTAGTGATGGATAGATATTCCTCCCTGATGACTCAGTGATGCTCTTTGTATAGGAAATGTATAGGAAATATGCATGAAACTCTGGGGCAATGAAAGTCTTGTTTATAAAGCTACCAAAACTTTCACTAATGACTGTTTCCCTTCCTGTCACAGAGAAAAATAAGGACAAATAATATAAAAATTGGCTTCCTGAGTGGTGGAAGCCTCTCTACCTTTGAATAATGTGTGCAAGGAGTTTTATTACTACTGCTTATTCCTTTAGTGAATCAAACATTGAAATGTCCAAATATTTCTTTGCAAAGCCAAGAGCTTGTCTAGCAAATTTAGATTTCCTAGCAAACCAATAGGAAATGAAAAGCAGGTTAGTCAATCCCTAATGTTTCACTGGGAAAACTTTATCGGAATTGCTGTTGCTAAAGACAATTTGAGGTATGTTCTTTCCAGGGGCGAACGCTTCGAGGTAAAATTTAATTTAGATCCAAAGCATATCCTTTGCTGATGAGTTTACAAAATTGCCTTTGCATGTAATTATTTTTGCATAATTCAGGAGGCTGTAATTTTTGCACAGAATTAGTAAAACATAAGGACCAACTGTATAGTGCCCCTAATCTCACTTCAATGATATGAAAGCAATTTGGTGGCATGCAGAGGGAAACTCTATGTTGGGAACAGGAAATCAGAATTGGTATCATTCAGTAATTATGGTGAATTAGAGATAGCAGTCAGCACTGAAGGGGTATTGTGGAACAGAGATGTCAGTGGATTATTTCAAATCTAGATAAATTTGTCTCTAAGTATATCTTATGAGAAAATTAGCAGTTGGCTGACTTAGGTGTAGGGGAGAATTTGTGAGGGAATGATATTCAAAATAACATTAACCGTTGTGAAAATTAGCCCGGAATATGCCTGTGCCAAATCTAATGGAACATTTTAGTCCATGCAATCCCAGGATGTGAGTTTACCTGAGTAACTTTACACTGGGAGAATAAATAGCTTAATTTTACGTTTACTGAGCTAATTCCCTTGTTAAATTATTTTACAGGCAGCTATGATTAAAAAATGCACAGATTCCTGTGTTTTACTGTTTTAGCTTAATTGTATATTCGGTCAGTTGCAATGTTTGCTTTTGCTGTATATTATTTACATGTTCATAAATTAAAGTAAAATATAATAAGGCCTAGAATTCAGCTGATTTTATTAGGTGTGCAATATGAAAACTATTAAAGCAAATAGCTGAGCAACTCCCAATATATGTTAATTTAAACAAATCTTCATAAGTGCTTTATAAACAGAAAGTTACTTTATGATAAGGCATACTTGCAAACTGCATTGTGTTACGTTTGCAAGCACATTGTGTATAACTGACTCAAAACGAAACCAGTAACTAGCATATTTATACCTATATATTTAAGGAGGCCAGCATTTAAATTACAGGTTTGTTCCTCATTCAGACTAGCAAGGTGTGAGCAATACTTTCATGGTGTAAGGTCATATATAGGGATCTAACGTTTTTTCAGTGTTATTAAGATGGCTATGTAAAATTCCCAAATTTTCTGTATTTGCCAGGTTGATTTCTCTTACAAGTTGAATTAAAACTTTGTGGGTTGGTTCTTACCTTCTTTTTCTATATGAAAAGTGAGGGAGAGCTGTGAAATGCACCATCTGTTTGCAAATGGTGTCAGCTGGCAGATAGATGCTTATCACCCTGCCCTCTCCTACTGCAGTTTTAGGCTGGTATTAACACCATTGACTCAAAATGAATTACTTTTGATTTAATCTTACTTAAGCAAAAGAAGTCACAATGATAGTGCACAGCAGTATCGAGGACTCTTCGTGTTGATTTAAATTGCAATGCTTTTAAACTTTGACCTCAACTCATTTGAATTGTCAACAAAAATGCTCAGTAGCACTTGCACTAAGTATAGTGGTTGGAGGAAACTAGGACTGCCTAAACATGCTGGACTTTCTCTTTCAGGGACAGTTGCATCTCAAAGACATTAAACATGATTCTGCTCAAACATAATCCTTTGGATTTTTATCTGTCCAATCTGAGTGAATCAAAACAAACACAATGGTTTACCCTTGTAAAAATGGAAAAAGAAGTAAATATTATTACTTCCCTTTTGCAAATAAGAATACTGAGCCATACTCAGGGCCAAAGAGATCTTTAGAATCATAAGTTTCAAGCACTTCATCCTCCTTTAAGGCTTAGATAATTTGCAAGACCAGAATTTCTCTGTCTTCCATTCTATACTCCAATTTCCACTCCAGATGGCCAAAAACTAATTAACTAACAAAATAAATAACAATATAAGAGGAGAAAGAGTTCATTGTAGATGTATGGTTTAAAAAAGAGTTGGAAAGAAATCTTGCAGTAACAGTGGGAACTTACCCCACTGAAGTTGTGCAGAAGATGAGTAGACCTATGGTGTAATTAAAACTGAGCATTTTATTATTCAGAAAGGTTTTACTTGAATTATGAAGAGTTTTTGGCTACTCATTCATCTAGCCAAGTGTAAACATCTGCATCTCAGATGTTCACTCCAGGCTTCCTTTATAATTAGCAGAGATCAATTGCCATTTCTAGAGAGTAGATACTCTTGTTTCAGGCAGACACTGATGACTGATTAGATTAGTAACATCTTAAAACTACTACAAAAACATGGATGGGCAGGTGAATTAAACCATGTATCCAGACAAGCATGGAAGAAGAAGGCTTAGCCTTGGGGGTCTATTGAGGATGTGTATTCATATGGAAGTGATGTAAACTTTCTGTGAACTTAGCTGGAGAAAGGAAGCTGCCTGATTCATTCTGGACAGGAATATTTAAATTGTTTTCTAAGTAGCATTTATCTATATAAAGTAGCTGTCTTGAAGCCCCATCTTGTTAGCTACTGTAGGTTGGAGAGATTGTTTTGTAGTGTGTGGGTTTCCCCCATATGACACTTATGGGGATCAAAAGAGAAGAACTAAGGAAAATTAATTCAAAAAATAGTCAGTAAGCTTGAATTCTTGACCTACTGGGTCAGATCCAAGGACAGGGTTTTTGGAAGATGTTGAGTATCTCTGCCCAGATTCACTGTGCTTTAGGATTCTAATGCAATTTAGGATCTCCAAGTCTAATTAAAAAGAAGAGATGCTCCCTATAAATTCAGCTTGTGAAAGATCTCAAGTGCTCTATTGTTCCTGGTCATCTCCACCAAGTACAGAAGGAGCCTGAAATGCCTAGGTCCAGCACCTGGAATTAGGTAGGATGTGTGCAGGATAGCACTTAATTTATAGAAATGGAAACTTAAAACCCCACTTAGGTCACCACCTCCATGTTTTTTATGAGTAGCACTCATAAAAGCAGCCCTTATTTATCTTGCCTGCATTCTAGAGAAATTTTCAATTATAGACATATGAAAAAGTGCTTCTGGGGGTTCCAGTGCCACCAGCTATGAAAAGTTTTTGGATGCTGACTAATATTAAAAGATACTCAGTCACAATTTTTAGCTGATGCCAAGTAAATGCAAACACGTCTATAGATAATCATGACTAATGAACAATATTAAAGTTAATACCTTTGTAAGAAAAGAGTCAGTTCAAATGCTTTTCCATTTCTCCATTCTCCTAAACAACAGCTGAGTTTATACCTTCATCTCCTTTACATAAATTCTGGATTAGATGGAAAACTTGGAGATGTGGTTGAATTAGTTTGGTTTTGTGTAGGGAAGATTGTCCTGAGGTGAAAAGCACAGAAACCATTTGGGTTATGTGAATCACTGAAGCTGTAAGTACTTCTGTGTTTGTTCCTTGGGGAAAATACTATCTAAAGCACTGAATGGCAAAAGAAAACAGAGATCAAGTAGATCAGAATTTCCTAACACAAATATTTTTAAGAGAATAATATAGGACCTAACCAATTTGAGTGAGATATTAGGTATTTGTCAATAATTGATGATATTGTTTCTTCCCTTCTAAAGCTTCTCAATTTTTCCCTTTGCATAAGACACTTGCTCTTGTAACAGTGAAAATGAAATCAATGACATGTGTACTACTCTTTTAAGATACATTTGCATGTATACAGATAGAAGGCTAAAGAGAAATATTTTTGCCTTCAACTACCTAACAGAATGTAAAGAATCAGATCCAGACTTGCCAGAGGAAGGGCAACAAACAGAAGTTTAACATGGAAAATTCCAGTTAGATAGAAGGAAATAAGTTTTACCTTAGGGCTAGTGAAATTCAAGTGGAGGATGGAGGTCTCTAGTCCAGAGATGTGGGAGATTATCCGTCCTTGTGCATCTCTGAATTTGAGCAAAACCCGGAACAGTCTAATCTAACTCAGTTTGTTTTGAACAGGGCATTGGACTAGATGACTTCAAAAAGTTTTTTTTATTCTGAAGTATTATATTATTATATTAATATTTTCATAATAAAATCTGAGTAATATAACTGAACCTTTACAATTCAGAGCAAGATTTTACTCATTCCAATTCATTCTTTGCTGTCATCTTTGATTGTTTGCTTGTGAATTGCAACAGCTTTTGCAAGTGTTTCTGTTTTGTTCTGGTTTCATTTGTTTGCAGTCTCCAGTAATTCTTAGCTGTTTTGAATGTTTTTATGTAACGTTCAGTGTTAGCTAAAGTTAAAAATGTAATAAGCAAATTCATTCACAAATTTCATAGTTAGTAATTGACACAGAAAAAAAACTTTTAGTACAGAACACTTAGTGAATATTATTTAACCATTGATTGTGTTGGTCAAGCAAATAGAACAGTTAATTGTGAATAATGTATTTGGAATAAAATGCTAGCATTTCCTTTACAAATTATTTGTCATATATTATTAAGCTAGCTCTTTCAGTGCTGGGAAAAGCTGAAATGGGGCTCTATCTTGAAGGCTACTGTAGAGATTCAATTTTGTTACTTTATTTCATTGCATAGTGTTGTAAAGTCCTGGAAAGTGCTCTGGGAATCTGAGAAAGGAATGTTTTCACAGACTGAGTTGAGCAACAGTGCAAGGACCCTCAACTCCAAGGAAACAAAAGACTTTTAGCACCTCAGAAATTATCAATACCTTGAGCAGTTGAGCCCTTTATTTGCTTCTATGAGACATTAAATATACATGAACAATAACAGGCAAACTTTATCTTGCATTCTACAAGAGGATTTTGGTTTATTCATTTTGACTCCCTTTGATGCATTGTTTCCAGGCCCTTTCCTGAGAAAAGCCAGCTATCTTCAAAGTGTCTTTGTGCTGACCTGGGCAAGTATAACTTTAGAGATAGGAAGCTAGCTGAAGGAGCAAATTTGCCTCAAAATGTGACAGATCCTCACAGTTGAAGACATTGAGATAACTCACATGGAGATACCATTCTGACACTTTTACAAATGCAAACAGAAGTTGGGAAAATATCACATTTCTCAGCATTGCAGTCTGAAACCCTGCATTATGATGCTTTTCTTTTTGTTTGCATTGTGACAAAATCATGAGGAATAGCAGGAGATAACACATCCTCATGTAAAGAATATAGTGTTTCGATGCTGTATTGATTTTTTTTCCATCCAAAGTCTCCTGTGATTTATCACTGAGTACAATTTCCAGCCAACCAGACTTGATTTGGACTCTCTTCAGGTAAGACTGTAAGAAAGACATGATTTTCTTGTTATTGTACCTGTTCTGTAGATAAAGAACAGTAGGTTTGCATCCAGAACTCAATTTGAAAGAGCACTAGATTATTTTGGACTTTTAAAAATGATAGCTATGTGCAAATTACATACAAACCAGAACAGAAGTCAGGAGGAGGGAGATCAGTTGCACAGACTAGTTGGGTATCCTGTATTTCCTCTTTCAGATTTAACTGCAGTTGGATATGACAGTGGAAATTTGTACTGAGATGCTTTTAACAGAGTCCTGTCTGAGCTTTTCTATCTGTGACATCAGGTTCAGACAATGCCACATCTTGTGTAGACTTCTGGCATACAAATCCCTGTGTAAAATGGTGTATACAGTCCTGGTGATACAGAGACCATTTAAATACAATTTTGTATTAATGACTTTTTATTGGAACTAATACTGAGCTTCAGAAGACTTCTTGCTCTAATCTTCTTCAGTAAACCTGCTGGTAATATAGTTTGAGTTAGCCTATCCTGTCAAATATAGTTTGGACTTCATCTCCGTTATAGATCTGATCTTCTCCTTGAAGATAAGGTAAAAGCCTATCTTCAAATCAGTCAGATAAAAATCTCTTTCCCGTTAATCATCCAAGGCAACCATGTAAATTAAACACGTTTTAAAATGGCAAAATTCCATAGTAGACAGATAGATACCCATAGTTGGTATAGCTCTGTGCTTTCTTGTTGTCCTGTGAGACGGCAGCCTTTATTAAATACAACCAAATGGGCTTGGGAATCCCCAAAAGTTAATTAAAAACAATGATGATGAAGACAGTTATTCAGTGGATTGGTCAGCTATAAAACACAGCTACCCTCAGAATGAATTAAATATTCAACATGTAGAAAGGACTAAGTTAATTGCAATCAAATGTGAAAACAAATAGCTAGGAAAAGAAGAATATAGAACTATTTTCTCTACATAGCATTTTTTAACACAATTGTTACCACATTGCATTTCAAATTATAACATTTGGTTTGGTTTAGAATTTCAAATATATAAGAGTTTTCTCATAATATACCCATATCTAGCAAAAACTTTATACATATTCCCAAGTGCCTGATTAAAGTCCAGCTTCAGCCAATGCATAGCATTGCTGACTCCTACAGCATATACCACCTACCATAGGGATGAGTGCACCTGAATAGCAAATAGGCCATTCTTGCATTGGCTGTCACTAATAGCATCATTTTGTGCATTAAATGTGCCACAGAAATGTAAGACATAAGTATTATGAATAAGATCTTTTTCTTACATATATCTTACATACATATGTAGGACTGGATTTAATATTAAGCACAGCTGAGAGGAAAATGTTCTGTTGCATAAGAATGTAATCTGGGAAAATGGTATTTCTGATTCACTGTCCAGATTCATAATTGTTTCATGTACCCTTAGTTGCTCCAAGGGCTGTTAATAGCGTTTTGGTTTGTGATAACAGCAGCTGTAGTTAAAAGTGAAAGTATGAACTTGCTTTGAAAAGGAGAAGCAGAAGCAGGGAATGCACCCTGAATTCACAAATAGCCTTGAGGGCTACCTTAAGGTAGCCTAAATTACCTGCTAAAGGCATGCAAATCAAGTCTTGGCTGAGTGTTCAAAGGCTTGCAGGCTCTTTTTCAACCTGTTAAGTGACAATACTTCTTCCCAATCTGTACGAAGTAAACCAGACTAAACTCAATTTAGCAGTAATTACTAATACTCTTTTTTTGCATTCATGCATTTCAAGGCCAATATGGGCCATTCTGCATAACTGATTCATAGGCTTCCTGAATTGATGCAAATTAAAAATGTCCAATAGTTATACGTAAACTGTACATATTAAGCAAAAACATCCAACATTGATTTCACCATTTCTAGAGGTGGAATCAGTGTTTCATGAGTTCTTGTTATTTATTAATACCACTGCTAAAAAATTTGAGCTCAGTAATAACTAAAATGATCGACTTCACCTTTCAGCCATTAAGTTTTGTTATAACTGCCTAATGTGTTGAACTTGGAATACTATCATTTTTCTGTTGCTAGGTACTTGCTGATTTTGAGCAACTAATTTTTTAATCATTCATTTTATTCATGGAAGAAACAGAGTTGACTGAATCTTTACCATAAAAGATGTTTTTTGCTCTTGGAATTCTTTAAATTCTTACCAGTTCCTCAGTATTTTTCTTGCATTGAGAAGAGGACTCAGTATTCCTTAACTGTGGACACACAATAATCTGAATATGATAATTTAACCTATTTTATCAATGTTCTTCTTTTTGTATACTCAAGGAGTGATTGCTTAGATGAAAGAATTAGAATAGAATAAAGTTCTTATTGTATAAGTAGGTATCATCTGCTATAAAGTTAAAACTGAAATCTACATCTCTGACTCTTGCCAACTTAGTAGATATCAAACACACCCCTTCTGTATGACTTACTGCTTTCCCAGTTGTTACATTATCTGCAAATTTCATCAGTTAAGTGACTTTTTTTTCCAGGTTTTTAACAGAAATATTAACATTGTGAAGCTGACAAAACAGTATCTCCAAGAGTCCACTGCAAAAGTCACTCTTGAGCAGTGATTTTTTTGTGTATACATACTTTGGGAAACCTAGCTGCTAGATAATTTGGAATCATTCTGTATGTGCCATGTTAATTTCATATCAGCTGAGTTTTTAAACAAACTGTTACATAGTACCAAACAAAACACCTTTCAAAGTTCCAAACATATAGAATAATAGAATAGTTAGGGTTGGAAAGGACCTTAAGATCATCTAGATCCAACCCCCTGCCATGGGCAGAGACACCCCACACTAAACCATGTCACCCATGATGACACAATTATTTTAAGCAATCCAAAGTTTTATCACGCCAAAATATGATGTAGTTTACTCTGAAAATATTTGTGCCCACAAAACCATTTGATTACCATTAACTGTATTTCTTTCCTCTCTTTATATATGGAATCTGTAATAGCATTGCACAATGTTTGTCATGTATATGGGAGTGTTGTCAGCTGAACTGGTCTATAATTTCATAGGTCATTCTGTTTATGCTGCTCACATATTCCAGACTAGGATCTACAATTATTTTGATGTCTTTCTCTGCTTTCCAATGTGTATTAAAATCAACAATAATATAGAACATTCTCAAACAACTACCTTTTGTAAAACTACCTAGACTATATATTTGCTCACAGGACATATAGATTTTTTTTCCTTATTTCTCTTTTTGTGGTTTATTTATGATTATAAATATCAAGGTATCTCTGGAAATTAAATCTCCTTTCTAAAAACTGTGGTATAATTCTTGCCCATTAAAGTGATGTAACAATGCAGGGAGAACATCTCTTTTCATTTGCTTGCTGTTAAGGAGAAAAATTTCCATCTTTCTCCTCTCCCATTTCTTTAGCTATTTTGGTATTGTAGTTGTTGGTTATTTTACTTAGATTACATGTGTATGTAAAAGAAGCAACAAATTCTGATTGTCAGAAGATTCTGGAAAATTCCACATATATTGCAAGAAAAGTGCAGCACAGCTTAAGAGCAGATCAGAAACTCCTCAAAGCTTTAAGGATTTGGGGGGAGGGAAAAACCCTGAAATTATCTTCTTGGCAGATAATAGGCTCTCCTGCTCCAGTGTTCTACCCTTGCATTTACTAATTGCAAAGTTAGCTTGTAAAAAAATCCTTTTTCATTATTTTCTGAGTGATTTATGCCTTCCCTGGGTAGATGGCAGTTTTAACTTGGGTAAGCAACCGGCTCCAGTGCAGTGATTTTTAGATTCTTCATGAATTTTGAATTTTCCCCAGCATTCTGGGTTCACTGAGTTTTATGGGCCAATAACCTGAATTTATCTCTTATGTTTAAGAAGGATGTTTTTTTCTAAATGGAGGCAAACGTATTTGTGAAGGAATCTAAGTAGTGGAACACAATTACTTTGTGTAGCAAGTCAAAGGCTGTGTTATATTCATAATTCCCTAAGCATTACTAGGGAGTGAAGTACTGTACTGTGCAATAATTTCCTAGTAGTACTTTTATTTGAAATGTTAATTTTCCTTTTTTTTTTTTATTTATTATTAACATTATCTGTTAGGAAAAGTGTGTGTTTCTGTGCCCAGATTTTGTAGGGAATTAACGCACTAAGGGCTTGATTCACTGCTGCCTCATTCCAGCTTTATGCCACCGTAGCTCCGCTGATTACAAAGCATAGCTTAAAACTGAAGTCACACAGTGCTGTAGTAAGATCTAAATGTTAATTGAAATGAGGTTCATAGAGTTTAATTCTTCTTTACTGAGCCACAACAGAGGCAAGAGGCACCTGAAGAGCTTAGGTAGCTAAATTGGGCATATGGGATGGCTACCCACAGATTTTGGGGAAAAATATTAGCTTACAATATGGAGGTTTTATGTCTCTTTTCTGATATCAAGATTTGAAAGTATTTTATACTATGAATAGACTTAAAGAGCAAAGACTAAGCATCTACATGTTATAATGTGATTAATAATGGTGAAAATAGGGGTTCTTATCTACTGTAACAGCAGATTGAACTAGAGATAATTCAGATGGCATCAAAATCTGTAATGTGGTTTTCTAAGACATCATTGCAATCCACATCCAATCCTGCAGAAGTACATGCTTCTGTACAGCCTTATCAATATACTCCATAAAATTACTAATGTGTTTAAAGGTGTAGATTGCACCCTTTGTATGGTTTTAAGCATTTCATTTCAGTGCTGCCTCAGTTCAAAATGCTGCCTTTAATCATTGTGTTCCTTAATATATGCCCCATGTGAAACAGCTACCAGAACTCTTTTCATAAAGAAACTCTGGAAAATATGAGGCTATTAGAAGCCTTCAACAAGTAGAATCAGGAATGTGCAATATAGGCTTGATCCAGTCTGTTTATCCACATTGATTATGAAGGAAATGCTATGTGACAGTATCACTTTAAATTCAATATCAATCCACCAGTGTTTCAAAAAGAATCATTTAACAATGAATAATGCTTGATTGTAGATCTCTGCAGTAAATTAGAATATCCTAATTTAATAGAGTATGATCTGTTATTTGCCAACAAACATACAGATTGCCTTATAAATCATGCAGTAGTGTGGTTATAGAATAACACTATACTGAATTATATTTCATTACTCCCTATTGAACAGTCATGTTTCTGTCATATAATGTAATTTTCTGTCTTTCAACTTAGTTTCCTAACAGAAAATACAAATTAGTCCTGAAGAAAAATATTTACCGGGGGTAGGCAATTAACTATTCATTTCAGGGAATGGCACCAAGTACGTGAAAATCATTAAAATGCTCTTTCTTTTTCATCTCACTGTATGTAGCTGTTTATGTATTTAATGAATCATAATGAGTATAAGGCCACAGCTGAGGAAATAAAAAAGAATAGGTAAGTCTATAGATTTATGTGTTCCAGAAACAAGTTTTCTGTAATGATAATTCTTGTTCACATCAATCACTGGTGCTTCAGAAAGAGGTTTCTCCTGAACTCTTCTTCTGTTAATGACTAAAAATACTGGAGGTGAAGTATATGTTTTTGTTATTGCCTTATGATTATTTATCCTGGGTGCCTTGCTTAGCATGCATGTTAAAGGATCATACATTCCCAAAATATGGAGCAGGAAAGGTTTGGATGGAGACAGGCCTTATATACTGAATAAAAATAGTGAAGAACTTATTGAGAAAGTGGGGTGGAATTAAAGAAGTAAAATAATATTACATCCAAAATATTTCCTACAGATTAGGAAAGACTTATAGAAATTTGAGGCAGCTTCCATGGTATAACTGAAAGGCTTTATCACAGAAAAATATATCCCACAATTCCAATATTGTGGGAAGGGATCATTGAACATCCTAAATAGTAACCTGGGTTGCTACAGTATTTAAGAGCATATTTTTAGCACCTCCTAATTTGAAGATATGAAGCTGATTTTGGCAAGTGCCTAATTCACATTTTGGAACACTGAGACATTGCTTTGGATGTCCCATTATCAGCTTAAATCCTTTTGAAAACATTGGCCACTCTTATGTACTTGATTTCAGTGTATGATGGAAGCTTCCTGACTGGAAGTCCCAGTAGTTTGAAATTCAACAGGTTCTTAAGGCCTCTTACATCCAGAAGAACCTCAGGCAGCCTCGTGCATGGGAGAAATGCAAAGGTGTATGTAAAAAAAACCTGCTAATCATAAAGTAAGATTCCTTGTGAATATAAGTAGCTCACATATTACAGGAGCTACAAGAACCTGCTGTTAACTGTTTCATCTTTTTGTTTCTGTAGGGGTTTCAAAATCTCCTTTCATCTTTTCAAATGGGATTCTCTAACAAGCTCACACTGTTCCTGTAGACATCATTGGGGTGTGATCCTGGGCTAAACAGGAATAATTAGAACAAACCTGAACGCTTGGGAAAAATACCCATTGACCTGTTTTGTGGTTTCTGACCTAAAGGTTTTGGTGAGAAGAAACTTTTCTTTGTGAAAGAAGAAGGAACTTCTTCACCTGTAGAAAAATAATCAACAAAAAGATAACCCAGACATAAGCTTTTCCTTTAAATTATTAACAAATTTAATGTGAGGTACTAGTCTTACCTTTACAGTTTGATGCATGTTTGTTGACGGTGCTTGCTACTGCAAGCTCCTTGATTAATCCTGAGGGAGAGGATTCGTTTCATCTTTAACAAGATCAGAGAGCATCCAGATTTGAGTCAGGAAATGATCCAACAATCCAGTTGTGGAGTTAACCTTGCTCTATTTCATTTTCTTTTCTGTTTATAGCTGGACAGTGCCACTTCTCTCATCCAGGCAGCTAAAAATCTGATGAACGCTGTGGTCCTTACAGTGAAAGCATCATATGTGGCATCTACTAAATATCAGAAGGTCTATGGTACTGCTGCAGTGAACTCACCAGTTGTATCTTGGAAGATGAAGGCCCCTGAGAAGAAACCTCTAGTAAAGAGAGAAAAACCAGAAGAATATCAGACAAGAGTGAGAAGAGGGTCCCAGAAGAAACATATTTCCCCTGTACAGGCCTTAAGTGAATTTAAAGCTATGGATTCATTCTAAACCACTAAGCTTTACCAGGAGGGTTTTATATTCTTTTTGTATGCATACCTGCCGACTTGTATGCGTCTGGCATGGGGTGGGGGGAAACCGTGTCAATTTGCATGCAACCTGAGACTATTGAAGTAACTAACTTTCTGCAATGCCAAAATTTAGGGCATTCTCTTCTGATGTGGAAAGGATTTATTCCAAGCTTCCTTTTTAAACTATAGCATTAAATTGGCCAATGAATTTGCATTATGGGGGTAAATGTGGGTTAAATAATAAATTCAAGTCTAAACCCAGAAATTTTTATGCATGCAAGAAACATTAGGTTGGCAGGTATATTAAGTGAAAAACAATGGAATTGTAATGGTAGACCATAAAGCTTGTATTGCTTCTGTTCCAGTGCAAAAATGTACTAGCCAATATGCTTAAATGTGTGGCCCAATAATTAAATGATATAACTTTTAAGTCATCTTCATTATAGTATGTGAATTTTTAAAACAGATACAAACTAATTCATCTTAAAAAGGCTTCTTTTAAACCATATTTTGTTCTTTATATTCTAGTAGTGTTATGATTGATCACATTTCAGTTAATCCCATTAATATAACCAGAGGTTTACTTTTGCCAATTGAATTCCTTATGGTGGAGTATGAAGCACAATATGGTGATTGACATTGCCTTTTATATTATGATTATTATTATGATGATGATTATTATAATATTAGTAATAGAAGACCTGGTGGTGGAATGTTTAGAGACACGGAGACTGACAGTGTGAGAATTTAGAGGCAAATATGTAGGTGTAGCTTGGATTACAGGTATCTGACACACCATTGTAACCACTAACTCAATAAACTCATTTAATCTTGGAATCCTCAATATGGCTTGTCTCTTTTAATACACAGATGTGTCCTGCATCATCGTTGATGTATGCAGTGATTAATTTTGCCTCATGCTTCCTTTTTTTCCTTTTGCACTTAGAATCAAAGAATCATAAAATAGTTAGGGTTGGAAAGGACCTTAAGATCATTTATTTCCAGCCCCTGTGCCATGGGCAGGGACACTTCACACTAGATCAAGGCTTTGTCCAACCTGGCCTTGAACACTGCTAACAACGAAGCATTTGCCACTTCTTTGGGCAACCTGTGCCAGTGTCTCACCACCCTCACAGTAAAGAACTTGTTCCTTATATCTAACCTGAGCTTCCCCTGTGTAAGTTTAAACCCATTATATTTATTTTTTTATGTTTTATTACCAGGCTAGCCAAACATGGTCAGTGGGTCAAAACCAGAATTTAAATCTAAGACCGATTTAAGCCTCAATACATAAGAGATGTATGTGTGTTTTGGGATTAGGTTAATTTGTTTAAATTAATGGCATAAAAATAGTCCAATTTATTGACTTTATAAGATTGGGATCACAGAATCTTGGAAATCTATATTGTGCCACACTATAGACTTGTATGAAGACCACAATGCAAAGAAATGCAGTATCTGCTTTTATTCTCTTTTAGCCCCAACAGTTGTCTCAACTGCAGAGATTTTATTATTGTTATGAAAAAGGTCTTGGTATATATGAAAATAAAACAATAGCCAGAATTTATATATATATATATATATATAATATATAAATATATATATATATTATATATATATATAATGAAATACTAACAAGAGAACATTCATAACCTCATAGGCGATTTGAAGCACTGTGATAAACAGTGAGGTATACTGTAAGTGACATGTACAACTCTTACAGTTTTCAAGATATATTTGGATACTTGTCTCATATACACTGATTATTCCTCAGAATAGCAAATTACCAAATTTGTTCTGTTGCCCTCCTACACAGTCTATATAAAGAAATTTACTCTCAGGCCTTTTAGAGGATTACTATTTTTGCTTTGTTTAGTTGTACTCTATAATAAAAAGGTTCTTCAATCAGAACTGGTGACTGTACACATAATGAAAATACATTGGAAGATATGGGAAAGTCCTTGAAGAGCTTTCTCTATAATGCCCTGTAGTCTGACATAGACTTGTACCAACACCTAAAAGTAATTGGGATCTTTACAAATGAAATTACAGAGGCAAAAGATGGATAGTGAGTTTAAAGGAAAAATAGCAAATAGCAGACAAATAAAATTGTCCTGGTGTGATGCATGGAAAAATTAAGATAGACAAGTGGCCACAAGTAGAAGTACTAGCCCTTCTGAAGAAGTGTTTAGATCTAAAATTATGATGAACTAACTGAACAGTTGTTTTAAAATTATGTTGCTGCTATAAGAGACATTTCAAAGTTAGAAATGTTTAGAAGAAAGCATATAGACAAAGACAGTTATGAACATGTCTTCTAGAGTATCTGATGATTAAGACTTTATGGCTAAAAAAGAAGTATGTAATAGAAGGAATCTCATATCAATCACTCAGTCAAAACAATGATGTCTGCAAAATGCCAAGCAAAATTAGAGTCTGCGAAGGTAAAACCAAGGATCATATCAGGCAACTTAGTTCATGTGAATTAGAGTCCTACTTTAGGACAGATCATTTAACTTTTGAAGAGGTCTATCTGTGCTTTAAACATCTTTATGATAGCACGATAAAATTTAGTATTCATAAATTAAAAGTAATGCATATGAAAACAAGAACCAAAAATCAATGAGAATATACTAGTTCAGTGTACTGGACATGTATTATGCATACTGTTCAATATATGGAACAGTATACATAACATGCATTACATGAGCCTAGCTCATGTAGTAAAGCCAACAGAATGTTAAGATTGTTGAGAAGAGGTTTAATAGAGCCAAAAGAAAATATTGGATGATACTATACATCAGGGATGTGCCTATGTTTGGATACCCCATACAGTTTTATCAGCTCATCTGAAAGAAGAAATGGTGTGCAGTGGAGATGTGCATGGACACACAAGGATTACTAAATCTGGAACTGCTTTTATACAAGGAGAGTCTAAATAAGGTAAGAGCCTCCAGTTTCTTCAGGGTCATCAACACTATGAGATGGCTAAATAAGGAACATGTAATCACAGGTCTTTATAATGCAAAAATTAGGTGTGACACAATGATTTATCAAACAAGTTCAATACTGTAAAAAAATACATAAGTTAATCATGGAATTCATTTTCCCCACATCACAGTTGCCACAATGATAAAAATTACACTGATTACACCAACAAAGAATTCATCCCACAGACTGTGTCTCAAAACCTTGCAGATCTTAAAGTTCTAGAAGACCTTTAAGTTCAATATAAAGTGTAGGCATAAAATAGCATGTGTGTGGTTTTTAAATGATCACTACAGCCAGTCCTTGGTTGGGGTAAAGAACTCATCACCAGCATAGTGTAATGGAGAATTGTTGGACCTTCGATCAGAAAGCCACATCTGTTTCACATGACTTGTAAGCTTGGTTCACAAGCCAAACTTACAGGTATCATACATATGCCTGTATACATAAAACCTTGAACATTTTCTCTTCAAATGACACCTACAATGCAAAAGAAGCAATTACATTGCTGTTTCGAGAAATTACAATTATCTGTTTTTAAATAACTATTTGCTTCCAGCAAATGAATGTACAGCAAGTGACTGGTTTGAAGATCAGCATGCAGGTTAGATAGGCATCCCTGAACTAGAATCATAGAATAGTTAGGGTTGGAAAGGACTTCAAGATCATCTGGTTCCCCTTAGTGAAGCCATGCTGGCTGTCACCAAGCACCTTGTTGTTTTTCATGTGCCTTAGCATGCCTTCCAGGAGAAGCTGCTCCAAGATTTTGCCAGGCGTGGAGGTGAGACTGACTGCTCTGTAATCCCCTGGGTCATCCATTTTCCCTTTCTTGAAAATGTGGGTTACATTTCCCTTTTTCCAGTTGTCAGGAACTTCACCTGACTGCCATGATTTTTCAAATATAATGGACACCATATTATTACAAAGTAATAGAGGCTCTAGATGGGATAAAGAAATGGAACCTGAGTGTAGTAAAATAAGAAGACAGAACTTCCATCTCCCTTTCTTATCCTTAATCCCCAAGCATCTCAATTACATCATTAAACTTATACATGAGTTTAAGTGCTTGGCTGCATATAAATGATAGTATTCATATGCTTATAAGCTGGGGATAAAGCTCTGCGCAGATTCACTTTGATCCCATATTTTTCTTGCTAGTGTGTCCTTAGAGTGTGAAATAACAATCAATAGTTCAGTTCTTTTACATTTTAAAAAGAGGTGAGCCAGGTGTGGAAATGCAGTGGGAAATTATCCCACAAAGACTAATGTACTGGGTGGATATTTTTGTATCTAGTGCATTGGTTTAGATCTCCACATGAAAGATGCCCAAAACAAGTTTCCTGTGTCTCTATGAGTCCTGAGTTTAATACAGAGAATGCACATTTATAGGCTTAAAATTACATTTTTACATACTAAAACATGGATTTCAGTGGGATTTTCATGCAAAAATCAAGTGAGGGTTTGGATTTTTTAAAATTAATCCCACAGTGAACCTAAACTAAAAGATTATGATGGAAATTAGGCAATGTATCTCCTTTTACTCCATTTATAAATATGCCGTCAAACAACCTTTCAGATCGGACTTGGTCTATTCGGGTTTCTTTGCCAGGCAAAGAATAAATAAGTGGTTGAAGAAGGAAGGAAGCTGAAATAGAGGAGAAGTTTTACAGTTTGAATCTCATCAGCAGTTTGTCCAGAAGAGAAAGGTCACAGCTGAAGCTTTGTGCAAGAACAAGCACCTTATCCCGTATCATCTTAGGAGTGAATTTAAGCATCTGTTTGGAAGCGGAGCACATACCAAGCTTGTTGGTGAATTGCACCTGCAGAGATCAGGAATAGTCAAGAGTCATCCTAATTTCTCAGTGAATGACCAAGTGCATCTTCAAGCAAGAGTTCACACATTTCTCCTGCTTTAGATATTTTTCCCTTTATGATTCAGTTAACACCAAGCTATGGAGAACTTGACAGCTTGATAAAAGCTGTGGGAGGTAGAAATGTATTTTTGTGCTGTAGTTATACCTTTAAAGGAATAAATATTTAATTCCTTGAGGAACGTTTCCTTCTTTTGATAATGTCAGGTTAGGTGTCATAGGTGAGTAGCTGTTACTCAGTATTAGCTTCTCCCTTTGAGTAACATTTCAAAATGCTGGTGTTATTTGGTAATTCCTTGTATAATAATGGACTTAGATGCATCTTTGCAGCAGAATGTGAAATGTTTATCCTTACCTGCTTTATCCCAGCGAACTAATGTTTCCAAAGCCTTCTAGAACATTCAGAGGCAATGACTTTGCTATAAGGATGTATTTGATCTATTACTTTTTAAACATTTCATGCAGGAATTATAAGAAAGGGTTTTTATAAGAAAGGACACTTCCAGGAGGTCATATTAAATTGTCTTATTGGCCCTGTCTTCTGACTGAACCATAGATTTGTCTGCTAATGGAGAATAAATTGAAGAAAAATCTGGTTTTTAACCTTAATTTCTCTTAATCTCTTTGATTATTTTCCTTTAACTATTTCTGGTTTTATTATTTATCCCAGGATTCACACAGATTTAAATGGCCAAGTAGCAGTCTACTCCCCAGGAAGGATGTATTGTCTTTATTTAGCTGGGGTGTCATTAGGATTTCACAAGACCTTCTGTATGGGATGCATTAAGTTTTGAATATCTCTGAAGATCCCAATGTCTGGCTTTTCAAATATATATGTATATATGCATATATATATGTATCTATATATATGTGTGTTTATATATTTTGGGGGGGACTATATGGAACTCAGGTCTGGTTCAGGTAAACCATAGGCTCCTTGTTTTCATTAGCTTGCCAGCAGCGTTACTGCCCACCATTACTCAGTGTTATCCAGCCTGATGTCTGGAACCTGCAGGAGCTAACAGAGAGCCTGCTAATTGTCATATACAATATTCATTATTAATTAGGCACTGTTCTACAACTGAGATTGTAAGGAAGATCCATTATTTGGGCCATAATTGTGAAATAAATTAAGATCACTAAACTTTGTCATAGAGCCATGTGAAGCCTATATGCATCGTGGTTTCATTTGTCCCTTAAGACAGGGTTTTAAATTTGCAGTATGCACAGCTAGGAGCTTGGAGAAGCTCTGTGGTATTTCAGTGAGCCATTTATTTGCCCTGTGAAGAAAAGCTCCTCTGTTTTTCCCTGGTGCTCATATCTAAGATGATTTGGGTGCTCACACAACTGGGTAGATTTGAGGACCAGTGGGGGAAATTTATGATCTCTCTCCACTGGCAATGATATCTCAAAAATCACAGTAGCTGAATCTCACACACTAGGGAAGGCTCTTTTCACTGGGAGCAGTTTGAACTACATATTTATGTCTGTGTGGATTGGAGGAAACCTTCGCTGCTGAGATTATGGCACGTGCTGTGTCTTCTGCATCATCTGTATTGCACGTTCAATATTAGTCACCATTCCATAGGAAGAGACTTCATATTTTCTCAATATGTGCATCTTCAAGTGTTTCTATTGCTTACAGAAATCATCTTTATTTTTCTTTTAGCTACAACAGTGACTTGTAAAATGATTAAGTGGGGAAAAAAACCCAACATACATCTCAGTACAGATTTTGCATGTACACAATATGGATGAAATTCCTGTGTGAAAGGGAAGGAATGATATAAATTCATAAATCACAAGTATTTTCTTGAGTCTTACCAGTAGGTGATATCTTGCTGGTAAATTTCTCTTTATTTCTTCATTTTCTGCTTTGACTGATCTATTTTATCTATTCTTTTTCTTCAACAAGTAAAGTTCCATCACTTCAGCACCAAGCAGCTGTAGCACAAGTGTAAATACAAGTACAAGACAGGAGAGCTCATCTAAAGGCTGGAACCATGGAAAGTCTTATGATTGAAGGGGACTTGGATAACTATTTCACCTATTAAGATTTTAAGGCTGGTATTTGAGTTTTGCACAACCAAAGGAATCACTTTTCTAATTCCTTTAATTTTAAGAGTCATGAATAGAGTTTTATATTCTGTATCTGTATGACAGTGTTGTGTGAAAATCATGATACTTTGCACTTTGAAAGCTTTCAAATTAATATCTTTGGGAAGAGGAGGAGAAAAAGCATTTGGCACTAGTGTTTCTGAAAAGGCGCTTTGGAATGAAGCCAAAAACCCCCAAATCCTGAGATAAAATACTAAATAGACAGGTATAGTCATATCAAAGCTCTGTCAAGGTCATATAAAAAAAATCCCACTTCCTTGGAAATAAGTGAAGAAAAGTGTTCAATGACTGAAGAGCAGTATTTATTTGGATGTATATGATTTGATGTTAAATTTTAAAGAATTTAAATAGAAGTAAAAATTCATGGGGTTTTTCGCATATAAAATTAAATAAACCTTAAAGAAGAAACACAAGGTTTTCATCAGTCTTCAGTGGCTCTCTCCACCTCTTTTCATTGTCCCTGGGACTTGTCATGGTCAGCAGTCAGATGAGCACATTGTGCTTGCCCAGGCTGATGTAATGTTTCCCATTGGATTTTGTGTAAATACCAAAGGTCCTCAGAGTAGTGTTTGGACAGGTACCAGCATCACTGCTATGAGTCTGCTGTAGGAGTTTATTGCTGGACCAACCTTATTAAATATAGATATAAACAGCCTTGATTTCTGTAGTTGGCATGTGGCTGTGCAGGGTCAGGACAAGGTAAGTCGATGCCTTTAACCAGTGTAGGGCACAGCATGGCTCAGTCTGTGATCCACAAACAGGGCAAATACATTCAAGGAGAAAAGAAAAGCTTTTTTAGGAAAAGTCTGAAAATACTTTTATACATTATTGTATATATATATTATTATCTATATATAATATGTATATATTATTATCTATATATAATATGTATATATTATTAAATATATACAATTATACAAATTCCAAGACTCACAAAGCCCTCAACCACAATGGTATGCTGAGAAAAAGTTAATGGAGACTCCCACTAACCCCCATCACCAGTTGACAGTAAGAAAAGCAAAGCTGTCAAATATTAATCTAAATCTACACCCACAAAGATATTCACATGTAAACTTGTAATCTGTGTTAATTTGTTCAACATATTTCAGCAGTGTAAACAGCATCTCATTGCACTGTCGTGGGTTGCATTTTCAGACACACGTTGTTACTACATCTTCACCATCAATTTCCTCCTGTAATTTTTGTTACCTAGTGTGATTTCTAAGAATCTTAAAAGAAAATCATTTGTGGTATTTTCTTTTTCCTGTCAAGCATAAATCTAAAAAGAAAGCAAAAAAACAAAAACAAAATAAAAAAAACCAAACCCCCTCTTCTACACCTCTATACAAATTTAGTAGTCTCTTGATTCTTCCAGATATCAGATCTGTACTATATCATAAACCCAACACACAACACCTGCAATTCACCTCCTTAAAGGGCTCTGTGGTCACCATCTTCCAAAGTCAAACTATTTTAAGTTTTCAAGATAGAAATATTGTGGATTACGGGAAATTTTCAAGTCCAGGTCTGAAATTCCATGGTACATGTAAACTGACTTCACAGATAAAGATGTTTACATTAGGGCCAGGCTGAATCTAGGTTAAAATATAAGTTAGATTGAGGAAACAGTGGTCTGACTCACGTTCCCAGGTCATGTAGCTGTGTATAGCTAGTTACAATGGTTTTTAAGTTCTTTCTCTCAGCTACAAAAAGATAAGGCAGAAAGTTGCTTCCAGACTGTAAAAGACTGACATTTCCCTCCATTTCAGAAGCTTCTGCTTTGGTTTAATGAAGATGTGAAGAAATCACTCCTTAAATGACTTTTTTTTTCTCCTTAATCTCCTTCTCAAATGCTTTTCAGACTTAAAGAAAAAATTACTAGGGCAGTTCAAAAGCCTGTTAATTTATACTGTTCTTACTGCCAAAAACATCTGACTGGGAATATGGTTTGTTAATTGACCTTAAAATTGACCTGTAGAGCATCATGTGTTGGGCATACTAAGTTGTCTCATGATAATGTCCTCCTCATCAAGGCTTATTGCTCTAGTGCAGCTCATTAGGAAATGAAGACATCAATTAAACTTGAAAAGAGAAATGGAAATGCTGAAGTTGATGTGGGAATGTCTCAGAGTATCTTGCATGCTGCAGAGGGTAAGTTGGGCTTTTCTTCCTGATGCCTTGGCTAAGAGATGCATTTATTTAGGAGTTACACCTCCCTTTAACTGCTTCCTCTGAGGCTGTCCTGGTAAAAGTGAACTTAGTTGAATGAAAGGTGTTTCCCATCTGAGAGTATGTGGTAAAGGTTTGCCTATTGGCAAGGGAGAGTTTCACATTTACCTATTTGGTATGTGTACTGGTTTCTGTAAAGGTGTTGGTAAGGGCTTTAGGGGCTCGTTGTCAGGTTGTTGAATACAGCTGAGCTGGAAAGCAGACTATCATCTGTGGTAAGGCAAAGGTTACTTGTGGTAGGTAACCTGTACTCAGCATTTTGATGGGAAACAGTGGACTAACAACTCATTCAAAGGTGGTTTTTATTTGTTCTTGATTAACCATTTCAGATTGATGATACTTATTTTTTCTTTTAGGATGTGTTTTATTTGGGAATTCTTTTCTATCTTATTAATTCAGTTATACAGGACTACTTGCTTTTTAATTTTGTGCTTTTGTATTCCAATTCCCAAGCCATGGGATATTAGGTTTGCATTCAAGCTACCAAAAGCTCTGTTTTTGCTTAAACAAATACTAAATTACTGATGATTTTATGGGTTTAAAACTCTCTAGCGTTGCATCTCAAGTATCTCTGCTGTGACTTCTTTTCTTCCCCTTTTCAGCATTTTGTGGTCAAGAGAGTGCATCATTATTTAAGTTAACCTGATTGAGTGGGCATCTTATAATGCCCCTCTCTGATAGCATCAGGAAGCTTTTTCAACAGCCTGGGATGGAGGAAATGTTGTTGTCAAACAGCTTTATCCTTTATCACACATTTCTGAAGGAGGAAGCTTAGACCAAGTGCCTCTATAATACAAAGGTTTCAATAACACAGGAAATTCTTGTGGATCTTCATCATGCACTATTCATATGGGTCCATGCTCCAGCTTAGTTTCTCTTTATTGTCTGTGTGATTTTCAGAGATTGTGTCTATCTTGTGTCATAGAGCATGACTTGGAAATAACCAAACTGGTTGTGCCTGAGTTGCATTTGAAACCAGAAGAGGTATAACTTGCATCACAGCCATATTCTGTGCATGTAAAACCCTGATAAACACCAACTGAAACACCCAAGATAATCAGGGTTTCAATGCAAAAAAGCCATATGTTTTCTCTGTAGCAATCTTTACAAATGAGATCAAAACAACTGTGAAACTCAAGTTTTATTCCCATTCTGGAGCCTGATTTCTTCCTTTCTCTGGGGAGGATCTTCTTCTCCCTACCACTTTTCCCAGCATTCCTCTGCCTATTTAAAGCTGCCTTGAGAGTCTCTGCCCCACATTCTGATGTAAGGTGAAGATATGCCCTCCATCACAGGAATGTGAGTAATGATTGCCCAAAGCAGGGCTATCCCAGGCCATCTTCAAAGTGTTATTTGTCAGAAGCAAAATGTTCTTTCTGGATTATACTCTCTGTGATGATTACATTGAGAAAAGGGCTAATAGCTTTCTCTGTATTATCTTGTTATAATGCACTCAGCAGTGACCCTGGAGACCCTCTTTGCTAAACCACCTTATTCAGTTTTCTGCTTGGGTACCTGTGAGTATCTTGGTTGGGATATCCCAGGAAAATAACTAAGAGACTGTGGGCCAGCAGCATAAAGTCAGAAGAGGGGAGCCTACTATTCTTTGCAGCAGTTCCATATATTTTTGGGATACCCTTTTTTTCCCAGCTACTTCAAGCTTCATACTGGATTGTGTTTAGCATCACTTTGGCTCTGTTGGTTTTTCAGGAGTTTGGATTAGTCCTTTTTGCGCATGTTTGATGTCCTATCAAGGTGCAATTTATCTAAACAGGCTTTGATGAGAAAGATTAGTTTTCTGTGTTTTATGTGACAGGGATGTGTGTGCCCTACTGAACTGAAATTGTGCATTGCAAGGCACAGTTCTTACTGTGGGAAGCTACTACTCTTAGCAAAAGGTTCCTTTGCCTGCAAATCTTTTTTTTTAGGCTTTTAATCTCTCATAAAGACAGAGACTTTGAGGTGCTGGTATATTTGCAACAGACATTGATTGGCTCCATTTCTAGGCTTGTGCCTTTGTAAGAAACATAAAAATTGCTTGTGGTCTGCAGTATAGAGATGTGTATGCTGAATAATAAAAAACTGTTGGGTTGTTTCATGCAAGTAGGACATAAAAGATGGTATTGAGGCATTTAACATAATTATTTGTGTTGGGTTGGATTTGGCAGTGCAACTAAGCTTTCATAAAGTATAAATGCAAGTCTGGCAGACATTGGCTGTGGGATGGAGGTAGAGACGAAAACCAGACCATTATTGAAAAGTATGTGTGGGAGATAAGGTTATCTGATCCTTCAAAATACTCAAAGTTTCTATTCTAAATGGAGGTGTTTTGAGTTGCCTTTTGTGATCAAGTTTGATGTTGACGTTTTTCATGCTGCCTGGTTTGTGTGTTCAGAATAAATCCATGACTGCAGTGCATAGAGCACTAGAGTTGGCTGAGCAGGTTACTACCAGAAGCAGATTGTGTTTAAACAAACCTTCACTGGGATTCATGCTATTAACGTGTTTGCTTTGTTTTTATTCTTACTTGTGTCTGCTTGTCTCATTAACCTGCATGTTCTGACTGTATGTCTATATGAGGCCACTTGAGCATAGGAGCTCTCTGCCTCAGGAAGCTTCAGAAAACAATATAAATTTGACTACAAATGATCAAGAAATTGCAAAAGACACACTTCTGATGTCATACATATATATCAAGGAATAGGAACTTAAGAAATGTGCTATGTAAAATCTCTCCACAATTAATTCTATATTAAAATCCATACCCTGGCAGATCAGGCACCAGTAAAGAATGGCTGATAGTAAAGCAATGGGTCATATCACCAAGGTCACAGCCCCTTGTGAAGAATTTTATCAGATTATATTAATCTTATTTGAAATTGTCACGAACATCCTTTATTCTAATTATCTTTGCCTGAGGTTCTGTTAAGAAAACATGTATCTTTTAGTACTATAAATGTTACATAACTGTGGATTCTTGTCCTGTGCATTGACATTAAAGTGGTTTTATATCCCTTATGTATACAAATTAAACAAGATAATTCAAAATACCCTACCTTTAGCATAAATTGCCTATAATTGTTTTGGCACAATGACCCATGGGTCATAAGTCATCTTAGCTTATAATATGTTGGTACTGAATAAAAATCTTGCTCTTATATATCTATTTTCTTTAACAGCAGTGAATTGAACCAGACTTAAATTTGCACTGGCAAGGGCACCTTTTCCATGAGCAGTGTTTTTTGGTTTGTTTTACTTTAAAGAAGGGAATACTCCTTTCTTTACTTTAACCAATTTAATATCAATCAGTGACAACTCATTACCTTTTTGAAATCCTGTTCCAGTTTTAATGTTGGTTTGGGGTTTTTTAATAAAATTTCAAATGCTAACCCAGCATTTCCTTCACCATCTTTCGTGGGCAGCTCTGGCAGGGCCTGGCCCCTGGAGCTTGGCTTCTTGCTCTTATGGGCAGAAAACTGGGTTATAAGTTTAAGTAACCTAGTGACTAATCCATATTATGCAAGTGTCCAAAGAAGCACCAGAGCAAGGAGGTGGGAAGCTGTTGGGTAGGAATAGCTAAAGGATTGTTTAGCACCATGGCAGGGATCTCTGGCGTGCAGAACACGATCAAAATACTTGACCTGCATTTTCTTTCTGGCAACATATTCCGCAGCTCTCTTTAGAAAGATCACCAACACCATGAGTCTTGTGCCTTTGAAATGCTCCATATGGAAAACAACATGAGGCATAAATCAGCCCAGTTGTGCTCCTCTCCAGGGGAAAGGGCTAACTACTGATATTTAACCTGACAGTATCATACCCGGATTCATCTATGCAGTTTTGTATATATATTTATCACAATTTGTAAACTTGTACATCTATACAATTTTATGAGACTTCTCTCGATGCAGGTAGGATCAGGAATATGGTCTCTTATTTAGACAGCTTTGGTTTTAGTAGCAGGCTATTTGAGTCAGTGAATTCAGATAAACTAAAAAAGGCCCCAGCATTAAACAACCTCAAGTTTCTGGTGAACTTCTGAGATACACAAACAGCAGGAGACTGTATTTATTTGATGAGGTCTCTCTAAGAATTCTACTAAGATCCTAAGAAACCATCTTATGCAAACACCAGGAGAACATTTAATCAATAATTGATGGCTGAGGGTTTAATGTTCGCTACAGTTGTCCTCATGCGTGTATCTTCATTATTGCACTCTTAACCAAGAATACTGCTTTTATTCAAAGAGGCCTTGCTGCAGTCATTAAAACTAACTCTCCACAAGCATAAGGCACATGCTGTCTCTGATCATAAAACTAAGAAGGAAATCTGAGAACCATGTTACGAAAGAGCAGGTGTCTGTGCTACAGTTGTGAGTATTTCAGAATAACTCATGAAACACAGAGCACCTTGACATCAACAGAGTTAAATCTCAAGTAGGGAAAAAGTGCAGATAGGCAGAGGAAATTAACTCTAGAAACAGTCAGGTTTCTGTATTTTATCACATTTCAGAGCAAATTGAGGAGTCCCTCGCCAGTCTTCGTGCTTCCAGGGCAGTTAAAGAAGACTTCTGATGCTCCATGCAAGAAACAGACATTGGCAATTCTGGTCTCTGTGTCATGATCCCTGGCCCACATCGTGCAGAGCCTGGTTATTAGCTTTTTTCAGGGAAGATAAGGTATTATTCAAATGTTGCACCACATCAACACCTCTGCCATAGAAATAAAGAATATTTTTCCAATAAGATTCTAAACTACCGGTGAATGTTTCAGTTTTTAGTATATATCCAATGCTTGAAAGATTTCTGTGCTCCATAACTTTATAGTAGGAAAGGCAGTACTATAAATGAGAGGAAACCTCTTTATTTTGATGCTCTATCCTTATGCAAAATCCTCTCTCTCTCGTCAGTTCCACCTTAAAATAAATAGAAGTAAAGAGTAACGATTAAAAGATACTGCTTGCTTTGAATTGCATCCCTTTCAAGCTGACATGGCTAAGAAACTGTCAGTATTTATTTTGAGGGAAAAAATACTTATTACATTATTTCATAAATTTTTTTGAGCATTTCATTTGCAGAAAAAAAAATAAAAATCCAATAAGTAGTTTCCCAAAATACCAAATCTATTTCCACTCTCAGTAAGAAAAATCTATACTGAGGCATTGAAGGATTACAGTGAGCAACTGATCTTCCTGCTGTCAGATCTTAAATCAAACAAGGCTTTCTATGGGAACTAAATAAGTAAAAATAAAAAGGAACTTTTTCTGTAGAAGAGAAATTTTAACAATATGTTTCCAACTAGTTCTGTTTTGAAGAGAATCAGAGGCTTTTCCACAAAGCGAATCTGCATCCGATTTAAGCCAGAATAGCCACACTGACATCAAAAGTTAATCTCTTTAAGATCTTATAAGTTATTACCTGGTAGGATTTTAACAACATGATGGTTTACTGCATTTTTCACTTGTAGAATTATAAGCAGGATTCATCAGGGTCTGCATACTGGAGCAGCTCCTCAATATATGCCTGTAAAAGACCCACTTTTTGGATGCAGGACATTTTGCCAAAGTATAGCCTGGAGGGTTGACCTGTTCTGCACTCTGTGCTTATGGACTGGTTGATAAAACAAAAAATCACCTGGATTAGTTCTGTTCCATATGAAGATAAAGGCAGGGAAAAAAGTACTGCTTTTCTCTGGTTAAGCACAGTGTCAGTCTCCTTGGAAGGTGTGTTTTCTCTCCACTGTCTAGAGTCAAATCCACGCTTGATCTTGCTTTGCTTGTGACCAGTGGGTAACTCTGAGGATGACTGCCCAGCATGAGCTGTGTTCCCTTTACCATGTAAAAGGAGCACTGCAGTATGCCATTGGTGTCAGTAACACAAATGGCTTCTGGAGGAGTTTTACATAGTAAAGCATAGCTTTTGTAGAGATGCTCACATTGGCTCTGTGGAAATTAAGATGGATCATAGGCCAGATTAGACAGGGCTTTGACCAACCTGGTCTAGTGGAAAGTGTCCCTGCCCATGGCAGGGGGGTGAAACTAGATGATCTTTAAAGTCATTTCCAATCCAAATAGTGCTGTGATTCTATGAACAAAAATAAGAACAGCCTTCTATTAGAGCACATCCTTTTTTTACAGTTGCATTTCAGCACAGAGATAGGCTATTGGCTGGCTGTTTTCAACATGTTAAATATTCTTCTTGTGAGAAAGTATTCTGATTTTTTTAACCCAAATGGTATGTGATCCCATGAGAAACATCTCATAGAAATCTTCTTGTGTAAAACTGACACCATAAAATTTTACAATCAACCGAATATGCAATTTCATGAAAGAAGGTATCAAATTAGCTTGATAGGATCTGCTTTCAGAAGAAATTGTAAATTATTGTGCCTTCCTTTAGGTCTTTATCTGTTATATCCTGTGTCAACCATTATTTTCCTCAGAACCAATGTCAGGCTGATGTGCCTGTAATTACTTGGTTTATCTAAATACTGACACAATCTCCAATTGACGAATGTGGATGCATGGCATGTAGGATTGTTGCATTTTCAGATTTATTTTATCAGAGATTGAAATCACACACATTCATCTACCCTAATGTGGATGTGTAAATCTTGCAGTCAAAGATGACACTGCTAGGTACAGCTGAGCTTCAGTTCATTACATCCTAACATATAATCATGAAATATGTGAAATTAACTCAGAAATGCCTATTTCTCACTATTGGATATAAAGGCAGTTTAAAATCATTTGCTCATAGGTGCCCACCCTGTCAACTTCACATATTAAATATTGTTTAAAGAAGGTAAATGGGACAATGCAAGAATACCAAAGGCTGTCAGCTGAGCAATGTTTCTTAGGGTGATGTGTGATTAGTAAGTGTCAAGGAGGACATGGCAATGTACACATGTATGCATACAAAACATAGCTAACAGCACATCTTTAACATTGCAAAATTAGGCAAGACTCAAAGCTAAGATGTCTATCTATCTGCTACCTGTACAGTTGTTTTTTTGTTCCCTGGTGGGTCTATAGTAGGATACAACCTTGAATTACTTAAGCACAGACAACTTTTTTTCACACAAGATCATGTCTTATTCTACATGTATGATGGACTCCTAAGGATATATCATGGCTGCACAGAAGAGGAGGCTCTGTCAGACTTGTTCTTCACTTCCTGTCAGATACCACACTGAGCAAGCCAAAAGATGACAGAAAGAGGAGGTAGCCTTGTGGTGAGGTTAGCTGCATGCTGCTCTGGGGAGTTAATTATATTTCAACCTCTGCCTTCAGCTTGCGTGATAGCCAGCAAGTCACTTTCATAACACTTTGCACAAATGGTCATTAATTGAGTGGCTCTCTCTCCCTGGTCTCTCACCTTGAAGACCCTAGGTGATGACTGGCAGGGGCCTGAGCTCTTGCAGGAGCAGCCAATGTCACTTAGTACTGTCCTTACAAAAAATGTGTAATAGGGATACCCCTGGCAAAATAACTTTCTAGGAGTTTCAGGCTGGCCACTCCCAATTCGTGTATGGATTTGATTTTAATCTCTTTGTGCTTTGGCTGCCCATTGGTAGGATGGCGATATTGTTGCCTTCTAGCAAGGGCAACTTAGTATTTGCTAAGTACTTGGTTTCTATAGTGATGAGCTTCCTAGAAAGTTTGGGAAGAAATTAATAACTATGTTTTTTAAGCTGGCGTTAACTAGGGCAGAGTAAATAAATGAAGAGTCAATAAACTAAAAGATGAGAGTATCAAGTTGTAGCTGATTAAGTAAGTGTTGTTCTTGTTGTGTGAACGAGGTGTGAAACAAAACCAATTAGCTATCTATCTTGAGCCCCAAGTAATCAGATAAGTGTAAAATTGGGGCATTTTTTTCTATGGAGTTTTCTCATGAAAGTTTTCTTTAAAACTTTTTTTACTCTGTGAACATAAATTTCCTATAATTAGAAAATTATTAAATTGCCCTCTTACATCTGGAAAAGGAAGAAAAAATGGACAAAGCATTTTACTCAAAAAAACCAAGCTTTAAACTCTTTGAACAGTGGAAGGAGACAATGACCAAATCTAAGTTTTTGTATATTTTATTGTGCAGAATTCCACGAAACCTCAAAGCAGAACATCAATGCAGACACATAGTTTATGTATCAATATCTGTGTAAAGCTGACCACCTAAGCTGACCACCTGACTTTCTGTCCCTAAGAAATACAAGTTTCTGTGTCATGTCATTCTCTTGATGTGGCAAGGAACAAGGCTGAGTCAGTAATAATAGAGGTGAAAGATTTTCCTTATGATAGACTACTGGAATTTACATTGAGAAATGTAAAGAAGGAAGATAGACTTCAGGTCTCCGATGTTTCATATAGTCAATGTACCTGTGAAAATAACCCTGTCCTACAATAGCTGCAAATGCTCATTATGGTCTGAAGTTTTTTAACTAAAACAAAACTGGTTTGAAAATGCTTCAGGGGTAAGAGCTTTGATTCTAATATAACACTTCCAATCAGTGGAATTTTAGCTTTAAAAAGGGGGGGGGGTGGCAGGAGGGAGTAAGACATGGAAGAGAAATAAGAACAATTGTCTCTGTTTTACAGACAGAGAATTGAGGGCATTTACATTACAGACAACAGAGACTGATGTATCATAAAATGACGATTCCACAGTATCATGGATCATAAAGGTAGAACAAAGAAATTAATCTTCATTGCTCAATTAAATAAACTAGGAATTGTTAAAATATACAATAAATCAGACCTTCTGCTTGTGCCACATAAACCATCAGTCTTCAGTGCAATATCTACCTGCAAAAAAAAGATTGAATACCATTCATTATCATACTTCACAGTGCTGCTTGAAAATGTTCTATTGAACACTTCTTTTTTTTAAAAAAAAGATTGTTTTCAGGAATCTGACAAAAGGAGAGTTTGTGGGTTTGGTTTTTTTTTGGTAGTGAGAATTATCAAGTTGGGTTTTTTCAGCTTTTAGAAGAGAATTTACATATTGCAAACAGGCGCATCTAAACTAGTTAAAGTGGAAAAGTACTAATTTATTCAATCCCCATCCCTTAAAACAATTCTATTTATGTGCTGATTATAAACAAAAATATTTATTTCTTTTAACAAAATTTAGACTGAAGTGTAATTTTCCTATTGAGGATGGAGAGTATCCTGTACAAGAGCCATCTTTCTTTTTCATTGACCCTAAGACTAAGCAAATTACTTGTATAAGGCAAAAGGTTGAGTGTAGATTCTACCATCTTTAGCCCGAGAAGCACAAGGCATTATGTGAGGGGTTAAAAACATTGCTCAGCAGGAGCAAAGGTTGCAGAAGCTGCTCACTAACAGAGATACCGTGAAATGTCATGACTAATTGGAAAAGCGACTCTGAAATCAGCATTTGCTGAATGGTTTAATAAAATCAGCGTGGTATGAAGAAAATAACAGCAATTACCGTGTTACATAACTCCCAGGAAACATCTATCAGACATCACAGACTAGCTGAAGATGTATAATTTAGCATTCCCTTTCCTCAGAACTGCTTGTTCTTGCTCAATATGGTCTCTTTCCACCATATCCCCCATCTGCTCCACCCCCGCTTCCTATTCTGTCTGATTGCTTGTACACTTCTTTATTTTTTATTACTTGTATTCATTTTAAGGAATCAATATCACTTCTGCAGTTGAATCTTCAAACTGCTGAAAAGCTGATCCCAGCTCCCATTAATTTCAACTCACTGGTTTCAGTTTAATCTACCAGTTTATCTATCCAGGCTCTGATACTTCTGCCTACCAGTGCTGGCCATGTCCAGGTTTTGCTTGTGTGTTGACAGGAAAATTTCACAGAGGAATCCCTTCCCAGTAGTTCTGCTTTTAATTTCCCATGCTGACTCTTAGTTCATTGGGGATCATGGGAGTGGAATGTCCCAGTTGAGAAACACTGAAGGAGAACGGCTGGGAGACACCAATGTGCTTTTGGGTTAAATCCCCCCGAGCAGGATAGTTCTAATGTTACTTCTTTTTTAGATTATTGTATTTCTTGGGCTATGCCAGTTTAAATTAGTGGTGGTTATGGTCAGGATCTGGACGTGAGATGTGTTGGATACCTGAAGAGAACTTACGAAGACTTAGCCAAGTCTTCAATGCCTTTCGTAACTCATCATCAGTGTGAAGAACTGCAGAGGGTTCTGAGCACCTCTCTGAGATGCAGTTCACGTAGGTGATGTTTTCATGAGGATAAACAGTATAAAACTCCCTGATCCAACACTGTCACAGTAACACATGTGGGCAGGTAGTGTGAAGAGATGGGTACAGCAGTCAAATCCCTCATTCCCACCAATGTGCCCTTAACTCCATTAGCCCCAAACCCTCTGACTCCCCTTAGCCTTTCAGACTCTTCCAATAGCAATTCTACATCTCACAACTCCTGCCTCTGCATTTTGCAGGTCAGTTGACCATGCAAACTATCTGAAATTTAATTTCAAGGAATGGTGCTTATAAAGATGCATAAATCACCTAAGATAGGGCTGTTCAGTTTGAAAACTTAGTAATAGCTTTGCTGGCTTGAGGAGAAAATGGATTTTTAGATGAGTTTTTGATAGAATTATCTGGTGAATTTCAATACTTTCAGATGTATTCAACCCTTTTTCTAATGGCGACTGACAATCTGTGAACACATAAAGAACTCCTTGCATCGCTTCAGAGGTCCCTGTTACCAACATTTCTAATTTGAAAACGCATCGTTCTCGGACCACACTGCCTCCTCTTTAAATGTCAGCAACTTATCAGTTTCTGGCTGTTACAGGGAAGAACACCTTCTACAGTGCATGGATACAGCATGTGATAAAATAGACAGAAGCTTATAACTGCCTGGTTTTATTTTGTCAACATTTCGGATGTGTGTAAAATTACTGTAATATAAAGTGAGTTAACCACAGCCCTTAGCTGGGAGAGTGCTAAAGCAGTGACTGAAAATGAGTGACTGTCCAATAATCACAGGCAATTAAAAACAAAAAGGGAAACTTGCTTACCTAATAAATAGGTCATTTGACAAAAGGCTATTAGAGGGGAAAAAAAAACCCTGATGACTCTGACATAAGTGGAAAGGTAAAAACCATCCAGGACTAAGTGTTCAAACCTCGTCTGACAACATCACTTCCCTCAGTGGTGTCATAATTGTTTGTGCAATTTTGTGTGACAACAAAATTCCGGTTGTCTTGAAATAAGTTTTATGACCTGCTATTACAGCTTTAAGTTTCCATTAAACAGTCGCTCCTTGAATCCTCCTGCAATTTGTAGCTTGTGCTTTTTGACCACAGAAAGACCTCTTGTGGTTGTTTTCTGTCCCCTTCTACATAATCATGAAAATCTTTCACTTGTCAGTAGCAATGAAACAGGATTCAGCCTGGAGGACAAAAGATTGTTCTGCTCAGCTTTTCCTTGGAGACAAAGGAGTACATTGACGATCTGAATTCTTTAGGTGGAAAAAAAGGGGGGGAAAGAAGCCCCCATATTCTTACAAACAGGTTTTTATACATGAACTACATGAGGGCCTGTTCTTGTGAAATAAATAGAAATAGATTATATGTCTGTGTAAAACAGTTTAGCAAAACTACATCCTCTAATAAAGCTGCTGTTCAACAGGGAGTAATAAATAACATAATGGAAAGAATAAGAGACTCTGAAGAGAATATCCTCACTATGCTATGCTCATGGGCAGCTCTATGAAAAGACTTTTCCTCTTGTGAAAAGGTTTGGCTATTCTTGTGTACTGGGGAATGCAGCCCCTGCTGTTATCTCATGTTCCTTGGGGAGGTGACCAAGAAACATGTTGGCATCACTGGCACTGATTTTGCAGAGAACCTTAGCTCTTCCCAAAAACAAATCCCATGGTATTTTGGGAAAAGGAAGCTATTGATAGATTGAGATATTCTCCAAATTATTTTTGTTTTGCCTAGGAATTTAAGTCAAAGTGAAAGTATCAGGATTCATGTGCTGCATTCATTGCACAGAATACACAGTATAGGACCATATCATTTGTGTAATGTATTAGACATATTATGTCTTGATGAGGCTTCCTCTGGGGACAATGTTCAATGATTTGAGTTTATCTGGCTAAAAAGGCATTGTATGAATCTGGTGTGAGGGATAAGAGTTATCTGACCAGAGACAGACCTCTACATTGCATACATTTAGATATTTAAATTATTACAGTGAGTCACTGAAGATTCCTCTTATAGTCAAAGAAAACAAGCAACAAGCTGTAGGGTGTTGATAATTGCATCCTGAAGCAGGTGTCTACCTTTGGTCAAGCAAATCACACTTTAAGACAACTATTTTTGTCCTTTGACAAAAAAAGGGAACTGAAGTGATTTGCTTGCATGTGAAGGTATATAAAGTTAGGAGACATTAATCCTAACCTACATGCACTAGAAGTGGAGCATTAGGGAATACATAGGTAGGTGAGTAACTAACACTATTTTGTTAAGGAAAATAAGGAGGCAATCAAAATGCCTCATCTTAAATAAGAAGAAGTGGGAGAATGTAAAAAAAATCTTTATTGTGGTTCTTGACTGTAAAGATTGTTTTGAGATGAACACGAATTTTATATCAACTCTTCTACTGAAGGATAAATTAAGCTTGATGAGCACATAGATGAGTAAAGTATGTTCCATCTTGTGAGGAGCTTTTTCAAGCCTTTCCACAGCTAAGGAGGCCAGGATTAGCATTACTGCAATGGTTTTCATAAGTAAGTCCAACATTTCCTAGTGCAATATTTTCTAAACGATGAGAGGAGTGTGAAAATTAAAAAGAAGAGAGCTCTATGCCAGCATTTAAAGAGCTGCTTACTTTACCCCTCAGAAACAGCGTATGGTTCCTAGTGTGTTTCCTGTGTTTTTTATAGGACAAATATGTCTCAGTCTGCAGTCTAAGTTGGTACAGCTTTTATCTTCCCGATTTTAATCTATTCTTCTTTAACCTTTAAAGACTAAGAAGATAAATATTTTATGTTATATATAACAAATATGTACAAAAATATTTTCTTGTTCACTGCATTATTCAGTTGTATAACAGTCTCCCAACTGTCAGATAATACTGAGATGCCATTTGAAGACTGGTTGTTTGTTAAGGTTTTTGTTACTGGAAGATTATTCTGGTTATATGAAAGAGAAAAAAAAGAGTGTATTAACAAATTGTGCTGTAATGGGTTATTATCAGATTCTAAATTAGGAAGTATGAAGTTCCACTTTATTCATATAGCATGTCTGAGGCTGAAATTAGATATATGTCACAAAAAAAGAAATCAACATAGATGCAAGGAATTGTCTGAAGACTTAAAATGGATATACACATATATAATTGTTTTTGTTCTTACCTACATATATGTCATCCTTAAGAAGGAAGATGGTAGAGAGAGAGGTCATTGGTGATGGTATTGATGTTCATGTATAAAACCCGGGGTTCAACTTTCCCAAAAATTTCCTGGGTAGCTTTAGTCAAAGTCCAGCTCCCAAGGCTCTATCCATAATCTACTGTCTAACACCAAACACTGAAGTGCCCAAGCCCTGCTAGAGGTCACAAATTGAGGAACTCTTCTGCTGCATTGCTTGAAGGCACTGACAAGGCCACCCTGTAATGAGCTCATTTCCTATCTTGAGGTCTGATGAAGTCACATCACCTTCACTGGAGGAGAGGAGACAAGGTGAAGCTCTTGCTTAGCTCAGTGCTCAAGGCATTGTGGAAGAAAGGGAGTTACCTCCCTTCTGCCCTTATCTTCATGCCACTATAACCTAAACATGAGGTTAAAGACTTGAACCTTTTCCATATGACATCCAGAAATCAATGATTCATCTTACAGGGTAAGGGATGAATGTAAGAGAAAATCTTTGTAATTGCACCATAGTTTATAACTTAGTTTCCTCTTCCTGTCAGTACCTAAATGCCAAAGACTAATGATGTCTTCTGAATGAATTAGCTACTATATAAAATGTAGTAAAAGTCCTTGGAGCAGAAAACACAAATCAGAAGTTTCCAGATGAGGTCATCAACCACTGGGCTAAAGATTTAAACTCTCTCTCATTCTAACCTAATGAATCTTTAATTGTATTATATGAAATGAAACATATCCAAACAGAAGGGTTGAGGATTTCCTTACTACTTTTCACCCTGGAATAATTGGAGTCTGGTGATTAGTGCATTCTCCTGGAGAAAGATAAGGTTTTGAATCCTCTCAGAGAAAAGAGTATATCAGGCATGTATTCCTTATCCTGGCTGAGTGCACTAAGTTGTGAACTCTTAAAGAAAATTGAGGCATTTTTCTTTCTTGAGTAAGAGCAAGAGTTGAAGAATAAACTTAGCATCAAAGACTCAGGAGTCACACAACATGGAAGGGACATCTGAAGGTCATCAGGTCATCAAGACTTGCATTCTCTTGAGAACAGGCCAGCAAAATTACATCTAACTTTTAAATTAGACAACTTATTCAGGGCCTGGTTCAGGGATTTCTTCAGGGATGGAGATTTCACACTTCTCTGTGCAGATCATTCTAGTATTTGGATATCCTCATGGTGAACAAGTTTTCTCTATTTAATTGGAGTTTTCCTTGATTCAGTTTATAACCAACACCGTCAGTCTGTAGTTTTGAATATGCTTATAGTGATTCATGGGATAATTTCTAATTTACAAAATGAAACCAGTAAAAATCTTCATAATTTATTCTCTAAGCACCTAAAGTCTCCTAAAGGTTGTGATCTGAATGAGGAGACATCTGATTCATGCCTAAAGATAGATAAATGGTCATAAACTGGAAAAGTCATGTAATGAAGGCGTGCTTACCTATAGGACTACTTCTTGTTCAAGAGTACAAAGCTTACTAGGTTCCATACCATCTGGAATGAACAGTGTGCCTCATCCATTGTGATTCTTATCTACATGAATTCACACACTTTTGCATGTCATCTGCATTTATTTATCTCACAGAAGATCACAGAATGTTTCAGTATTGCGTCTGTCTCCAGACAGTGCTATCAAAATGCCAAATAAGAATGGAAAATTATTCCAGCTTTGTTTTGCATGTACTATAAACTTCATTTGGGTGCAAATAAATCCCCCAAAACACCAACCAACCAACCAGTCAAAAACAGTAACAAAAACCAAAACCAAACCAAATCACCAAAACCAACGAACAAAAACAAAAAAGCCCCAAATCCCAACCAAACAAAAAAAAGTCAAAGACTCACCAGAAACAGCTCTTTGGAATATAGAAGAGGCTGAAGACTTCTCTTGAAGTATAGAGTTGTGTGAAAGAGAGGTAAAACTTCATTAAACTGGATCAATGTGAATAAACGTCCAAACTTTTGAACTTTGCCTGTGCCAGATCTGAAGTCATATAAAGTGGAGTAGGTTGATATACTATTTACCTTTAATCTTCCTTGATGAATTCTGAAGACAGATTAGTATTAATTCTTTCTGCCCAGGATCCATTCATTTATCTATCTATCTATCTAGTTATTTATTTAAATTAACATTGTTGAGGTTACTTTGGAAATTAATCTTTCTGGTGACTTGATCATCAGTGTCTTTTTCAGATCATTCATTATCATAGCATCTAACCTGCCCCTTTCCAAACACCCATCCAAACTGTTTTAAGTTAATAAAAAATGCATTTGCAAAATCTTAAGAAACATCGAATAGATGTTAATAGCACATAAAGCATTTAATACTCTTCTAGTCTGAAGAATTATCTGTAGAGAATGACTTCACAAACAATATTTTAATTGGTTTGGGCTAGTTTTACACAGTTTGTTGAAAGGAGTAAACATTTTCTTAAGATAAAATTTAGTCACTTTATTTATCATACTTATCATAGAATCATAGACTCATAGAACAGTTAGGGTTGGAAAGGACCTTAAGATCATCTAGTTCCAGCCCTCCTGCCATGGGCAGGAACACCTCACATTAAAACCTCACTCTATGTATTATTAATGATTTACATTCATATATTGGTTTCCAAACATGCAAAACAAGGCTTCCTCACTATCAACAATCTGACAGAAGATAGAATCATAAGTCCTTTAGGTTGGAAAAGACTTAGATTATCAAATCTAACCATCAGCTCAGGACTGCCAAGGCCACCACTAAACCATATCATTAAGGGCTTTATCTGTGCAGTTTTTGCCCTCTTCTAGGGATGGTGATTCCACCACTTCCCTGGGCAGCCTGTTTCAATGCTTGACAACACTTCTGGTGAAGAAATAGTTCCTAATATCCAATCCAAACCTCCTTTGGTGCAGCTTGAGGCCGTTTCCTCTTGTCCGATCCCCTGTTCCTTGGTAGCAGAGCCCAGCCCCTCCTGGCTCCATCCTCCTCTCATGCAGTTGTAGGGAGCTTTCTCTTCTCCAGACTGACCCCCCCCCAGGTCCCTCAGCTGTTCCCCATCTCTCTTGTGCTCCAGGCCCTGCACCAGCTCCAGTGCCCTTCTCTGGCCCCACTCCATCACCTCAATGTCTTTCTTGTAGTGAAGGGCCCAGAGCTGAACACGGGATTTCAGGTGCAGCCTCAGCAGTGCCCAGCACAGGGGGACAATCACTGCCCTGGTCCTGCTGCCGCACCATTGCTGATACAGGCCAGGATGCTGCAAATCTGTGCGTAGATATATGAAAATCTGCATGTTGCCAATAATACCTCAAAAGAAATAAACAGAGCATGGCCAGAAAATTCACAAGAGCCGAGACACATTCATGTACTGTAAGAGCTGCATTTGTCTTTCTGCTCCATTTTCTATGCCTTTGTTTTTGTATTAGAAAGCTATGGGGATAGTCTTCACAGTCTGTGCAGTAACTGTCATCACTGTTTCTCTGGTCTTGATTGAGGACTCCAGGTGCAACTGCCACATGATTGCTAACATAAAAACAACATAAGAAGACTATCAAAAGCAGTAAGCAGGTGGAACAAACCCAGAAACTGATTTTATACTGTCCAAAATGGCCATGTTTCAAAATGAAACATCGGGGTGGGGGAGAAATGCAGCACAAATGTTACTTGGAAAAAAAATACAATAATCTTGTTTAATCCTAAATCATTGTTGCAATCAATTCAATTTTGTAGGTAAGCTCCCATGACACATCTATTCCTTGAGCTAACAAGAGACAGAGCTGAAATATCAACAGCCCCAACAGGAGACCAAATTTTCTCATATGATGAAAATCTCTGCTTGGAGAGGTTTCAGATCTGCGTGATCAGTGTGAAATTGAAATTACTCCAAGTGGTTTTGATGAGTGACTGTCTTCACAGATGAACTGTTTGATGTCAATGCAAGAAAGGAAACTGGGTGATATGAGAGCAAATGAAAGATTTTGGGGGTGGAAAATGTAAGAAAAATTCAGAAGGGTTTTTTTTCACTAATCACCATGAAAATATGTGCTAGTATAAAAAAAGGAGAAAAGGAAAAATGTAATAAGACCAGAAAGGTGAGCAGGGTTAGGCAGATATACAGGGTTTATTCTTTGCACAACAAAAGAAGAAATGAACAACAGCAAAAGATAATGTTCAACATCACATCAATAGATGAAATATGTGCGTATCAACTGAATCCTTCATTTTGAATTAAAGGAGTATTATATTAAAATAAAAGAGATCTCATGCACTTTCTGTAACTTATAATAAAGTTTCTGCCTTTAGGAGGGATGAGACCTTTTAATCTTCCGAGGCATTCATACTGACAAATAAGCCAACCCATTTACATTAGCCAACTTGTTCATCTCCTTATTAATTTGCGTCACTAGCGGCTCTGACTGAAATTGAGCCATTCTGAAATCAGGAGATGGTGTGGTGCAAGGTGACACATGATCCTACTTTCCTCTTGCTGTGGATAATACCTATTGCACTGTCATTAACCCTTCGCTCTCTTCCACGGGTAGTCTGACTTATCATGGGGAAGCTTGACATTTTAGTGCAAAATTCAGTGTATTTGATGTCTAGGGAAACTCCAGTCTCACACTCTGAATTCAGGTACAAGTATATGTACATAGGGTGAACTTTTTAACATCATACTTAAGATTTCCTAAGACAAGCCTTTCAGTTTTCAGTGTTGCTTATCACTGTAGTACATTGCATTCTCTCTAGTCTTTACAATGTAAGGTCACAGAATACTGGAAACATGCAATATATCTTCTGTTGTTTATGTATAATTTTCATCTCGATTTCACAATATAATACATGTTCTTTCTCTAAGATGGTATTGCCTACTGGGTTGTAAAATGACAAAATGACTTTAAATACTGCTAATCACACTTTAAGGGCAACTAATGAAGAGATTTTAGACCTTGCTGAAGAGCTATGCACAGTTTTGCCATTTGGCAAGCAGAGCTGCATGCAAATTGTGAACTTCAGGTGCTCAAAACCTTGGTCCTTGCTTCATCCTTGCTATGGAACATAGGAAACTGCCAGCTTCCACTTGGCATGGCTTAGTTCTTCTTACATGCTCACTCAGGTTGGCTTAGCTCCAGTAGATAAAGTATTGGCAAGATGGAATCAACACTTGATGTGGATGGGTTTTAAAATACTGATTTTTATGTTGTCCACCCTCTGTAAATAAATAAATAAATAAATAGATAGAATTCCATTGCTGATGTAGGTACAAGCAGTACAAGGCTACTTAATGCTTTTTCTTTGTTCCTTTATCACTGTGCATGTGACTTAGTAAGAAACCCTAACCTATTCTCATAAGGCCTGGAGTAAAATTGCTGTGCAGCTTAGTCACAGGGTGGAAGTGCACTTGAGGAGGCCTGGGACATGGGAATTTTTAAATTAATTTGGGAAAGTAGGTGTTTTGTAGCTATTTGTTTTGGAAAATGGTTACCCAAGACAAATCTAACTAGAGTATTCTTGCTTGAAAGAAAATACCCAGGTCCGATTCTTAAGGTTATGGGCTTTGAATGACTCGTTCCAAAGCAGTTTATCTTTGACACTGCTTGTGTTTTGTGTTATATAATTATACATGTTATATAATTATACAATAATTATGTCTTCTCCTTTGAAGATAATTTTTTGTTGGTAGTGTTTGTTGTTGATAGTTTTTTTCTGGAAGTCAGGCTGTAAAGGAAATTTAACTTTTTTCCTTCTGCTACACATGCAAAGGGAACCAGCAACCATTTGATCTCCCTTAAGTATGTTGCATAAACTGGGGAATATTGGAACGTGTAATTCTCTCTTTAAAAATCACCTTTGAATCAAGATTTACCTGTTCAGCTTTCAGGGATGCTTTAACTCCTGGATAATTACTGGTAGATCTTAGAAGAAGGCTGAATGGAACCTGCTGAATGAATCCTTGGTTTCTATTTACTGGTCTCTGCAGTTGCAGCGAAATCAAGAGATTATTGAAATAAATTACTGAATGAGTATACACAGAATCAGCGACTGTTTTTTTTTACCCAGGGTAAACCAAATAACGCTTCTGTTGGCTGCAGATAAGCGCTTGGAACAAATGTCACATTACACTTTTCATTCTCTTAGATGTACTTACAGGGCCACCTAGCTTAGCTTGTGACTGGCAATGACAGTCTGAGACTGGCTGCGTGCACCTCATCAGCCTCTGAGGGACAATTAGGTTCATCAGAAGAAAATCCTGTTGCTAAAAGCACAGTCCAAATCACTTTGAAATAACTGGAAAAGCTGCCATAGATTTTGGATCAGGCATCCTAGTGCAAGCTGGATGTAAGAAAAGCTGCTAAATTCAGCTGGTATTCTTTTCATCCAGATAAAAGATAAGCTCCTACTCAAGCTGTGAACTCCCAGGGGGAGAAAAATGAATAGAAGAGTTGTTCAAACACAACAGGCATGATTGTGCCTGACCCTGTGTGGGTGCTGGGAAAATGGGAGATGAGTGCAAACAAGTTTCCCTCCGGAGAGCCTATTCTGGGCTAGACACTGTTGTGTTCCCTGAAAGCACGGAGCCCAGGGGCTAGCACAGAAGATAATGCCCTGAGCAGGGAAGAGGAAAGGGATGTCAGGAAGAAGAGCTGTTTACCCCAGTTGGTACATTATGAATCTTTTCAAGTGGGGCAGCTACTGCCACACACTGGGTGAGATGCTGGTATCAATAAATCTGTTCAAATTAGCACGTGCTTGAAGTTGCACATAAACTGATCTGCTTAAGGAGATTTGTTTCTGTGCTCCCAGGAAACCTTGCTGGGGTGGTACATGTTGCAACTGTGCTTTCTGCACAGGATTAGCACTGAAAAGAGATCAAGCAGTTGTGTAAATAGAAAAACCCAACTGATGAAAGCTTCACATTACGTAATCTTACATGGCCTACCAATATATACACACTAGTGTTCTGCGAGGATATATTGGCTTCTCCAGAACAAAACAAGGAGTCTCAATTAAATAGTCTCAAAATATTAAGAAAAGCAATGTGCATATTTACCATAGCAGCAATTCCCAGCTTGTCCGACTGGGTAGTGAAGCACATGAGGACTAAAGTGCAAGTGTGGAGATGCAAGTGGTAAATCCAGGCAGCAGAAGGATAGAGAGTGCAAGGACTGCTAGTTATGGAAATCTGAATGCTAAGCACTGTGATAGTTGTGGTAGGGGGCAAAAATGATGGGAAATCCATGGCTTTGAGGCTACTTAAAAAGCCTGGATTCTGGTGTATACTCAGCATCCTCCCTGCTGCAGCACCATAGGGAAAGTGTGTTCTCAAAGTATTGTTGGTTCCCATTATAAAAGGAGAGGATGACCATTTCTGCCTCATCTGGTGCAAGCAGCAAGAAGCCATTACAGCTGTTCAGAAAGGACCTGGGGAAAACACATGCACACAACAGTACCTCCGACTGTGCATCCTGTTGCTGCATTTCTGTGCTGATGTATAGAAACAAGTTCTGGATGTTTTATTGATCCAAAGGATTAGACTAAGGTTCTCAAATTTGGAATCGTATTTGTAGCAAGAGATGAGTCAGCACCATTAATATAGCGTTAGAGTTATTGGGTAAATAAAGCCAAAGAGAAGGTGGTTAGTGAACCTCGCTGACAGTGTCAATTCAAACTAGGGCAAAACATTCAGTGCCAGCGACAGTTCACAGGCTCTTTAGCAAAGACAGTTTTTCTCTGTCCAGTTGTTATATTTTTTCTTCAGACTTCAAACCTTTATAATCAACAAGAAAAGGTCGTCAATTCTGCCTGTTATGGAAAGAACATTTCCCTTTGTCACTGAAAGGGAGAAGTCAATGGGCCATTTTTTTCTGAACTGGCATAGCTCCACCAACCAATATTTTTCCAGCAATTTCAGGACCTCTGATGATTGATTCGCCCATTTAATGACAAAGCAGTAAAGTAACAAGTAGAGGATGGCAGTAAAAGCTTCTGTATACTTCTGGAATGATCTGGAAGGAGCATGATGAGAAAGTTATTATTTTATTCTCCATTTTAATCTCTTTCTGATGCTAATTCTGCTGCTCAGTGCTGACTGAATATGCAATTCATACCTGGAGCTGTGCAAAACAAAATGGTTCAACTTGTTCCAGCTGAACCCTCCAAAAAATCTGATTGTATCTAGCCTTCTTTAAACTGTTTTGTATTGATTGTGGCTGTAGTGGAAAGGAATACTTTTTCAATGTGCAAAATTTAGTAAATTTGCTCTGAGTATATCAAAATAAAATATTTTGGCCTTTCTGTAATATTCTTCATTTTTTTTCCTGCTGAAACTGTATGAGAAATATACCTTTTCAAACCTTTGGTGTTGAAAATAATCAGAATGTTTTGGAGATCACACCATTGGGCTAGAAACATATTTAAGATAAACCATTTAAAAACATTAGAAAAATTTCACTTAAATGAGTTTAAACCTGAATCCTAATAAGATTAATCTTTTTAGTGATTGGTCCATTCCTTTCTCTGCCTAATGTATAATCTTATGAAGTACTTTTCAATGCTAACAAGGCCTCTTTTTTTCTCTAACCCCAGGCCAGGGCTTAGTCAGCATCGACAGTCATTTGCCTTCAGGTCTAACTTTAAAATGCAAGGAAGAAAGCAATAAATACTGCAAAACTCCTTCTGACTCCAGCACAGCCAGATTTTCACTCTGAAATGTTGGCTCTTTATACAAGCAGAAGACTTAGTGACATTCTGCTGCATCACTAAATCCATGCAAGCAGAAGTAACTTTTGCCAAAGTGAAGAATATGAAGCTGTTACACACAGTTAAGCTTTGAGGGTTATGCCAGAATGATTCCTTGGGTCTTTCTATATCCAGCTGAAGGTGGCATCAAATTTATCTTCCCAGGCATTATACAGAAGGATAAGACTAAAATAGCAAATCTGTCTCTGAACCAAGTCTCTATTTAGCAACTAATACTCTGGCTACCTATACAAGGCGCTTTATACACATACATATACTTATGCATATCTCCTCTCTCTTCGTTGAAGCTAGAGGGAGTTTTGTGATTTAATTCACCATGTATGGATGGATTACATATCACAGGTTATTGAATAAATGGTTCACCATGCATATTTCATTTCCTGTATAAGAATTCATAACTATACACAAAGATTAGATGTTTTAAAACAAACTATTGTATCTTCAGGTAACTTAAGCTATAGTGGTATAATTTAATAACAGAAAGGTTGTATTTACAGCTACTTATTGTCTGTTGTCTCAGATAAATATTCTTTAAATGGTGGTTTATTTGTCATCCCCCTTGAGAACTTTCTGTCAGAACAGTGCTTAAGTTATTTGAGGGACTCTGGTTATAAGTCCAATATTTTTGCAAAAATAGCCAATTTTTTTGATTAATTATATTTCTAGCTCTTGTTTTCCTAGTTATTGTACTGTTTGTGTAATTTTTTGCTGTATCTTTAGAAAACATTGATATATTTACTTATCTTTCTATATGCATTCAGCATGTTCACAATACCATTTTTATGTGTGTGAATGACATAAAATAGAAATAGAACAAGTTGGTTGATGCCTTTGGAGAGGAACACAGCCCACTGGGTGTTTTTCCTGCTACACCTTCCCCTCCTCTCTGTCCCCTTTGAGCCCAGTCCTGTTGCTGTACAGGGCAGTACAGTTGTACTCAGGGTCTCTTGGAAGCATGACTGCAGATGTGCAATCCTCACCGACAAATCCTCAGACAATTATGTCTGCCTATGCATACTGCAGAAAGCCCAGTTATTCTTTGGCACTGAATAAGAAGGTTGCAAGAGGTGCCAGCTATTGATATGATCTATTAGCACTGGTGGTAAGGATATAGACAGATATTCTTTCCAAACCCTAAAAAAATGATAGCCTGAATGCCTATTCTTAGATAATGCCTAATGAATTTATAAAATAGTAAGTGAGAGAAAGAGATTCCTTCTTCTATATTTCATTTTCCATGGAGGTTAGACTGTAACAGCATAATCTCAGGACATCCTTGGCTGATCTGACCCATAGGAGTCTATACTGTGTGAGCTATTATTTATGCTGTGACTTGTCTTTTGGAGGAACATACCTCTTCCCATTGACTGCATAGAGAGATAGCACACCACATTATTTTAGCAAATCCACAAGAATTTATAAAGGATATAGCTGGGTGGTTTCTTTGTTGGTTAGTTTGTTTGGTTTGGTTTGGGGTTTTTATGAATATTGCAAATGGGCATTGAGAAACAAGTAATTTTGATTCCAGGTTGAAACTGAGTAATTTTAAGCAAAATGAGTTTATAAAAGGCTGTAGAAATCCACAACTATTGGCTTGGAATAGGCACAAAGGAAAAAATTCTTTACTCAGGGAAGAGATTTTTTGCTGTGACAGTGGTGAGGCACTGGAACAGGCTGTCCAGGGAAGCTGTGAATGCTCTATACCTGGCATTGCTCAAGGCTAGCTTTGGCACGGCCTTGAGCAACCTGGTCTAGTGGAAGGTGTCCATGCACCTGGCAGGAGGTTGGAAGTGTGTGATATTAAGGTCCTTTCCAACCCAAACCATTCTATGATTAAAATAGATTAATATTAATAAATAACAGTTATATGATGCAAAAATTTGCTGGCAAGATCTATGAGTCTTTCTCATCCCTACATTATTGCTTAAAGGTGGGTGGTGATCTCCCATATCAGATGACTTCAGATGTCTTCACAATCTGCTGCTTTTATTTAAGGAGGAGCAGATGATGCCTGGTTATGCCTCCAGATCACTGAGTTTCTTAGTGGTTCAGCTGGCATTTAAGTCCAGCTCTGTCTCCTAATCTGTTACAGAGGTTGTGTGTCTATGGTAATTAAAAATTGTCACATTCATTCAATGATTCTAAATAGACATTTTCATTAAAATTGCACTTGGGGTTATTTTGTTAGGTTTGACTTATCAATTCCTGATGCAGACTTTTGAATAAATAAAACATAGCCTGGTATTACTTAATATATTTTTTTAGAATTGGTGAAAACTAATTTGATGAGCTTGTAGTGGGATTTCTTATTTCCCCAAAGAGGCAAGAGATGACATCTACCTAATTTGTCGGTTAAAATTTGTACATGCAGCTTATATGAGAAAATTGATTGCAACTCACTTGACTATTGAATAAGATTCACATCAGTAAATACAGTGACTGCATTAATATTACCTGAACTTCCAAAGTATACAATACATTTTGTCTCATTTTATTTGTAGAAGAATGGCACAATTATTTTGTGAATAATCAACTCCTCAAGTCAGTCACAATTACATTGTGTTCTAAATATTAAAATTGCACCCTTCCATTTAGATTATTTGAATGGAATAATTATTTATCATTTTAAGATTAAAGTAGATCTTTAGGTTTTTTCTCTCAACCTTCAGAAAACAAGATTAAGTTAAAATCATACGATGGTTCTTCACATCTGTTTGGTCTTCATCTGGTTTGGTCCAAAAAGCCAAATTGAATACCTGCAGTTAAAACTCAAGAAGTGTATTATTTGAATTGTTTATGGAAGAAAACTTTTTATTAGACTATTCATAAGAAAAGAGAAATTGCCATCAGGCTGCAACTGAAGTTTCATTTACTTTGATATCTTGTGCTTGCTGGTGCCTGGCAAATAATGCAAAATACTGTAGAGTAGGCGGTTACTTTGTGCATGGCATCAAGGAAATCTCCTTAAGAAATGTGAAGGATTTATATGTATTCCCTAATACTTATATATTCACTATTTAAAATTCTTAAGTCTAAAGACTTAACTATTTGCTTTCTGTTCTTAAATGCACTTTGATCCACTTATGACTTTAGACATCTAATTGTTGTGTTGGTCCTACATTGCAGTAGCAAATGTGGTCTGTGGAATATCTGCTCATCTGCAGACTTCAGGATATTTTCCCTGTGTCCCTATCCTGAAGGGGAAGGGTTTTCTTTGTAATCCTTTTGCTTCATTTATGTTTCTGTGCAACATCTAAACAGGGCAAAATAGAGAAATGACACACATATGCCTTCTCTCCTTCAGTTTTGAAGATTTTCTTGCTTTACCCGTGAGTGGGCTTGTTCTTTACCAAACATGAGAACTGCTATTTCACCTCTCCATGTGCAAACCAAGAACAGGCTCTCTGCCAAGCCCAATCCATTATAAAACTTGAGCAGATCTGACATGTCTGGGTTGATGAATATCCTTGATGTCTTCTACCATCACTTTTCACAACAACAACAGAATTATATGATTGTCTCAAACACCCCAGTTTCAGCTCACATAGCTATTCAAGAAGGTTATAATGTTAATCTTTAAGAAGTAACTAAAAGGGCACCTAAGAGGTACCACCAGAGCAAATAATCTGAATAATCCCTGGTCTGGACATAGCTCTGGCCACTGCACAAATCCCTACATGGGAGTAGTGGTTTTTTATTTGCAACAGAGCTGTGAAGACATTTTGTATCAGGACAAAACATCACTACAGAAGGTATGATTGCTTATCGCTTGCTGAAAATGGCAGGTGTAATACTGGATTAAAAGAGAAAAAAGGTCTACCTTGAGAAAATTCTTCTTTCTGCATCAGTAATCTCAGTGCTTCTCTAGGTACAATTCAAGGCTTAGTAATAAAAAGCTGCAGGGTACATTATTATTCTATGATACCACAGAGCTCTTTTTCATATGCATATATATTATATTTCTGCATATATGTTTGCACAATTAAATAACTTATAAAGGCACATTAGAGGAGAAAGAAAATTAAATATATTGTTATCCTTAGCTTCACTGTATGAAACGGCAAGAAAAAGGCTCATAATAGCTAGCACACTAAATATTCTTATGAGGTTCACTACACCTGGTCATCTGTTTTATGAAAGATTTGAAACCTAGTGTGTAAAACATTCAAGCATCTGTAGTACATTAAAAGCAACATCCAGCAGTTCTGCATAATCAATTAGTACTTCATGAAAATGTTTATTTTCTAGCAATTTGCATTTGAAGCATAATCTCATGGTTTGAACAGTATGGCTGTTTCAGTTTTTGACCCTACTGCAGGTTTTGAGTGTGATGATAAGCTATTCTTTCTGCATCTCAATGCTCTCTAAAATATGGAAATAACATTTATCTCAAAAAGAGTTTTTAGAATGCAATCATAGGATACACATATGGCATTAACACAGTATAAACACATTCTCTTGATCCACCTGATCAATTTTAACCAGTGGAAACTGCACTGCTTCCATAGACTTCTGAAACTTTTTGTCTTTTTAGAGAAGTTCTGAGCCTCAAGCCTTTGCAGTATTGCCACATAGTCCTATAGAATTCCAAGAAAGCCAACAGGCTTATCCTGGGTTTCTCTAGACTCTAAAGAAGTAATGTTTTCAGGTGATCATGGCTAGTCCAAAAAATGAAAACAGCATAGGATCTTACTGCACACATTTATTGTTGTCCTAAATCATGCCACAAATTTAATGTTTTATTTCTTTTCCATATTTAACAAGACTGAAGGCTTTTCTTCTAGGACTGTTCTTATTTTCAGTCCTGAAGTACTCCTTTTATGGCTTCTGTATTTGGTTTATGTTGTGTTGTAATTGCCATTAAAAATATAGCACCTAGTCTTCAGTTTTCTGCAAAACCATAGACATTGACAAAACTTGCACTGAAGAATTGTCACCTAAATAAACAAGACGGGCAGCGGATATGAAAGGTAGCCCTTTACATAAGGGCATATTAAAGCTCTGGTCACGGTTATATGAGTAAGAGCCTAAGGTGCAACACTGACATTTATGCCAGAGAAATAACTTTCAGGAAACAACATGAACTGAGCAGGATCCCATGAGGACTGTGAGAAAGACAGGCATGGAGTGGCCTTGATGTCAAAGAACTGGGAGGCCACTGAGGTGTACACTGAAAGGTGTAGACTGTCAATTAGCATGGGAAAAGGAAAATTCAGCTGGCACTGTAAAGAAATAAAATATTTACCTCCTTTTAGCTTCTTTTATGCTCATTTTTCTACCTGGTGCAAGCTGGTTTTACTTGTCCTTTTCTTGGTTTTGTTCTCCTGTGACAATGCAGGAAGAAATGATTCCATGGAGACTTTACTGTCAACAAGGCATGTGTTCCACACAGTTTGGGATATAAGAATCCCAAAATAGATTTTCCTCTGTGTTTCTTTCCTCCCACTGCAACAATACCTATTTTACTTGGTCCTGCTTTTTAGACTCTCATCAGCACTTAATTAATCTGCTGGCTCTATGCCTCAAGACCACAAGCTTGTCGTCAGCGCTTTGAGAAAATATTGAGGATCTCATCAGCTCTTTCTGCTTCAGTTGCTAAACTCTAACAGGTTGTTTTCACAGACATTGCTGCCTGACCTAGCTATATGCTCTCTGTGAAGACAAGTGTTCAAGTGGGTGGAACTGCTCTTCATATCCCAGTGAACTTGGTAGATGGGAAGGAGCATGTCATAGGGATTTGGAGTGTTGTGAATGTGCACCTGCTGGAAGCTGATATGGTTGTACCAAGGGGAAGTGTTGAATAGTAGCTAGGAAGTTACTGGAAAGTTCTAGAAAGCAAAACTGGCATTAAACGTGAAAAAGCATGGTATTTTCTGCTTATTACTGCATTTTTAGACTGGCACCAGCATAACTGAAAAAAATCACACAAATATGCCTGTTAGGCTACAGGCTTCCAAGAATATGATTATTTGGCTGTTGTTGCTTCTATAAACAGCAAAACTGGAAGTTTGTGGTAGCTTATTTCTTGCTGTTTCCGAGGGTTTGTTTCATGACTTGGATTCAATGCAGCTAATTTGATGAAGTAGTTTGCTGCCTGACAAATGACTGGAGCTGTATGGCTCTGGGATCCACCTACCTGCAAAACTTTGCCCAGCTTGAAGTCAGCACAGCACTGGACCTTGCTTTATGCTTTGTAACTCTGATCCTGGGTTGGAAGCCTGGCTCTGACAGGGATCTATTAGAATTACTCGGTGTAATATTGACTGTTTTTATTTCAGCAAAGTTTCTGAGCTCCTAAAATTGCACCTGGAGAACCCAAGCTTTAGGCAAAAACTCAGACCCAGAGCTTCTTTTTACCTTTGAAGCTCAGCTGGTACAAAATTCCAACTTAATTTAAGGTAGTGGTAACTTAACTGGGGAACAGAGTATTAAGAAGCTGCTGTAGCTAAGTGCCTTGTGAATTAAACTTCTATTTGCATTGAACAATGGTTTTTAGATTTCTTTTAAAAGGTGTTTTTTCCCTTTTTTTTTTAAAGCTTTGGTGTGTACTTGACCTTTTCTCCTTCACAGCAGCTGAGTCTGTGACTTCCAATTCAAATGGGATGGATTTCTATGACAGTGACATTCTGGTGTTGATATGTTTTGGAAATAATAGCAGTATTTCAACATCTGAGATTCAATAATTGGAGGGAAAAAGGTATACTCCCCCCCATTTTGTTTTGCTGTAGAATGTGTGGTTCTAGCACTGTAGAACTTGTGTTGTAGGTTGAAAAAGAAGTTTACCTCAATACACAAAGCAGAGACAGAGCAGAATAGAAATTAGCTTAGTCACCTAAGTTATAATAACCTTTTCAAACATGGTAAGTGCGCTGTTCACACCTAGATGTGTAACCCACTTACCAATCAAGAAAGGTGTTTAATAAAAGTGTTATATTTTAGTGAGTTAACTGTATTGTTTCCTGACTCTCCCTATTGTAAATCTGCTGTTCTGTCATTTATAACATTACAAGATCTAGTTTTGTTTTGAGCTGAAGTTTTCTATTCTTGCTGACTTCTCTGTTGAATTTTTTTATGTGGGTTATAGAGAAGAAAAGTCACTTGTAGAAATCTCTTTTTTTTCCTTACGGTAAATACAAAATGTAGACATGTTAATTTAGAGAAAACTATCTGGTGAAAGCACATTAATAGGACTATAGCGTGACATTTGGGGATCTATACATTAGGATGAGCTCACTGAGAACTGGAATGCAGTCAAGAAATAGAAAAGATCTGGGGCTGATTAGTGTTAGGATTGCAGACTGACTAGTTGGACTGAGAATAGAGACTAGTATTACCTGAAGAGCTCAAGAGGGTCACTTGAAAGTAGGAGCTGGCTGGAAAATAGGAAGCTTCAAGGAAGTGAAAAATAAAATGAGGAAAATGGGAATAGATGATCTGATAACTGAACAGGGTATCAAGAAAGATTTAAGAAGATTGAAGAGAGATTGTAGAAGAACTCAAGTCTGGGAACAAACACATTTGTATCCAGTAAGGCATCTTACACCTCAGCATGATTTCAAGCCTCATCTGAGGAAAGAGTTCTGTTTTCAGCAAATATCTGAGAAATACACTGTATCCATTCTGCTCTTCTATTGATTCCTGTAAAGGATGAATATCCCATAGGGTTATCAGTAACTTTGCTAGCTTACTTAACAGAGTCGTGTGATGGAAATGAGTCACCAAGCATACTTGCAAACCATGTGGATGTCAGTATAATTTCTTATGCCGCAGTTGGATGTATTTTTTGTTAACAGTTAGCTGTAAATACTAGAAAACTGCAAATTTTAGTCATTATTTTAACATATGTTTCCAGTCAAGCACAAAAGTCTGAAACTGTTGGTACAATTGTTGTCCCCAAACCCCTAAATTAGTTTCCATGCATTTATGTACCACAATTACAATAAGTGAGTATAACATGAAGACACAGCCCTTTGCACCTTCTTAGGACTATTATTTTATTCACTGACTGAAAAGTCATATGTGCAAGATATAAAATTAACCCAAAGCTGTTCATGGATGGATTTAATGAAGTATGGAGGTGACTATAGTGTTTCATGATTAAAAAAGGTTAGGAACTCATTGGAGATGGATTCTCCCCAAGAACATATTAACAACTCCTCAGGTAATCCTGTAACAGTTTACTAGCTGCCACCTCTTGTGAGTGCTGGTTGAGTTTTGAGTATGTCAGTTCTTTACTTCTTGAGGAAAAACTCTGTATCTTATCTGCAAAAATACTAAATTAAAGAGAGAGAGAGCTGTTCTTTGAAGGACAAAAGTATATATGCCTAAAATATTATATAGAGGTCTTTTGAAAAGGAGATCCAAACAAAAACAGTCTTAATCATCCTCTACCTCAGTTCTCGTTCAACAAAATAAGGACAGTAATATCTTTCAGATATTTCGGAATGGTTGGGACTGGAAGGGATCTATGGAGATAACTGGTCCAAAGCCCCACACCAGCAGGTCATCTAGCATCAGTTGTCCAGGACTGGGTCCAGATGGCTTTAATTCCACAGAAATGTTTTGAAAATTAATGGTTTTGGAGCATTTGGTTACTATAGTAATAAACACAACTGAAGAACTCAGGAGGAAACTGAGTACTATCCACTCTGTGGAAAGCAACAGAATGGAACTAGCAAAAACTATATTATAGGGCACACTGGAGAACCTTGGCTGATTTTTGTTCTTTTGATTCTATGACCTTAGTAATGTTTTACTGCAATTTCCGTGTTTTTGTTTTATAAATGCTCTAGTGGCCAAGCCGGCTAGTCCTGACTATAAAATAGTTTATTTATTATGTTGGTGCTTAAGTTAACCTTATATTCAGGCTTTGTGAGAATTCTTGGAGTGCTTATGCATAAATAGCAGACAATGAAATACTGCTTTCCATAACATCTTATTTGTCATGTGTGTAACATAAGTATAGGTCAAGTGAGTCAATAAACATTAACTACAGGAGCTGTCGTATGAAGAATATGAATCTAGTAACCACTCATGCTGTATTACCTGTGATTTCAGCGACTTTGACTCATTGTCTTTCTTTTTTCTTTGGCAGTATATTTCTGTAAAAGCAGATGAACTTTTTCCTGTGGAATGTGATGAGAAAGTGTTTAATTAAGATCAAAATAAACTCTGTACCCTACTTCTCTTCAGTTTTCGTAGCTTCTGTTCATTCAGTGCAAAAAAAAATGTAATTGTCTCTGCTATTTTAGCAGTGTTCTGTGAATCGACATAAGGAAAGCAATAACACTTACTAATCCTCCTTCATGTTAAAATAAGGAATATATAAAACTTGAACTTCTAGCACCTTGCCCTCTCAGTTATTCTTGCTTGCTGCTTCTAGCTATATTTCTGGATTTCCAGGTATGGATTTTTGAGTCCCCACCTCCACTTTAACTGTTTAGCAAACAATGATCTGAATTCTGCTTTCTGGCCTTGAACTGAATCTCTACTTAGATATATAGCTCTCTAAAAGGGTGTTTTTTTTCCATTTTATGTTGCATTAGACATGTATTAAGTTTTGTAGTCTACATTAGTACACTTACTTTAATATCTTCAAGGGCAAATTAGAAAGTTAAACTAAATAGGACCATATCCATCTCCATTTTTACAAAACTTTGTTCCATTTGTCTACGTTTGCTGTAGTCTTTGCTGGAATATCTTGAGGGACCAGTAAGACAGAAGAAAGGAAAAGAAAGAAGTTATTTTATAATGTGGTGGTTGTATTTTTTTGTGGCTTATGGGGAGCTGAGAGGAAAAGGCATATGAGGATCACGGATATATGAGGAATTGCACTTTAATGTGTAGGTGACACACTTATTTCCTGTGTGAGATTCTAGTTTTTTATAGATCCAGACTACCACCAGATTGCACTTGATGTTACAGTCTCAGTCATCACATCAGGGCAAGGTACATGGCTACATTAAGAGGATGATATCTATTTCTTTCCTTTTAACTAACAGCATAAGAGGATAATGGTCAGTGCAGGTGGATGGTCACTTAATGGGAATACCAAATGGAGGAGAAAATTGAGGGGGTCTGGGTTAATTTACAGTCTTTTTCTGGGCACTGAGGCAATGAAAATAGGAGTTGCAGAATCTCAAGGTCATATTTTCTTCGTGCAGCTCTACACTGTTTAAGGACCAGAATAATAAATCTCTGATGTTCTGAAATCTCTGGTTTTGGCTTCCATTCAGCAGCCATCCATCTAGGAGATGTACAGCTCAGATCACCTCAATATCTGAATGTCTTGCATCCTTAATGTATTGGTCCACCCAGAATTCCTGAGAGGCAGAAAAATGCTATTATTACCCCTATTTTAGAAATAGGGAACTAAGGCAGAAGGGATAAAAAAGTCATAGAGAAAGTCTGTTGAGGAGCAAAAAGATTAACCTGTCTTAAAAGTTATAATGCAAAACCCAAACCATCCTCCACTTATCCTAAAGGAACATACAATCCTTACTACAGTAAAGACTCGGCTACTTTTAAACATTTGCTATTCTTTGAGAAGGCTTTAGGTCAGAAAAAAATAGAGTGCAACTTCTAAATCTTCATCCTTTCTTCTAGCAGCTATATAAAGATATTTTTGTTTTCCCTGCTTCAAAACCAGACATAAAAGTCTTGCATATTCATATGCAGGTTTTTGATATCTGTATGTGTGTATTATTTCAGAGCTCCTTCACAAATTCCTTTCTACTCATATAGTTTAGCAGCTCATCATTTCCAAAGCAGACAAAATCTTGTTCTCATAGAATTAAATCAAAACAGTTGATTTCAACGAATCAGTTGATTTCAATGAATCAAAACAGTTCTTTTAATTTGGTAATCTGTCTTGAGACTGTATTCATTCAAAGTAATATGTAAGTTTTTACACTGTTCTGATCTCCTCTTCACTATAGTCCATTGTTTGGACACCTACGTAAATTACTATCAATTTACTATAGTCTTGGTACTTATAGAGATAAGGCAGGCAGTCAGCTGTGTTTGTCCAAGAAGGCTTGGAATGTAGTTCTTTGTATGACTGGAGGATAATGGACTACTATGAGTCTTGTTTTATAGGACAGGACAAACTGATCTGTGGAAGGGAGCTCCTGTCCATGGGGATTCCAGTTCAACAATAACTGTGTGTTAATTTGGGGATAAAGTTAGAGGAATCTAAAATTGAGCAGGAATGACTAATGAAGACTGGGATTTTCTTCAGATTGTTATTTTTGCTCTGGACTGCACAATTATCTTTTCTGGTGAGTTAGTTTGAAGTGTGTTAGATTTGGACATGTACAAATGAGACCTGGATTTACTCTATTGAAAAGAAAGATGGAATATGCTCCAGACTATGTAGCCCAGTTTTACTTTCAATGCATAAGAGTTTGCTACAGCATCAGTGCTTTAATTTAGGATTTCTAAAAGTGATCAAAGCAACCTGCTTTCTACTATTCTTTTTGTGCTATTTACTGGATTTACATAATATGTTTTGGATTTTTTTTTTATAATCAGATTTGTTCTCAGGTATTTGCTGGTGGCATTTTTTTTCCATTGTAAGTTACAGCTAATTCAGAGGGGAAAGAAAACTCTAAACATTAGGTCTAGCTTTGTTCATGGTCATTTATGAAGACTGAAATGTGAACGGAACTTTACAGGAATGTGAACGGAACTTTACAGGAATGTGAACAGAACTTTACAGGAATGGGAAGAGAACTTTAGCATCATCAACATTTCATGGTAATTCCAGTCTCATTTAGCCAATGTATTTATGTCTGCACTTAAGAACACTTAAAAATTTGAATGGCCTATTTTGTTTTAAAACAATTTAAGACGAAAGTCTCTATACAATAAATTTCCATTTATTATAATTTCCAACATTATTATTCTCTTTATTATTCCCATAAGTATTTCTGGTGAAACTCTTCAAGGAATCTTGGGGCAAGACAACCATCAGAATAGCAGGACCAGGTGAACTGTGTTTTTTCAATGTTCAGAGCTCTGTTTTAAGACAAGGAGTCTTTTGAGACCTGCATGGTTTTATCTGCATGACACAGCACTGTCTGGCTACAGTAGTAGGATTGAGTTAATTTGTTTTGGATCACTATCCCATTTTCCAGGATTAAGATGTCCCAGGAAAGCTGTCAGCCCCATTGGCCAGGATGACACCTGTCATGACAAGTCAACATGAGAGGCTTTCCAGGTCAATTTACAGACCCACAAGAGTTACTTCCCAGGCAATATGGGACACTTCACAAGAACATTTGAATTTGAACAAGGCTTATTATGGGATGTTTAAGGGAAGAAACAAAGACAGGGAAAGGAAGGGTTCAAAGTGGTTGTGGGGTGAGCAAGCATGTAATAAGGGGATAAAAGGAGCTGTAAGGGGATTGCCGGATGGGGTAACTGTCTGGCTATGCCCTATACATACATGAGCAGTGCAGTCTGCTCTGTCTTCTCATTAAACTCCATTTCTAAATACTTTACTAGGTAAGAGGGTGTCTGCTCTGCATGTGTATGTATGGGGGTCTGAGTGGCAGCAGACAGAGTCAGACCGTGAGTCAGAGTGGTCACATATCTGCAGTGCCAGCAACTGTAGGGATCAGAATGAATGCATATAGATAGTGTGGGTGCACAGGTCTGTGTAATTGTTAGTGAACATCTAGTTGGACTATCTTTTAAGTAGAATAAGAGGCTTGAGAGCCAGATATCAAGGAAAACCTAAGTCTGTGCCAGACACTAGAGAGACCAGAGGGTCTGCAAGTTGACAGCGATCAGAAAGATCAAAGCCAAATACAGGAGGAACTGTGGGGCCCAGGGGTCAACTGAGAAGCCTATTTGCATATGTGTGTGTATGTTTATGAGGCATGGTGAGGTGAAGAATCAAGGGGCCAGGTCCTGAATAGATTGTTTAAGCTCTGATACTGGGGAGATCTGCATCACATATGTGATTATTTTCCACTAATGGATCATCATCCTGATCAGCCAGAGGGGGATAATAGCATCAGGCTGTTTTATGCCATCTGTGTTTTCATGAGACTTTAATCTGCATGGCCAGGTGTGTTTACATGTGTATTATAGGGTATATAGATACCAGATTTGGCAACCCCTAACATTTCTTATTATTTGCTTTGCTCTAAAGTGCAGAAGTCTTTTTTAAAGCCTAATATGTTCTTTTAGCAGTAAGTATATGATCAACAGTTCAAATGCAGTTTGCTTAATTATGAATTTTTAAGTGATGTTCCTAATTAGGAATCTACTTTCTAAATGCTTCCTCTTTGACAGTGACTGGTAATTTGGCCATTTTATGTAACGGCTCTCCATTCCTAAGGAAGCTCTCTATAACAGGCACATCAATGAAGTTATTCATGTCAACATTTTCTTTCCTTCTCTCTCTCTGCCCTAAATCAGAGGTTCCTAAATTATAAACGTATAGTTGTGTATTAGGTTAGAGGGAAACTATTCAGGCTAAATAGCTTCCAATCCTTACTCAAAAGGCATTGCTATTCTGGAATATACTCAAGGCTGGTTAACTGCAATGAGGCTGGCACCAGATAAAAAGCAAACAAATAATGTCCCTTATTGAGTTAGGACCATTATCTGGTTTTCCACTAATGCAATTTCACCAAGTTAAACTGATTTCTGACAATTGAAAGGAGAGAAGAATCAATGTCAAGGTCCCACATTGCTCTCCACAGCTGGTATTTTACAGGGGAATGTGAATACTGACAAGAAATCTCCCAGTGCTGTTAAGTTTTTTTGAGATCCTGGTCTAAAAGTGAAATGGGACTTCCCATGGATGACTAATGGGTATGGCTTATTGAATTAAACCTGGTGATGGTGATAAAGTTTGTGAGCAGACTTGCATCATGTGGGTCTAACCTCACATATGCAGTAGACTATCTAGGGAGAGATATAGTCAGGCTGTGTGACTTCCCAGTTGTGTTTTCAGGATGACTCATGATAAAGACCCAAAAGGTTAAGCAGTTGTTCCAAAAGAAAAATAGAGTAAATGCATTATTTTGTTGTGTGGAAAACAGGCACTAAAGCTTTGAGTTCCTTTTATCACACATCTTTGAAGAAAATGTTATGAAAAGAGTCCCAGGAGGCAAGAAAGTGACCACAAAATGGGAGAGTAAATCTGTTTCCGCATATAGAAAAGTGAGATGGAAAAGCTAAGGATAATTTCTGAAATAAATTTGCACTGATAGAGTGGAAAAATGGGAAACATTTTTGAGAAAAGATTGATTACAGAAACAAACATAAGTGGGCAGTCTGTGGATAAAATATATTACCATGAAGGAAATTCACTAGTGAGAATATACTTCCTTGAATATTATTATTGCAACTACTGTTACTACTAATAATAATAACTTAATTGATTTAGCTGAAGAGAAGTTGTTACTAGGAACAAGACTGGCTACAGCCCAATAATTTCTCCTTAGTGTTTGGTTTTGTTATTTATCCACATAGTCCTTCAAGTGTTTTCTTTTCTCTTCCTCAAGTAGATTGAGAAGACTGAATTTTTCATGCAGTTGGTTGTATTCTGTCCTGGTTTTGTTGGAAAGGTCAGCTAAATTTGGTTGAGATCAAAGCAAAGTGCACAATATGACTGGTAAAATAGGAATTGAGATTCTAAGCTGTCATTCTTTATGTTGCATGAGCTCAAAGATGACACAAGTCGAGACACTGGTCATGACATGAATTACTTTAAGGGAATTGTGCAAAATATATCCTCTTCCACAGTGATGTAAGCTAAAAATAAAAAGAAATTTGCAGATTTAGGAATTAAGCATTTTACAAATGTTATAAAATTCTTCCCTATGTTCTTTCCCTGTTGGATGCTTTCAGCCTTTCTGAATTTGATATATTTCAGGAGTATTAACAAGGTGGTTTTTCCTTGTTTTCTTTTCTTCTTTTGAGATAATGTAATATCTCAGAAGATATTTGACAGAGCTGACCAAGGAATAATGAGAAATTCACACTTAGTTTTAAAATGTTTCTTTACCCTCCCCTCTTCTTTCTGAAGTTCGAGAGCTATCTAAAAGATCTATAAGTAGCTGAAAACAACACAAGGAAGAAACTTTTACAGAAGAATCATCAAATTCTTTCCTGGCAATTGAAAAGAATGATTTTTAGCAATGAAATTTCATTGGCACTTGAAAATCTTTAGTTCTATGAGCTAGTGTAACCCAGGAGTTGAGAGTATTGCGTTAGAGGCTTTACTCCTACTGCTGCAGTTCTGTTTATGATATTCTTATTGTTCTTTTCTCAGATTACATGGCACAGATATATATATTAGTATGTAGGTTGTAAATAAATTTTCATGAGGAATTATATCAGACTTTCTTCTGGTAAATTCCAGTGGGGATGTGAGATACAAAACAAAAATATGAACCTCTCCCTGTGTCTGTCTTAGTGAAACATAATTTATCCTTTATTCCTTTTTTTTATGAGCTCAATAATGTTTCACTAATGATAATTTAGAAAAACATAAATAAATTACTCTGAGGGAAGAGACACTGTAATCATAATTTGTAGCACAGAGGGAGAGCAATTCCAGACTTCACTGTGCTAAGTCCTGTGTAAACCCAAAGCAAACCTTGTGCTAAAACCCCTGTGCTAAACTTGATGATTAAGTATAAAAGTATATAAAATAAGACCTGTGTTACCAAATGCTTCAATCTCACATTTTTTAAGCAGGACTTGGTGAAAAGCAGTTTCAGGGTAGTTCTTGACAATCTTAGCCTAGCTGGCTCTCTTTTATTTCTGGTTTGTTTATGTCCTTCCTCTAATAAACCACAAGTAACATTTTGTCTGAATTTGTTCTCCGGAGCCTCATCATTTGTGCTGTCTTTGTTACAGTGGCTACAAAGTGTGACACTGAAGGTAGGTATTGATGGGGATATAATAAGTTTTTTAAAGAACTGTCATAGATGTTAGCCAGAAGAGGCTCAAGACAGATAAGGACACAAAGTCACTGCAGAAACTTCATAGAAAAGGATTTCTAAAGTGCTACAGATAGGTTTGCCTCACTCTAGAAATGAAGTGGGTTAAGGATGAGTGAGGACAGTTGTCTCTTTGGGGACACAGATGGAAACAAATTAAACTCTAACTATTAGGAGGAGGTAGAAAACGAAGTTATCCACAACACAGGAAACTGAAAGGATACTCTTCTGCTACAGCTGCAGCATAGCTCTTGGTGAAATGCATGCTCCCATCTCTGTTTATGAGCTACGGGATTCAGGTTGGGAAAGGTTTAACTAAGGCAGTAATTTAAAGATCACTGCCATTAGGAAAAATTAATTTTCTGTCCCTTCCATGGTCGTTGGAGAATTTCTGACTCGGTACTCCTGAGGACTTGGCATCCTTCGGTGCTTTCAGTGCTGTTCTCTGTTATGAACCTATTACCCAATGGAGAGAAGGCAGAAGAGATTGTACGAATTTACCAAAAGGATGGAAAGTTGGCTTGTTTGTTACAACAGGTGCAAGCTATTGCACATAACTGCAGTATGTAACACCCATGTGGTAGCCAGGGGAAAACAGCTACTCAAGCAATCAGCATGGACAGGCCTCTTAAATAACCATTCTGTTCCCTAGTAAAAGGAAGGGGGAAGAGAAGGCACGTTGGTTGCTGAGAAAGGTCTCTGAAAGGAAAGACAGAGGAGAGGTAAGTTCTGTTATTCAATTGTTAAAGGCATAAATAATTCAGCTTTAATTGTTTGGGTTTTCATTGAATTGCTGGTTGTAATGGTATTTGATGTTTGTAATTAAACTGTAAAATTTGTTGCTATAACTAAGACTGCACATGAGGGGTTGGACCTCTTAATTTTCAGATGATGTTCACAGCTTTATTGTCAGATGTAAAATCCTGTGCAGTGAGAGGAAGGTCTAATTGCAAAGAAGTTTGAGTTCTTTTGCTTAGATGTCCTTGCATGCATTTTAGTTACTTCTGCTGACTTACTGGCTGTATGTGTTCCCCTGTGGTTGTCTCTCTGCACAGGTGTTTCTGTATGCAGACAGTATATGTAACATTAGGTATTCTGTTTAATGCTAAATGTAAAACTGGAAAGCAATGTGACTATGATGAAGTAGGGAATATAATTTTTCATGTGGTGGTTATTGGAGGTTGTTTTCTTCTCAGTGCTGCTTGGTTTGATTACCCATACTGACACTGCTATGAGCCCTCTACTTCTCTGTAATTTGTTTCTGAGGTGCAGCCTTTGAAGAACAGATAGGGTTATGTGTTGATGTTGTTCCTTTAATGTTTGTTGACCCAGTATAGGTGGGAAATGTGAGGTTTGGATGCCTCCTCTGAAGGTAACTGCTTACAAGGTCTTCAAGATGTGGTTACCATCAAGGTAACACTTATGCTTCATTTTTCCAGTGTCCTGTGACTGCTTGGTCCTAAAATCCAGTAAACACTTAGTGGTGAACTTTCCCTAAAGTAAACTCAGAAAGAATATCCCAGTGGCCAGAGACTGTTTTAGAAATAGTGCAGGATCTATTTCATATCAAGAGTAATAGCAGATCTGGAGAGAGGAGTTGGTGGGGTGGATGAGGAAAATGCAGCATCAATATATCACTGTATTGCTCATGAAAGAGCCCCATTTCAAAGACAGTAAGGAAAGCAATACATCATGAGCTGACTCCTGAATTTTCTCAGTGTCTCTTGTGTTATATTGCCTGACCCCCAAAACTGCTGATGTATGCTCTCCGGAGATGCTGTTTTCTTCCCGAGTTGACCTGCTTCCCACTAGGAGTTTAAAAGTTGGGGAGTAGTTCAGATTTAATCAGAACTTGAAATTCAGGCAGAGAGATTTAGAAGCCTGAGTTAACGGTGCTAACAGTCTATTCCCACTAAGATTTTGTCTGCAGGTTGATGGGATAACAATATAAATGACAAAGAAAAATGTCATATAAAGCTAATTCAAATAGACTTACATTTCAGTCTGGAAACTAGTACTGCAGGTTACAGTTTGCAACTCGTAATGCTAAAACTATAGACAATAAAAAATACCAACATCTGATTAACAGGGAAAAAATATCCAAGTATATGTATTTCTAGGGGGTATTTAAATGGAACTTAATCACTGTAGTGTTTTCAAAAGAGTAGGATGCATAGGTAAAAGAGAAAAATATTACCAGAAAATATTCAGGGGGGTTGAAAAATCCCCTTATGCACAGAAAAGATGGGAATGGCTGCAACAGTGATTTAAGAAGCCACAAATATCAGCACTGCAAAATCAGTCAAGAAGCAGGAGTGTCACTCTTAAATCTTTCACCTATACTTGTCATTAGTAGGAGGACTTGAAATGTTAATGAATATGGCCTCATATAGCAGCCCTGGGAATTGCTGCCTTTACCAAATTAAAGGTGTAGAAAATGAGGCAGAGAGACACAGGTCCTGTAACTTTATGCATGCAGTCTAACCTTGTCATCTAGCTTCCATCTATAGTTCCTGGAGAGACAGCAACCCTTGCAGAGGGCAATTCAATTTTCTTCTGTTGGCTTCCCAAAGCCATTGAAAAGCTTGGCTATCAGTTAGCTTTCAATGAATCCTACTTTAAGTGATGCTTTCAAGGACATGTAAACCTTCTATGGCTATTTAGGGAATTGAATGCAAATTTTTTTCTTATGCAACTCAGGAAAGCATATAATTTTTTATAATAGTGCCATAGATATCAGAAAGTACTAACACCAACTTCTGAAAGCCACTGAGGGCTTTCATGGAAATGAGCTGGAGAGATGCAAAACCTCTGACTGCCTGCAGTTTACGTAGGCTCTCAAACACTTGCAGGAACCAAAGTAATCCCCACATGGAGAATGAATTTTACAAAACTGGGGGGGAGGAAAATTTCATCTCTCTATTAAATATGTGTATTTAATTTAATTTATTTTCTTGTCAATGACTGAACCAAAAATCTATTATTTGTCTCTTTTCATTCACTTTCAATTAAAATAAATGAGTTGTTACACTTCTGCCATCATGAACCTCTTTGATCAGTATAAATATTCCATAGCATCTACAATCCTGCTAGTGACAGCTTTGTCTCTACCTTATTGTGGGACATAAAATGCTGTAAGCACTAACCTAAATTGGTCAGGATCAGTAGCTGTTGTTTGACATCATCAACTCGTCGCTCAAAACCTTTGCTCTGTATTGTAATCAATCAAAGCTTTCAGAAGTCCATGTAATTAAGAGCAAGACAGTTCTAATGGACAAAGAGCAAGCTGTCTGCACTACATCTAAATAAAGCAACCGGTCAGTATAATAATTTCCTGGGCACAATGGAAAGCATCTGACCCTTTTCTTCTTTATCTTGTCTCCAAAATTTCTCTGTGTGTGCTCCTATTAGACTTTGTTTCTCCCTTTTTAGAGAGAAAATGAAATGCCAAAGTGCTGAATCACTGGGGAAAATGACCTTGCTGGAGAGATGAAATCTGAAAACTAACCACCTTGCCACTTGTGAGTGTAGAGAATAAAATCTGTTATTTGTGAACCTCTCAGGATTAGAAGTACTTCAGCAGAATGGTTTTAGCAGACTGCAGTGTTTCTTGAAAAGAGAGGAAAATTCATTCTTCTCTTCTGATCACTTGTTTTTCTACTGCAGGAATGCATTCAGCAGGCAATCATGCATAAATAAACTTAATACAAATGAACTTTAAACCTGAGATGTTCTTAAGGTGAGCTGGTAGGTGAAATCTGAATGAGGATCAGTAACATGTACCTGACACAGCTACCTCTGGCTGAAAGCAAGTCAGCCATTAACCACTTAATAGATATCTGTTGCAGGATTTAGGGACTAGAGTGAGGAAAAATGAGAGATAAAAAAAAGCTAATTGGATGAAAGCTAGTAATTGAACTCCATTGAATTTGGTAGAAAATACTGGTTAACATGTATGCTTTAATTTAAGATCTTGGTCTGTTGTGAGTTTTACTTGGTTTCTTTAAATGTTGTTTGACTTGTTAAACTTAAGCTTGGTTTAAGTCATCAGCTGTATCTTTGATCGCTACCACCTCCTCTAAATATCCAGGCCCGACTGAGTCTACCCTACTACAGCATAGCATCTTAGGTAGGATAACATGCTTTGACATGCCCATGATCCACAGCTATCAGTCACAGGTAGGGCATGCTATGGCATGGGGACTTGCTGGAGGATGCTGCCCAACTCCCATGACTGAGTATTTTCCATGGCAGGTGGCTCTCACGATAACTGAATTGGGAAAGGCTGATTCAGCCCAGGGAAATAATGGTGGACTAGTTGGTACCTTCTGCCTCTCTAAAACCCTATTATTTAGGATATGTGTTTTAAAGATGAGCTCTTACAGTAAAATGGAGCAAAACCGATCATTTCAAAGTATTCTGAAGTTCAAATGGATTTGGAATCAGTTTAAAGCAGAATCTGTACCTCTTCTGTACTGGAGGTAATACAATAATCTTCCCATAAGACCTTTATAAACTGTGATTTCTTTTTTGGCTGCTCTAGCCCTGCTGCTGATTTTGATCTTTTCAACTTGCATAGCTGCACATACAGGAAAGCTGTTCAGTTAATCTCATTTTTATGTTTCACTATCTTATCAATGCACTCATGCACACAGACAGAAACTAAAAATATTTGAATTACAAAGTTACATTCAATGCTATAATGTGATCATAGAGCTAGTTTTTCAAAGAACAGTATGGGACTATATTTTTAATACCTCTGGCATTTATTTCCATTGTGCTGTATGGCACAAGTCTGATAAAACTTCATGGGATGTACTGAAGCTTTAAGACACTGCTATGAAATGTTAGCCTCACTCAGAAATCCAGATGAATCCCACCATTCATTTACTTGCTCTGTATTGACAACAGTAATTAGCAGTATTAATGTGAATGCCAGAGTATATGAACCCATCAGAGAGAGTATCAAGTGAAGCCTTTATGCTGTTTAAAGCTTCAAAACGTGACAATTGTCAGCTGCACATCCAGAAAGAATTACAGAGAGATTGCTCTTGATGTGGATGAGACTTGTACGGGTTTTGACAGATGAAGACAAATTGCTGATGATTATGTACAGTTTTCATATAAATCTCTTCAGGAACACGTGACCAGGCTGGAACAGGAATAGGAGGCATTAAATCATACTATGGTTCAATATTTAATTATCGAAAGTTGGAATATCCATGGGTTTCTTTTTTCCTTCTCCTCCCTCTCCCCCCTCCCCATCATTTAAAAATAAACCCAGTAATTAACTCTTCATTTAAAATTGAGTGTCTTGGATGCACAATTTGTTGCCTGGGAGTTTCTGACTGACAGCTAGAGGATGGAGTATCAATTATACTATTCTTTCTTAAATGCTGTTCCCTCTCCCTCTTTGCACACACCACACCCCAAGGAAAACCTCAACATCGCAGGTGAAGAACCAACATGTGGTGGCCTCAATACAGACACTGTATGACCCAAGAGATATTGAGGGAAGTTGCTGGGGTTTTTTACTGATAAAAGTAAGAATGTACAAGGCTCTTGGGAAATAAATAAGCAGTGCATGTGGAAGACATCAAGAGTATGATATTACAGACTCTGATTATAACTATGAATCCCACTTTCTCAGTACAAAGAGGTTGTTCCAATATAATTTCTGTTATTATAAAAATATTAAAACTTAAATTTTAAAGAGCACACCATAGACCAGATCTTTTATTCATTAATAGAAGTTCATTAGGTAGAGTTCAGATTGTTCTCTTTTATCTATCTTTCTAGAACATCAACAGTGACACTCAAACATTGAAAAACATAATTTAGCTAAATTGTAAATACTGATGAGATGCAACTCTTTTTGCACCCAAACTGGTGACAATTCCTGTTGTCTACCTGCAGCCACGAAACTGCTTTTGCTTTGTCTAGGTATAATGGAAGCTGGGTAAATGGCAAACAGTGTGTGTGAGGTGAGTAAAGCTGGGCCAACTGGTGATGCTTTGCTGTTTCTGTGTGACTGAAGGTACTTGTCAATACTGAGTAGCTTAGAATTTATTGCCATTGACACTGACGGCTATAAAGTGGTGCTTTTGCAGTCTATAGATGCAGTGGTAGGCAGGAGAGCACAGCATAGAATGATAGGTGATGGGTTGTGAAAGAGGTGTGAAGGTGATCCTAGGAGACAGCTAGAGAATATGATGGGTATCTCCTCTAGTAGGGTTCAGTTAGGAAGCTTTTCCCTTTTGAAGAGAGATTGGATTTAAATAGAAACAATAATTATAGTGGACTCTCCATAAAAGTGCATAATCTGTAACCATAAAGTGTTTGAGCAGTCAAGATATTGCCATAAAATTTGTGTTTCCTACTTGGAAGAGTGTTACTTTCAACAGTCTTGGAAGAACTAAAGGCTAATCTTAATTCAATATAAATAAAACCTCTTTGTTGGTGCCTTTTCCAGGTTATTGTTTTTCTTAATGGCAAAAGAATATTTGCTTTGGGAGTTAAGGGACAGTTAAGTAGGTACATGGCTTCTAAAGTTAGACATCTCTTGTGGCACTTCATAGAAGCAGATCATTTTCCTCTGTAGAGATGAGAAAGGGAAGTTGAGGGAAGAGGTAAAGTAATTGCCCAAAACCACACTGCAGAGCAAAAAGTAAAGCTTGAGGCTCTTGAGTCCTGACTAAACAGCCTGTTTGCTGGCAAAGCAGCTATTTTGTGATTGCAGGATATTATCTGCTTTACCTCCAGTGGTCTTATCCAATTAGTTATGGTACTGTTAAAATTTGTGTTTTGATATGTTTGGAGCCTTATTTGACCGTTGAGACAGAACAAACATGCAGGAATAGGATAAAATTCAGTTTTCCTAAATTTAATCAGAAATAAAGAGCTAGAGAAAGTATTACATTTTGAGTAATTAAATAATATCAAGCTTGTGAGAAAAGGCTCTTATATTCCTTGCTTTCCATCCTCGTGCCCTCAACCATCATTCTAGCATTACATGTAACTTGCCCACTATCATTTACAGAGCACCCTTTTCCAGTCAGTCTCATTACATCATTAGTATATTTAATAGCTGCTAGGAATTGCCTTCTCTGCACATGCTGAGAGTAGCAATTTCCTAGATAGTTGCATAGTCCCTGGGCTGAGGATCTGTCCAGCAACATCCATTCCCTCCCAGTATTCCTGAGTGCTTTCCCTCTCCCCCAGACCAATGGCTCTGCCTGTTAACAGGAAACTCAATTTTATATTAGTTTCTCTTCTGCATGACTGTTACAATTATTTTCATGATCCTTCCATAGCCCAAGTCACCTGCAGGCACTATAAGGCCTTCTGTTTTCTTCCTTTCCCTCTCAGTCAGTGTGTGTATTGGGGGGACTGATTTGGTGCTCAGCTCTTGCAAGCATGGGAACATTAAAGTACTTGATCAATTTGGTCTGAAATTCAGGGAACTCACTCTTTTTCCCATGTTTCATTTTAAGAAGTATTTTAAATGTCCCTGATTTATTTTTCTATTTGAATTTAGATTAAATGATGTATTTTAAAAATAAATGGTGGTAGCAGAATATTTACAAACAATTCTGGGAACTTCTGTAACTCCAAATCATAACTTGAGCAGTGTGTCAGACAGGTTTATTGATTAAAAGCATGTTCCTTTGACTCATCTAGGGTCATGTGAAAATTAGCTGCTTTAAAGTTCTCCTGGCTGGTCATCCTGATCTGCAGCTTGCAATGTATTTCCAAAGTTCTGTCTGGTTTTTCCAGTATTGTTTCTTCAAAAAAGCACCAGAATAGAATAGAATATACCAGAATAGAATAATATTGAGCAACTGAAATCAGTTGGAGTATGACTAGAGCCATTATTGTATCCTAAAGTGCAAAGAGGAAAAGTAGAACCTCTGTGAACTGAAGGAAATGGTTGTTCTGGTTATGAGTATGCTAGGATGGCATGTACAAGGATTACCCTGTATTAAATCCAGGTGTAAATATTGAGAAAACTATAACTTCATGATGCAGTCCCTAAATCTGATGTAACATAACTGTAGTAGTCACAAATTCACAGTTGTATGGGCTTTATCTCTTTTGGATACTTAGTTTTCACTGTACAAGCTATTCATTTGCACAAATATGGAAAAAATAACTTGCACCAGGCTTCATTTTGAAGCTTTGTGTCTCTGTTCAGGTCTCATAGCCCTTTGCTTAGAAGGTCCTTTGGGTTATGTAGCATCCACTGAGTAAAAGTTTCCTTCACTTCCAGGAGGCATGGATCACTGGAAATCAATGCAGGCAGTTATTTAGATCTTGGCATACTTATGAAAGACACCTAAAAAGTTTTCTAGCCCTCCTATAGCAGAGTTATTGCTTCTTTCAGTGCTGTCTGCTGAGTCTTGAGATCTCAGTTTGATTGTTAAGTGGCAAATACATATCTTGAACTGATAAGAACTGGTAACAGTGGATGCCTGTGCTTGTTTTCCTACATGAAGTATCATATTCTGGATGACCATAAACACTGAAGAAAACTCCAGAAATGATCACTCTAGTTCATGGTTCAGCATCTTACAACTATCCAGAAATGCATTGTGGTCTTTTAGGGATTTCTGGGTTTTATTTACTTATTTTAATAACTGCCAACAGAAACAATTGCTGCTTGATGCTTGAGTGCAAGCAATTGACTCATAGGCTATTAAAAGATGTTATGCATTTGGTCTCTTTCAGTAAATGATGGTATATCAGTTGATGTAATGACATGGGTGCATACAAATTGCTATGACTCTTTTGATGGTCTGTTCCCAGTAATTAACTTTGCTCTTTTTGTCATAAGGATTTGAGACCCAGAATCTTAAAGGATAAGTCACATAGTTTGAAGAAATGTTGAACCCATTACCTGCCACTAAACCTGATTTGATACAGGGGTCAAGGCTTTATTTTCTGTCTTTGCGTAAATGAGTAAGATAATCAATACTCTTCAATTATTTGGAAATATATAACAAAATTCCCTAATAGTTTGGGTGTGTTTGTGAGGGTTGTCTCACCCTCCTCCTTCACACCCTTGGAGCATTGTAGGTTTTTTTTAATCTCTTGTAATAGCAAAGTAAAAACACTCTTGGTTTCAGTCAGTGTTTGAGACTACAGTCTTTTCTCATTGCAACACAGCTTATGGCTTGCACTCAAGCTGTACTACCTTCTTGCTTTCTTTTTTCCCCCCTTTTTCCAAGTGTAAATTGTTTCCTGCCACTTCACAGGATTTTTCTCCCTTAATGATATGGAGGGAGATAACTACTCATAGTGCTGACAGAGGTAAGAGTACTAGAATAAGTAATACTTCAGATAAAGAATGATATACTGCTAGTGGGAGTAAACTCAACACAGATTCATATCCCAAAACACTAGTTAGTCTATCAGTGCTTCTGCCGTTATCTCTTTGGCCACAAATCTGAGAGCAAGCTTCAAGGTCAGCTGCAACTGTATTGAAAATCTGTAGATCTGAGAAAAGCCCAGTGAATTAGTGACCTTTGTCAGCTTGGATTTTGTCTCTAAGGTGAGACCACTTCGATGCCTCCATTTGGCCGGGTAAGTGTAAAAGGACAAGGGTAAACATAAAAGCATACGCAGATAGATATATTTCAGAGAGAAGAAGTAGTAAATAGAAACATAAGACACTTTAGCCACAGAAAGTACAATTCCCAAAGGAATTTTTTATTGAGGCTTCTGTAATTACCTGTATAAATAAGCATATACCATTAATATTGGCAATATGCTAATTTGTCCACAACAAAGATTGATTAAGACTGATTGAACCAGCTCATTTAAAACTGGTTTTAATTGTTTCAAAGCCTTTTTTTAAAAAAAATAAAATAAAGATATGCTTAAATATAAGCAAAGATATAACTTGTGAGCCACTTCCCTCAAAGAATGCTAAGCTTTTCAATCTCTATATAATTAAACTAAATTGATTATTCAGATAGGAAAACACTGTTCCGCAGTGTTAGTTTATAATTCATTAATACTGTTTTCACCAGTGTGAAAAATTTGCCATCCTGATCCTTATTGGAAGAATTCTCCACTTTCCCCTTCAGTTTTTTGCATTGGTCCTATTGCAAACCTCAGTACAAGCTGCCCAAAGTAGTAGGAGGACAGAAACTGTAGCAGAGATTAATTTCATTAAACAATGAAGCTAAGGAAGAGCTCATATGAATTATTTAAAAGGAAAAAAGTAGTGGAAAGTAGTCTGGTTTATTCAGGACAGATTGTGAGGGTAGACCTGGAAAAGCTCAAGCCAAAAGCAGAGCAATTTGTGGTTTTCAGGTGTGGTAACAAGATAACTTTCTAGATAACTTCATTACCAGTAATAGGGGAAAAAGAAATAACGAAGCTGTTAGTCCACACATTGGAGAAGAGAAAACTGTCTACAGATAGGGGAGGAGAAGGCTTAAAGGTTTAATGATTTTCAGCGTCAGTCATTCCAGGAAGGAAAATTGCAATTAGATCTGTTAGGATCTGTAATAGATAGTAAATTCTCTTCCTGCAAGAGGGGTATGAAGCAAAAAATACATACTTATTTGGATTGCCTGGGTTTGATGATTTTCAGTTGCTGTATGCTTCATTCTCAGAACCTTTTTCTTTTAAAGGAAGTATTAGCAGGAAGATGCAGCAATATTTCATATAAAACAGTCTCAGAAGCAAGCCTGCTCGAGACCACTACCAGAATTGGTGCCGTTCACTACCATTATTTCTAATAGTACTGTCTTCCAGGATTCATACTTGTGCCTGGGGGAAATAATAATTATCATCATCATCGTCATCTAGTAGGGTCTGCTGTGACAGGACAAGGGTGAATGGTTTTGAACTAAAGATAGATTCTGACTAAATATAAGGAAGAAATGTTTTATGATGAGAGTGGTAAAACACTGGTGCAGGTTGCCCAAAGAGGTGGTAGCTGCACCATCTCTGTAAACCTTCAAGGGGCTTTGAGCAACCTGGTCTAATGCAAGGTGTCCCTGCTTATAGTGAGGGGCTGGAATTAAAGGTCCCTTCCAACCCAAACCATTCTATGACAATAAAAACAAACCTTTGAAGCCCTGGTGAATATAAAATTAGTAGTTTAAGGGTCTGTTTTCAGAGAGTATTTAGAGTGAGTCACAGACAGAAATGGAAGCATGAATCAAGTGAGGTTCTTCAGGGATATGTCTGAGTATAGTGCTATTGAATTTTTAAGTTCCAGATGATGGAATCAAAACTTTACTTACTGAATATTAGGCTGCACCAACCTGAGAGAAATCACAAGTACAGGAGAGGACAGAATGAGAACTCAGAATGATGCTGATAAATTGGAAATATGGCTTGAAAAATATGGGTTGAGATTCATTAGACAAGTTCAAAATTTTATGCTTAAGTAGAAAAAAGAATGAGCTCTAATAAGGATCAAGTGGAACCTAGAAATGTCTCCTCTGAAGAGAACTGGAGGAATCTGGGTTATCTCTTGTAGGAAAAAAGAGATATAATGTAAATGTTACTGCAAAGAGGAAAGAAAAGAGTAATAGATGGAAGCTAGTGACAAACTCAAGGTTACAACTGATTTGTTGGCCTCATAAGCTCACATATGCAGAGTCTTGCGAGCTCAGTGCTTTATTGACTGCATGGTGTAAACCTGTCTAAAATAATTTTCGCAGTGCTATCAGACACTGTCTGTTGCCAAAGTAGATCATCTTTTCCCTTGCTTTTGTTTCTTTGCAATCTGTTAGCATGACATTGGCACTAGTGTGTTCTCCTACACATGAGATCAGGCACTGTAAAGCTATTGTATGAGTAAACTGTTCTATTTGTATTCCTCAGTACATTTGACACATAAATGTACGTGCTCAAAGGTGGCTTTAACCTTCATCTTAACTTTATGAGTAGCTTTTGCATTAACATGCTGTAGCTGTCTGATAGTCTCATATTACTATCTCAATTTAAGACAGAATGTACATCTAACTTCAGCAATTGCTTGCTGCTCACCTGTTGAAATCTGCATTTATATTGCTAATTACAGCAAGTAATTTCTTTGCCCTAGCATTATGCCCACTAGACTACCTACCACTTACCTGAATTTTCAGAAACCATTTTCCATAATAGGTCAAGAGAACTCCAGAATAATATCCTTTCCGCAAGAAGTATTTTCTTCCTTACACTGCAATAGTTTCAGCACTTTCTACTTATTGTGTTTGTTCATGCTCCCTGGAGCTTGGTTTTAGATGAAACAGAAGCATGTTGGACGGATGCCTTTTCTTATGACCTGAAATTGGCTTTAAACTGTTGTTTAGGAGCAATTCTTGTTCATTCTTATGAAACTTTAAAGACCATATGTGATTATGTACTCATATAACTTCTCAGACTAACCATTTATACCATGTATTATCACCTTCAAAAAGTGGCTATTTGGACTTGCTGCTGTAAACAGTGCACAAAATTCTGTATTAAACAGAATTTGTTAGGTGAGGTATGACTTTAATGAAAACAGTATGTCTTCTTTGAAATCAACTAAATTTTTCCCCTATTCATACGATGCTGCCATGGGGTTGTTGAATATCTCAAATTAACACTTATTGGGCAGAGGTACTTTTAGGCTACATTGGTGCTTGAACCATGTTATGGAAATCTTTGTGCAAGAAGGACATAAGCAAAGCTTTGACTTAGGGAGAATATAAAAGTTGTAAAATGTTTTTTTTCATGTTGCATCAGGAAGAATTAAGGATTAAGTGGGTTTTGTCTTATTTTAGGTCCCCAAATGTGTTTTTTATGTTGCCTATACAGTCAGTATGTACAAGTTGCATGCAAAGTTGTAGATGTCCTTTCATTGGAAGTGTTCAAGGCCAGGTTGGATGGGGTTTTGAGCAACCTGATCTAGTGGAAGATGTTACTGCCTGTGGCAGGAGTGTTGGAACTAGATGATGATTAAAGGTTCTCTTCCAGCACTTCAATTATTATATTATTGTACCTTCATGGGACAACCAATCTGAACTTGATTTGGTATTTCAGATACAGGACCTGAATAATCATCCAGGGGGTTACTTTGCCAGTTTTTCCCAGTGCCACTTCAGATAAAAGTATATACTGTTCCTTTTGTTCCTTTTGATTTCTTATTTGCAGCTTCAATACTGCATATTGACACCATAGAAGAACATGTTGTCTTTGGAGAGATATTGACATATTTAGCATTCACATGAAATAGGAGAATCTTGATCTCAGCCTTGAACCCTCTATTTTAGATCAGGTTTGAACGACTGAACCAATGTGTGAGAAAAGTATCAGTTTATTATTTGCCTTAATAATGCTGAGGATGTGGTCCTTGTGCTTGGACAATCCTTGGAGGCGGTAGCGTGGTCGTAAAGTTGCAGGTAGAGTTGGACACTTAGCACAGATTGCATTGTCTGGGATTTTCTTTGAGCACTTAAAAAGACCAGGAAAATTGTTTTAATTTTCTTTCCATTTAACTCTAATGTATTTTGATAGCAGCTGCCATATGGAAAGCTGGGGGAAAAAGGAAAAAAAGTGCTTTGAAATGTAAGTACTGTTTCTCAGAAATAGAAACCATGTAGTGAAATGACAATAACCAAAGCGGTTTGTATGGCTCTCTTATGATATTATTTATTTTGATTTGACTGCAGTAGAAAACACACATCCACAGACTCTTGTCAGCTTTTTAAAATCACAAACCCTAAATCAATGCCATCATATTTTTTTGCTAAAGAACAACACAATCTAATACTACCACCTGCAGACACTGGCCTGTATCTCAATCCACCTTTCTGTTGAAACCAGTAAGCAAGAACAGTCTACAGAATTAACTAAAAAGTCTAAAGAAGCTGCTTAATCCACTTTGGGATTTAATTTGCACATACTTAAACCCACATTTGGTTGGTTCCTTTTATATAGCCTATGTACTGTAATCATACAGAAATGAAGTCGTGAGGCACCTTAGGAGGTCTGTAGTCCCACCTCCTGCTCAAAAAGAGACTTAACTACCTAGTCAGAGCATGTTTCTCAGGAACTTCTCTTGAAACTCTCCAAGGATAAAGATTGAAACTACTCCTTTGGAACTCTCTCCTGGCACTTAACCAATCACACTGGAAAAGACTTTCCTTTTTCCTCCAGCTGCCATCCCACTTAGAGCCAAATCAGTTTTTCTTACCCAACTTTGCTGTTGCCCCTTGTGCTTTCACTGTGTTCTATATTATTGCATGTTCCTTCTTTTAGACAAAGACAACTTTAACATTTACTGAAGTCTCTCTCTTCCAGGGTAAACAAGCCCTGCTTTCTCATCCTGTTGTGTGCATCTCTTAGGTTTCTCCATCTGTCTTTTACTGGGGCAGGGGCACTGCACCAATAGCTACATGGTTGAAAACTGCCTGGAGGTGATGGAAAAGATTAAAAGAAAAGCTATGAAAGAAAAGCAACTAATTTGGAATGGAAGCTGCACTCCAATTCACCCTATCCAGCTAAGTCTGACCATGATTCTCCCTGCTTCAGATTCAAGGCTTTACATCAGAAGCAGCATTTACTTAGAGGGATACATATTTAAAATAATAAAAAAGAAAAAAAAGAAGAAAATGTGTTTAATATTTGGAATGAATTTTCTGCGGAAGCTGAGAAAGCAGTGGCTTTGTCTGATGGATCCTCCCAAAGGAACTATGGCTCAGAGCAGTATCATGCTTGTCTTCATCTTTACAATGAAGCAACCCTGGAAGCAGATAAAGTGCAGAGAATGAACACATAGAAGAAAGGTGTAAGTTTGCCAGTGAAAAAATAGCTCATTCAAAGCCAGAGAGAGTTATTTCAAGCAGGTTTCTTTGCTTTATTTTGTTAAACTTCCACTTGATCGCAGCCTGAGCTCAAAAGCAGTTTAAAAGCTATGACAGTGCAAACCCAGTCATTCTACAGTCCAGCTTATGTCAGCTTATTTTGATTCAACAGAGGCATTGGAGCCAGGCCTGGCTACTGCTATATGTGCTCTGTGGATCCAGTTTAGTACTTAGCCTTCCTTTACAATGACCAGACTTTAGAGATATAAAAAGAACTAGGTATAAGGAAGGAAAAGAGGGCTTTGGGGGGAGGCAAGCCACAACCTTTTCCTTTGCTCTCTGAATCCATATGCTTTCTGAAGTGAAAACATGGGTTACATGATGGTACATTCTGATTTCTGAAGAAAAACATCTCCCTCTTGGATTGATCACATGGTGAAAATAAGGCACAGAACTTATTTTTAGACACAAAGCAAGTAGCTCACAGACACCTCATTTAATGAGTTTCTGTTTATATACTGCAACAGGGGCAAAAATCTCAAGTGCAGGGCTGTAAATGAAGAACTTTCCCAGCTGAGGAAGTAATACTGTCACTGTGGTCCCCATGTAGGTTAACTCTTAAGCCCAAAGCACTGAGGTGTTTTCAAAAGTGAGTATCTGCAAAAAGGCAGGCTTTCTAAAGCAACTTAAGTATCCAAAGCTGAAAGCGACTCCTTGTTCATTTCCCAGCATATGATACAAAATTACTAACTGTTATTAAAATAATTAACCATTATGTGCCTTTCCTTTGCTACCGTCATGACCTATGACATAGGTTGCATACACACGGTGACCTGAACCTGGATCTAAACTTCCTACAAGCTTTCTGTGAAGCAAATTCAGAGCATGACTTAGGAGTCGACACTGCTGAGCTCATTCCTCAATCAATGAGGTCTGCAATCAGCTGTCATTTTTCAGACCTTACAGCCACATATCCTTTCCAACACAGCTTTTTGGGACTGATTTAGGAGGAATACTGAATTTAGAATATAGAATCATAGAGCAGTTAGGGTTAGAAAGGACCTTATCATCTAGTTCCAACCCCCTGCCATGGGCAGACTCCTCACAATAGATTACATCACCCAAGACTGTCCAACCTGGCCTTGAACACTGCCAGGGATGAAACATTCACTACTTCTCTGGGCAACCCATTCCAGGGCCTTGCCACCCTCACAATAAAGAAGTTCTTCCTTATATCCTACCTGAACTTACTGTTTTAGTTTGAACTCATCACCCTTTGTCTTGTCAGTAGATTTCCTGATGAAGAGTCCCTCTCTGGAATCCCTATAGGCCCCCTTCAGACACTGGAAGCTGCTCTGAGGTCTCCACGCAGCCCTCTCTCCTCTGAGCTGAACATCCTCACTTTCTCAGCCTGTCTCTATCTGGGAGGTGCTCCAGCCCCTGATCATCCTCGTGGCCTCCTCTGGACTTGTTCCAACAGTTCCATGTCCTTTTTATATTGAGGACACCAGAACTGCACACAATGCTCCAGGTGAGCTCTCCCAAGAGCAGAGCAGAGGGGCAGGATCACCTCCTTCGACCTGCTGGTCACGCTCCTTTTGATGGAGACCACTATATGGTCGCTTTCGGGGCTGCAAGTGCACATTGGCTCATGTTCATTTTCTCATGGACCAACACCCCCAAGTACTTACAGTGTTATAACCACAGTCTCTTTTGCTGTGTCTGGGGCTCATGAGAGAAGTCTATATTTATTGTAGGTATTTTTGGCAGTGATTCAGATTATAACTACTTTCTACACCTTTCAGCTTGCCATATAGTAGTTGGCAAACCCTCTTTAAAGATCTGATACATCAGATGAATGATTGTGAAGTTAAAAAGAAATAAATGTATAGTCCCTGGTTGTTTGAAACCACAGAATAATGAACAGGACCCAAAGAAACAGAAGGTCAGAAAATGCTCACTGATATCTGATGTTTTATACATGCAAAACCATGGGCATAAGCGAATTAATTCATTTTGTCAGCAATGCAAGGAGCAAAGGAAAAAGCAACTTAGCTGGGAGAAGGATGAGCTGTGAAATAAGAAAGTTTAAAAAAAGAAGAAATTGTAATGGAAAAATGTTAATTTTAACAATTAAAAAAAATCATGAATAATAATGTTAATACATTGCAAAAGAGTGTCAGTACTGCCACTCTGAACACTTCAGAACACTGAAATACCTTTCTGATTAAAGGCAGATTATTAAGGGCAAATCCTATAAACCTAAATAAATATATCTCCACATTTCATTTATTTAAATTGTAGAAATTATATAGGCAATGGTCAACAAAATGTTGCCTGCAGAGTTACCTGTAGAAATTTAACTTTGTCTTCCTGCATATGCATTACAATAGAAACTTAACTGGCATTTCCTCTTGAGCCCTGGTTGTATATGTTTTCCTTATACAAAAAATGTGAGAGCTTCATATTCAGCAGGGAGCATAAAATTATGGATGCAGCCGGTATAACATTCTTCTAGAATGTACCTTAAATTCTGTAGGTAGTAAATGAAAGGAAGAAAATAAAGCCTCTGCATGTCCAATGTAGTTGGCATCAATTATCAATGGCAGCTCTCATATCAAATTCAGTAGCACAACATTAGTCAAGGTCAGTATCCTTTTGGTTTTCTGCAGTGATTAAGGGTCATGTCATGCAAGACATATTTCTCTGATTGTTTATGTTATTCACATCTGATAGGGACTGAAATCACTCATGACCAGCTAGACACTCCAGCCTGAGGCAGTTTAAATGGATGCTGTGACTTCAGCTATAGTTAGAGTTCAGGGTTTGTTACACATACGTATTGTGGGGGATTTTCTGCAAGGTAACTGGAGTTGGATTGGATATTGCCAGTGGGCACATTCCCTTGATTTGCCTGTTTTGATCTCCCCTATCTGAAAAGCTTCAAAGTCAGTCTGAAGATTAGAAACAGTTAAGAGAGTTTTCCAGGTGCCTTTTTCTCTACCTGGCCTTTAAGGAAGATCTTTGTCATGCAGATTTCTGAGGGTGAAAGAATGTGGCTGGTAACTGCATAAGAAACTTGTTATTCAGACTTCACAGATAACTGGCAGCAGCACACCAATGGACAGCAGTATAAGTTAAATGGTACTGAGAGGTCTGTGGAAAACCTTCCAGAGTCCTCCAAAGCTGAGAAATGGATGTGAGTACAGCAGAGAGGGTTGGGAGCTGCAGCACAGCATGCTTGTGGATGGCATGAGAGAAGTTGTAAGGGGATTTATAGCAACCTTCTTTCCACCGCCTACAGGGACACTGAGAAGACAGAAACAGCCTTTTCTTGGGTTGTACAATGAAAATTCAGGAGGCAAAGGCTACAAGTTTCAGCAATAGAAATCCCAGCGGATATTAGAAATGTCTTTTTTTCCCAATCACAGTGTTTAAAGGGGCCAGCAAGGGAGGACTGGAATTGCAGACCCTGTAGGTTTTCCGAACTCAGCTGCACAGTATCCCAAGTATCCCAATGTGATTTATCTTTGACATTGTCCCTGCTTTGAGCAAGACCCTGAAGAACAAACCTCCAGAAATTGCTTCCAGACACAACTTTTGCCCAGTTCTGTGATTCTGATTGTATATAATCTCTCTTGGGGAAAGGGAGATCCCTTCTGAAATAGAAAGTGGCAATGCAGAAGCAGTGAATGGCATGGATTTTAATTATGAGGATGAGCTCAGATGGCTTTTGTCAGCTCAGTTCTGAGTAGTAATATATGACACAGTGCAAAAGTCAAGAAAACAAAATTACAGGGATCTGTAAATAATTCTGTGATCTCAAGGGGCTTTCCAAAGTATATATATCTTCTGTTAATAAACCAAGCATTTCTAATTAGTGTAAGTGACCACAAAACTAACCAAAGAGCACAAATTAGAGAAAGCATAGCCTAATTTAATGACCCTAGAAGTTTATTACCTGCCTACACCAAGTCTGACATAAGGCAAGTATTGATTGAATTATGTGGATTGAATAAGAAATCGGGTGGTTGTGTGCCAAATGGAGGAATGAGAGGTGGAGGAGGGTGGAAGAGAGTGGAAGCTTTGGCTTGTGACTCAGAAGCTCACTTACCCCAGTTCTGAAATCCATATGCTTGTTAACTTGGAGCTGGCTACAACCCAACATGAAAAGTGGAGTTTACATTGTGTGTGTGAACCAGTAATTTGCATTGATTTGCACATGATTTGTGTCTAATTTGCTAATCGTTAAACGCCATGTGATATGTAAATAGGTAGAAAGTGAAAACCCTATGTTTTAAATTCATTCACTTTGACAGTTTAATCTTGTTGGCAGGAGCTGCCTTCTCACACAATCTGAGTACATTGAAGCTCACCAGCCATGAAAGGCTTGCAGAAAGGTCTTTCACTTACATTGTTTTCCTTCTATTGTTGTTGTCCATTAGCAGTGACCTGTGTTAGGATTTTTGAGTTACTTAATTACTCCGCAGCCATTTATATGACTTGTGGTCCATCTGCAGGTGAGACTGACCAGTACAGCTAATTATTACTTTGCCATACATGACATACAGATGGAATACAGAGCAGTTCAGGCATAGCAAAAGTAATAATAGCTGCCTGCAAGACACTGCAATATTGGTGTTAATGTGAGCAGGATTGGGTTGAAAATTTGCAATTAGACCTTCTAATACTTCAGATAAATACATATTGTTTTATTTTACATAGGTTGAAATGCAAAAGGAGGTTCACTGTATTGCAACGTTTAAAAACAAATAGTAACTTGGTCTTTTTTGGCTGAGATAGTAATCAGAGGGGACTAAAACACAACGTTTGATATTATCAGTGCCTTAGCTATCTTGGGGGATTTCAGGATGAGGAGAGAGGTGTTATCAAATCTATGACAAAAAAAAATATGAAGTTTCAAGACCAAATGGGTTTGACCTCCTGTTAAAGAAGGTCTTGCCAGAAACGCAGGCAGCGCAAATGCATTTAGTTGACTGTAGGAACGTGTTAAGTTTTCCTGCTGTCCTAAGAGACAAAAATGGTATGTAAATTAAGTTTCATGTGTAGGCTGTTTGGTTTGTTTTTTCTTCTTGGGAAAATCTATTCAGTCAAAAAGCATTTTACCAACAAAACAATTCACAAAGTATGAGTCGGTGAAGGGGGAACTAGATTATTAAAAAAATGATTAGATTTTCTCCAACTTGCTTTGTCATCAAGGCAAGACACAGTGAAGAGAGAGAGGAAAACCTTTATTTTACACTGAAGGATATCAAGATGGGACAGGGTTTATGTTGTGTGATGTGTGTATGCATACTAGAGCCTGGACTTGTTAGACGTCAAAGTCCAGTGGTGATGTGTAAGCAGATACAGGACAGGATGCAATGTCAGAGAAACATCTATTCCATATTGAGAATATTTATTGTTAATATGGATTTGTAGTGAAGGTACACAGTTCAGATAAAATCGATGTGAAAACAGTCTGAAAAATTAGCGTAGACCACAAAGCAGGTTAAGTTTCCTCATTCAGTCTGTACTCAGCTGTAAGTTTTGAGGTTTCTCTTTGAAATGTTGTTTCAGAGAAGGGTGCAGAATGTATAAGTCATCTCACTTCGGGCAAGGTGATTTTCAGGGTCAGCTCACACAGCATGACTCTTCAGGACTGTCAAGGGACCACATTCCTATAAATGAAACAGAGCTGAAATCCTTTCCCTTCACTCCCTTTTCCCCTTAATGCAAGGAATGTCTGTGCTGTCAACAGTCCCAAGTTGCAGCATAGCCTATTTTGCATTCAAGTTGTGTAAGATTCTGTTTCATATCAGTTTTCCCAAATACAGCTTGTTGATTCACAGAGCAGCTCTCTTTAGTAGAATTGACTCAGGTCCTCCCCCAGCCTGTTCCCCAAAGATCATTTGGCCTTCTTCAGCTACCATTACTTATAAGCATATTACTAGAATCATAATTCCAGTGCCATATATGAATATCTAAGATAAGGTAAGGTAGTATGTAGTAGAAAAATCTTTGGCTAATTTCTAATTTAAATTGCAAAAATATGGATCTAATGAATATGAAACATGGAGGAATAAGCATGAAAGACTAATCGGATGGTCTTGATTCATATTACAATGTTTAACATGTTCCCTATCCATACAATATAGATATTTTCTCCTAAATATAAATATATTAATGAACGTTTTTAGCAGGCTTGAAAAAGTTATGGCAAAGGGTCTGCTTTTTTAACATCTTTGAAAATTAATTATTTAAGCCTCCATAACATTTTGTATTAAATTAATTTAGGCCAAAGGAAAATATTTGAGAGTTAGATGTAGATGCTTCCACAGAAAAAGGGGATAGCTCATTACCATCATTCAGATTTACTTCAACATGTAGCACTTTTTGAAATCTTTATTAGACATCTACAAGCTAATTCAAGCTGTTGAAGGCTTTGTTTTGCAAATGACAGAGAATCTACTTTGCATAACAAAATTAAATATCCAAGTCTGCTTGAAATTAAGGAAGCTGAGAGGACTCATCTTAAAATTCTTTCTTATTCATAACACATCATTTCTTAATTATAATCAACACAGGTTTTCTTATGCAGCTCAGAAGTTGTCACTGAAGAATATGATTTGCTAAATTTATCTGCATGGGAGGGAAAGGATTATTGATTTCTTCTGAATACAGCAGTATTTTTACCCTCTCCTGTTCAATGTACCACTTTCTGTGTACCTGAAGCAATCATTTTTTCACAACACAAGATGGAAATATACAGCTCAGTCTTCATAATGAGGAGAAAGTATCTCCAAAGCAATTTGCTCTCTTCTGTGCTCAGTTTATGTAATTTTCTGTTTAAGGCCATATTTCTGTTTTTCAAAAAGAATAGTTATTTTTGAAAACTCCTTCCTGGCTCAACCAGTTTATGTATCTTTTAATTTTTTCCCAAAGCATTGCATTAGGAAGAAAGAGATCCCAGTTTGCCTATCATCCATGGTGGTGATCCTGCTCCCTTCAAAATTACTATTGTAAATGTGACTGCAGAGTGATTACTAGTGGGAAAAACCCAATTGGCCAGACTAGTGGAAGATCGGAAATGCAAAACCAGACAACAACTTCCACATTGTTACTTGTGAAGCTGCCAGTGATTAACTCAATTCTTCCTCACTGTAATACAGAATAGTCAATTAACTTCCCAGTTCAGTTGTTACCCACAGTGTCAAGTAGAATAGGATGGTGAAGAAATCTGAATGAACAACATTGCTTTGGTTGCTGGTGTGTGTTTGTGTGTGTATCTTTTTTGAAAGCCAAATATATTGTGAGTTAGAAGCTCTACATGTATCAATATCTTCTAACATTATTTCAGATGTTTTTCGATTCTATGCATTTGGACTGCCTAGAAGAAGTAATGCTGAGGTCATCTGAAATGCAAACTCAGCAGTTTCATTTTGTGTACGAACTGAAAGAAAACGGGCTTTCAAATACAAATGGAAAATCACCAGTTGTGATTTATTCTAAGGGGAATACAGTTACCTACTTATGTTTAATAGTTACAGTTACCCAGTTGTATTTATTCCAGTGACTTGTATTAATTCCTTGTATTTATACTGTGACTTAAAAACTTCTAGGCAGAGTGGTAACAAATACATGACGTGCTGAGTAATTATTCTGAAATGTCTTCAGAGTGTGGGGACCAACAGCTGATTTGAAGGAAAGAAAACCCCACCAAAACCCCTTCTAAGTCAAATATGAAACCAAGAGAGTACAGGAATTTCATTAAACATGGTAAAATTTATGTGCAAAAATTATTCTTGTGGTGTTAAAGGTCTAAAGAGAGCTTAGCATTTGTTTTCAAAGGAGTCAAGGACATACTGTACATTTACTTGTTTATAAATGGAATTGCAAACACAAGCATCAAGTTAAGGCTTGAAAAACTAAGGCTGTGCAATCTTATAATTTCAATGTTTCTTTAACCACAATCATGTTGGATGACAATGTGTAACCTATACATTATTCTAGTCTGTAAAATAGGAAATCATAGGATCATGATGCTTCAGATGAGACTTCTAAAAAGCTCCATCCTTGTAGTTTTATAAAAGATGTCTAGATGTGGCACTTAGGATACATGGCTTAGTGGTAGACTTGGCAGTGCTGGGTTAATGGTTGGACTTGATCTTAAAAGGTCTTTTCCAACCTAAATGATTCTGTAATTCTATAAGTCCTCAGGCTGAAAAACAATAAGAGTAATTATGTGTGATAGATTACAAACAAGAGGTTTTAAAGTGGACTCTACTTAGCTAATAAACATTGGTCAATACATAACATATCAATGGACCTAATCCTGCATCAGTAAATTCATAAGTAGTATTTATCTTCATTGGGGTGCAACACAGTCCTTTGAGTCTGCGGTCAGTTTGAATCTTGCCAGCAATACCTTATGAGTCTAATTGTCTTTTTTGTATTTGACTGCTTTGTGTCTTGCAGCCATTCAATATTGGACTTTTTAATTGATTTTAATAGTATTTTGATAGTCTTATGATGCAAATGCTGACCTTGTTAAAGGAAGGCTTTTTCCTTTTAACTTTTTTTTGTGTGTAGTTGCTAGCATAGCAATTAATATGTACTTAATACAATCCAAAATTAGTCACTCCTGAAAGTAATTCTGTGCTAATTATGCAATTATTTTATTTTATATAGGCAGCAAAAAAATTGTGAAGTACTTCGATTATAGTTTCTTCAAAAAAATCAAGTCAACTGCTACATGACTTAAATAGTCATTTATGAAATAGTCACTTGCCATTTTAAGACATCAGGTATTTTTATGGTATTGTTATTGTGTACCTAACAAATCTGCTTTTTCTTTATCTTTTTTTTCCAATTTTAGATATTTGACATGGGTTTATCTTACATGTTTGTCTGAAATTAGCAGATTATGTGTTTATATTATTAGCTGATTATTATATACCTACCTATATCATATAAAGGTATGACTCCTACCACTGTAGCTTGAGTTTGAAATAAATCTTAAGAGTAAGATTTGGAGAAGGGGACTAGAATAATTTGTGTGTAAATGAGGCTGATCAGATCAAGCTCTTTGTGTATCCGATTCCCTATTTCTTCCTTATGCATTTGAATCAGCCATTGTTGCTCCATTTGTCAGAAGTGGCACATCTCCAGACAGATAAAGGTTGGAATATTTTGTGAATGTTCTGTCTGAATAGGCAAACAACCCAAACTAGTGGTTCCAGTCAAAGAGGAACTACATAAACTCAGTCTATTCTGTTTGGTCAGCCAGTGCCACAATCAGTACCCACTGGTTTCTTATTGATCAATAAATAGGTTATAACCAGGTGCAGCTCCCCAGGAATAGTCCATATTCATGACAAAGCAGATGGAGCACTGCAGTGCCTTGTCCTATACTGACCATTGTGACAAGGAAAAGGTTTTGGGAACAGATAATAAGGGAAAGTAGTAGGAGACAAGACTCAGATCCACAGGAAAGCGGGTTTCCTTAGTTCAGCTGCTTATGAGTGATTTTAATTTTCCTCTAAAAGATGTCTCTACAGTGCTTTAGCTCCATAACAATAGAGTTCAATATGGTAACTGCTGTGCTCAGAGGGAAACTCTCATTTGTGTACAGGAAACAAATAGCGGCAATCAGATAGCACTTATGACCTTTTCTGCATAATACTACAATAATGAAGTTCTGATTTACAGTTACTCAGACTTCACTGGTAATTAGGAATTCGAATTTGAAGCCTGATTATTGTAAACAATACAGGAAGGCACTCATAGAAGACTTACAAAATAATGTTATATTGTATGGAAATGTAAGGCAGAGAGGGTTAAGTTATAAACTTGAGGTTTTAAGTGCTTGTTGACTTTAGCACTTTGTAAGTCTTTATCAGAGTTAAAAATCAAGCAGGATTAAAGAGTTCACATTTGCTAACAAATAATTTGCTAAAGCCATTGTAGATCCTGGATAGACAAGCAGGATTGAAATTCCAGCCCATCTTTATAAGGCTTTCTGATCACCCTCTTGAGATGTGGTTAGTTGCTTTCTACTATTTGCTCTTTCAGAAGTTTTAGCACAGAAAGTTTTATGCCTTTCTTATCAGTAAATGTATGGCTGGGAATAAGAAGGAGAAGTTCCTAGAGTCCTTGATCCCATCTAGCAGCTGCAGGTCTAGACAGGGCTCCTTGAGGAGCGGTCTCCCATAACCTGGGATTACTTCTGCTGTTTCCTAAAAGAGGTGGTGGTAGGCAGGTGTATGTTTCTCTTCTGAGCTTTAAGTTAAAAGAAATAAGCTATAGGGATTGGATCTTTATCATGCCCTTCTGCTACAAGAAGAGTTATGGAATAACTGTAGGGAGTCTGAGACTGCTAAATACAAAAATAGTCTCTACTATCAGCTCCCTTATTCTGCTTTTACCTCACTAACATCCTGCTATGATTGACTGGCAGATAGAGACCACAGCATTGCCAATTTACGTTTGCAATCAATAGAGCACTTACATTTCCAATTATATTATTAACATACATTTAATAAACAGGGAAATAACCTTTCAGCTGACATTTATGACTATGTACTGTAGCAGAAACACTTAACATGTGATTACATAGAACCCTTCTTGGATGCAGCTGCACTTTGAAGGGGTGGGTCATGACTAGGATGTGCCTGGTCATGAAAGCACAAGGAGATTTTCTCTATTTTAGAAGAAAACAACTGTCAATGAAAGGAACTAATTTTTCCTTATTTCAGAGTGGATATTCTATTGCTTTGAACTATAACAAGCTGTCCCAAGTTCAAACCTCTCGCTAGGCCCAGTCTATGAAACCACAAACACAGGCTGAAGGCTGTGCTTGATCAAGAAAAGTGAAAGACCTGTGAAGACTTAAGGAGACGCAAGGTACACACAAGAAATACTCCATGAAGCTCTGCAATGTAAAGTGTCACTTTACTTCAACATAGAGGGAATGGAGGGTGAGGGAAAGAACAAAAGGAAAGCTGACAGTCAGAAGAACAAAGGAGGCATGTATCCTGTGATACAGGTTGCAGAAGCTATGAGGAAAAAGGCGCATTGGGTTTGCACTGTAAGATTTTAGTACTGGGGGGGTTGCAATGGTGGCTTCTGTGAGAAGCTGACAGAAGCTTCCCTCACCTCGAGTTGAAGAGCTGAGCACTATTGTCTTCATCACTACTCATCAAGTGTTTATACATGTTAAGTTCCTCCTTGATCCTTTTCTTCTCCAGGCTGAGCAACCCAAGTGATCTCAGTTTTATCTCATACAACAGACAGTCTAATTCTTTAGTCATCATTGTTCCCTTTGCTGGGCTCACTCCAGCCTGTCCATGAGACTCCCCAGTGAGGAGTAAAAGAGAAAAGATCTAATGTCTGATTGTTGCTGTCTCCCATCTGTGTTTTCAGGCTTTTTGCATTTCTGGGAAGGCAATTTGTGTTCTCCTTTATTTCATGTTTTCCCATTACTTTTTCTATTGAAAGCATAAGAAGAAAATAAATGATTGGATGCAAGCAGCCATGGAAGGAAGGACATTGTGGGAGGAGAAGCTTTGCATCAGTGTAAGAGTGAAAGGGCTTATTTTTATAGCATGGAGGGTTTCAAGGTTGAAAATGTTTGGGGAGCTTTTATGTGTTTAAATTTAAACTTTTAGTTATTCTACAGCTAAAAAATAACCAACAAGCACAAAAAAAACAATGGGGAAGGACAATGAGAAAAAAAGACCAAACACTTAAGAATGTGAAATTTCTTTTTTTAGGAAGTGCAAGAATAGATTTTAAAAATCAGAAGAAAATCATCTAAAGGAGAAAAAAAACAAGCAAATTTTGTGGCATGTGTTTTAAAGACTGTTTTCCTCTTTACAACATTAAATACTTGCAGTTGGAGTGAGTATCCAAAGTTATTTTGAAGTCTGTTGTGAGTTACTCCTTCTTGAATAAGGAGTAAAAAATGGATGGATGGATGGATGTTGGGAATACGAAAATTATAGTCAATAATAATAAGTACACTTTAATACTGAATCAAAATAGATTTTAATGTTAATTCCTGCTAGTATTTTCCCTATGTATAATTCTTAGTACTGGGTAGACCAGGTTTTAAATCATGTAACAGTGGAAATAAGTAACTGAATAGGTCTGTTTCTCTTGTTTAATTATTTAGGCATGAAATCAAACATGTCACTTATCCTTGCTGTTAAAATATATGACCTTTGTCTACTGTTAGACTTTTCTGCAAATATATCCCTAAAATGCTTTGGGTCTTCTTAATAGCAGTAATTAGAAGGTTAAAATTAAAGTTAAGTGTCTTCTAGGGTTTCACAGTTTGAAAATGAAAATATGAAGTCAGTAGCAAAGGACAGTGAAAGGAAGGCAAAACTGCTCTTTGACACAATAGGAGCCTCGTATTAAATGTATTAAAAGAGAAGCTGGGGAATGCCATCATGCTATGTCTCAGTTTTTTGTTAGGAAGTTATATGCTTACTTTCATAGTAAGAGTTTTTGACAGGTCCAAAGATTTGGCCATCTGAGTAGGAAAAATGCATGATATAACTATTGACACATTTTCTCCTCTGAAGAAGTTGGCAATAAGCTTACCTTTGCTGAATGTGCATCCAGTTTCCCAGCTGCAAGGTCATCTTTCATCTCAAGAAGAAAGAAATTGTCTCTTTCCATAGAGAGGGGAAAAAAAAGACATTCAAACGTGTGAGGGAAAAGAAGCTCCTTTTTTTTGTACAAAATACAGAGTTTTCTCCCATGATCAGCTGATTTCTGAGCTTTTATTTTTCCAGTGTATTTTTAAATTAAAATATGGAGATTTAAAATTTATTGTAATATATGTGCTTGTACCTTCAGTGAAAGAGAAGACAGGGTCTTGTCCTTAGAAATTGTTCTCTCCCAAGAGCTAAAAGAGACCCTATCCTTTCATGATGAACAAAAATCTTTAAGATGTATGTCAGTTCTGCTGAGTACTTCTCATTTCTTTAGTTTGGTCTCTTAATCTGTTTTTTACTGAATATTGATTTCTGTTCACTGCTCCTCTGGAAGTACTGTACCAAAGATTATCTTTTAATAGACTCCAAGCATGAGTGGCTTAGTAAAAGTCACTCATCTTATTAGAGGTTTATATTCTTACGGTGGGTTCTCTCTTGTGTAACACATAGGCTAGTCCTACAGACAAGAATATCTACATAATTTCTTAGCTTTTTAGGTAGCTGCTTGCAATTACATTGAAACCATCACAATATTTAAATAGGAGGTATGGATAATAGCTTCATGTTTGCATTTTGCTTCAAAGTTTACATCAAGATTTTATTAAGATAATTTCTATCAGTACAGTTTTGCAAAAGATTGTATGCAATTCTTGTTTGAAATCTTCTGGGAAGGGATATTTTTCAGAATAAAGAGAATGGTAGTAGAGAGTAGAAAATTAATTAAGTGGATTCAACTAACTAATCAGGTAGACTGATGTGTGATTAAAGAGATAATGTCCAGTAAAGCATTTTAATTACCACAAAGTATTTCTTTAATCCCAGATAAATCTAATTAATTTTAGCTTATTCTAGTCTCTGATGTCATCTTTCAGCATTGTGTTAGTAACTGTATGATGAGCAGTGCTAGTCTGGTGACTGAAAAGGACTTAACATCTCCAAATCAAATGATCAGAGATAAGTATCTGAATTGGGGGTGAAGAGCAAAACCCATGAGAGCACCAAGTTGCTTGATGTGCATTTTGCTGCCTAAGCCTGATTGTGATCCTCAAAACTCATAGCCAATTTATTAAGGTTTATCTGTGTGGCTTAGTGCAGTATTGAAGGGAGATACCTTAGTTACTGTGAATGCAATCTGTGAATGACCTAATGCCAACACTAGAACCAGTATATGTGATAGGCTAGCATTCATCCTTGTCTGATGAGCTTTTGGGGAGAAGGGTTAAACAACCTGGGCCAGTCTACATCTTTGCATTTTGCCATGTCCATAGCTGTACTTGCGTATGCCCGGTACCAATACCTCTTGCTAGGGCTGAAGATCTTAATGCTTGAGCCTCTGTGGTATTCCTTTTGCTTAGGTCTGCTGTAGGATCTGATCTTTTCCCCCTGAGCCTGCCCAATACACTACTGGAGGAAGCACTGCACAGCTAGCCCATTTTGCAACTTTAGCACACTTCAACTTAAAAAGACTGCAAAAGCTAAGTGTACAATAAATGCAAGTAGAGCTGAGCACTGTGCAAAAGAGGCTTTAAGATGCTTTGGGGGATCAAAGTATGAACTTGCTTTTCTACTGGGAACAGGGAGAAAACCTAAATTCAAACTCTTTCTTCCAGGAATGTTTTTCTCTGAGAAAAAAGGTCATAGCTGGGCTTCCTGTAGGGTGACTTAGTGCAAAGATGTTTTGCTCTGGCTCCCAGGTGGCTTTGGCAATGTTGCAGCTTAACAATACAAACAGGAAGGTTTGGCTCCATGAGCTGTGACCTTTCCATCTCTGAACTCCCAAAACTCCAGGAACAAGGAATCCCCACTGGGAAAAGTTGGTCATCATTGTGGGACATGATTTCTGAAAACATCGTATAGACTGTAGGTCTCCAGTTTGCCATGTAGGCACTTGAGTCTCAGAGCCAGACAAATTTATACATGTCAGTTGTCATATCTGTCTCTCTGCTCAACCTGGAAGCTATTAAAAATCCTATAGAGAGGCAGTTTATAATTTGGAGACAGTGGGAGTGTGATAGCGCATCTGCAAGAGTACCAGTCTGAGTAAGTACTCTGCATGTCTGGGTGTGCATTGGCCTTTACATTGATCTCATTTCCATTTAGAAAAAAAAATTAGAGCAGATGTGAGGATTTCCTGCCTTGATCTGAAATATTTGGAAGGCAGTTAGCCTTAACAGAGCAAGAGCTGCAGCAGTGTGACAACTGTGTTACCAAGAAACTTCCCAATACCAGTTGCCATAATTAGTAAATCTGATAGGGAAGAGAAAAGCAAAGGCAGCTGTGTACCTATCAGGAAGTTTGGACATGTATGTTAAGCAAGGTTGCTACATGTGTGCCATGTGTGATGTTTTTGGTGAGGATTTCTGTTTTACAAATCCCAGGAGCAGTATGGGTATTTTGCCCTGATTTACAATTGCATAAGCTACAAAGATCCCAAATGCCTGTACAATGATACCTCTGTTGAAACACTGTGGAGGATGTTAAGTCTGATTAAATTGATTTAGTTTTGCCTATAGGCCTTTTGTTGAGTCAGAGACTGAATTCTAGTGACAATACAACTGTATAGCAATAATCCCCCGATGCAACGCAACTGTCTCAAAAGCCTTTTGGGAATAGGTTATTAAGAAATAAGCATATATATATTTCTTGAGGAGGAGTAAAATACAGTTTACCAGCTTGAATACCCAACTGCTTAAAGAAAAAAAAGGAACACCAAGGGGTTTTCAGAACACATGCAGAATCCTAAACTGATTTGTTCAAAGAAATAGCAGTTACTCCTCCTTCTCGCAGCCCTCCTCCCCCATAGAATGAAAGCAAACAGTGGAGAGGAAAATCCTCATGTTTAATTTGAACTTTATAAAGCCCTGACAGATCCATCTGCTTCATTCTTTGTAGGAAAAAACACACGCTAATAATTCTGACTTCATTAATCTTTGAACACCAAATTATCTCAATTCTACCACATCAGAGAGTATAATGCACAAAAGATTTCTTCTTATACCATCTTGCCTTTAGTTAGTATTCCTGTCTTATGTGAAATTGCGCCAATCGTGAACTTTTCCCTTCACCAGTTTTGGTTCTGCTTCTTCATTTGTCATTTCACTTTATTTACTTTGTTTATTGGATTGGAGGGAGAGGGAGAAGAAGAGAGGGTTGGGTTTTTACACTTCCAGTATAAATCTGACTGCTTTTTAACAGACAGCTTTTATTAAGGCTATTAAGGTAAGACAAATGACACCTGGATGAAATATGCCCATTGCATGAAGAACCATAGTTTGTTTGTATTTTTTTTTTATTAAACCCCTATTTTGATGTCAACTTTCTCAAGCATTATTGAACTCTTTTCAAATATAACAAAAATTGTGATGTGGGAGTGTATCTGATATGGGCATTTAGAATGAAACTAACTCAGATCAAACTGAGGTTCTCACTCTGCTCCACTCTGGAAGCACCAGGATAAGGAAGTAAACAATTGCATACTATTGATTTTATTTCAGATTTGGTAATTTCTCAGTATGAAGATGAACCATATAAATATGATTTGGTTTTGTTTGTAGTTTTCTGGGTGGGAAATAGGATATCACAGTAAGGAAACAAAGCACATGGCCTCTTATCTCCCTGCTAAGACTATTGCAAAGTAAACAAAAGTATAGCTCCACTATAAGAGAGGAAAAAGAATGTGCTTCCAAACTTCATTGCTTATGTTTTTCACACAGATCACAGCATTTATGTCAGAGCTGATTGAAAACTGCAAGTAGTATTCACAAATGTTATTGTCTGGAATCATCATTGCCACAACCTCCCCTCCTTATGCCCTGGACAGCGTTTGTATTACCCATACAATTTGCTTCAAAGGCTCCTGTAAGATATTCTCCTTGCCTCATTGCTCTGATCATATTGCCTATTTTTCCCACATACCCATGAACCCTCCTTTTCCGTGTCAAACATAATCTATTTCTTTGTTTGTTTAAAGGTTTTTTTCTAATTTAATTTCTATTGAGCTTCTTAAACTTTTTTAATATGGTCATAAGTAGTAATTCTAGTCTAATTACTGTTCCTATTTCTTCTTTTTCACTTCTTATGCACAGACAATTTATAAACAGGAAAGCCAAATGAGCAGGGAAAATGTACTCAGCTCTAAATAACCTCCAAGCTAATCCACATTGTGTTATACCTGTTCATTTTTTGTGAATTAAGTCTTTAGTGAACACAACATTCTTCAGGTTCAATATTTTAAAGAAGTTCAGATATTTAATGTTCTTGATCATGTTCCATATCCTTGTCGTCTGGATTGTTCATAAATCTAGGCTGGTTGGCTGCCATTTGCTCAGTGTATCACTCCTTGTAGTACTTTCTTTGTAGCCTTTGTGGGACAAAACTGGATAGTTCTTCACACTTCCAGTTCATTTGAATGTAACATCACTCACTGAACATTAGAGTTTTTACTGTCATCAGCTAAAAAAGTCACTGGGGGGGGGGGGGGGGGTAGGTTTTCTTGAAGCTGAAGGAGCTTTTATTTTATTAATTAATCACATTAATCATAGGCTTGATTTTGATTTCTTGATGGACTAAGCTTGCCTTGGGAGTAATAACATCAGCTATTTCCCCTTTACTTCTGCTCTTTAGAGTGAGCAGGCAGGGGAGGAAGGGGAAATAGCATGAAGTCATGCCTGTGTATAACAATAGTCTGAGTATGGGAAAAAGAAGCAGTGAATGACAAGTGAAGGGCTTTACTGCCCTTCATAAAGAAAACAGGGCATTTACTGAAATGCTGTTCCAGTTCTTCTCCATGCTGCCTAGCAGTACACAGGGATATAGATGTTCCATCCAAGAAGAAATAGCTGATTGTTTTCAACTTCTATTGCTGCTGAGGCTTTGTTCATTAATGGGTTTCTCTATTATATCTTGATGGGATGTAGGGCAGGAAAGGATTTCCCAGAATGTTGCACCACACCCTCTTCTTTCATGGGCAAACAGAAAATGAGCAAATTCCATTCTGAAATTAGGGAAACTCTTTACCCATCCTATGTGAAGTTATCCAAATATTTCACTCCATGTGCAGAACGATAGTATTATAGGTTTCACTTCAGCATAGTTTTCATGCAATTGATTTTGTTTAAAAGCGTATTTTTTTGTATTAGAATAGTTATATAGCCTGCCAGCACTGTTAACAGATGATTTGACTACCTTGGTGGTCAAAACTGCTATTTAAACTTCACTTTAGATCTTTCAATTTCTAAACCACTTATTTAAGGTGATGCCAAATCTGAGCTTGAAGCAGCCTAATATTCATGGATTTATATGTCAGAAAAATGGTATTATGGTCTTCTAATGAAATCTTCCTCATATAATAGGCTGTAGACCCCCACATGATAACTACTAAATCACATCCATGTGAGAGTAGCAGAAGGTGTTATAGTTCTCACTGCCCAGATTCTGACCTTTCTGCTGGCTTGGCTGCCCATTATGTCTAAGACATATCTGGCTGAGTTTCCATACTCAACAAATAATCATTTGGGTTATTCTCAACAAGAAAAAAAATATTTGAGTTTTTAGTAGTCAAATTCGCAGAGATTTCATGATCACTTTCAGAAGTTCAATCTACAGACTAATCACTATTTGATTTTGGGCCCAAAATTCTCTTTACTGTATTTCCAGCTGTGTTTTGTTCTTGTTTTGTTTTTCTTTAGTGATGTTTGTCCCCTCTTTGTTACTTTAAAAATTAATACTCCTTTCTTTTTTGATGCTTAGTTTTCAAATACCCCAAGATAGTTATCTCCTCTCTCCCTTTGGCCATCATTCAGCTATGCTGTACGTAATTATCTTTTAATCTTTGCTAATAATACATCATTTGATTAAAAGGTAGCAAGGCATTTATTAAGAAGTGCACTTTCATTTTTAAATCAGCAGAGCTATGTCATGCCTTAAAAAAGCACATGTCAGAGAAGCCTTAAGTATTCTTGCCGATTTTTAAGTGGGTAATACGTCCTGCAGGTAATATAAGAGATTATGCATAAAGATGGTTAAGTTGAAATAATTGGATTTGTTCAGTTTAGATGTCCTCCCTGCTTTGACCTGCAGCTGGATAGAGAATCTAGGCAAAGAGAACTAACAAGATGCTTGGTCTGCTTTTATATAGGGATCTGCTTTTATATTAGTAGAAAATGAATATACTACCACATTTGGTAGTGTACATGGGCTATTTTTTTGCCCTAGACATTTCCTCATGAGCTGGATGCTGAACTCCAGGTGTGGACTGGCAAGCACTGAGTAGAGGAGCACCTCCAGTATGAAGACAGGCTGAGAAAGTTTGGGCTGTTCAGACTGGAGAAGAGAAGGCTGCATGGAGACCTCAGAGCAGCTTCCAGTGTCTGAAGGGGGCCTATAAGGATGCTGGGGATAGACTCTTCATTAGAGACTGTAGTGACAGGACAAGGGGTAACTGGTTGAAATTTAAACAGGGGAAATTTTGACTGGATATCAGGAAGAAATTCTTTCCTGTTAGGGTGGTGAGGTACTGGAATGGGTTGCCCAGGGAGGTTGTGAATGTTCCATCCCTGGCAGTGTTCAAGACCAGGTTGGATGAAGCCTTGGGTAATATGGTTTAGTGTGAGGTTTCCCTGCCCATGGCAGGGGGTTGGAACTGAATGATCTTAAGGTCCTTTCCAACCCTAACTGTTCTATGATTCTATGATCACATCTATATCTGTGCTAATAATGCCCCTGTGGATGCAGTCCCACATCTGATATGTCTTGTTATTTCAGTGGTGCATGGCTGACTCATATTCAGCTGCTTGTCCACCAGGACACCCAGATCCCTTACAGAAATGCTGTCTGCAAGATACACAGATGCTATCCTGTACTGATGACTTTAGTTATTCCATCCCAGGTGCACACTTTTGCTCTTGTCATTGTTAAACTTCACACTGTTCTTGCTAGCCCACTCTTCCAGGCTGTCCGGGCACTGTAACATGCATTTCTCTTTTTTATCTTTTTGACAATAGAGTACACAATGTATTGCTGTTTCATAGAATCACAGAACAGTTATGGTTGGAAAGGACCTTAAGATCATCTAGTTCTAAAACCCCTGACGAGTCCAACCTGGGCTTGAACACTTGAACTTCCTTGGGCAGCCTCTTCCAGTGCCTCACCACTCTCACCATAAATAACTTCTTCCTTACATCCAACCTCATCTCCCCTGCTTCAGTTTAAGCTCATTACCCTTTCTCCTATCACTACAGTCCCCGATGAGGAGCTCCTCTCCAGCATTCTTGTAGGCCTCCCTCAGATACTGGAAGGTGGCTATGAGGTCTCCACACAGCTTCTCTTCCCCAGGCTGAAAAAAACAAATTTTCTTAGTCCTTCACATATAAAAACTGGTTCAGGTTTCTTTATGAAAAGAACATATAGGGTGATAGTACTGAAGACTTAATAAGATGAATTTCTTACAAAATTTGTAAGTTTTGGTGTTTCTTTTTCAGTCAGCCTCATTAATCTATATTTTTCTTTGTTAATGTGTTGTAGTATTTTGAATAGGAAGCTTCTCAATTGGCTTCCTGAAACTTTTTTGTCCTCAGGGAACTATCTGCTTTCTGTGTTTTTCTAGCCCGCTGCTAAGTGGAATATGAGATTATAAAGTCTCTGTGGAAATTTTGCCTTGTTCATTATTCATTATCCTTGCCACTGCTGATGGTGACAAATGTCATTACTTTAATGCCCATCGTTACCCGTTGTCACAATTAAGCGGGATCATTTAATGAAACTGAATATAACTTTGCTTAATGCATCAATTTAAAAAGAGATGTCACGACTAGGTACACAACATCACCCATCATTTTTAAAGATGGACCAATAAATTAGGCAATTCCTTCTTATTAAACTGACAACATTGTCTTTTTAAAGGTTCACAGGGGCAAAGAAAAAGAGTGCCAGTTTGTCTTATTTCCTCCCAGATGAGTGATCACATGGGAATCTGGAATTCTTCACCACTTTCTGGGGTTTACCAAGAATGTTTAATAATTGCCATTTCATGCTTGGTTTGTGTATGGCTGCGCCTCTCTGAATATTCCATTAGGCATGTCATCCTCAAGTAGTTGCAGCTCAATATTGTTGTAGCTACAAATGTCTCCTTAAGTGGCAAGTATCTGTATCTCTGCAAAAGCTGGCCATGAACTCTGTACAATGGATTACTGTGGGTGGTCTGGCATACACTTCAGAGGGCTGAAGCAGTCTCTGTACCAGTGTTTTGCAGAGGCCATAATGTATGAAGCTCCATAGTAGCAGCTCCATAGTAGGAATGGCAATAATCCTGCATCAAAGAAAGCTGATGAGGGTCCAGTCATAGTGTCAGTTCCTTTCATTTCAGTAAGTTGAGTCCATGACTGAGAAAGTTATCACACCTTTGTCAGGCAGATGTACATGATAGATGTCAAAGAGATATGCAGGACATTTACTTGGGCTGTGTACTGATGGCCTGGTCAAACTTTGTGATCATGTAGGGCATGCATGCTGACACAGCAAAAAGTATGCGCTGACCATGGGAGCCTGGATTTCAGTTTGATGGTAGGATCAGGAAGAATACAACATATGGTAAGTAGGCACAGAGGAAGAGAAATTCAGATACAGAACAGAAGGAGATTAAAAGGAAAAGATTGAAAGGAAGGAATGAAAAGATTCATACCTCATGGGTCAACATGTGAGGAGAAGCATTTGGTGGGCATGTGGGAAAGAGGTTTAGCTATGGATGATTATGGTTTTGTGACAGATTAAAGAGCCCTAGAGCCACTGTTTTGTATAAGCAGGGGAGACAAGTCACCTCATCTCTTTGCAAAAAGAGAAGACCTTCTTTCTTAGAGGGTAAATAGTTCATCCAGCAGTGAATATGTGATATTTAGATCTTGTTAGCACAGACTGAGAAAGAGCAGAAGAATGGATGATAAACAGAATAAACTCTAGCACAGCTCTAACAAAGGAATCCCTTACCTCAGAACCGAAATAATTAAGACTACGTCATAAGCAACTTCTGTAGGTGTTTGTCTTTTAATAATCTTGAAGTCTTCTGCCTAAATATTAGCAAGTACTGACCTTTTTAGCTTGTGAATCCAGTGAAATCAGACTAGTAGCTGAGCTGCAAACTGACTACCTTGCAATCACATTAAGAGAAACAATATCCGCAGGTCTGCAGTTCTGATTTAAGACTGAGCCTTAATGCTGACAGTGAGAAGGACACCAGAGAACAAAGTATTAAAAATTATACCCTTCAGGACTGAAAAATTCTGAACAGTAAATTTTATTATTATTTTTTTTCAGGACATGGAGTCATTTTGTAAGAATTTATTAGGGGTTGTCAGTAAATCAATGGACAGTTGGCTCCACTGATTGGGATTGATAAATTGTAAAGTGTTACCACTCTCTAAGGCTTTATTTATTTACTTTGCCTCTTAGCAATAGGAGCAACTCTTTGCGAACACTTCCAGCCTCAAGGTCGGAATATATAATTGTGTTCATGAGGTACATCTATCACAATAGGGTAAGAATTCCCTTGTAAGTATTAAATGTGAAATATAGGGGAAGGAACCCTAAAGAAAGATTAAAAGCACATTCTGCCTTCCCTTCGCAACCTTTAGATCTCAGCTTTCACTATAACTTAAATCAGAAAGCTGTATAATGGGTAATCTGTGTCCAGCCATTTTACACATCTCATTGATTCCAAGCGCATGCTAAAGCATGACAGAGTGTGTGTATTTCTGGTATTCAATAAGAAATTATAGGTCTCATTTGGAAAAAGGGGAAGAAAAACTCAGCCACAAACAAACAAAAAGACTCCAAAACAACCAAGCTCCAAAGACTATTTACTTTTCAAGAAACACATCCCTCATTTTCACCCTCTTCTTTCTGAAACTGAGGAATAGATTACAACACAGCCATATAATTTACAGCTAGCCTTAGCTGGTTCTGAGTTATGCACTGCTCACACCTAAAATAGCACAAGGAGGCAAGTAACACTGGATCAAAACATCGCAATTTTTCTTCACTTTGGTTCAATTCATGAATATATACTCTCTGTTGAATTAATTTATCTGGTCAAAGAAGAGCTTAGGGAAAAATAACCACCAAAACAACAAAAAAAGGCCACCTTTGCTGACCAATAAAAAATTCCCTTTGAGGACTCTGCATACTGCAGGCTTGGAAATGGTTTTAGTATTTTAATCATGACTGTGAATCCTGTTAATGTTAGATATGATTCCAGTTATAGACGTTGATAGCAGGGCTACATATCTATAAAATGCATGAAGAAGCTGTCCATTTCCTGAACAGCTACTGGATCATTAAAGCAAACAGGCCAATACTGATGGAAGAGTAAGGGTTTAAGATTTATTCCTCTTTCAATTACATCTGCAATCGGCCACCACAAACTCATGTTTAACTTACTGCTGGCAACTGTGTAGCTTATTCCATCTATCTCACTAGATATTTTCCTTCTTGGGTTTCACTTTTCAGTACTTTTTTCAGTAATTTTTTGGCAAATTCTGGTCCATTGCCTTGTGATAATACAAAGGAACTTCAACCAAATCAGTGGAAATATTGTAAAGATATCCTTTTTATTCATTTCAGTGAACTTAATACTTACATTTACACATTTTGTTAGGGAGACTCTTTATAATAAAGAAAACATCATCCTGTGTCACTGAACAGTCACCCTCTGCACTAAAATCACAGTTTAAATCCATCAGATTTGCAAGTGCAGATTACATTGGGATATAAACAGTTCTGGATGCTTATTTTTCAGCAAGACCCTCAGCATTATGTGAATTTAACTTCACAGCATATTCTCTCATTGTTTCTGTGAAAAATCCTATTTAAGCTGAGACATTTGATGGAATGGGGCATATAGTTGTTCAGTTTGAGAACTGTAACACATAACTAGCTAATTAGAATAGAGAAGGGACAGCAAGAAATAATATCAATTAACTCAAAATATCTATTTTTGTATTTTAATGCAATGTAATTGTAATTTAATGTAATGCAATATAAATGTGTCTTCTCAGAGCTGCCACAGTGCCTCTGAGTACTTGCTATTATACACAACTTTGGACATTTTTATTCAGAACTGAAGGGAAGGTGTTAGATGTGTGAAATCCTTTTCCTAGCTCTAGTGCTGAGCTGGCTTTTAATTTCAGTGTACCTCTCTTTAAAGTGGCAACTCATGATAATTTGTCTCTCAGGAGTGCTGTAAAGTTTCATAAATATTTTTAAGAGTTTTGAGATCCTTGGATGAAGTGTGTGATAAAGTGAAAATGCAAAAAATTACAGAGTTCAAGTGCGCTGCATTGGTGATGCTTGCTTTTCTGGCTGCTTTTAACCTGGCTTATCCAATATTCTGTCTGGTTTGTGTACTGGAACCCATAGGAACTAAAATACCCACTTCAGTTTGCCATCAAGTGCCTCTGTGCTTCCCTGTCCAAGATAATGCAGACTATGGATAGAAATAAGGTTTTCCTGTTTATGAGCAGAATCCTTGTATGGGTAACGAAAAGGGAGAGCAATGTGAACAGCTGGGAACTGAATGCTGGCAATAAGTGCAAAGACTCCTATCTCTTAGGAATAACTCTGGATTAAAAGACAAGTTAAGCCTGCAGATTTTGAAGCCTGGGTGTGAGTTACTTGTCCTAGGTTTTGAAGTGGTTCAGAATTCAAATGCATTGCATACCTGATGCAATGCCACTGTGATGAATAGAAAAAACATACATTCTCTTGTCTGGTATATAGGGAAAAACATATTTCATGCAGAAATAAATTGCATTTTCTTATCTTTATCCTCACCTCTAGCATCCCAGGTAAGGTGTTCAGAAGTCCATGCCAGTCCACTAGTGCCTGGAGTGAGCTAGAACACAGGAAACTGGGTTCCTTTACTTGTTTACTACAGAGATCACTAATTTCTCTAGTGCCTAACCTACATATGCTTGGGAATATACTCCATGATTCTGCCTTTCACTTTCTCTTAAATGGAGATAAGATTCAGATAAGCTTTGTTGATTTTGTTTTGCTTGATAGTCTTCCAAAATGGTGCCTTTCCTGACGCAGCAATGGTGGTCTTGTGTACATCAGGATGTTGCCTCAAGACAGAAAAGTTCTTGTTTTTCCTGGTTCCATCATAGCAACTGTGGGAAAGTTTTAATAAACCCAGGGAATAGGAAAAAAATATATGCAAACCAGGATGTTTCCTTTTTTCCTGAGTTATGTCCAAAATGTTATATATACGTGTATTTGCATCAATGTTCACAACAGTTTAATTTTTAATGGCTGTAAGATTTGGATGTAATGTGTCAATCTTTCCATCTAGTTATTTACAGTCCTGTGAGGATTAGGAACCTACCTGAGAAGGTAGTGCCAACAGTATGCCAACATTTGTAAATGAAACATCCACCTGCAGATTTTTGCATGTTCTGCTTACACTCTCCCCATAGCCTCTATTTTTTTAATTCTTGATTTCAACTTTTCAATATATTTTATCTTTAGCTTCAGATAAATGTATTCTTGAATGGTAAAAGTGTGATCTTTAAACACTCTGAATGACAGACCTGAGAAATGCAGTTAGACTGGTTCTGTCACTAAAAGTGAAGTTGTGAATGACAGGTTGCTCTTAACACTTAAAAGTAAGATACATGTCCAGTGATATTTGTTTGAAGTGTGACTGTGAACCGATAATTAGAAAGCTGGTTTTCTCTCAATGGTGGTGCTTTACATTTATAACCTGACATTCCCCTTCTGAGAATTTAAAGCTTCAAGAGTGATGAGTGAAATATTTTCTGGAGACTACTGGCCTTATGATCTATCCCAATAAAATACTCTGTGGTTTTTTATTTTACATATATGTTTGGTTCTTTTTCAGAGAATAACACACTTCTTAATTTCTTTATAATAATGGCATACTTAGGACAATTCAGATTAGTGTGGGATAAGTTGTGTTCAAAGTTGGCTTGCCATTGGACCTCAAAAAATAGTTTTAAAGAAAGTGATGTATTCCCATGTATTAGTGATGGTCTATCCCCTGCAGCTTTCCAGTGACTAGTTAAAAATATAGTTCTATCCATATCTTCTATGATAATGTTACCCATAATTGTAAATTTTGTGATATCCAAACATAATATAATACAGGTTTGGAGATTTCATGAAGGAGATAGATACAGATGTTGCTCCAAAGCTTGGAGAGTTTTACAAAATCAGTATAATTAGCTGAATAAGGCACAGCACAAGTGAGAAAGTATATGATACTTGAGGGTTCTTTGAACTGAAGCATCTCAATATCCTGTAGCTGAAAGGCAGAGGCTGGACAAGCCACAGGGAGGGTACAATGATGATTTTGAATAGTCCAAGATAAAAATATTTTCTTAGTCCATGTTCATTCTGAATCAAGACCAAACAACTTTCTTAAAAGAGATTCCACCATTCAGCTATAACTTATTGAGGTTGGTGCTGAAATTGGATAGACACACCTGTACAACTCAGAGTTATTAATTATTGACTGTCTACTTGGAACACTTGCATAGAAAGAAAAAGTTTATAATCTAGTGCATTCATAAAATGAATCAATCTTATTTTTAATAAGCTTATACCAACATACCTTCTTCAAAGACTATACACAGATTTAACACACTTCAGGACTTGCTCTAAGCTTTATCAGCAATGCAGTGTAACCCAGCACAGAAAAAGGTGTTTCCATTCTTCATGAGAGATTTCATAGCATATAGCAGATCTTAGTTTTTGCATATTCCTTTAATGAACCACCTTCAGATATGAAGTGCAGCACCTGTACTTAAACGTACCCATCTGTCACAGTGCAGTGATCATGATGCTGGTTGATTCTAGATGGCTGAAGATTGTGAGCACTGTGATACTTATGACCTTTTCATCTGCATGACATTTCATTAGTTTATGGAACCCTACCAAGTATCTGGAGTACAGCAATGCTTGGCCGTCTGTATTGTTTTCAAAGACACTCACAGATTTGCAGAAGCATAGGCACATTTTACAACCTTTCTTTCCCTCTGGCTTTGTGAGAGGACTGAGAAAAAAGCCAAACCCATCTATGTCCCTGTCACACAAAATCACACTCCACTATTTCCATAGAACAAACATCTTGCATACATTTCCTATATGATTTTACTTCATCCATGATCCGTAATTTTGCTAAAACACTACTTTGCTTTCTCTCCTGGTGTTCAATGTCATTCAGAATTTCAGCATTTTAAACTATTGGGATGGTAAATAGAACTGAGCAGTGCGCCTAATACTGATTTTTTCAAACTGGTTTTGTGTTCCCTTCCAACCCATACTATTCTATGATTCTGCATTCAGTCTGATCTCCAGTTATTGATCAAAACAGACATAGTCTTTTCCAGCTCCTACAAATTACCTGCTAACCGCAGCACAAAGCTAAGTTTTCAGCACATTAGTGTGTGAGCTAAGTCTCACCCTTTACTTCTTCTATTCAGTGTTCATGTATGTCATTCTATTGCTCTACGTTAAGGAACCTTGAAACTTCAGAAAACATATTTCAGATTGTGATACAATACAGGCAGAAGTGGGTTAAAGGAAAGATGTATATTCTTACAAAAATCTCTTGTCTAGTGTAAGATAAGCAATAAGGTTTAGAGGGTGAGTTCATTAAATTAACAAATATGATGCTGTGTGTAAAATCAAGTCAATATTGTCTAGCAACACAGAACTGTTGTTTATTGATAAATTAAAGTATGAACATTGCTGAATTCAGGAGTTTCAGAAAAAAATCTAGAAAAGCAGCTTAACACTAAGAAATGAAGAAATAAATAAAACATTCAAGCATTTAACTTTAGCAAATGAAGGTTAAGTAAGGATCCACTGATGTTTTATGGAAATTCATCCACATGGAGAGCAAACATCTGACAATAAAAGGCACTTTATTCCATAGGAAATAAAAAAAGTCTGAAAATGCATAATTTTAACAATTAGTATCATTAGTCTTTACAACAACAGCTCTATCATTTATCTTCTCTGATATGAAAATTAATGATTTTCTAAAAAGACATTCTAGGTCAAGTACAAGTATTTAATTTGGATGTAGCAATGGCTTGGTTGAAATTTCTAATAAAATATTCAAAACAGGTAATCAAGTGGCTAAACTGTGTTAATTTACAGATAAAAGGGTGAAAAAAGATACTGTTATTGTCAAATAGTCTAGTGATTTACTCTGCCTGTATCAACACATGACAGAAATATGTATTTACTGTATTTTTAAGAACTAGATGTGATTTTACTTATTGTCAAGATCTATCCTTTTCTAGTTATGAATGTTTGTGGGGGTTTTATGTTTTTGTTGGTTTGGGGTTTTTTGTTTATTTGGTGCTTTCTTTAGTCAAAATGCCCATCTTCTAAGTAGAATTTGAATTTGCTAGGAAAAAGTCTAAATGGTAGAACAGCCATTTAATGTTACAGTTTAATGTTAACTGAGAACAAATATAAGCAGTGACTTACCCAATTATAAGACCTGGAATTTTATGTATAGTCAATAATTATACATATTTCTGTCTTTGAAATAATTTGGAGTTAATAATAGGAGAGGGAGAGACTATAATATAGTATTTTGGCTATTTGCATATGCATATACATTGACTACAATTGTATTAACTTCACTTATTAGCAATTACAACTAGCCAGATTACTATTCTAACTTACTGTTTCATAAAGCCACAGTCAATTTGTACACTAAGAAATCTTAAGATTGGCACCAAATTTGTAAGTACTGGAAGACTACTCTAATCAATTTTTACCTTCCACTTTTTAATTCATTGTACAAATAATACACCGAAAGAATTAAGCAATAGACTTTGTCTAGTTTTTAATTCCTATGTAGAATAAATCACATATAGCAAAGCCTCTTACTTAAAAGATAATTAAAATTGGAATTAAGAAGTATGAAGTGCCACTTTGCAGAAGAAATGAGAACACTTGCAAAAATAGTGATTTATTAGTGTGATCCATAAGAGAAAGTGGAAAAAAGAGGAGGAAAAAAGTCTCAACACCCTCTTCTGATATGAGGCTTACAAGAAATCTACTGACTAATGGCAGTTTGAGGGACAGATGGATGGAATTCATTTACTATATTTCTTGCAATTATTAAATGTCACAGGCATATATAAATAGCTTATATATATTTTTCCCTCCTGCTATCTTCATTCATAAGCTCCAGCCCACTTCCAGTTTTGACTATCTGAAACCAAAACTGCAATCCTTAAAACCTCCCCATTCTGCTGCCACTTTACCCCAGATGTGCTTATACTCTAGTTTCAATGTTATTTTCCCAAGCACCTGAAATTCTGCTTCTTGGCATGACCAGACTCACAAATCTCTCATTGTCAATACAGATGCATACAACACACCTCTGGGACACTGTCCTTTAGAAAATATTACTGCTGACGTTATTTAGCCTTTTGTGTTTGAGTGTGGCTTAAAGAGAAACATGGAGTTAATAGTCATGAATTCATATCAATACTGGCTGTAGAGACTACAACTTCTTTACTAAATCTATACCTGATGTTATCTTCCTTCTCACTCTTTGTTTTTTGTTGACGATCTCACTCAACAGGATGTATTTAAGCCTTATCAGGAACCACAAATTAGACATTCATTCATGTCACTGCTGGGGCTAGTTGGGTGATTTAGTGGCCAGCAGAGAAAGTACAGGTTTGTCATTTAAGGGTGAGAGCTCTTGTTTCTCTGGAGCAAAGTTGATATCTTAAACCCATAGATGACTATTTTAGCAGATTTAAGAGGAAAGCTGCAGTTCACTTAAACTTCACTTATTCCATTAGGGATGGAATAGTTTTAATAAGAGGGGTGGGAAGTTTCCCCATTCCCTATACAACAGTTGCAAGCTACTCACTAAGCTTTTATTTTAAATTACTTTTTTATCACCATTTCCTTCTATTTTTTTTTTTTCTTCAGAAGAAAGGCATGTCTGCTGCTGTGATATTAAAAGAAAGATCACAAAGGCCTACCTTTGGTAAATGGTTTCTGCTGGTGGAGCCTAGTGATAAAAAAACCTCTTCTATTTGAATACTTAAGTCCTGGAGAGTAGTTAGGTTTAAAAGGTACCCTATTTCCAGTGCAGAATCTAAAGTAACCCAGTCATAGAGTTGGCAGGCAAAGTAGTAGGCAGAAAAACGTACGCTGTAATATAGGGTAATTTGTACAGTCTGACTGTTTTTACATAGAGCATATCTGTCTACAAACCAAGATAAAAAAGAATAACAAACCCAAGCCAAGAAAAAAATCCAAGAAAATATAGCAAGTGATATGACAGTCAAAAACAAGTGAGAAATGAAGGCTGACAAAGGTGAATTCAAAAATGCCTCTATTCCAACAGAGAAATTTGTTCCACAGTTATGACTAGGAGTCTATAGCAAACTGATAAATAGAGGAGAAAACGAAGAAGGAAACAGGAGGAACCAGGTTCTGACCTAATAGCATCAAGAAACAACACAAGAGTTTACAGTTCCCTGTGGTGATGCACGACGTTTGAATCATCTCACTTAATTATAGCTGTACTAATTTGTAGTAGTTGCTAAATAAATATACTCTATCCTGTAGTCTTTGATAATGAAATACTAGTGAAGTGCTACTCATGATTTAGAATCTCACAGTATATTGGAGCTTGTATTTTCCCATATCACTGAGAATGCCCTGCTTGCTTTTCTCTAAGCTCTCCTTGGTGAGCATATAAAAAATAGTCTCACTTGGCAGCCCAGGTAGATTCCTTACATGGGTAATGAAGGTGAAGCTCCCTAAAATTAGGAGTTCTACTATGGAGTATGACAGCACATAAATCCTTGTCTGTATTTGTTATTTCATTCTCCAAGACAAGAACTGTTTTGCAGTCATTGTGTACTAATTTTAGAGTTGCTTCAAATACACCCTGAAGTCCTGCTTGGTGGCAAAATTTGATTGCCAGTAGTACAGGCTTAACTGCAGGAATTATGAATGGGAAAGTGCAATTAGGTCATGGAGCTGAAGTGTTCCCCCTGGTCTCTCCTCATTTAAAACTAGATTTGTTTAAGATGAAGATATGCCTCATTGTTCTTCAGATAGTCTCAAGAGGGTCTGGCAGCTGGACTAAGCAGAAATCCATCCTGATAACACAGTGATCAAGGCTTCCTGGAATGGCTGCATGCTTACTAAACGTATTTTACAAAGCATTCTGTATATACTTTATAACCAGAATAAATGTGGTGGCAATTGAAAACTGGAAGCCTGTTACTGGAAATTACTTTTGCAAACTGTACTTATCCAGTGGCAATAACACATTTTAACATCTGCTGTTACCTTGCTGAAGAGTGTGGATTTAGCTATTACTAGGAACTTAATAAGCCGAGTGCCTTTATCAGCTGCTTTCCAAATCACTGTGTCATATAAGGAATTCTTTAGGGAATCAAAGCCATGGTGTGTCATAGCGCATTTAGCAGATGACAAATGCAAACACATTGAAATCTATATGCAGGGAAAGAAAAAATGCATCTCCTGGGCTGGATGGTTATTGGACTGTGAAAGTAGTCTAAAAATCAAATAAAGACCTAGAACGTATCTGATATAACAAAAATAATCTCTATGAAAGTAGATGGACAAGATGATGGTTATAAAGTATGTACAGAAATGGGCTAGGTTCATCAATATCCTCCAGCTGTTTTACGATGATGGTGAAAAGCAGTAATAACAGTTAAATCAAGCTTGTGGCTGATTTGCATTGTTTGACTGAGTCAAAGCATCTAGAGCAAAATAGTATTGTTAACAGTTTGTGTCCATGCAAATAGTAGCTTGCTCCTTGTGTTGTATTGCCCATCATAAAAGTTTGTTATGGTCTTTTCTAAATTCTTTTATAATTCCAATACCAGTGAACAAAGGCAAACAAATTTCACTTAATTCTTCAGCTGATCATTGCAGCTCTTATCTGAGTCTTGCATCCTAGTGCTGTCACTTTTGTTGTTCCTGATGCTTTTTAGAACTGTTTTTCTCTGTTTTCTTCACCTCTCCTATGCCTCATTAGCCATTTTTAATAGGTATATCAATAACAAGCAGAACTAATTTCATCTAGAGATTTTATCACATCTTCCATGGAGTGTTAGTTCTTGTTTTGTGTTTCTTCCACTTGTCACACCTTTCAATATCATTGGTTATCACTGAATTACTTAAACGCAGCTAACAGATTCTTTATTACAAAGTCATCTTGTTACTTGGCAGCTCTCTGCCTGGCCTGTTTTGGGGCCTGCATAATGAAGACTTCTCTCACTACGAAGAGCATCTGCAATGCTATTAAGGAAACTCATCTACAATAATTTGTACGAATAGTTCATAGGTGGTGTAGAATGCACGTGTTTTCACTGCCTGACTTCTGTTGCCTGTCTTGCATTAACTTCCAGTTTCAGCTTCCAAATCTTAAAACCCTAGCTGTTTACAGCAGAATCTTTTTAGGAGACCTTTTAGAGCAGAGTCTCCTCTCTTCTGTAAGGCCCTGAGCATACCCTGTATCAGAACTGTATCATCTTAGCACTTCGCTGCACATTGCAGCAATTCTGATATCCTGCAGTTACGAAGCGAATACTGTGGAGGTCTTTTCAAGAGGAAGGAACACTGTCCTTTAAACCTTGACTAGTTCAGTTGCTGCTTTCATGACCAGTCCTGCTGGTTTGGAAGAGCATCTTCAGAAGAGTAGGAAGTTCAAAGGGGATAGAAAACTGGCTCTAACCTGCTCAGTTTGCTCAGTGTGTTTGGACCAGTCTCCCTTGGATAGGCACCTTCTAAATGATCCAGGGAGAAAAATCTATGACATGCATGACTGTGCTGAAATATATAGCAACCCAGGCAGAACAAATGAGTTTCATTACAGAAACTCCTAAAAACTACCAGGATACAAGTCTGCATATGAATAACAAGATAATGACATACATAATAATAAAAGTTTACTACTGTACTGCAAGGAGAAGTGTGAAATAGTAGCTGTAGCATATTATGCACACACTATTAGGAGATGAGTGTGTCTAACAGCTCTAAATACAAGCTTAAGTTGCTTTCAAATATTTACCAGTGTTCAAAGGTCTATGGTAGCATTTCGTAATAAGAGTGTTGCATTGTCCTAAGCAGAGCATATGACTGTTTATCTCCTTCTGAATTTCAGTTCCCTGGAGAGCCACAGTTGCTGCTGATTCATGAATACTCACTTGATTTCCTTTGTATAAGTAATTAGCAAACTATTTCTAGATTACTGAATATATACTCCTGACATTTATATTTCCACACATCACTCTTTCCTTGGTAGATGCCAATGTGTTGTGACTGTGTTAACTGGCTTTAACTGTAGTAACTGACTTCTTACCCTTCCCATTTTTTTCTCCCTAATCATGAGGATGGGGAGTGAGTGAGTGGCTATGTGTTGCTTCATTGCTGGTTGGGTTAAATCACAGAGATTTAGGATGCATAGCAGGAAGAAGTTCAGTTTTTCAAGAGGCAGGTACAGTGAAAAGCTTGGTTCAATATGTTAAACTTTCTAACAAACTGGAATCCACATTCACCTTTGCCAGCTTCTAAGTTGAAATAGGCAAATTTATGTCTTTTGGAATACACCTTTTCACCACTATAACTTTTGAAGGTCATGGGCTTTAGCAAAAAAAATTGAATCCTATAAAGTATTATTTAAAAAAATAATAATAAAAAGAGACAAAAGAAAGAATTTTAAAGAAACTTCTGGGAAGTTTTGATTAGTAGCAAATCAAATTCAAGTTTAAAAGTCCTCAGAGACAGCAGGGAGGCAAAAAAATAACAATCCTATCTCAAAGGTACAGCTATAGATTTAATTTAATTAGTAACAGACATTCTCAGCTTGGCAATGGGCATTAATATAAGAGTGCAAAGAACTCTACTGGGGAATGGTGCTTTACATGGATGAGTAACTGAAGGCTAACCCATGATTCTGTGCATTGTGTGAAAAGATGCTTTGGTACAACCTTTATTTGCCAGAAAGAGCTCCAGGAAGACACAACTTTTAAAAACATGAAGAAAGTACTTACCTACTCCTTCCTATTGGGTTTCTGGGGTTTCATTTTAACACCTTACCCCAGCTAGCCACCTATGCAGACCAGCGAAGGTATGAATGGAGACCTAGCCCTCCTTTCTCTTTTCTTACTGCTAAGACTAGACCTTCCCAGCACTGTCTGGCTGTCCATGCACCAGTGCATGTTATCCAGTGGTTTCTGAAATATATAGAATAAAAGAATATAAAAATAACTACGCTGGAGCTTGCCATTGATTTTTGCATATGTTATGGTCCTATTCAGCAAAAAAATATTGCAATGAGAACTTCTATTGATGTTTACATGTCAAAAATGTTTTTCTTGTTAAAGTCAGCAGTCGAAATAGCTTATTACAGTGCTTCATTTCATAAGGTTATCATAGGTGCTGCAACTTAATACACTTCAACATGAAACTTGTTTACAGAACCAATGTAAATCACCTTTTCCCTTCTTAAATATATTGGGTAAAATCCTAATAATGTGTCTAATAAATAGTGAATTTCTTGCCCCCAAAAAAATGTTCTGTCCCCTTCATCTTGATGCAAATAATAAATATGATTTAGCATTGCATTTCTTCCTGTTTATTTATGTTGAAAAGTTCCTCCTTCATAGGTAAACTTGATTATCTTTTTTTATCAATGTTTTTTGTAACTTCAGAGCAAGAAAGGTTGTGTTTATGTGCATTTTACATTTGGTGTGCAGATCATCAGACACTGAAATGATTAGGGGAAGGAGGAAGCTTATTTAGACTACTTGATCAACAGCCAGAACATGTTGTCCCCACTTTTGGCTTTGTCAAGTTTTTAGTATGACTTTTGTTCAGCTTCCCCTGTAGTGCATGCAGTACTTCATCCTCTAAAATGGGAAGAGTGTGGCTTGATTCCTTTCACTCTTTTTATGTCTTGCCTATTTAAAATGTGATGTCTTCTTATAACATTTGGTGCAGTGAAGCTCCAGTGTTATTTTCTATTGCAAGGTAAATGACAAATGACAAATATTGTTTATCTGCTGGGAGAAATATGGCATAAAATAATGAATTATGTACACTTTCAAGCCTTTAAGGCTACTTTACCCTTATTACACCTCTGTTCCCTCTTCCAAATGCTTAGAAAGGTTTACCTTGGAAATTGGCAGGATGAATAATATGAAGAATGGACCATTAGACAGAGCTTCAAATTAGGGATAGCACTAAGCATATTGAATTCTTTTCTTTCATAAGAACACATTAGTAAAGAGTCAATTATTAACTCTGCCACTTGATTTATTCCAACATTTTGAATGTATTAGAGGTCAATGTGTTTAAATGTGTTTTTTTTTTTTAAATTATTATTTCAAGTGGCAATTAGGTTCACAGAGGGTAAGTAGACTATAATAGATCCCAGCTCCTGGGCCCATGCACTGGTATGTCAGTAGGATTTATTGTAACTTGCACCTTCAGAGAATAAGAATTTCATTCTCTTGAAGTCAATGGGATTATATGCTGTTCAGTAAGTATTTTCAGTGTGATTTGATTGTGAATTCTTACTGAGAGATCCATGCTTTTGTTTTATCAATATCTCTGAACACTTATTTTTGCACCTTTCCAATTAAAAGTCATGTTTACAGTTTAATATGCAAACATACCATCAGGTTCTGTCATACTGCATTACTTAATGAGAATATTAAGTGAATATCCAGTCAAAGTTCATTCAATATTTATCTGAAGGCAGACAGTCTGCAAATCATGAGTTTTAAGAGTTAAACAGATGAATTATATGCCATTAAAGGGAAGGGAATGAGAGATCACTACTTGCACCTCTGGGACAGAAGCTCAATGAATCAATGACCCTGACAGTATAGAATCACAGGATGGTTTGGGTAGGAAAGGACCTTAAAGCTCATCTTGTTCCTATCCCCCTGCCATGTGCAGGGACACCCTCCACTAAACCAGGCTTCTCAAAGCCCTGTCCAACCTGGCCTTGTTATCTAGAATACATTGTTATAGAATGTATTGTTTATCAAATCAGACTTTGTCAACCTTAAAGGATTTTTAATCTCCTGATTTTGTTACATTACTATGATGAAGAAAGATTAATTCAATTTATTAACTGATTTATTATTTACTTGGAAACTAAATTGATATATATTTTTTTTAATATCTGGAGATTTTTCCTCCTTAATTTAAGGAAACACAACCTAAAGCTTACATTGTGTCTGTCATCAGAAAATTATATGACTGTTCAGGCACAAGAAAGGATCAGATTGTTTCTTGTTTAAGCATGAAGTGGGGAGAATGTGACAGCAAAGAAAAGTTATAGTTAAGAGTTTTCTCCATCAGTAAGTTGGAAAGAGATGTTACTTTTCCTTTCCTACAACTCTGAAATGAATACTGTCATTCCTGCCATTAAGAAGCAAAAGAAGTTGTTTTCTAGGACAAGAAAACTTAACTGCAAATCATTTTTGGACAGATAATGCCCCTCTGTGTGTAAGTGGTAAATCTTACTGTGGTTCTTTTGGGGAAACAAAGGGTTTGTGAAATATTTCTAGTTTTTACATAGGGAGGTCTTCGGAGCAAGGCATACAGGAAGTAGAAAACTTCTGATAAGAAGACCTGTTTAAGATTACCTCGGTTGGAAACACTGAAGTGCTGATTTGTGTTTGTCTGAGGCTGGGTTCCTTTTTTAGAAAAGAGGCATATCTTGAGGACATGCATAGGAAATTATTTGATTTGATTTATTTATTTTTCTTGTTCTGGCTGATGAGTCTCCATAGAATAGTTATGGTTGGAAAGGAGCTTAAGGTCACCTAGTTCCAACCCTCTGTTCTGTCGGCAGGGATGCCTCACACTAAACCATGTCATTCAAGACTCTGTCCAACATTGTCTTGAACACTGTCAGGGATGGAGCATTTATTACTTCTTTGGGCAACCCATTCCAGTGCCTGACTACCCTCACAGTAAAGAACTTCCCTATATCTAACCTGAACTTCCCCTGTTTGAGTTTGAGCCCATCATCCTTTGTCCTATTACTGGAGTCCCTAATGAAGAGTCCCTCCCCACCATTCTTATAGGCCCCCTTCAGATACTGGAAGGCTGCTATGAGGTCTCCACGCAGCCTGCTTTTCTCCAGGCTGAACAGCCCCAACTTTCTCAGCCTGTCTTCATATGGGAGGTGCTCCAGTCCCCTGATCATCCTCGTGGCCCTGCTCTGGTCTTGCTCCAACAGCTCCATGTCCTTCATATGTCTGAAACACCCCTTTCAATATTTTGTTTTGGTTGTTTTGGTTTATTTTGTTTACTTTCAAGAAGAGATTTTTCCCAACACTTTTTTCCAGATAGAGATATAACATTAGAAAAATAATCAGTATATTCTTGAAGATGCATGTGAAGTTCAGCTGCCAGAAGAATGTAAGAACTAGAAGCTTCTTTCCACTCACTTGTTTTGTCCTAATACTTGTTTGGTCAGTGTCCACCAGTCTTAGTGGTGCAAGAAACTGCAATATTGGAAGATTTAAGTCTTCTACTTATTGATTGTTTCTAATATACAAAGGAAATACTGATTTTTCTTCATGGTTATAAATGATTTCCAGAACACTGAAAAGGTTGTTTTGAGAATCAGTACATTTTCAAGAATATTCTGACAATCCATAAGTGATTTTTTTGAAGTAAATTTAGACCTGCAACATAATGGGGTTTTTTTGTCTTTCTTTGATTGAGACAAAAATTCCAACACTGAAGTAAGAATCAGGCTTATCTATTTTTCTGAATCAGAACATGAATTGAAAAGAAGAGTAAGTAAATTACTGCAGGTGTATAGTAGAAAACAAATTCCTCATGATTTCATTGTATTCAGCAGTACCAGACTGTCTCAATTTAAGAAGAAATACATTCTTTAGATTTTCTGATTATACCTTTACAATTTAACTTTAGCCCTAGAATAAGATTTGGTAAAATCTAGGTATCTCAAAAATCCACCTTCCATATGAGATTAAATAATAATTTTCTTCCAGTTACTTGAAATTGTGCACCTTTCTGTACCATGAATTCACTGCAGGGAAGGAAAAAATGTATTGGTTCTGACAAAATAGGTAGGTTTCTCATTATGTTCGATTGGACCCCTACTAAAACTGTAGCCTAGATACTTGTCCAGTGCTTTCTTGTATTAACTTCAAAGGAGAAAAAAAACCTTTACTTGCATTAGGTCAGGATCTTTCTTCAGAATAACAGTACTAACTTACAAGCATCTAAGACACTTCAATTTGAATATTTTAATGTGCTGCAAATGAAAATTTCATCATGTAAATGGGGTCTGCAAAGGTAAATGCAGGTTGTTACTTGACAATTTTACAAATAATTTAGGAAATTATTTGTTGCTGGAGAAGTTAGTGTCAAGATGGTTTGGTGAATAAAGTGGTTTTCTGTGTTGTTAGCTCCTTGTGTCACAGTTGTCAGCCCAGGCAAAGTGCTGGGGTAATGGTAGTGTTCTTGTTATCAATACTTATTATTTATTGAGAATGTCGCTGCAAGTGGTGCATAACAAATGTAAGTCAAGGCAGGTTTTCCCTAGTAATATCTGCATGAACCTGTTACTCAAATCCTGCCTGAACAAGAAATTCAAAAAGATAAAGGAAAATGGAAAGGAAAGGGCAGGGATTATCAATAAAATCATTTATCCAGAGTCTAACTAGCATATATGAACAGGTGAAGAAGGTCTATCTGGGCCTGAATGGGGCTGATACCAAAAAAGGTGACAAAGAGAAGAGATGAAGGGACAAAGATGATAAACCAGGGTAGTGATGCTTATTCACTGTGTCCTGTGTTGGCTGATTTGTTACAACATGATTTCCTCATTAGCTATAAATAACAAAAAAAATGTTTCTTCAGTTTCTAGGAACAGAAAAAAAAATTCCACTGGTGTCTAATGGGAAAAAAAATTAGAGCCATAATTCATCTGCATATTCGTGGTGATTTAGCTTCTTTATTGCTGTATTCCCTACAGATAATATTCATACTAAATTTGCGGATTCATCAGTTGAAAGCTTTTGGGAACAAAGCTCCTCAGAAGCATTGTTTGAGGTAATCATCAGGCTCTATTATCAGAACTCTTTCATAATGATTTCCCGTGCCCCATATAACTTTGAGTCGATTTTCATGGAGAAATTATTCTTGAAAAAGACTGTGGAATGAACATCTTATTATTATTATGGAATAATTTCTGAATGATGGTGACTTTATTAAACCTATTTAATGCAAATTAACTAAAACCGACTAGTTTTGAGCTTGTGTGACTGCATAATGCATGTGCAATTCTCAAATAACTTTGTTTGTCATAATCTCTATGAAGATAAATCTTATGTATTGAAATAAGACAGGACATCAGAATGACTATAATTATTAGCAGAATTTTTTATCCATTCTCTTAAAAAACAATATAAATTATCAGTCATTCAAACCAAATTACTTCTCACTGTACAGTGGTCTGAAAAATAACATTGTTGGACTCCACTTCCCTCACAGAGGTGGATAGATGCTGCCAGAATTCATGGTGTTTAGAGAAAAAAGATTTTTCAAGGGAGGGCTGGTCACAGCATGTTTGAAGGTGATGATTGTGAGTTTCTTTTCAAAAGGCCCCAGGGAATCTCTCAAAGGACTTTAAATAATTCACATGGCAAAAATGCATCCAGAGAGCTTAAAGTCAATAAAGCCTCTAGCTCTTTATAGTACTTTATGACTGAACCCTAGTATATTAATTCAAGCTCTCAGAGGCAAAGACACCATATTCTCAATCTGCTTGGGTGCAAATATGAGATACCATATGGGACTTAGCCCCAAGAGGGAGGACACAATAAACCCACAGTCAGAAAGCTTAAATAAGAAGTGGGATTGGCTTCTTTAGCATAAATAACACTTTTGCTACCCTGCATTTCATGAGCCTACGTTGCTGATGTGAATAATTTTGAGCAGAAAAAGTGTGATAGAGTAGAAATCTGTGTGGGATGGGAGATAAATTTAGGTCTGTAATGAGGGGCAGTTTGAGTTGTGTGCCCAGTGTATCAGCTGTTAATGACATTTTTCTTTGCTGTATTATTTTTTATGCAGAAGTTTCAAAATGTTTTCCACCCGACACTATTTCTTTCACTTCCTGTGGATGTTGTGGGTTTCTTAAACAGAATAAATCTGCAAATAACATAAAAAGCTTTCAGCAGGGCCTATGACTGGTTTTCTACAGCCTATATTCAAGGGAAATGAAATTCAAATCTGACCAAGCAGTTACTTGATATTAAAAACGCAACACTTCCGTAGATGTAAAGAATGTACAAGATAGACTTGTTAACATAATTGAAGACAATTACTCTTGTTTAGGTTAAAAATTAATATCCAATTTTGTTCATTTTAACGAGCTTTTTCAAATTCGCAAAGAAAAGATGCAACTTTATCACCAAATTGAAATTTAATCAAAAGATATGGAACCTTTTTATCTATTGTTTTCACCATTCTTTCTTATCCTGGTTTAAACTGAACCCAGGGCATTTCTGTACAATTTAGAGAAGTTGCAAACTCTGGGTCCATGAACATAAATGTAAGTTTTTATGCTACCACTTTTGATGTATAATATACAGTTACCACCAAATTTTAGGAGGAAAAAGAAATTCCAAGACAGCACAAAGAGGGTGAGGAAAATGTGATAATTGTCATTTAGGTTACTGCTTCCTGTTAGAGAACTTCTTAACAGATATTATTTAAATATGGGTGACTATTCCATGCTCATAGGATTCAAGTGAAGAAGCAAGAAAAATGGTGGCAGGGTGGAATAAAAGTCTTCAAGAAAGCAGGGTGGAATAAACTTCATATGCTGTTTTGGGCAAGATAGTTAACTTCTCTGCCTCAGTGTCTAAGTCTGTATCAGTAAGATGCTGGGAGGGACTCTTCATTAGGGACTGCAGTGATAAGACAAGAGATAATGGGTTCAAACTTAAATAGGAGAAGTTTAGGTTAGCTATAAGGAAGAAGTTCTTTACTGTAAGGGTGGTGAGGCACTGGAATGGATTGCCCAGGGAAGTTGCGAATGCTCCATCCCTGGCAGTGTTCAAGGCCAGGTTGGACAGAGCCTTGGGTGACATGGTTTGGTGTGAGGTGTCCCTGTCCATAGCAGGGGGTTTGGAACTGGATGATCTTAAGGTCCTTTCCAACCCTAACTATTCTATGATTCTAAGTAAATAATTATTTCACTTACAGGGATAACTGGTCTAGGATAACTGAATTTTTCAGGAGTGCAAAGGTCTTAACTGAATCCTGTACAAATCTTTCTGTTAAAGCCTGGGGGATATATTTGATCCAACAATCTCAGCTGTCTAAACATTACTTGTAAATAGCATCGAGAAGGGTGTCTGTGGAATTTTATATCATTAATGTTTGGGAAATATTCCCTTCATGCCTCTAACCCTTTTCTATTGTCTCTCACTTCTACATCTGTCAGCTTTTACAGTTATCTTGCGGTGTGCAAAAAAACAGATATGATTTAACCCCTACCTTTCTTGCTTTGATTCCTGGTCCCCCACAGAATTTCCTTTTAAAGGAATTCCCTTTCCTGCTCTACAGAAATCCCCTTTTAAAGCCTGTCAGTGCTGTTTCTTAAGCAGCTGGGAATATCTGCTCTCAAGTTAGCAAGAAAATATCTGAGATGTCCAATACAGAATCCAGTGTCCTACAGAGCATAATACTAGGAATGCCAGAAAAAGATACAAGAATTTCACATTAGGCAGAAGTGTAATAAGCTGTTATTTACATTGACATTTTCTAATCTCCAAAATTCAAAGTCTGTATTAAAACTGAAAGACGGTGCAAAATAACCTTACCGAACTTATTAGCATTAACTACTATAGCTCTATATATTTTTTGTAGTCTTAATGATGTCCAGTCTCACTGATAGCCAGTTTTTCTTTCAGTGTATTAAATTGAAAGTGGGTTTTATTTGATTGTCAGCAGTGCTCTGTAATTAGATGATCTGTGGTGATTAGAGCTAAAGTGTGCTGGTTGTGCTTGCAGGAAGTGCCATACTTAATCTTGCAAATGACTGTTATCCACCATCGTTTTCATGATCCCTTTTAATTATTAAATAATAGTCCCTTTAAATAATGGGAGAAAATCATATATTTTGCAGAAGGTTCCAGTATCCTTGAGCCCTACATATTGATCCATGCAAATATGGTAGGGAAGAGAAAGTCTGAGAACAAGAAGGGTAATTTCTATTGACTCCCCATCGAGCAGTGCCAGGAAGATGTTAGAAGCAAAAGAATTACAAATGCCAGAAGCCCCACAGTTTTGCTCTTCTGTCCTTAAACTTTGGTGTGAATGATATATATTTATGGGTCGGGTCAGGTCCTCAACTCAACTGCCAACAGAGGTTAAGAAAGCTGGGAAATGGCATGTTCATAAGTTGTCACTGGAACTGAAAGACTCCTCTGTCTGTTTGGCAGGTGAATTTGGAAAGCTCTGTCTGTCCATCCACCCACCCACCCATCCATTCAGATTGCCTTATGGTGTCAGCAGATGCTGAAGTGAGTCACAGCCTGTTTCCCCCTTCAAAGGCACAGTTGTGTTAATGGAGGATATGCAGAGACTGCTCTTGGCAGAGAGGTCTTTGGTGGATGACGTAGGCAAAACAGCCCTGAAAGAAAATAAAAGTGCAGATGACTAACAGCATCCGTAACTGCTCTTATGGATCTGCTCAACTGCTCTGTAATTGTCACAAAGGAGAGAATGCTAAGAGAAGCAAACAGGATTTAAAGTTGGGAGGTTATCAAATAAATTGGTTGGGAATGAAAGCAAGCCCCATGACTCAGGGATCAGCAAGACTGTAGGACTGAAAACTGAGGCTACTTCTGGCTCCATGTGTTTTGGACTCCATGACACAGCATCTGGCACTGTTCCTCAGAGTCTGGAAAGCTTGAATGATCTGGGTAGAAAGATGAGAGTTAAAAATATCCAAGCTATCCATGAATTTCCCAGAAAACCTACTATCCTACAGCATAGACAGGAAAGGAAACAGGTGATACTGAAATGAAGTGTTTATGGCTCCAGACTGATAGTTTCGACCAAGGAATATTGAGTCATGTATAGGGAGAACATGTGATGTGATGGCCTTCATTATATCTATTCATAGTCAAGAAACCTTCAAACAAACAATAGAGAAAAGGCTAAAAAGGCATGAAATCTGGGCTGGAAATCTTTTATGTCTGGCAAAGTCAAACCCCAAATTGTCTATTGAAAACAAGTATGAGTGCACTGTTGCCAACACCATACTCAGAAAGGAAAAGTGACGGAGCTGATGATTCTCAAGAATCAGAATGCAAGGAGAATTGCTTGGGTCAATATCAGAGGCTCATAATTGGAGATGACTGAGAATTACAGGGCTCTAAACACTAATTCATTAAAGCTGTATGTAATGAAATTGGTGGGCAGGAATTTATTATAGACTACCTAATCTCTCTAAAGAATGACCTAAACTGCATCAAAAATTGTGTTATGCTGAGCAGTTTTAGCTGAGGAATATTAATTAGACATTGCAACAAAACCAACATAATTCTCTTAACATCAGAGGTACAGCAAAGTCCTGTAGCAAGGGATAAATTTAATATTCTCAGTAAAAAGTTAATCACTAATTTAAAATACAGCAACTCTTCAAGTAACCCATGATTATTGCCTGGTAGGGCTTGTTTTTTGTGCAAAGGATTTGTAGCCAACAACAAAATGTGGGAATGCTACAAACGAAATCAAAGGAAGTGGTGAACTACAACAGGCTTTAGCATTAAAGAACTATGTAACAGGACATCTTAAAAAGAGATTTGACTTCGCCAACTCTGGTGATAATAGGAAAGGGAGGACTGCTTGCACTTGTTTAGAGAGTAAAGAGGAGACAAATGCTGATGCAGAAGGTGAGGCAGCAGCTTATGTCAAATGTAAATGAACTGTAAATGATGATGGCAACAGCGGAGACAGGCTCTTGCTCTGTTTGGGAAGAGATATTCTACCTGTCCAGGCATAGCTTGAGAGGTTAAAATGGAAAAGAAAACAGATGTCACTGCTTGTGTAGGTAGAGTAGATAGCTGCTCGTTCATGACAGAGGCATATACTGGTATACCACCCTAAATAATGTGAGGAAAAAAGATAGGCTGCTGTTTCTTGTCATGTGTCAACTCCGAGCTCTTTATCCATGCTTCAAAAGATGATTGAGCTTTTCTTTGTCTTACTGGTGGAATAGAAACCTTTCAAACCCTAATAAAGTAGCAAACCAAGGTAGCTTATAAGCATTAAAGGAGCTAGCCAAGGGAACTTCTGAACTTCAGTGGTAACCAAGTTTGGAAGATTACTAATTTCAATATTTAAAAGGCCAAAATGAACTAAGTGGGGAAATATATTACATCAATCAGTTGATTTGTTGTACATAAAGTAACATAACTAATCAAATATGGAAGCAGACTCCAACAATAAAAGCCTAGAAGAAAAACTTGAGATGAATGTCAGCCTATCTTCAAAGAAAAAGGTTTTTGTAAAACAAGGGCATTTGACAAAATTTCAGGTTTAGCTGAAAAGGTCTCGTTGTGATAGAGAAACTTTGGTTTTCTCTAAAGTATTTGACGTATGACTGTCTGACATTTGAATAAAAGAAGCTTTCCATACATAGAATGAACAAAGAACATTAGGTGGATTAAGAACGGTAAAACAGACAGATTTCAAATTAAGTTCTTAATGGGGAGATGTCACTAAAGAAATTGTTTCTCCTGGGTTTCAGTTCTATATCAAATGACCTGTATCTTGTCAAATCATGGGTGAAGCAGATTGCTGGGATATAAATGATGTTGGCATGAACCGAGCTGCCTGGGAAAATGGTCAGAATTCACCAAAGCAGATTTTGATATCTTTGGCATAGAGGAATACATTTAGAAATACAAAACTCAGTTTTCTCTTTCAAGATAGAGATATCTCCTGGAACGCAGGGACCTAGAGAAGACTTAAGAGTTATCCCAAGCAGTCAGCTCAAGTTTCATTCACTGCTATGAAACAGTGGACTGAAACAGCTCTTGTTTTCCCTTGTGTTTTGCTTTGTTTGGCTTGCATTGTTACTCAAGAAGCATTTTCAGTCATTTCAGTTCTTGAGACCATAGGGTTTCTATTAACTATCCAGAGGTTTTAGACAGCTTTTGTGCACTGGATCTTTACAGTGTCTTAGCATTAGAAATCTCTCAAAAAGAACTTATTTTCAAAATTAGTCCTTCCCCATTCTACTCTGTGGTTCTGTGGCATTTTATTAAATTAGTTATTTTTGTGTAAGAGAGAGGAAGGGAAGACTGGCTTGAAAATGTTTTATAACTGAAGAGAAGCCCTACTGAATTATTTTCTGGTGTTACTCTATATGCAAAATGGGGCTGATGAAGGAACAGCAATTTAGCAGCCTCTTATAGCAGTCTTTATGAGCCATATGGAAATAATGATCGGTCAAATTGCATTCATTGTGGTTTTCCTTCCATACACAGGTGACTGAATTATTCCCTACCATGCTTAAATAATAACCTACATACTTACTTAAAATAATAGAAAAGAAAAAAGAAAGCTTGCATGTTGTGCAAGGAGAAATAATACTGACTGTCAGAAAAATCAAACAGGAGATACCAAGCACAGCTAAATCCTAGGCAGATGTGAGAGCTTTTTGGCTGGCAGGTATTCTTGACTCATACCTACTTCCTAAAGGAAATGGTATTTATACTCCATCAGTCCCTTCAGGTGTTCTGGTAGACTTATTCCAATAATTCTACCATTATAATAAGTTTGGTGAAATCCTATTGTGCCCCATTTTTCTTGCTGGGGGGTGCAGAATGGAATAGTTATTGCTGAATGGTAGGCTACCAACTGGATCTCTATGATAGTTAGAAGAAATTATTTCTTTCGGTCTTACAGTATTTGTCCATTAAGGTTGAGAGATTCAAAGGAATATAACAGCTATTCAGCTTGCAAGCAGGTGAGAGTGAAATGGGATCTTTTATGCTTTTAATCCATAATGGCTATCTAAATGGATATCCCAATGGGAACACTATTATTAAGATTTCCTGAAAAGACAAGAACCTCCAAAAGTGTTTTACATTCATAACCTGCCAGTGCCAGCTTTAATTGTTTCTGTTTTGTCTTATGGTGAAGCTCATCTAATGAAACCACATCAAAACCTATGAATATGGCTATTCTTTAAGCCTGCACATTTGTTCAAAGCAGCTAATAAAGCAATGCTGCTCTCATGCGGGCACAGATTTGAAACACCTTTATTGATTGTAGGTGCTCCAAATTTAAACGTGGACAGTTATTTCTCATTTCATTAATACTAGACTGATATAGTCCAGTTCTCTATTTAAACTCTCTGGGTTTGAGGGTTTTATTAGTGTTTTCCTTTCTGGTGATTTCAGTGATGATGATTTACCTTGCACAGCAGGTAACATGTATCAGTACTAGAACAGAACCACCAAAACCGAGTGGAGCTTTGATTTCAAACCTGCATCAGGCACTGATACTGTCAGGTTGGTAAATACAGAAACTATGACACATTTGTTTCAAAGAGTGAACAAGCAAGCTTCTAAAAAAAACACTCAAATCTTTGTGATGCTTATGTAAGAAAACAAAGAGAGTGAAGAAGTAATATTGCGTACAATTTCACCTGATTTTAAGAGTACCTTTGAACTTAATTCAGTGTTTATGTCTTTGTCAGTGCAATAATCTAGAAAACAGTAAGATTGCAACAGGTAAAATTGGAGGTACAGAGCAATCAGTTTTTATTCTATTCCTGTTTCTCAAAATGACCAGTGTCAACATATTGCAAATGTCTTTGCTGCTTAATGCAGAATGCTAATTAAGGGTGCTGACATGTCTGTTCCTAACTATTTCTTTATTTAAATATTCAAAACAGTGTTAATTAGCCTGGTTAATATAAACACAACAGTCTCCAACTGGTTTAGTTACAGCTCCACTTATTCCCTATGCAAAAATCCCCTCTTGCCTGGTTTTTAGTGTGTACGTGTCCATATGTGTGGTTTTACTTCCAATTAAATGTTCTAATGGCAGAAATACCTAAAAAGAGCCTACAAAAAAATCTGGAGAGGATCTTTTACAAAGGGTATGTAGTAACAGGACAAGGGGGAATGTCTTTAAAGTGACAGAGGGGAGACTGAGATGAGCTCTTAAACGGAAATTCTTCCCTGTGAGGGTGCTGAGGCCCCGGCACAGGATGCCCAGAGAAGCTGTGGCTGCCCCATCCCTGGCAATGCTCAAGGCCAGGTGGGACACAGGGGCTTGGAGCACCCTGCTCTAGTGAAAGGTGTCCCTGCCTGTGGCAAGAGTTGGGACTGGATGAGTTTTAAGGTCCCTTCCAACACAAACCCATCTTATGATTCCATGAAATGTTCATTCCAATGATTCCCAGAGTAGTTCCATTCCCTAGTGTACACAGCTCTGTATGCGCTGCCCAAACATGTGAGTGTGGCTGTATGGCTGTGCATAAGTTTAAGAGGATGTTTAGCTTTTCCCCTACACATTGTTTAGGGATATCATAGTGGTTCAGGTTTTTATTTAGCTTCCTGCCAGAGGCAGCTCAGGGCCAGAAGCTGTTTCTGAATACTTTCACTGAGCATCCTGTTTTCTACAGCTGTGGGTAAGTGTGAGGACTGAACATGCTGAGGAAAGATTTTTCCACTCTTCTCATCGTTAAATGGAGCAATAGCAAGAGCCTTATTTTATTTAACCTTTAGAAAACTAAGTGATAGATGTGCCTGGCCCAGGTGTACAGCTGACGCTTGTAGTAGTCTGAGAGACTGATGCCCTCTGACATTGGTGCTGCAGCTCTCATGGGGTCAGATTTCTACTGGGCTACAACTGGGGAAGGGGAGATGAAGATTAGAGCAAACTAAGAGAGTGGAAAGGACATAAAGGACAGAGAGAGAGTAGGAAAAGCAAGATGAATTGGTTTTCCTCTAGGTTCAGTCAGCCTCTGGAGGTGACTCCCCACTGATGTCTCCATTGCCACATGATCATTGACAGTTCAAGTTGTTGCTTCAGGCAAGATGGACCATGGCCATTTGACTTACCTGCTGTAAATTCTCTGCTAATGTCTCTACTGCCTTCCACATAGCTAAGTAGGAGGCAGCAGGAATTACAGCTTTTCTCTGCCTAAATAAAGGGAAGTGAAATAAAGGTGCAGCAAAGAATGGTGGGGTGAGCCAAAAGCCTAGGCAAATCATACTTTTACATCTGCAGCTGCCCAAAAGCCATACCAGCTTTTGAGGATCTGTATCTTTTGAGGATCCTTTGAGCATGTCAATGCCAAATTCAAGAGATTTGGCAAAGTGGCTGTAGTGACTCCTATTTCCTGCACCGCAACAAATGAGATTCTTTATCGCAATCACTTAACATTTTAGGGTTGCTTTTAATAGAGGTTTGGCAGTCAGTATTTGGTAGTCCCCCAGCCTTTCACTGTTAACAGCTCTTTTATATTATTGGGCACTTTTTTAAGTATCACATGTGGCATCCTTTCATTTTTTCTTCTAGGTTTTTTGCCTGAACTTGAGATTTTGTTTGAACTTTGCTTCTTTTTACTCCAATTCCCCCCACAAATAAATTAGTTCAGAACATTTTTAATGTAATTATTATTCACTGTATGCCAGGTGCTGTACTAACTCTAGCTTCTAGCACCATCTTGCTTTTATAGAGCCCTTTGTGTCTCCTATCTAACACTGCAGTTTAATTGGTTTCCACCTCGCTGCATGTCTCTCTCACTCACATACACATATAGACAGGCAGCCACACATGCACATCCTTGCTCAGGGTACAGTATGAGCGTATGAAATCAAAGCCTGCAGCAAGGCTGAGCCTGTTACAACCAGTGGGCCTGGCACTGATGGGTATATTGATTTTCTACAACTTACAGGGAGGTAACAACAAACATTTTATGATCGACTGAGCTGTGTGTTCTTGTTAAGTCACTTCTGCACACTGCAGTCCAGATAGGCTCTCAGCTCAGCATGGTACTGCATACTGTGTTTTCAGGTTTGAAATTCAGTATCTTATCAGAACTCTGAAGAATAATGCCTGCTTCTGCTGGAATTACCACAGAGAGTTTGTACAATACGTTTTTCACGGCTCTTATTCAGAATCCACTGTTGTGTTACATGATTTTATTTATAATCCTTATTGTAGTTACCCTCAGAACTGATGTGACATAGGACATTGCTTTTATTCTGCAATTTAGCATTACAAACCAAAGGCCTCTATCTTTAAAGTTATTCCGGTATCTAATTCCAGGGGAAAGCCCATTTAGCTTTAAGACCTGGGATTAAATTATACGTTCAATGGCAAAATTCAATGGCAAAATAGTAGCCTGTAGTTATAAGCTTAAAGTTATTGCATAACAAGTCCTATTTTGAGTTTTCTGCCTTGTCAGTGTCTTAATGCTGCATTTCTACAGAACAGATAATTTCTAAAGAGTTTACCTTAAAATCGTTTATGGCATTACACTCCTACATTTTCTCACATATGTTGGGTCCTCACCCTGTTATTGTTGAAATACTTTTTCATGTTAGAAGTAAGGAATCTGGGAACAGAGGCTACGGGAAGGCTGCTTTGTTCCTTTGCAGTACTATCATTTTACCAGAGTTCCTGCAGCGTCTCCCTTTCTCATTCTCTTCCCATGTGTAATCACTTCTGGATTTCGCACAGCTCGGCACTTCCCTCTCTTGTTGTTCATCTCATTTTATCTTTATATGTTCTCAGGCTCAAACTGTGACTAATCATTCCACAAAGAGATTTCTATATTATTCTGCAGGCCCCACGTGCTGGCCTATCAGCATGTTTCAGATATTGTATTCCCTTTGTGACACCAGGGCTTAGGATATTCACAGTGATTATTCCTGCCTGGGTCTGAGCACTGTAGAAACTTGCAGGTTGCTCCTTCTACTTGCACTTGGTCCTTTCTTTCAAGGTTATGACTTTTATCTTTTTTAAACCAATAAGTCACATCTGGAACATTTTGGTTTTGCTATTCCTCTATCATTTTGGCTCCCAAGTGGAAATGCAAGGAGATTTTATTACCCTGCGGGATATGTTAGTCAGAGCTTTGTTGGCATGACACCCCTTCCAGCCCAGTGTAAAGACTGGGGTGTGGAGTGAGAAGAAATGTTCCACCTTTATTCCCTCAAACAAGGTACAACCAGCAGCTGTTAAATCTCAGTGGTGAAACCTCAGTATGATTTAAAAGGTTCTAATGCCAGGGCTGAAAAACACTGTCAATACTTTTTTCCACCTATTTTGCATCCTGTTCCTGTGCTACCTCAAAATGGTGCTGAAGATGACTTAAAGCTCCTTGGATAAGGTACCTTTTCTTATATGCTGGCAAAATACCATACTATAGGAATTTGGTTTCTTAATTGTATTTTTTCTATGTATGTAATATTGGCTGTTTGCAAGCAAGATGAGCTAGAGTGACCGGAACCTGTGGGACAGGTAGGGTTTATCTTATACATTTCTTGCACAGATGTTTCGAGTTTCTGCCTGCTGCGTTCATATTTGGCTTAGCAAATTTAGAATATAACCACAAGCTCTAACCTTCTCAGCCATTCAGATGGTTGTGTCAGCACTCATAGCCATTTGTAATGGGGCAACTGAATCAAACATGGATGATCTGAAGAGATACTTTAGGTATTGAACTGTATCTGCAAAGAACAGATATAAAGACATGGGAAGAAAAGGACCAAGTTTTCTAGTTTATGTCCAGTTTTCTTTCTGGTGGAAAACGACATTTCTTCAGATGTATGTAGAGAAGGGGACACCATACACAAAATGAATCATTCAGCTTCTTTCTCCTAGAGAGAGCTTTTGGGCATTTTGTAGGGGGAAGATTATTGGACTTGGTAGCATAGAAATTTGGAGACTTTACCCTTCCAATTTTACACCCCTCAAGCATGCTGGCTCCCTTCTGCTTTCATGCAGGGGCAGTCACAAGATGGATGATTCAGGAAAGTGATTGTCTAATCTAGCTATTCACTGGATTCCAGTCAAAGGATGTGTGGGTTAAAGGAGGACAGTTGCTCCTGCCAAGTACTAGATCAAGAAACAGTAACAATTAGGAATGAATGCTTTACTTTTGCAAGCCAAATATTAGCACATTTATTACTTTCCAAAATTATTATGAAAGAGCTGCAATAATTGTTATCAATCAATCCATTAAATGTAATGGGGCATGATACCTATTACCTTAATAATGAGTTTCAGTGTCAGACAGTCCATCCATATTGCTTTTATGCATTGAAGTCCACATCCTTGTTTAGTGATAGTCTAGGCTGGAAATGAAACACTTTGCCAGAAGATGAATTTACTCTGAGAGTGACTGCATTAGCCTTGATTTATTTTAATAAACACATGGAACAATAGTTGAGAACAAACTTTTTTTGCAGCAGATGTAATTACCCAACAGAGTTTGTCACGCAGAGTAGTTGCCTTTCATTTGAGGCAAAGTGAAAACACCAAGGGAATTTTCATGATGGATTTTTTAAAGGTCAGGGTGTCTGCTCTCCCAGCCATGTGTGCAAATACAGAGAAGCTAGAAGAGAAGGGATGGCCAATACACTGTGTTACTACTCACAAGGACATCCAAATAGAATCTTAGACGAGTTAGGGTTGGAAAGAACCGTAAGATCATCTCGTTCCAACCCCCCGGCCATGGGCAGGGACACCTCACACTAAACCATGTCAACAAAGGCTCTGTCCAACATGGCCTTGAACACCGCCAGGGATTGAGCATTCACAACCTCCCTGGGCAACCTATTCCAGTGCCTCACCACCCTCACAGTAAAGAACTTCTCCCTTATATCTAATCTAAACCTCTGCTGTTTAAGTTTGAACCCATTACCCCTTGTCCTATCACTACAGTCCCTAATGAAGGGTCCCTCCCCAGCATTCTTATAGGCCCCCTTCAGATACTGGGAGGCTGCTATGAGGTCTCCACGCAGCCTTCTCTTCTCCAGGCTGAACAGCCCCAACTTTCTCAGCCTGTCTTCATACAGGAGGTGCTCCAGTCCCTGATCATCCTCGTGGCCTCCTCTGGACTTGTTCCAACAGTTCCATGTCCTTTTTATGTTGAGGACACCAGAACTGCACACCATGCTCCAAGTGAGGTCTCCTGAGAGCAGAGTAGAGGGGCAGCATCACTTCCTTCAACCTGTTGGTCACACTCCTTTTCATGCAGCCCAGGATACAGTTGGGTTTCTGTGCTGCAAGTGCACACTGAAGCTGTCTCATGTTCATTTTCTCATTGATAAACACCCCTAAGTCCTTCTCCGCAGGGCTGCTCTGAATCTTACTCTGTGCCATGGGATGGGGATGCTTCTGACTTCTCTTTTTCTCAGTTGTTTTTTTTATCCATTAAGCTGGGGAACATGGACACTTTCCTGTATCATTAACATTGTGTGAGGCTTAGTTCATCCAACTGCGAGATCTCAGACACTGATGTGGAACAAGGGACATATAAGAATGTGGACAGACCATTCTTCAGAGCTGTTATTTTTCAAGTGCAAATTTTCCTTTGTCCATGAGTTGATGAGCACACATTTACCTGCCTTTAAATGTTTTCAGGGTACTAAAGCTAAGACAGTCAGCTATTGTCAACAGGTTCTCTGAGCATTTCTGAGGTTGTTCTAAGGAGCATTTCTGCATTTAGAAGTCCAATTAACCACTTGACTAGATTTATACTAAGTGATACATGACATGTAGTCTTTCATAACCATGTCAGGATATAATTATAATTTCTGACAGGACATGCAAAGCCTGCAGGTGTTAAACTTTTATTTTTGGGATAATGATAAAATGATACCTCAGACAGCTAATGCTAACGTTGCCATTGTACAGATCCTGATGTAAAGAACTGAGACCTGGCTTGTTCTTTTCCTTAGGTTGTTTAGCCAGCTTTACTGAGACCTACTTTTATCTTTTTACTTTCACTTCTGTCTCAACCAACACCCACTAATGAGCTACAAGCATCAGTGCCATTGATGCACGATTAGGAGTTTACAAGTTGGTATGAAATATAAGGTTTAGTGTATAGGAAAAACTTCCCAAAGAGATTTACTCATTGTCTGTCCAAGTGGGGGAGAGCTATTAATATTTTTCTAATGTCTACTCAAGTGCAAGAGATAGCACCTATTTTTCTGAAGGGCCATTACCATTTCCAAGGCAGTAATGACAGTCAATACCTGGAAGAAGAAGTGCTGAAACTGCCTCCTAAATAAATTAAGGATCAATAATGTTTGGTGGGAGGAAGGAGGGTTTTAGTCTAAATGGAACCCCTGGGAGATTTAAGAATAGGATTTTACATAAAAACTAGCACACATTGCCAAGAAAAGCCTGATTCCTGCTATAGCAACCTGACCACACGGAATGGGCAAGAGAATATGTTGCTGGGCATGGAAGGAAAGCAAACGTTGACAATATATTAGACACAAAGAGGGAGAATCTGGATTTTGTTTTAGGATAATTAGATTAAATATTCTTAATGTTCTTCTCCCCCCTTTCCGCCATATCTCCAGTCATCACAAACATTTGCCGCTGTGTTATTGGTTTGATGCTGGAGGTGAGTTTTAATTGCTCTCACCAAAAATAGCTCCAGTTTGGTCATAAGCGGAGCTTTTCAACCCTTCCCCCTTTGTATAGGTTGTTCAAGTGTATGTCCACCTAACCTATGCTGGCTAGAAAGAGACAGCACAGGAGCTGAAGGTGGATATGTCTTCCTGTAATCAGCATTAAACCAAAGAAAAAAGGCTTTCTGGATTTAAGAAAACATTAGAGACCACAGCTGTGACCTATCAACCTCAATTGAGTCTATGATACCTCATGGAAAAACTGAGATACAGGGAATATAAATACATATGTCTCTCCAGAGTGAATGGCCTTGAAATTATAGGCAACTGTTTTGATCTTCTTCATGAATGAAGTGGAAAAAATCAGTAGGAATACAGCTAAGGTAGATAAAAACACAACAGGTACAAACAAGTCACTAGACAAATACTGAACTTCCTCTGTTTTGTGCCTATAGTCTGAATTGTGAAATCTAACCATTTCAGGAAGCTGTAAGACTAATAAAGCGATTTACAGAAATCATTGAACAAATATAATTTAAAATTTGAGCATTAATTTTACCAACATTTGAGCATGTACATGTTTTAATGACCTTGTATTATGCCTTTATACTTTCTTGAATTTGACATTTTAAATTACATCTATTACAGTGCAAATCTAAGACAAGGATTTCTTTGTACTTAAAGTCACAACCGCTTTCATGGCAAGGTTTCTGTCAAATCAGTTAATCTTTACAAATTTTAATGTGTCTATAATAAGAAAATAATATCTTGATCTTTCACATTTTCCTTCATTTCTTCAGAAAGTAAGAAAACCAAATAACCCCTCTTATTTCCTCCCCCTAACTAGCCACTCATTAAAAACACACTTATTGCTGAATAGGAGCTGAAACTGTGTTAACAGATTTTTTTCTAATGTTAATTTAATTCAGTAATCAGGATAGTGTTGTTCCTTCTTCTTTTTTAATTTATTTTAGATTAACCTATTTAAGCAAAATATGAAACTTTAAATAAACGTTTCCTGAAGTCATTTGAAAAGTTCATTTTACTTTTTACTTTTAACAAAAAACTAATACTTTGTACACTGATAAAAACTGAGACAAAAACTTGCGAAGACAGAGAAATGACACTGTTGGGTTAAAAAGTCAGAATCCAACTTCTGAAAGGAAATGAAAGATGTTTTTAACTAAGCAGTTCATTAGTAATTCATAAGATTTCAATTAATATAAACGTCAGTTTTCTCATTAAAACCTTAACCAGAAATTTATACCCAAATTTATCAGATATTTCTCTTAATTTGTTTCTTATTTCATCCTTTGATTGGTCTAAAGAGGGTACAAGTGTTCAAAGAAAACAGATTACATTCCAAAAAAAGCATCTATGTAGTTGAAGGGAGAGAAATCACTTTATACATATATAACAGAGCTATTTGAGGAAGCACCCACCCCTTCCCATCGAGAAAATTCAACAAATTAAAAGGAGGATTAGCAGACCAAAGGTTCTTACACAGGATGCGTAGAGGAGAAAATATATAATACCAGTGAGTTAAACAATCCTACACATTTCCACCAACACTCTTATTTAAATAGTTTGATTGAGCTAATCAGTGGTGGCATGATGAGGTAAGAATGGATGTGGTTCTGGGCAACCTGACCTAGTTGACAATGTCCCTGCTCATTGTAGAGGAGGTGAACTAGATGACCTTTGAAGGTCTGTTCCGACTCAAACTAGTCTATGGTTCTATAGTCTATGATTCTATGAAATTCTCATGACCAGTCGAGTCATTCTGGAAAAGCTGAATCTAACTAAAGGAGTCCTCTTAGTATCTTTATGTAGGGCTGACCTTAACACTAAATAGTGCATTCCATAAGGCTAGTAAATAAATTTCCTAGATTCCTCTCAACATGCTGGTAAAAATTCTAGTCCCTTTTGCAAGCATCTGTAAAAGGAGAAACTTTCAAATCATCTATGTCTAAGTATCATTTATCATCAGTGTATCTTTTTTTACACAGTTCTGTATAGCACAGAAATCATATAGTCAAAAATAATTACACCCTTGACTTCACTCTGACAATTATTCTGATGGGATGCTAAGATTTCTAGCAAGTATTTTCTTATCAGAAATTACAAGTGTAGCAAAAAGTATTCAAAATGAGAAGTTTCCTATTAGGTTACAATATCAGACATCATTACTTTTGCCAGAACATTTCCATTCCATACAAAACTAATGCAGAATTTGCATTAAATGTCTTTCTTCCAGCTTCCAGTTATACATCAAGCTGTTCTTCAGTTTAAAAAAATTAGAGGACAAAGATATTGTTTCTGAAATCTGAAACTGTCACTTTTCTGGCAGTTTATGATGAATTAGTATAGTATAATATAATGTAATATAATATTTATTTTAGAGAGGTATGTGATTTTTCATCCCTTCTTCTGGTATTCTTAGAGACCTTGATCTTGCAAAAAGGCAGGAAGAATAGATCCTCAAAGGAAGTCAGCTATCTTAAGGTATAAATATGTATATTTAAGCAACATGAAAATGGAAGCTTCACTGTGTCTTCGGGTATCACAACAAATTAGTTGCTTTATTCCCACTAAAAGTAAATAGGGGAACAGCTTAGAATTTTGCAATTTGTTAAGTATTTACTGTTTTATATAGGAGTTGTATACAATTGGCAGGGAAGGTGGGAAAAAGAGCACATTGTAATGTGTCTCCGTAGCTTAGTGATTAATGTATAATGAGTATACAGGAGTTCAAGACTGTGCCCTGAGGGCTTTGTACATAGTTAAAAGGATATTTGATGTCTAAAATGCACAGTTAGCTTATGGAGTGTGAATTACAACATGGAAATTCCCTGTTTAAGAGCAGTTCTATAGTTATGAAGTTTAAGAATCTGGATCACTTTTGTAAACTGTTGTATTTTCTCCCTTCTTTCTTTTCTCCTTTTTGGCCTAGAGATTGTAGCTGTCTCATTCAAAATAAGCTCTTTATCTCCAGTGGCAACCACCTCTTTGCTGGGGATTAAATTCCTCTCCCAGTGGGTGAGAGCTGCAGTTCTGAGTCTCAAAAAAGAAAGCAGTAGAAGAAACAGGATACACCTTTCTCATATTATGTTCATGACCAGAAAGCAGTCTCTGAACTTTGGAGATGTTCTCCGATACTGAGTCAAAATGACCTTCAGAGGTCCTATCTTTCAACCATTCTGTGATCCTTGGGAAGCAAAGACATCCATGTTCTACACTTGGATTTTGAAATAAGCATCTAGACATCCTTCAGAGAAGTTGATAAGCTTTTGAATCTTCAGTGAATGGAAATGGCAGATAAAGTTCTGCCTTGGCTTTTGCTTCCCTGTTCTCTGGTTTAGAGAGGTTTTCTGTTAGTTCTTCTCCTCTTCTTGTAAAAGAAAGCTAACTATCATTGATTCCTCTACATGGACTAGAACTTAGGTGTTATAATACTGAATATTCATACTAAGGGTGCCAAATTTCTTCTTCTCACTCCTCAAACATCCACAGTTGCACAACATGGGAAACAGGATAATATTCTATTTGTACCTTTGGTCTGTTATGTCACAGATTCTCTTTGAGTTTTCTCACAACTTGCAATAGTTTATGACTTTCTGTACACATGAGTTTTAGTTTAGGATGCTTCCAAATTGAGAACTTCTTAGTGTAAGGCAGGAGAAAGATAATGTCTACCTTAAGTATTGGAAATCTGGTCTTTTAAATCTTCTAAGTGAAATAAAATATTATAGAATTAAAAACTAATTGCTTTTGAACTGAGGTGACAGATACATCAGAACTTCTAATGATATATCTGTATTTTGCTTCAGAAATGTCCTATGAGAAATAAGGTAAACTAGGAGTAATAACTTCATTAATATTAAGCCAACATTATGATTATAATCAACCCAGCTTTGAAACCAAAGGTAGTTAATAAAAAAGTTATTTAAAATAAAGTGGAGGTCATTGTTGATGGGCCATTTTTTAATTATGCATGATGAAGAAAGAATTAAGCTTCATAACAGCATGGCCTGGCTTACCAATGAGGACTGTCTGCTCTGTTATCTAGTATTCAAAAACACAGTGTGACCAAGAAGAAATAGTGATTAATACAACCAATAAGTCCTCTAACCCAGAGTAAAAATATGACACAGGACAGAGTTGGCCTCTGAAATACAAGGCATTTCAAACAGATGTTAGGTCATTTTACTTCTAATTCTGTAATTCTAATTCTTACTCACTGTGGGTCAGTGATAAGTCACAATAAATTTTGACTGTTCTGTAGCTTTACATACAGAGGCTCAGAATTTAATACAAGTTCTAGTGAAGAATTCTCTATGCATCAAAGCAGCACAATTAGGGTTGGCATTAATTTCTATCACAAGTCTTCTTTTCTAGTTCATAGCAGTTTCTAGAGGATGGCAGCTGAAGGAGGTGGCAACACAGTATTCCCTATATAATTTTCTGTTATTCCCTCCTTCCTATTATAAACTTCCATAGCAGATGAGGGGGGTAAGGAAGTTAGAAAAAAGGTCATCCTTTTCCAAAACACTTTATTCTTTTGAATGATCAAAATTAAAATCATCCTGTCAACCCAGATCTGCTTGGTTTCCAGGTATATATTTCTGAGGTGATTAATAAAGGAGTCCCAGCTTATAGAAAAGATAAAAGTGTTGATTTGTTCCTAAATGAAGAAAAAAAAGGTAGATGCTAACTTAGAGAAACAGAAAGGAGAAACACCCTTGTTTGCTAGTTATTAACCAAAATAGTACACTTCTACTCTCATTCTCTAAAGGAACTTGCTTTTATTTTAGAGTGATCACACCCTAAAAACTGTGATGAAATCTTGATAAACATCACCCCAACATGTACAGCCCTCAAGATGAAACACGATGCCTACAGTTTGTCTCCCCACCTACCCCACAAGCTGGAATAAATAATTTAATTCATTATAGATATGCTTCACTGCTTATAGTTCAAGCATATGGGGATCAGTTATACACTGGACTCCCCTAGCATCAGCATAAAGTGTTTTTCCAAAGCATGCAGGTATCTTGTCCTTGACAATTTTAGTTGCCAATCTTCTGGAATCCCATTTGTAAGTACCAGTAGAGCAAGATGCCTCCATGAAAATCTCTTGAACTTTTCATGTTGCTTCTTCTCTTTCAAGCCTGCTGAGGTGAGATCATATCAACTGATTGACCAGTCCCATTCCTTAAATCTTCTGGTCCTTTTTTACATCTCATTCTTTCTGTTTAATAAAAGAAAATGATCTGTCCTGATGGTACAACCTGCTTGGTTTGCTTTAATGATTACTTGGGATTCAATACTCTTTATTCTGTGCAAAACTAGAATCAAGACTTCATTGTGCATCTCACCCTATAAATCTTTACTGTGATGTTAGCCCCTTTTACTTGCATAGGGACCAAGCTACATGCGAAACCTCAATTGCCACAAATGAGGATTTGCAGATGAAGATTCACTGTCATTATCCTGATGCTGAGATGGTATCGATTTCCTTCATGAGTCTACTTCCGTTTGCAACTAATGAGGGTTCTGATTAGCTGGTGTATTTCTTACATCCCTGGTCAGTCAATCGTTCCCTACCAATGGAGTATAAAATATTATTCAGGTGGGATAAATACATTAGGTAATTTATATTTCATATCCTACTGTGTTAGTTCAGGACAGTCTGTTTCAGTTTACAAACTATCTCTTACTTCTCTGCTGGTGTACTTGAACTTATGTTAATATAACAAAATGACAGACATATTGTGTATTTGCATTTGTAAAATTTCTGTGGAATTATCAGCTTTGTTAAAACAGTGCACTCCGGTGTCTCACTGAAGTATTAGTGTGAGATTGAACAAAACCCAAGTTCTGCTTCTGTCCCTGACAAAGATTTACAAAACAAGCTAGCTTTGATTACACTTTGACAACATTCTTTTCTTTCATTGTTCATCAGCATGGCAAAAGAGAGACACCACTATTGGAATCTAGGAACAATTCATTATTTTCCATTATATTCAAGCTTTTGCATAATTTTAAGGATTCTCAACTTTTCTGTTTGTTAAGTGATAATTTTTATTCCAAGTACAACAGTTAGGTTTACAAATTCCTTCCCCATCAACTTGATAAACTTTTTCTGCACTAAGCAAAAAAAAGCAGAGAATTAATTCAATAGAATGGTTTTAATTCCACCTTACCTTTTAAACAAAAGAAATACAAATTGTTTTCTATAATTAACAACGACATCTGAACAAAGTTGACTTTGGTTTTATTATTATCTCAGGAAAAAAGAAAACAAAGAACTTACTTAAATTAAAAAAGCATTGTAGTTTAAATTTGCTCTGTAATTGCTGAGATGCATCAGAAGATGGAAAATGCTTTGATCTGATATTTAGAATAGCTGATGTGACTTGCCATCCACAATTTCTATTCCTTTTTCTGCCAGAACCTGGACAAGTAATTTCTTTCTATATTTCAGTTTCCTCATCTGTAAAGCTGAAGTCTCCTAGGTAGCAGGAACATCGAGAAATCAGCTAGGACTTAGGGTGCCATTGCTTTGACATGAAATTGGATTCCCCAGGGTTCCTGTCAATGGATACATGGTGCAGCAGTCCATCCACTTCAAATTAAGATGCTGCTGGTTTATCTTTATTAGTAGACTTTACTAACAGAAAGAAAATTCTCCCTAAGGAATAAAATAACATGTATTCTCCTGAAGAGAAGTTAGTCATCTTTTCTTTTTTTATTGCAAAACCTGTGGCATTTAGTCGAGTGTGATCACAGTCTAGACTAGAATTTCCAGTTTATATTAACAGTAATAATAATAGCATATTATACAGAACATACAGGTTTATGTCCATAGTGCATTCAGGTTATCATTTGTTTCCTCATCCTGTCCTTATACCTTGGCACACCACCAGCTTTAGAATCAGCACTTCTAGAAAGCAACTAGGATTAAGTGCTAAATTATTTCACAGCCAGGTGAAATGGAGCCAACCTCTTCAGCTTCAAACACAATACAAGGTCAACATTAGCAGGCTAGAGAGCTCCACTTATGCAGTTCTTTATGACCCTAGATTCTTTGGGCATGTGGACAGAAAATGAAATGGGAATTTTTGCATACCTACAATCTTTTCCTGTATAACTTTTGGGAGTTGAAAGAACTGCTCAGTATTTGAGAAGACCTGATTCCATGTGAACTTACTGTTGTTTTAATTGCTTTAACTGCATCTTCAAGAGCCAGAAGGTGTGGAACCCTTGCTGTTTTACCTGCAGGGACCAGTTTACATATGGGATCCAAATCTCAAACACTTCTTAGGGCTGGATGGGAAACAATTTCCTGCTGAGAGTTTACCATAAAAACATACATGATTTTAGCACCTGCTTTCAAGTAGCAGCAGTCTTCATTTTTTGCAATACCACTCCAGAATTTCATACTCTTACCTTAATTGAACTACTTGTCTTGCTTCCTGTGATTAGAAATAGTTCTGAGCTATCACTGTAATTCTCAGTTACTGAAGGATGGTCTCAATTGTTAAATAAAAGAGGAATTTCAACATTTAGACTTGGATTGTCCACACTGTAGCATTAACAGCTCATTTCTCCAGTTCTCAACTTTTTTGGTTGCTCCCCAGTCTGCTACAGATAAGGATAACTCTAAGAAGAAGAAGGATGAAATCTGTAGTACTTGGTTCCAAGATGTGAATTGATTCCTTTCTTCCTTAAACATTCTAAACTTATAAGGAATAAGTACTACAGAATATGGGAGAATCCTAGATATTTCTTCCAATTATGAAGTAATGGTGAAAGAGAAAAGGGAGGTTTTTTTGTTTAAAGTCTCTATCAAAGTTTTAACGTTTGAGGCTGAGAATCTCTATTTTTACTATTTTAAATTGATGATATGACCAGACATGTCAATGCTTAGATGGAAAAGTGGAAGGTATGAATGATGATGTCATGCACATCCTTCTTTTGTTGTTTGGAGATCTTTATCTTTTAAATTACTATTTTTGAAGTTGGAAGAATGCAAGTCATAGAAAACTTTTATCAGGGATGGATGATTTTGTTGTAGAATATGTCCAGATATAGAAAACAAGAGGACTTTACATATATATATATATATACACACATGTATATATATATGGTATAACTGATTTTTTTTTGTAATTCGTTTCAACTTGAGACTAAATAAGAAGATACAGAATTCTATGTTATGTCAAGAATAGCACTCTTCATAAAAAATCATTTCATGTTGTTATTACATGTAGACTATCTGATATGCATAGGAAGTCATTACCTTGCAGCCACCTTTGATAAGGTTAACAGGATGCCCTAAATCCTTAAGACCATCCGTGACCAAGTTGACTAGCTACTCCTTTTACAATTCATGTATACCCAGGCCAATGTGTTGGTTTATTTTGCTGTTTCTTGTCTTGTTGATCCAGCATTTCTTAATACATTGGACACATATGCAGTCTGGTTTACCATCTCACTGCTCTGCAGTAGAATGTGGTATAAAACTGAAAAGCTTATTTGTAAAGTAAAAACCAACCCCAAAATTACATGTAGTTTCAAGTAAGTTAAAATAATCACAAATACCCAATGAATTAATCTAGTGCTTTCAGTTTGATAGCAGGGGAAGGAGTGGAGATGAGAAAATCAGAAGGGTTTATGTCACCACTTCAGAAATTAAAAGTTCCGAAGCACAACACTTGTGTTTGGAAGTTTATCTGGATTTAATTAAAATAATATATAAGTGCACATGGAAAATGTGAAATATAGGAACTTCTTTCTATGCTACTCCTGCTTTTCTGTTACTTGAACTAAAACCAGTTCTTTGAATAATCCTAATCTGAACTGAACAGTGCACTGTGGAATTAGCCAAAGGTCTCACACAGTGTTTTAGAGTGAAATCAGCTCTAGGCTCCCATCCCCACCTGGGCAGTGACTCAGAACACAGCTGTGGGCAAATTTATTCTCAGCACCACACCAAGTTGTGCTCCCAGTAAGGAGGAATACTTGCTTGGCTTCAGCTGCCAGGCAAAAGCCCCATCCATCAACCACAGAGGACCACTGATGGGAATGAAATTGCAGGTTTTGTGTGTCTGTATTTTCTTACAAGTAACACACAGTAACAGAACTATGGAGTATTTTTGTCCCATCTTAATGCTTCTGCCAAGCATCTGCTGTGAAAATCAACATAACAATGGGTTTCCAGTGGTCAGTTCCATGAAAGCTGCAATCATGCTTTGCCCAAGGCTACGCAACTTTAGTTTTGTGCTCAGCCTCATTATCTGAACCTGCTTAGCTGTTGACATCTCCTCTAATCTCCGCTTATGTTATTCTTATCTGGTTTGTGTTGTCTTTTTTTTTTAATATATATATGTACATACATTTATTTTTTCTGAGAAAAGACCTTGGGTAAGGATTTCATTATATACCTGCCAGCCTTGTGCTTCCCTTCAGTAACTGTCCTACTGTGTATAACATTTCTGGACTTGACTGCTGTTAAAATGACTCCTAGAGGAAGCTGTCTTCTCTTACTTTTATGAAAAACTACCATGGCAGGTAAAAAATGTGAGGTAACAGCAATAAGATAGAAAATTAACCCGAATTTATAATTATTCTGATTCCCAGTTTGTATATTTTTACTGAATGTTAATTAAATAAGGGTATTTTGTGTATTTGTTTAGTACAATGGAAATTATTCCCTGTAGACTGTGGTTACCCTTTTCTCCCAGTTATAATTACTATAAAAACTGCCTTGTTCAGAACTTCATTTATCTACTTAAACAATAAATTGAAAATAGGCATGCACCAAAGTAAAACAATCCTTCAGTAAATCTTTGTTAAAGCCACTGCTAGAATAGACTAAAAAGACATTCTAAAGGCTGCTATATGTGAGCCTCCTGGTATGGATCCAATAATTACTCATGAGATAGGACACTGCATTGAGAGCAAGCTTTTCTGAAGCGGTTTTTATCTGGAACTCGCCATCTATCACTCAACAGACACATAAAAGTTAATCTGTATTTGGCAGAAAGCTAAACAATTAATGGCAGGAGAAAAAAGAGAGAATGGAGCAAGTGAATGACAACCCTTTAATTGAGTAATGGTTCATCCAGGAAGCTCTTCAACAGTCCTTGTTATTAACAAATGGTCCTGCTGGCCCTGTCCAATGGAAAACATTTTCTCTGCTGGAATTAACCATATAGAAAGAAGTTCAACAACAAGCTATTTACTTGCTATTTACTGCAGTGCAGTATGATAGTTAACTCAGTTCATACAATGCCCTGCTGAAGATGTTCAGATCCAGTGTCCTTACATAGATGGTGGTGGTCTTATGGTGGTCTTCTGCCACTGGAAGACTGCAGAAAGGAAAGGATAATTAAATGCCTGACCCAATTTGTGAGCTTTTGGGGTCTTCTGTGGCCTCAATAATCTTCCCACTCAAATATACAAATACCAAATGCATATTCTGGTGCTCAAAACCCAGATACAGAAATGAGGCATTTGGGATTCTGTTTCTGGTTTAACTTTTTATACATTGTTTGATCTTCCATAAATCATTCACTGTCCATACCCCCTATTCTCTGTCTGTAAAATGAGAAATATGGTATTACAAGTTCCACAAATCTGCCTCTTAAAGCAGACTTTTATTTGGTACTAGAGAACTCATGAAATACCCAAGTACACTTGAGCCATCTCGTGGCACCATGTCAAGAAGTAATACATGGTCATAGACATTAGAAATCTTAGTCACACTTTCTAGGGGAGAAGACAGAAGGAGTCTACTATCAGATGACTAAGTCCATACCACCAGAGCTGGAGCATATTGAGCATTCCACATAGGGCCCATTGCATTTTCCCGAAATTCCCCTATGATAGGGGCAGGATGTACATAGAAAATCTCAGAATTAAGGGGCAGAAGATACATAAGACTCCTGTGAATTAATTCCTTATGGAGAATTTTTTAAAACATGGGTTTTTTTTTCTCTATCTTTAGTTGTAGCAGAGAAGCATGTGAAATAAAACATGTACAGCATCTTTAAAACTGTAGGTGGTGGTGAGGCAGAAGAGAACTGAGAATGGTTTCAGCTATAAGTATTACAGTGAACAGAGGAAACAAAAACTACTTTGGGGAATGGAATTGCTTAGTTTATTCTCATGTTGTTTATTATTAGGATTAAGTTGTTTTTCCTTTTATCATATAACATATGGCACCTGATTCCTTTGAGGAAAACATTTAGGATTATTCAGTGCTTTGTCAGTGGCCTTCTGCTGATTTGGTATTTACATTTCGTTTGAACCAAATGATATATTTCCATTAGTATTTATTGGATTTCTCTCACAGCATCAACAATGAAACAGAAATAACTTCGTCAAGAGGAATTTAAAATACTGTATGTCCAAAACTAACACTTACTGCTTCTTTCTCCTTTCAGTTCCCACCATGTCATCTCCAATTCTCACCACATTTGCAGTTAAAGAAAACATTGCTCTCACATTTGATATTATATTACAAATTGCTTTGCCTTATGTCTCATCTCACACTAAATAACAATACAAGGGCTCATAAGTTGCATTACTCAAAATAACATTGAAATCTGAAGAAGATAACCATGGTATTACTCTTCCTTAAACTACACCTTCTTTTCCTGATTGCAGATCATGGTTGAAATGGAAAATATTTTGTTTGTCAAGGTAAGCAGCCATAAATGTGATAGCATAACTGAGAGCAAACAGGACTCATTCTCTCTTTGTTATCTCTGCATATGTTTCATTATTGGTTAGGATTTATGATGTGCTGTGATTTCTTATTCACAAGGCTATTTAAGGAGTAGCCCATAAGGCCAAAGCTGTGATTTGTACTTGTATGGAGGGTTGTGTTTATGATTCAAATGGCAGTAACTGGAAAATCCCACTTCAACATACGTATTTTACTAGGCCTATAAAAATTAAAAGAGAAAAAAAGTGGGACAAGGCTAATTCTTTTAAGTGTATGATCCATGGTGGATGTGGAGCATCAGATTTTACTCTTGCTGAAATGTCTGCGCTTATATAGAGCAAGGTGATAGTAAAGAAGGTTCATTCAAACCCCATTGAGAACAACTAATCAGCTACTTATCATTTAAAGTACTCTGCCTTTCCCATGAAAGTGGAAGGGATCCAACTAAGAGTGGGGAAGCTCTGCTGAGATTTCTTTAATAACTTTATAGTAGAAGGAAGCAACATATGGAGTTAGAGTCTACTGCCAAAGAAAAACAGCAGAAGAAAAATTCTGATATCTTGAAGATCTTGGAAAATATAACAAAATACAGCCTTCAGGAACCCATTTTGTGGGGTAGGAAACACACACAGGCCCAGGATCCTGATTTAGGACAGAAAGAAGGATTAACTGAACACCCCATACTCATCTTTTTCCTGGTCACAAGTTTTCAGATCACTGGTGATTAGCTGTAGAGATACCATTCAAGGAAATAAACTCTCCACTGCCACCATGGTTTGGTGGCTGCAGTGACTGCACCAAACTGTATCATGCTTCTGAGCAAGCATAAAAGAACATGCTTTGTTTTACTCCATTATGGTGAGGGAACCAGTGACCTGGAAACTTCAAAAGGTGCTTTCGTGGACAGACTGCCTCTGGCTTTAGCAGAAAGTTTCAAAGAAGTGACTAATATGGGCTATTGGGATACAGACTTCATAGTCAGAAAGGATTGAGCTGAAACTGCAACAGTGATCTGGACCACCTCCTTGCCCCCAGTCAGGATGACTCATAATCAGGTAGGGATGCATCAATGGGAGGCATGGGGGAACGCAAAGTGGAGAGGAATGATCACCAGATAATTTGTATTAAACGTTTGAATTATCTGCGTTATCTGTCAGATAACACAAACTGAACCCAGTATTGGCTAGACGTGCTGTACAGGGAGCAGCAAGCCATGTAATCTCTACCCCAGTTTTCTTCTCTATAAGGTAGAGGTGAAATTATTTTCTTAAGTGTCCTTTTCTCAGAAAATTAATCTTTAAATGTGTTAAGAAATACAACAAAATAAACAGCCTACCAGTAACTGTAGGCTGCACAGAGTTATTATCTGTCTAAAGAATTTGATGGGTGAAACTGAAACACCCGAATAAAAAATAGCCTTACTAATGGGGCTTCTTAAAGTATATTTTTTTGGCAATATAGACTTGCCAATAAAGGTTAATTAAAATAGCAGGCACTCATGATCAGATTAAATGGGGTGTATACTAGTTTCATGCACTTGCATGAGAACCTAATAAGCATGTGACTTGAGGATGACAACTGAAAGCAGAATATTTTTAGCTAGAATCAATAGAACTTTCTTCCACTCAATTAATTTCTGCATAATATGAAGATGAAACTGAAGATCTGCTTTTCTTCCCATCATCTCCATAGGAGGAATGAGGCATAATAGCAATATTTTTGGCACAAAAAAAAAGCATGTATGAAAATTTGAGAGTATTTCAGGAAAGAGAAATGCACCTATGAAAGATAAAGTGTTAGCAATTTCTTTTCATTTTCTTCCTAGGTTTTTCTTCTGTAGGACATATTACATATGCATACATATCTACTCCTTTGCATGTATGTGTGCATGAAGAGTAGGTGTTTTACATGAAAAGGAGAAGGAAAGAAAAAAATCATAGAATCAAATAATAGTTAGGGTTGGAAAGGACCTTAAGATCATCTAGTTCCAACCCCCTTGCCATAGGCAGAGACACCTCACACTAAATCATGCCACGCAAAACCTTGGTGCAAACTGGCCTTGAACACTGCCAGGGATGGAGCATTCACAACCTCCCTGGGCAACCCATTCCAGTGCCTCATCACCCTTACCGTAAAGAACTTCCTCCTTATACCGAATCTAAACCTCCCCTGTTTAAGTTTTAACCCATTACCCCTTGTCCTGTCACTACAGTCCCTAATGAAGAGTCCCTCCCCAGCATTCCTACAGGCCTCCTTTTCAGATACTGGAAGGCTGCTGTGAGGTCTCCATGCAGCCTTCTCTTAGCAGAATAATGGAAGACTTAAAACAGTCAGTGTTGCGTTGCCTTCTGGTCTTCTGTTCAACAGTATAAATAAGACTGCATTTGCTGTTTAAATCTTACTAAGCATTACAAGAAATGATGCAATGATGTATAAGTATATATGTTAACTAATCGTGTCAAGCACACAATTTATGGTGCACATTCTCTTTGGGTGAAATGTAATCTCCCTTACAAAGTACAGATTTGTCTGTCCGACAGAAACCCTTTTTGACACGATATATTTCATTTTTTGGTACTCTACTAGACAGTTGAGCATGACTTCCAGCAGCAGAAGTTGATGATTTCCTTCTCGCTTTGACATCAGTGATAGTTTATTATATTAAGATTTTATTATATTAAGACAATCACTTATAGACATTTAGATGTCATTACACAATTTGGGGGGGTGGGTCTATCTCTTTTGCTGAACAAGTTCTGGTGAGATTTTTGCCATCTGCAGGCATTTATTTTGGCAAAGAACTGCTCTGACACTAAGAAGAGCAAAGAAAGATGCAGAATAAAGACCTTGATAGGTAGTCTGGTATCTATTGAAAAGTGAAATGCTAGTCCTAGTCCCTCATTAAACACAGTAGAAAAGCTTCCTGTCCTCATCCTTGATGCAGAGAATCTAAGAACAGTTCTAGAGTAGTGAAAAAAGTATATTTTTCTTATCAAAAGATTTCACTGTTTGAAGACTGTCTATAATAATGCACTGAGATCATTACATGGCTGTTAAAGATATGAAATTGCCACTTTTAACATCTGAAGTTCAGAACATTGTAACTTTAAAGCACCCAAAGCCATGACATTTTTTTCCAGACAAAGAATCACAGAATGATTTGGGTTGGAAAGGACCTTATGATCATCTAGTTCCCTAGACAGTCTAGTTCCCTAGATGATGCCATTAGCAGGAATGCCCGGGGCTCTGTCCAACCTGGCCTTGAACACTGCCAGGGATGGAGCATTTACCACTTCTTTAGGTAGCCAGTTCCAGTGCCTCACCACCCTCACAGTAAAAAACTTCTTCCATATATCTACCCTTATATCTAACTTATATCTAACTCTTCCTTATGTCTAACATGCTCTTTGTATTCCAACTGTCTTGACAATAAATGAGCAGCAGGTTTCAGATAGATTTGGGTACTCCATCACCACCTGTGGGGATGGAAGAAATATATCTGAATGTTATAAAATGACTTGAACGGAAATGGTTGAGATGAGAAAATCTAGAGGATGCTGTTGTTAATTTTCCTCTTGCTATTATAGTTTCCATGAGCTAAGTTTTGGTAACTCAAAATACCTGGAAACTTGTCGGGAAGGAAATGCAAATGAACTACCATGAAAACCATTGTTTGCTCATATTAAGCTAATGTGTTATAAAGAAGTGGTTGTATTTACCATGAAACATGGCTTGTTTATACTTACAGACTTCTTTACATCCATACTTCTCTATCCCCAAGGGCCATAAAGCAAAACATGAACAAAAAATACAAAATGAATAAAATACATCTTGGCTTCTTTTGTGTTAAAATCACAACAAAAAGAGGAAATATAATAAATTTAGATGCTGGTTTGCTTTTATTTGTAGAGGTTACTGTTTCAAAATTATCATAATAGTGGTTACTAAGCTGTGGCAGTATAGGGAAGGCTGTATCCCACCTTAATAGAGAGATTTTTACCTAGTTCTAAATGGAGGACACTTACTCTAAAACTAGGTCTGTAAATCATTCCTCAAGTCTATGTTTTTTGTGGCCTCACTCCATCATTAATTTTTACAAGTGTATTTCCCTTTAATTTCATGGGTCTTACTGGGTAATTCTTTGTGGCTGGATAAAAGGAACTGGAAGTTTCATGTACCATGGTGTATAAGAACAAACAATTTTGGTTCTATGTGAATGGTATATGAAGCTGTGTTTTCCCTAGGGCAGAGCAAAATATATCAAGCTAGATTCAACTGCCGAAAAACAGTACCATTCATTTTTATCAACGAAATTGGTGCAGAATAGAAAAAAGAAGGAATATCAGAAAGCACCCAAATCCGCACCTATAGTTTTGCTTTATCACTGCAGCACATCTAAAAATTTCTCATTTAAAAACAAAAAATCAGAGAAACAAACAAACTGAAGTCTTTTCATCCTGGAATTGCTCTTCCTATAACTCTTAAGGACCAAACAAATCTTGTTACAATTTGATTGAATGCCTATAGCATGGTGCATTATAATCTGCCCAAAACTTTCCAGTATGTGGTTTATTGCTGCTTGCTGTGTTTCTGTGAAACAATATCCAGCAAACAAAAATACAATGCATCTTAATAAATTCTTTCTGAAGAAAGTAAATAGCATACTGACACCTGTACTGCTGCACAATGCAAAATGCTCTGTAATCAGGGCAGAGTTGCACCTTCCCAAATACAGCTTTTAAAGCCCTTTGGTGATTTCAATGAACAATCCAACCTCTGTGATTTGCATCAGTGATAGAACAAAAAATTCTACCATTTAAAACTGGTCGAATGGATTAATTATAGATCCATTAATAATGGATAGTACACTCTTATATTCCTTACTGATTTTCATCTTTTATAACATAAACTTATAGAGGTTACTGAAGCTATGTTTCTGTTCGGTTTATGTTTGTTGGGTTCTTTATAAATTACTATAGGTAAACTAAATTCCTCTTCTTGGCCCCCAACTGATATGCATTTTATTCCTTTGAAAATATTAGCTAAGAAGGGAGTGTGTTATAGACAATGTTATTTCATGAGCATAGACAAATTTGATCAGTTATTCAAGGACGAAAATAATGTGATCCCAAAAGCCTGCTATGCTTCAAGTACGATAAACATGTTATATGTTAACTAACCACTGTTTAAAAGCAGCTTGTGAAATATTAGGGCTTTATCCTAATTTTACAGATCATTACATTTAAAAAAGAGAAGGGAAATCATCCCAGCTAATTCAGCTAGACAGTAATAGCACACATAAGTCTGAGAAAAGATGCCTCTTTATCACTGAAGTTCATATGCTTCCCTTGGAATTTCTGGGTGAAGCTGGTGAAAGGGGAAAGAGCCCAGATCTCTCCTGTGTCCCATGTACTAAACACACTATGCCTTGCAATACGACAGACAAAAAGACAATTATGTCAAGGTATTCAATTTGCCCAGTTTTGTTTGGGTGAAGGTATGGATGAATTTAACTAATTTTCCAGATTTTAATCCTAGTGTTACTGTGCTGGTCTGGAGTATATATTGGGGGGGGGGGGGGGTATCACTTAACTGAAGTAGTGTAGATCTAGGAATAAAAAATCCACTTTTTCCAAGTGTCAGACTCAGCAGCAGACAACACAAAAGTCCTAATGCCTTATGTTTATAGATCAACAAGCACAAAGCAGGACAAATTTCCCATTCAAGTATACATCAGAAAGTTTGATTAACAGAATGTTTTCCCTTCCTTGCATTATGTTTGGGTTCAGTGAATAACAGAATATTTCTATTTGCATTGCTGATTTGAAGGAATTCCGCTCTACAAAAGACTACTTCAAGAGCCTTTTTCACAGCAAGAAATCAACTGTTCCATGACTACTTTTTAAACCTGACTGGTTTAGCACAGTTTTACAGACATTGAAATGTCTAAACTTTACCCAGCAATCTGTTGGGATATATAGGAAGTATCTGACACGTAATCCATGACCTAAAATGACCTGTAGGATTTGCAGAAATGAGGGGGGTTTGCTTCTGAATTATTTTGGGGTTTTGTAATAGAAAGCATCAGAAACATATGATTGTAGAGTGCAGATGTAATGCTGACACTTAGCATCAAAGAATTAATCAGCACTTAGGAAAGGCCTCAAGATCATCCAGTTCCAACCCCCCTTGCCATGGGCAGGGACACCTCACACTAAACCAAGTTTAAACCCAAGGCTTCATCCAACCTGGCCTTGTACACTGCCAGGGATGGAGCATTCACAACCTCCCTGGGCAACCCATTCCAGTGTCTCACCACCCTAACACTAAAGAATTTCTTCCTTATATCCAATCTAAATTTCCCCTGTTTAAGTTTAAATCCATTACCCCTTGTCCTATCACTACAGTTCTTAATGAAGAGTCCCACCCCAGCATCCCTAAAGGCCCCCTTCAGACACTGGAAGGCTGCTTTGAGGTGTTCACGCAGCCTTTTCTTCTCCAGGCTGAACAGCCCCAACTTTCTCAGCCTGTCTCAAGAGACAAGGATGTTGTGTGGGACAGTGTCGAACGCTTTGCACAAATCCAGGTAGATGACATCAACTGCTCTACTCCTGTCCATCAGTTCCATAGCCTCATCAGAGAAGTCTACCAAATTGGTCAGGCAGGATTTCCCCTTAGTTAAAGCCATGCTGGCTGTCACCAAGCATCTTGTTGCTTGTCATGTGCCTTAGCATGCCTTCCAGGAAAATCTGTTCCAAGATTTTGCCAGGCACAGAGGTGAGATTGACTGGTCTGTAGTTCCCTGGGTCATCCATTTTCCCCTTCTTGAAAATGGGGGTTATATTTCCCTTTTTCCAGTCATCAAGAATTTCACCTGACTGCCATGATTTTTGAAATATGATGGCCAGTGGCTTAGCAACTTCATTCACTACCTAAATATGCCTAGAATCATGAAAAGCCAAAAACATCTGATCCTGTATTAATATCTGTTCATTTTAATTGAATCTGTTCATGTTAGCATTTAAAGTTATTTCACATATCACCCCATATCTCTTATAAATTACAAAATCATAATAGTCCTTTGTGCTATAAAATGCTCATTTCATATCTCTATTATCTGTTATTTACCATAGACTCACTTGGCATCTTCTCCTTGATTATTACTTTGATATCTCAAATAGCTATAATGTGAAGCTGAATGACAGACCTATAAGGTTTCAGTCATGAATTTGTCGTGGTTTTGTTAATACTTCATTCATAATGCAAGAAATGACAGCATAAATGCAGAGAGAAGGGTAAATAAGTTATGGAAGTTCCTACTTTAGAGGATTGTACCACAACATCTCAGCAGGTCTAAACAGTGAAATATATGGACTCATTTTTTATGGGATAATTTAAAGAAAGATTTATAATTATGGGTTTTAATAATGCAAATAATGGCTATGGAGAGGAGCCTTAATATTATTTTTTTCTGAATCATCCATCCATCAAACCCACATTGCCCCTATTTAGCAACAAGGATTTCATGTGGGACCATGTCAAATGCCTTGAAAGAGACTGAGAGATTTCAGGTAAACGCACTGAGACATTTAGTGAGCTGGAAGGCTTAAGAGAAACAGCTGGGTTTTTGAATATGTACCTGAATTAAGAGTAGTTATAGGCACCTTCAGTCCAAAAATCTTCAAAAGCTTTCCTAGCATTAATGATATTATCCTTGCACAGTGCTTACGGGAGTATATTTTCTTATCTTTATTTTACAAATAGGGATAACTAAGAGGCAGAATGTGATTTTGCAATAAGCCAAATGTCCTCAGCTCCCACTGGCTTCAAGGGGGAGGACTGCATGACTGAGCTTGAAGAATCAAAGTTACAAAAGACCTCTAGGCTGGGTTTTATTCAAATGTTTATAGCCTTCCATATATGAAGCACTTTTGAGTGTCAGTCCTCAGTTGTTGCTAATAAAACACTTTTAAAATATCTCATGTAAAGGATATGCCTACAGGAATGTGGCCAGTTTTTATTGAAGGGGAAAGTGAAGTTGGATTGCTCAGCTCCTTCCTATGCTTTTAGCCAAAATAGCATTATTTCCATGTTTTCTTCTTTTTCCTTACCAACTCACACCTTTCGCATGACCATAAGACAATACCCTTTAGAAAGGTGATCAAAGAACAGCATAAGGGTTTTTTTTAATTCTACTTTTTATTTATATTCCATCTGCATCCTGATTTTAAACCAATGTGAAAAAAAAAATGTTTCAACAAAATTTGTTTGATGGGAGAAATGGGTAGCATAAATAGATGGAGAAACTATGTTAGTCATCCAGAGGTTAATGAAGAGAATTCTTTTTTTCCAGTGGGGAATCCTTAATTTCTAATATTGGAAAATAAGGAGGGGGAACTGTTATTGGTGGAGATTGCATTTCTGTCTTTAATTGATTGAATGTTCTTAGTGGGTCTGCAGATATGAATTTTACTCACCTTGAGGGATGCTGGAATCTGACATTATTTTTATAATATTTAAACATAACATATAGTTAAATGTGTTTAATGCTGTTTAAAGTAAGATTTCAGACATTCTGTATTTTAATCCTCACTGTTCTCCAGTATTATGGGGCAGGTAAAGCCCATAAAATACCTCTGGATCTCTAACTCTTCCTTAAATCATGTGAGTTTATTTATAAGCTGATCACATTATTCTGTAGTCTATGCAGTTTTGACTTTCTTCAAGTCTTCTCCCAGTTCACTTCGCATTGCCCCAGATGATGGAATAGTTTTAAATATTTATAAGCTATTATGATGCTATTATGAGAAACTCAGCTGGGGTAAGGTCCCTCAGAGTTGGGTTTATATGCTTCTGCCCTGTTGTGTTTCTATGACAAGGTGGTAGGTTCACTCGCTTGGAGACCTCTTTGAGTGTGCAGCGTAACTGATGTTTAATGGATCCTAATAAAAAATCAAAGCATGAGAAAATTTAGCTTGCAGTGATTAGTTTAGTTGACTCCCACTGAAGTATCTCAGCAGCTCTGCATGCTGCTGTGCACCCTGTAAGACTGAACATTCACACTGGTAGCAACAAGATAAGTCTACTCTCTAACAGTGCATGAATTTCTTACACAGAAAAAATCCTGTGGTGTTTTTGATAGTTTCCAGTTATATCTGCAACTATGTTGTGACAAATTTTAGATTAACTCAAATTTGTAGATTTTTTTATTCACTTAGAAAGTTATTGTTTTTAATTTCTAATTAAATGATCTTCATTTTCCTTAGCTTGTTTTTCATTATCTATTTAAAATGAAAGTGAATTTACTGTCAAAATAATATATACCTTAAGTTTAAACTGACAAGTAATAATGCAAAATAGCAAGGTGACAATAAAGAGTATGAACGTAAGAGTAATAGCTCCGAGTTTGCCATGCTATACATTAACATAGCACTGCATGTGGGCGTGTTCCTTGGTACTAAAGACAACCACTTTTCCACAAAAATCAATGATATATTAAAACAAACAAACAATAATGAAATATGGAACATCCATCCAAGGCAAATTAATCTCTATCCTGCATATTTGTCCTGGAATACATACACCTAATTTAGAACACATTTTGAAATACAGTTTTCATAGCCTATAATAGCAGTAAGCAGAATACCAAATTACTGATTAGTTGGGTTTCTTTGTTTCTTTTTCTCTATATATATTTGTTGACTCATTTTTATCAATGGATATACATAAGAAATAAATGCATTGGCATGTACAGAACATATATTTCTATGCAAGAATACATTTATATAAGTAATTAACATTTTGACAAAAAGAAATGTATCTCAGCCTGAAACATTTTTCTTAACTAAAATTCCATGGAAACGGCTATTTTCTTGTGAAACATTTTCTTCTTAAAAGAATTGCAAGGAATTGTAAATGAGGTTTTTTACCAAACTTATCTGAAAGACACGACTAACTTTGTAAAAAAGAGAAGAATGCATAGGCAGGAGGTTTAAGTATATGCGAAATCAGACATAAATTTGCCTTGTCTACATAAACCTATTGAGCAATAAGCAATTAGAAAGATAGGAAAATCTATTTGGAAACCAGATATCTTATAAGGGCTCAATCACTGTGCCTCCCAATGGCAACTGTAATTTGTTCTCATGCAAATAATCTAGTGAGACGTAGTCTGCTGAGGGAGGACATGTTGTAACAGGAGAGGTCTCCATATGTGAAACCTTAAAACCAAGGGAAACATGAAGAATACTGAGTACCAAGAAGCTTGTATTCACAAGGATCTACTGACATGGAATTGAAAAGCACATGCCTTTCCTGAAAGTGTTATAATATTTATATTAAAAGCCTTGTAATATTTATAACTGAATAATTTGGTGCCTCATGGTATTACAGAAGAAGGCAGCTTATTGTGAGGCTAACAAGAAGCAAAATGCCAGTGGTCTGCCAAATCTGCCACTGAAAAGCATATATCACAGTGACTTGGCAGACAGGGACATATTCAAGTATGGCATTCAGAATTATGTCATCTAATGCATATATACTGCATATATATGTGTGTGTGTATATATATATATATAATGCATATACTCTGTGATGACAATATATTGACCAGAGTTTGAATACCTCAAAGACAGTCAATATGGACAGAAGATCTTACACGTTCACTGAAGATTCGGATGCTTCTGGTCAGGGCAGATGGGTTTTCCTAGGCATCTTATGTGTTGTTGGAAACTGTCTCTGTTCTTTCTCTAGAAAGCATTTTCTTGTCCCCAGGTCTCACATTCAGTCTTCCTTCTGCATGTGCATTGGTCGGTCCAGAGCAGGCAAGAGATTTACAGCATTGTTCATTTTAGAGTGAATAGAGAGATAGTAATAGTTGTTTATTCAAATATACGAAACACATCAAATCCTGTTTCGGTATTAAGGGTATTTTATCTAATAGAAGAGGTGATCATCTCATGTCATAAAGTATGAATTGTAACGCGTGAAATTTTCCTAGGTGTGGGTTGGTTTGTCAATAGCTAGCACATAACTGAAAGGTAAATATAGAAAAGGTCCTGGGGTTTTGTTTTAATATCACACTTTGTTCCCTAGTCTTATTCCTAATGTTTGGCTACAACAGAGATGTAACAGCCCTAACTAATTTCTTCTTCTTAGGCTGTGAGAAGTTTTTGATTTTGGTGTTATTGTGGCACCACAGAATTTAGACTGTAGGATTTAAACTCCTGGGACTTAAGCTCCTGGGCATGCCTGCAAGTAATAAAAGCAAATGCTTTGTTAGCAACACAATTCTCTTCTTGTAGGTATACTCAGGATACCTTTGATAAGGATTTTTTTCCTCTTCCTATTCTAAGCGTAATACTTCATAGGTACTAGCACCTGCTTTGTATGCAGTGAAGTCAGACAGAGTCGTGACTCATTCTGAATATTTCTTTTTGAGGTTAACATAAGTGAATGTCTTTTCAGGTGGAATTCATCAGGTCCCCAGAACATGTTCTTGTCTACAAATTCTTCCTGCTGCATTGTATTGCTCTTCTTCAAAATGTTAAATGTCTTGATTTGCATTTGCATGAGTTGATTGAACCCTTGTTCTTGTTTGCCTGCATAACAGTTGCATTTTATCCTCCCTTTTTTACACCGTAGTTCTTAGTTCATGTTTCTTTCAGAGCCATTGTTACATGAGCTTAATTTTCCAATCATTTTACATATATTTTCCATAACATCTTTTTCCATTGTCACTGTGAATTGTGATAAAAATGTTGGTTTTCCTTCACATTTAATATTCTCCTCACCTTTTGAAATGTCCAGTTGCATCTTCTGATGGAGACTGAACATAATGCTGTCTTCATTTAGAAAATTATTCCATGCAGTAGCTATGTCAAATTGTTTTTTTTTCCAGAAAAAAAAAGACAAAAATCAAAGAAACTTATATTCTTATCAAATCATGTTCTAAGCAAAACTTGCAGTGGTACCATTATACTGATCTGTGTGGGAGATGTCAGAATAAAGGGCCCTTATTTTTAGTAAAAGAGCCATTTTCTGTTCCCTACTATGCCAGCCTCCTTAGAGATCAGTGAAATCATCTACATACATATTAGGAATAAATGAATTTTGATTACTGTGCTGACTAGTTCAAATAAGAGTGACTAGAAGGTTTAAGGGTGAACTGGGAGAAAACACTTGGGTCCTTTCACCCTCATTTTTAGTGGGTCATAAAATCACCATTCCAAGCTCAGATAACTGAATTAAAACCTCTCTTGGTGACTTGCCAATGTGATCTGATGCATTTCTACTTTTAGAGATATTAAATGCTAACTACTCTTATTGATAATTCCCCTATGATAAGTAGACCAGCGTGGAGGTGCTTACCATAAAATATAATTACAGATTTTGATGTCCATTCAGAGTAAACACTGGGGATTTAGGAACAGGTCTTTGTACCATCTACCCCACCTGAACATTTTCTGGACTGGATTATGTTTGATTGTTATCAACACCTGTGATTCATCATTAAATGAATCCTGAATTCAAAAGTCAGTGTTGAAACTACCTATGGTCCCTGAAACTCTCTATTTTACCTGCTACTTCTCTGTACCACCTTACCTTCTTTCATTTATTGAGACTGCAAAGCAAGTGGCAAGATAAATTATCTTCATTGGTTTATATATCTAAGATACAGGGACTTCTATAAAAAATATGGTGGATGTATATGTGATTGATTAGAGCATGTTGTTTGTATTGTATTTGGGAATGAAAATGTTGGAAAGAGGGAATTTCAATAGCAAAGTGGAAATGGTTGTCATCAGGATTAATGTTAAACGAAAATTCCCATCTGCCTTATCTCACACTAAGTTTTCTTTAGTGGAATTTTAATATTGTAGACTATATGGTGCATTACAGTGATAAGATCCTGCCAGTGTTTACTAGAGCTGGTTAATTTACAGGAGCTAATTTAAAAGGTAGCTGTTGTATTAGGGAATCTGTCCTGTTGGATTGATAACCCAGGTTTTAGAATATTATTTCCACACGAAACAGTTTTTCATCTTTTCTACTCATCTATGCCCTTGCTCTCCAGCTTCTAATTATTCAAGTTTAAAGGGACCTTCCTTCATTTGTAGACATAAACACCTTCACCACATGATTTATGTCTGTAAAGCGAACTTATTATTTTGGCTTGTATTTCTGTAGAATTTTGTAATACGTTAAGTTTGTGTGTAGGGATAAATATAAACTCTGTCTTATATAATCCCCTCTTGGAGACAGATTTTTCCCCTGAAAACATATAATCTATTTACCCACAAGTTTTATCATCAAATACAATCATTCAGAATACAACTCATGTGTGCTTATAACACTTCACAAACACTTTTCTCACCACTGAAACTGAGTGCCTGAAGTTGAATGTGGCAGCTATTTAACAATTCTCATCTGTGCAATGTGAGAGTTTAAACAGAAAATGGCCTTACTACTCTCCCAAATTTAATGCATATTCAAACATTTTCTGTCAGCTGTCATTCAGTTTCATATATTCCTTTGTGTGAGGCACTGGCTGCCATCTCTGTTGTCACTCTGAACAGAATGCTGGTATCAACTTGAAAGATTTTATTCTGTGTTGGCCTCCATACAGTTCTCACCACTTGAGTATTTAGAGAAACTTCAAATAATTAATTCAAAAATGTGACTGACAAAATTAAATTCTCTGGCTGTTTCCTGTAGCCAACTCTCATCTGTTCATTAGCAGCAGTGAAAGATGTAGAAAACATTTAGCAGTGAGGGGTTTCAAATGCTCACATGTCCTTTCTGCACACATCCAGACAATAAAGTTTTACTGGCACAAATGTTCACAGCAAATGAAACTCAAAGCCTCATTTGAGCATCTCCAGAAGGTGAGATTTAAATCTGGAAGGAATCCTATGGGAAGTCCTTCTGTGTTCACCCATTCAAAAAACAGGAAAATAGGAAACGTGGCATATTTTCTAATTGAAAGTGATGAGCAACACATGTTGAATCTCAAGTATTTGCACTCAGTCCCTAGGGGAAAATACTGGAAGATGACAATGGTGAAATAAATTCATACAGCATCCAATCTAATACTCATTAAAATAAATGAAAAGACAGCTTGAAATTGGACTAGGCCTATAGGTCCCCATCTAGTAAGCTACTCAAACATGTGAGAAGCTTTACTGTCTTTGAGGAGACTAAGCATGTATTTAAAGTTATGCACATGTTTAAATGCCAAGTTGGTTTGGGACCAGAATAAATTACATTAAGGAAACTGTTACTTGCCCTATGGGAAGAAAAAAAAAAGGGCTAAATTTGCTTGATACATGTTAAATGTTTAACAAAACAGATTCTCCAGTTTAGTAGATATATTCAAGAAAAGTTTTGTACAGTTTTCATTGGCAGAATGTTAAATGGTTCATCTTTCTGAAGGCACAGAATCCTAGATGCCATAAGAAAATTTTTCCCAAACCTTTGTTTTTTTTCACAGATGGTTGTTCTGTGTTACTCAAGCATGCTTTGGTGAAAAGGTGAGAATTAAACCCCTTAGTTTTCCTCTTTCCCCCTAGGTATACAGAGTGAACCAATCAACAGAAGTCTGTCCAAGACAGATACACTTGAAAGCTTCATATTGCATAACTCTATACTACATACTGGATTCTGATGGTAAACCCTATTTAGAATGCATCCTTCAAACTCTTTCCCCACCCCTGGAGCCTGGTGGTTTTATTTGAAACATTTTCTATTAAAATTTTAACTGAATCTGACAATTTCCATAAATGAATCTAAACTATGTGTTATAGCTGTAGAAAAATTCTGCTGTCCTTCTTAGGTTAAATGTGACTGTACTCTGAATAGCATTCTAGTAATGCTGAGTGCAACTACTGGCACACACAACATTAGTAGACATAATGTTGTATGTGCATCCTTTAGGAAGACATATTATTCAAAAACATTTCAGAGGAATTTTAAATATCAGGAATATCAAAGCTAGGCTGATGAATTTATATTTTAATTTCATGATATGAACAAAAACTTCATATACAAAACCAAAAGAAAATGGATCTTTGTAGGTAATAACATAAGGAATAGGCAGAGGCAATGGACCGTATTAATATTGTAATTTTAATTCAAAGTTCTAGTGTTCTCTGATTGCAAATCATTGCCTACTTTAGTGCTGTACATGAAACCATTTTCCAGGTTGATCATCAAAGTAATCATATTTATTCTCAGAAATATGGAATGTACATTATTGGAATGTTTTATTTTGCTTTGTTATCAACTTTATCATGGAAGGAAAGAAATCCAATTTCAGATTGTATTTAAAACAGAAATTATTGATACTTTATCTGCTGTTGTCATGGCAGGTAAAGATCTTTCCATCTTTCAGTTCTAAAATCTTAAAACTTTATACCTTATCTCTCAGACATTTAATAAAAAACAAATCCATAACAAACCTGAAGTTGAAAAATAACGTTGTGAATCTCAGCTCATTAACTTCTCTCAAACATGCTTCTTTTGTAACTTATCACATTGTGGATGTGAACATCCAAACATTATAAATCAAATTTCATACCTGCATAAAGTGCTGAAATAAATGGCTTCATACTGGCGTAAAAATCCAGTGATAGACTGGACTCTGGTCCTGCTTATTTTGTTCTCTTGGGAAATAAGACAGGAAGACAAAGACAAGTAAAACGTCAAGAAGAAGATCAAATGTGAGACAACATAAATGGACTGAAATTGATTCTTTTTACTTTGGTGACATTTCATTAACTTCAGTGAAGTTTTGGAGGATATTTGTAGAAAAGCAAGTGAGAAGAGAATAGGGAGAAGGGAAAGAAAACCTTTTCTTGCAGACCCCAATAGCCAGATTTGCTGAACTGCGATTTTATATAGAGAAGAGCAACACACTACTTTCAACTCTCCAAAATAATCTTGTCTTTCATCTCTTTATTCACTTGTGACTTTGCAGGTCATTTGTATCAAGAATTTCTGGAGAAGACCACTGCCATGCAGCAGTCCAGAAAAAGACTTGCACATAAAACTGCTAATCACAGCTCTGGCATTTTTAAATGAAAGTTTTTAGCTTTCTTACTAGTCACAATAACAGGCTGTGACTACTTTATTATTCAGAAATGTTCCAGGAAGATGGTTCATCTAAGGAAACAACATATATTGTGTTTTCTATCTACTGGTGACTACTATTTTTTTTAGTTACTTCAACCAGAACAAAATGTACAGACACACAGCCACTGTGAAGTGGAGCTTTTTAATTAAGATTAAGCAGTGAATAGCAGTCTGTGTTTGGAATATCCCCCGTTCCAAACATTCAGCAGGGAAAAAAATGAATGCTAAAACATTTCCTGACTTCAAAATCAGCCTGCAACCAAAATTAGGACAAAAGTTCCTGTTATTTTTATCATTGTATGGTTTAGTACTTCTACCAGTTGAGGAGAAACATGAAAATTTGGGGTGGGACTCGGCTTGCAGATTCTGATGCATCTAAATGTGGATGTACGTATGTGAGAGTCTTGAGTCAGTTGCTGAAAACCAGCCATCTGGAGCCATTTCAAAAGCAGTAGTAGATCTGTGGCATCATGCTCCATCCTCAGCAGCATTTAAGGCCAGGTTGGACGGAGTCTTGGATGACATAGTTTAGTGTGTGGTGTCTCTGCTCATGGCAGGGGGTTGGAACTGTATGATCTTAAGGTCCTTTCCAGCTGTAACTATTTTATGATTCTATGATACATGACCATGAAAGATACTCATACTCTGGACTGGTGGTTGCAGGTCATGTAGGGTGTCTCAAATGATGCTAGATGCTTTCAACCAGCGAACTGAACCCTAAGCTCCAATGGTAGCTGATGGGGCTCAGATAAAGAGCTGGTCAATAGACACCTTCACTAAATAGCTCTTAAGGTTCTGTTAATAGATACAACAGAGCTATTCAGCATTTTAATTGCCTACATATAGAGCAGTAAATTCACGTGTTCTAGCCTGAGTACTGGAATATTCTTTTACTGGAGAAACCACTGACATGGCAATCTAAAGAACCACTCTGCTTTAGCATATTGGGAATTGCTCTGTGATTTTAGAACAGCTGATAACAAAACATGAATTAATCACTGGGTCCTGAAAACAAACCAGTAAATGCCCTGTAACTCAGGCTTTATACTGTGTGCTGCATTGAGGAACTTGCCTGATATCAATACTTACATACAGCTGGTGCTCTTGTTCTTAAAAATCTGTCAATTTTATTTTCCTTTTAAAACAACACTAAAACCCCCTTCATGACAGTCAGTCACCAGTGGGACAAAGGCAAGTTTTATAGCCAACTAAAAATCCATGAAAATCTGTATTCCTTATAGAAACATTGAAGCAGCTGCTGGTGTGAATAGCAGCGCCCTAAGGTATGCCTATATTATTTTGTGAGTGATGCATGCAGTGATGGGTGGTTGAGCACAAAGCTGCCAGATGCTCTTTGTGACTTGTATATTTGTAGGTCATCTGTGCCTTCTGATGTATGAGGCATAAATGATAAAATTATGGAACAAACAACAACCAAAAAATCATATCAGGCCTGAAATTTGCCTCATGACTGCAATGATACAGCCTTAGATCAACTTTTAACGTGACCAAATTGAATTCAGGAGCCGCAGACTTGTGTCATGATCCTACCTGTTGTCAGCTGCTGTTAATGCAGTTTTCTCTCCCATGTTTGCAAAGACTGCAGTTGTAAAGCAAATGTGCTGATCTGCATATATTAATCTCATGTGTGGGTCGTCCTGCGTTGCAGAGCACGTGCCTGGCCTCCCACTTATTCTACACCTCTCCTGTCTCTTCACAGCACCAGACTGGAGTCAAACTCAACAGGTTCTTCTTTTGCCAGTGTCCCAGATGTCTAGATGGAGCCCATCTAGCCTTGTAAGGTCTTCCATCTAAGACAAGGACACTCTTACAAAACCTACGACCTGCGGACTTTGCTGTCACTGTCCAAGCTCGTGACGTCGTGGCACGTAAACCCCAGGTGTAAAGGGGACAGTTCTGTGCACACTCCCCTCACCTAAAAAATCCACTGTGCAGGCTGGAAGGGCTTGCTTTCACTTGTCTGTATGGACAGGTGAGGGTTGAAACAGCAGGTGACAAGTTGCATGGGAAGCTGCAGATCCAACCTTGCATGCGGGCGGACCAGGGCATGGGCTGCTCATGACTGCCCTTGAGATGTCAGTCCTGGTTGGACACTTCCTGATTGCCTAAGCTGCCTTTTTTCCAACCAGTTTTTGCATATCCCACATGCCCTTGGTCATCGTGCTTGTAGTAAGTGTGGGTAAAGCCCTTGCTAAGCCAAACCATCAATCTAATGTGTAACTTCCAGCTTTATTTGTCCAGAATGGCTCTTGCTTGTTTCAGTTTGTGTGATGAGTGCCATGCGGTAAGGACCAAATTCTTCTTAGTTTTTACAAAAATGCAAATGTGATATTATAATTCTGGTGTTATCTAGAGACATCAACAAACGTTTAATCCGTTGTGCTATTCTCCTGTCAGAGTAAAGAGAAACTCCTGAAGGTCTTCTAGGTTAAATTCACAGTCAAAAAGATTGAGGTGAAAGGAAACACTGAGCTGGAAGTGTTCACAACAAATACTCCTATACGATACTGAATATATTGATCAAGCACACAGAGACAGATCTGAAACTACCCCTGATAGAATTTGGAAATGACCCAAAGATTCATGTTACATTAAACAAGTAGGGGTGCACCAACCACACAAAGTAGTTTGTTTTACTTGGTAACTTTGGATCTCCTGATCAAATTATGTGTCAGCACAGCTGAATAAAGTAGTAGAGATCATGGAACAATGAATGCCAGCCATGCAGAATGGGAGACCCTGTCTGCTGGAAATCTATAAAAAGGTATAAAGATTTAAGAGTTCAGAAATCAAACTTGTTGAGCAATGATGTGACTGTGATTCCTGATGTAAAAGGCAGAGACTAATTTGTTAAAAATGAGAGATTACCTCACTGGAGCTCATAAACACACTTACTGAAGAAAGTACCAGGTATTAAAGGACCTTTAATCAGATAGAATGGATGGAATTTGGAAACAGAATAATATAAATTCAAAATACAGCACAAATCCTTAACAGAAAATAATTGCATAGAACTACAAAAACAGAGACAACTTCTCAGCCTTCTGAAAGCCGTAAAATTATACAAGTGTATGGAATAGAAAGTGAATTATGTCACTCAAAAGGTAATTCAATGACATTAAGTGGCCTGTGGTATATAGGAAACTGACTGGGTGATATAAGAACTATGAGAGGAGTTTGAGTAGGCTCTTCAAGAACACTGTGAAGTAATCAGGAAGTCTGAACAGGAGGCATCTTGTGCTGAGAGATGGAAAATGTCAAGGTGGAACACAGAGAAAATTGGTAGCATGACCAAAGTTTGAGGTAACCTGAAACAAGGATGTAGATCCCCAATAATACAAAAGCAGCTTTGAACCTGATCCCAAAGCAAAAGTGCTGCTATACAAGGTCTTAGAAAGTGTTGCTTAATGCTCACACACATCTTATAGCTAGAACTATTGACCTTGCCAGTTTCTTTGCTTTCTTTGTACATATCACTTCTAGAAGTCTTAATTTGACTTTCTTTCAGACGCAAAGTTAGGCTCAAGAAACCAGAGTACATGCTCCTCTGAGGCTTAGATGACATTTATATAACTTTATGTCATGCATCTGTAATAATACTAGGTGGAGGAATACAGATTCCATGTCAAATACACTATCTGTTAGTATACATCAGGAAAAAAAACCCCAAACAACTCTTTAGAAGTATAAAGTTCAAAAAGAGAATAAATGAAAAATATCTTTAGTATAAAGCATGAAAATGATATTAAGTAGGCCATGGCAAAATATATTAGGGAAGCTCTTATGGGAAAGCTTATTTATCATGCCTCTAACCCAGTTTACGGACAAGTTCAACTAAACTCAAATATTTTTGCATGCTTACATCAGTAAACTTTCAAACCTTCTCAGATTCACTTATAGCATTAATCATAGTTAGGAATAGGCAAATATCCAAGCTACAGCCCACTCCCCCTGAGTGTATTCAGATATGCATTCAGATCAATTTTTTCTTAATTTATCCTTATTTCTCTATCTTATGAGTGTTGATTTATGAATTGCAAAAGACAGCGAAGTGAGAACATGTTAATGTAGTCTTTCCAGAGCAAAAGACACCACTTAGGCAAATATTTGGCAAGAGCTAGATAATATTTTATGCTTGCAATTAGCTTTTGGGTCATTTTCCATATCAGTGGGAGTCTCGTCTGAAAAATCGTCCACTATTGTTAAGCCTTCCTTGTTACATTTATACACTCTAAAGCCAGAATACTCTGCTCATAACATTTTATCCATTGATGCCTATAATAATTCCCTAAAATCATCTGGTTAAACTTGCTAATATCCCTTAAAAGGGCATCTAATCTTGATTTGGAGATTTTAGCTGATAGAACTGATCATGTTCTTGGATAAACTTTTGAAATGGTTAATTAACCTTCATCTTAAAACTTGTAATTCATTTCTTATGTAAATTTGTCTGTCTTTGGGCCCCAGAGATAACATTTTGTTTGTTCAGTGATTTCTATTGTCAATGTAGACATTTCCCCTTCATCCATATGGTGCATATCCATAAAACGTGATAAGACTGAGATCACTCAGTGCTTCCCCGTAGAATATTTATGTGTAGATGATAATCCTGCATATGATGGGGATATGTAAGGCTTGGTTGCTGCATTTAGGGCAACTTACTGTTTTTTCTGTATATTTGATTCTGCAGTAATATTGTTCACTATGGTAGCTGAGGTAACTATGATTTATGATGATGAAAAATTCTGTTTGAACATCCTTGCTTTGTAAGCTTTTCAGTTCAGTTTCTGGCATTTCTTATCAACCATAAAGAGAAAAGGAGTAGAGCTCAATTTCCAGGCTTTAGCCACTCTTTTCCATTGTGACTATGTACTGGGTTTGCATGACAAGGGGTGGCTTCTGTGAGAATGGACCCAATGCAGCCAGCTTTGAGACAGATCCACCGCTGGCCAAGGCTGAGCCCATCAGTGATGGTGGTAGTGCCTTTCAGATAATGCATTTAAGAAAGGGAAAAAAGCCCTGAGCAACTATAGCCAGAGATAAGAGTGAAAGTATGTGAGAGGAACAGCCCTGAAGACACCAAAGTCAGTGCAGGAGGAGGCAGGAGGTGCTCAGGTACTGTAGCAGAGGTTCCCTTGCAGCCCATGGAGGTCCACAGTGGAGTAGACATCCACCTGCAGCCCAGTGAGGACCACACATCAGAGCAGTCTGTGAAGAACTGCAGCCATGGGAAGGACTCCCATTGGAGAAGTCCCTGGAGGACTGTCTCTGGTGGAAGGCACCCCACGCTGGAGCAGGGGAGGAGTGTGAGTCCTCCACTGAGGAGAAAGGAGTGGCAGAGATGTGTGAGCTGAACACAGTCCCCGTGTCCCATCACCCTGCACCACTTGGGGGTAGGAACTGGAGAACTGGGATGTGAAGTTGAGGCCTGGAAGAAGGGAGGGGTGGAAGGAAGGTGTGTTAAGATGTATCTTTTTCTTCTAGCTGCAATAAATTACTTTTAGAATAAAGATCAGTTTTCCCAAACCACTGTGTGGCAATGGAGGTTTACAAGGATAGGATGTGTCAAATATTTCTGCTGGGTAGAACTTTTAGTGTCAATTTATTGCTTTTCATTATTTTGAGTCATAAAGTAGTTAATAATAATTATATAGTACCTATTATATACACAGAAATATCCTGCAATTCCTAACTGCAAGATATGTTTTAATGGTAGGATTAAAAAATCACATTGGTGAATGATTTTATGTAAATGTAGAATTAATTTGCATTGTTAAATTGATTTCTTTCCAACCAAAACAGAAGGAAAGAATAAACCAGAACAAATAAAAATGAACAATAGCTCATAATTCCATTAATGGATATTTACAAACTGCACGGTTATGCAATTTCTCACTGAAATATTATTGGTTTTATAATTAAAACAAAAGTAAAGAAGCCATTTGCTTTATGCTTTATAATGTATGATTCTTGCTAATGTCTAAGCCATGAATTTTGGTTCTTGCATTTTGCTGTGCTATTTATTACATATTTTATTGCATCCTTACAGAATCACTCCTCTTTCACTTAGCAAAGATTTTGTTACCTATCTAGACTTTGCTACTTGTCTGATTGTAGTAATTAGACAATATCTAAGGAATTGTTTTTATTTTCTGAGGGAAGAGATATATAAAATGTAAAGAAGAAATATTTGTATCTCAGTTGATAGTGGGTGTCCATCCATCTGCTCCGAGGGTCAGAAGGGTAAAAAGCAGCGAGCTTCTACTATATAGGTTGAACATCAGTTATCAGTCAGAGTCAGTGTTCTAGAATAAAACCATCAAATATACTGTTGGAGACAGTCTAGTTCCCTGAAGGTAGGGGCAAGATTTTAGCTTTGTATAAGTTTCTTCATCTTCTCTCTTTTTATGCTTTTTGCAATAGAATAATCAATTGTACAGAGCTGTGGTCCAGGAGGTTGAAGAAAAGTAGCCTTTTTTTTTTTTTGGGGGGGGGGGGGGGGGTGTTCATGTGAGAAATTCTTGGCTTATCTATTGCTGATTGAAATGTTTCCAATAACCATACTTAGACTATTGGCATTAAGATGGTTTAAATTGCACTGAAAAAGATCAGCATATCAGAGAGGCAGAAAGACCTGTCTCTCCCCATTCCCAAGAGCATCTGAGCTCAGTAGCAAAATCACAGTCACTCCCAAGACGCTGGGGAAAATCTAATTACTTTTACTACCTTTTCATTAATTTCAAATCTTACCATTTATCAAAGAATGAACACTTATGGAGCTGCTGAAATGAGGCTGCGGTGCAGACCTTGGTCTGCAGGAAATGTCAGACCTTTCTCCTGGGGCAGGGACGGGCAGCAGACCTGCCTGCAGATGGTGTGCCCTAGTGGAGGACCTCCTGCAGTGGGTGAATGAGCTGCAGGAGGAAGTGAGGAGGCTGCACAGCATCAGAGAGGCTGAGAAGTAGCTGGATGGCTGGTTCCAAGTCTGCAGTGGACCCATAGCCAGATAGCCAAGAACTGCCCTAATAGCACACACAGAAGGGAGGAAGGCCAATAATGCAGAGGAATGGAAGCTTGCAATGGCAAGGACCTGCTGGAGGAAGACTTCCCCTGAAGCTCTTTGAAGAGCCTCTTCACTGCACTGAAGACTGAAGTAGGAAGACCCACCACAGCAGGAGAGATGCTGGGGGTGAGTATGGCAGCCCAATCTGCTGCCAATGTAACAACCAGTAAAACTAAGAGTGAGTGATGGGTGATGGACACTATTAGGCAACTTTTCTGAGGGGCACAGAGGCACCCATTTACCAGCTCTAGAGAATTGTGTTGCTTATCAATGAATCATACCAGAGAAGTCACCAAACTACCAAACCTCATACTCCAGTATTATCCACTGCTGTTGTTTCACATGGGCACCAGTGATACTGCTAGGAGCAGCCCATGGGAGTGTCAAGAAGGATTACTGAGCAGTAGGGGTCATCAAGGATGCTGGAGTGCAGGAAGCTTTCTCATCAGTCCTCCAAGTCATAGGGAAGGGGTTTGAAAGGACAAGGTGAATCTGGTGCCCAGAGAAGCTGTGGCTGCCCCATCTCTGGCAGTGTTCAAGGCCAGGTTGGATGGGGCTTGGAGCAACCTGGTCTATTGGAAGGTGTCCCTGCCCAGGGCAGGGGGTTGGGATTGGATGAGCTTTAAGTCCCTTACAACCAAGCCATGCTATAATTCTATTCTGTAACTCATTTCTGTACACAGCCTTCAGACACACACAGAATTTCTCTTAATTTAACTCTTTAAAGTCTGCTTTGTTTACTGTTTTGTTCAAATCTTCAGCTTATTTCTGTGAACTCTTTAATACATCCTCTTTGATTTTCTTTGGAAAGGAAATGTATGTATAATACTGTTCCCAAGTTAGTATATCTATCAGCTTCAATCCTGATGTGTCATGTGAATATACAAACACATTCCACTGACTGACTGTTACTTTTCAGTAAATTCTGTAAAATGTATTCGCAGTTTTTGCAGGCAGTTTTCACAGTGGCAATTTTTGCCTTGTTAGGTTTGTAAATTTAATGAAATCATTAGCCACAGTTGCAAACTGCAAAGTATATGTACCCTCATGTGATTATTGTCTCCACTTCACTATGCTCTGTTTTTTCATAGAATGTTAGTATATCAGGCATTTTTACAGTTTATATGGTTAAATGTTAAAACTGGAAGTGTTATCATCACCTTTGAAATGCCTTATAAAGCCTGCTAAAGAAAATTAACATACTATTAGTTAATGAGTTTTCTAACATATATCACTGAGAAGCTGTTACCCAAAGCTCCCACATAAGTTGTATATTATTATTAATGCTGTTGCTGTTCACTTTGTTCCTATTCCTATTTACCTGGACAAAGCATTACCTAAGAGACACAAAGCTGTGCAGTAGGATGCAAATAACCATCACCAATTACAACTTGAAGGTGATTAATTCATCATTCCTGATCAATGCCCAATAGATCTAAATCACTAATAGAAAGACTACAGGAAGCCACCTGCACAATTTGTCCTTACTAAGACCTGCACTGACCAGGTCAAATGCCCAGTGATGGAGAAAAAATAGTACTCTTCTAGTCTTAGCATCCTTTCCACAGACACCTTCTTCAGAACTGACAATGTGGTAGCTCTAAACAGAATTTAGCTCACTTAGAAGAAATACATATTACTCATTTTTAATTCATTATCTTACATTTCAGCTCTGAGCTTTAAGGCTGCTTCATTGTAGTTAAATTACTTCTTTTCCTCTGTAATATCTCACTTCCCCAGATACTCACCCACTGCCAGTTTCATTTCTTTATAATGCCATAGGTGAGCTGTTTTCATCTACCGTGTTCTTAAGAACATTAGTTTGCAAAAGGTTCTTTGTAAGATGGAATTATACAGACAAAAAAGGAGTCAGAAGTACTTACAGGAAGGAGAGATTAAACCAGATGTCTTCATCCTGACACTTGAATGGAGTGTGACATTCTTAAATTTTTAGGAGAACATGGGATGTCTAGGAAATAGCAGAATATTTGTGTTCTATTAAAAAAAGATGTGTAGATGCATAAAGGAAAATTCAAACTAGAAATGACAGGGTGGGTTAGGGAAAAACTCTAGTAAGTCTTTAATACTATCATGTGGAGCAAACAGTATTGTACTTTATAATAGATGAAAGTTTCTGTCTATTGTACGAAAGAGATAAAATAGAAAAGCAATAAACCCTGCATAATCCAAACTCATTGTTCAATACACTTCTCATTCTCTGGCAGCAGCCCAAAGACAAACATCAGTTGTATATATGTAAAGGCTTCTTCCATAAATATTTAAAAAACATGATACTGAATCAGTGCAGCAAAAAAATACAATTTATTCAAATAAATAGAATATGTGAATTAAGGTCACTTGCTAGCACAAAGAATAGAGGCATCAATCTAATCCTGCTCAACCCTGGGATCAGCAGACTCATTTTTTTTCCACTCAAAACCAGTAACTGAAATATAGAAAAACTGCTCAAGCTTGTGACTGTCACATGTGTTACTTCTGGTTCAATAATAGTTTACAGGGACAACTAAGAAACAAAGTAAAACAGAAAAATCCTTCCCAAAATAAGCAGCTTTGGTCCTAAGCTGTTTTTTTCTCTTGTCATATTTAGGGAATATTGAAAGCTTCCTTTTCTCTGTTACACATGGAGCCCTTATCAGATATGCAGCTAAATAAATCATCATGTATTGTTTGTCCTTTGTGACACTCAAGCTGAATTCAGCAGTTTTTAAATGAATATGGCTTTGTACATACGGTAAACTACTACAGATATGGTTAAATGTTCCTTTTTTGGATGGATGCTGTGGGATTTCTTTAACATTGGCCAGTATCTCAGTACAGAAGTTGAGAATGTAAGAAAAAATTAACATTAATATAAATATTTTATTTGTTTCACATGAATTTCCTTCTGTGAAAAACTAAACAGACTGCAAATGAAAAGGCTGCATGCTGAGATTATTCAAGTGTTCCACAGGAAGATGAGCAGAGGGTCTTCAGAGGATGAGAATTTCACTAGTTAACCATTCTTTAAAGTGATTCTGCTAGAACAATATCCACATTCTTAATTTTAACTACTGCAGATGACATTTACCATATTTACTAATGTCCCTACTTCCCAGACCTATCCTACAAACTCGTTACTGCCTCCTGGACATCCTCTAAGGTTTCGTATCATCATCGCTAGTACTCAATGTCAGTTGCTCTTTTTGGTGTCACAGAATAATGCTCTTATGAACAACTCTGTCTCTTACTAGAGCTCCTTAAACTAACTACTGATGATGACATACCTTCAATAGCATTAACCCTTTTTCTGTTGCTGTATTAATTATAGGGAGTAAGGAAAAAGAAATGGACAGTTGCTCTCATCATTATAATAAGCAGAATATACAAGGAGGAAAAAGATGTACTACATTAGCAACAGGATACTGTATCTGTGAACAGATATTCCTCATCTGTCTATATTTTTACCCTCCCCACCAGGCTGACTCCCACATCAAATTCATAACCACTTGTAAGTGTACTAATGTGTTTTTTTACTAAAATAACTGATTCCAAAATGTCAGGTGATGAAATATCCACTGTCTTCCTAATGTTCCAATGGTCAATTATATTCATCCTTAAACATGTTTTCCTTATTTCTGTTCTGAATACATCTACCTTCAGCTTCCAGCCATAACATTTCATTATACATTTGTCTGTTAGATCAAAGAGATCTCTTCCCTTAGAAATCTTTTTGTGTTAATACTAATCATCCATAATTCTGAAAGTTGAATTTTGAAGCTATTAAAGTTGATTTGATTTTTTCATGACCTTTTTGACTCTTGCACTAAATGGATACAGGAATGTAAAGTTGAAATGCCTGACATTTTATATTGCTTTATTTCAGTCTTTGCGTCTGTTGACAATCTGAATGACTATTGAAAGTTTAGGGGATTTGTAACTGTTCTTGTCAAAATAGTTGTTTTTCAAACATGTTTTCCAAAACCCAAAAGACCCTGGAAACTTTCATTGCCATAGCCAATGATCTTGTCATGGGATAATGCTTAGAATCATCCTTTTTTCTGCCTAGAGTGATATTACACTCTGAGAAAGGGACTTGGCATTTAACAGGCTATGGAAAATATTTTGAAGTTAAATCATATTATGAAATTTAGCTAGTCAGTAAGATTTTAATTTTAAGAAACTGCTTTAAAGCAACCTTTCACTGACCCACTTTTTTTGTCATTTCTTCAATATAAATTGATAACATGCTCTTGTCCTTGCAGATTTACTATATTGACAGAGGAAATTTAACTCCATGCATGATTAATGACCAAGGTAGCGCTCTATCAAACATGCATCATGCACTGGGATACTTGATGCATCTGACAGTCCAAGAGTGATCATCCTTTGGAGGAATGGAAAGCAGACCGTGACAAAATTACAGTTGCTGATGCATCCTGCTGCATCAATAAAATGGCACAGCACAACAAATGGGACTCTTGACCTCATCACTTATGGTGGAGCAGATCATTTGTATAAACAAGTTCTTTAGGTGCTTAGACAGCATGCTTTAATGTACTTTGTGGTTGATTAATAAGGCCTCCTTCCACACCTTGCATAACAGATGTTAGTGTTTGGTAAGGGAGAGAAGCAAAGCATAGTCTTGGGGATGGGGCAATACACAGGGATTTTGACTCTGTACAGAGGTTTTCTACAGATCTTTAGTCTAAACTGGGCACATGACATGTTTGCTAAGGCATACTCAGACCCAAGAAAGTGTGAGTACGCCTGTAGGAACCATGTACATAGAAATAGCCCAGAAATGCCAACTTCCATTTTCATGGCAGACCTTTTGTATGTGTTATCGTGTTGCGCCAAGCAGCACATCAGCCTCATTTCTAAACCAACACAGCTGGTATTTTCTTCCCTAACTAACTGCAGTTATCTGTTTTACTGCCAAACTACTAAAAAGCTTTCATTGTACTTTAGGTCATTTTTCTCTTGTCTGCCTCTTACTCTGGAATTTGAAAACATGGGAGAAAATAGAGCAGTTTCTGTTACAGCCAGAGAGCTTATCTGGAACGTTTTGCTGTGTATATGCATCAGAATATGAGGATTTGCTATAAAGTCAACGCTTTATTGAAGCATTAATTTAAACTAATATTTTCCAAAATAGCAACTTTTCTACACCTATCTGTTTAACTTGTAGGGAATGAATTTCCAAAGGTCATTCCAGGTAACCTAGTATTCCAGGTTGTCATCATTTTCAGAACTATAATCATAGAACCATAGAATGATTTGGGTCAGAAAGGGCCTTATAATCATCCAGTTCCAACTCCCTGCCATGGGCAGAGACACCTCACACTAGAACATTTCCCCCAAGATTATGTCTACCTGGCCTTGAACACTGCCAAGGATGGAGCATTTACCACGATTAAACAATGAACCAAATCAACAGCAATTTGTTCAGTGCTTCACAACAATGGAGGAGGAGGAGAAAAAAACAGATGCAACTCTTGGTTGAAGGAAGAAAAATTACTTCTGGGAAAGGCTGTCCATTTAGTGGTCTACTTCATTAAAGTCTGTCCACATTTACCCACTGGGACAAAGCAAAAAACTCTCTCTTTCCTCATAAGAGCAGGAGAAATCTTGCATCTACAGTTAATAGGCTCACAAGGATCTTACTAATGATGGTGTTTGGCACAGTTGTGGAGATCAAACCCATCACCTTTTACAACCCCTTTGCTCCATCTCTAGAAGTCAGCAAAACTGGGGAAGAGAAACTTAAAGCCATGCTGGGCTGCTCAGTGCTACACCGAGTTGTAGCTGTCTTTGCTGCAATCCATCCTCCTGCCCTAAGAGCAGGGGAATGAGTGACTGATGTATGGCTAGCATCGGGCAGGACTGACTGATAGTTACTCTCTTTTGCTGCTTTTAGCTTTTTTCTGTATAGCTGTTTACACAACCCATACCTGACACTGGACTAAACAATGTTGACCCTTAGTGTTCTGCATAGATAAACAGCTCTGTACTAAAGTCTTGGAGACTTATGTATTGATTGTTGCATCATCAAAAATGCCAATGTTTTATCAAGCAGTAAATCATCTGCTTAGTGTAGCTCTTTGTCTTTCCTGATTGTCATGTTTCTCACTGTATTGTAGCTAAATCATGACAGAAAGTAAATATTCTGATTGCTATTTATACAATCAACATTCATTTGCACAATCGGTATTAGTGCACTACTGGAGTCACGGGTTAGTACTGTGCTCCCTGCCTTATGCAGCTTTCAGCACAGGAGGAGTGTTGCTTTCCTGGAATTGTCATTATTCTTCCCTCTAATCTTCTTCTCATCAGGAAACTGCTGTTTCTTATGTTCCTGGGGATGCAAGCAGAGAGGAGATCAGACCTATACCTAGATGAAAACATGGCTTAATTTTGCAAGTTAATAATATAACTGGGACTGAAATCAGAAGCTTGTATTCTCTTTTAACCCTAATCCTAGCTCCACCTCTAGGTAGATCCTCCAATTACACTGAGTGAATCTGTTCATTCAGTTGCTACAGAAAGCAGGAGGTATCTGTCAGCATAGACGATTTATTAGAGTACCCACCCATTTTAACTAAGAATATATAACTTAGTATTTCTAACTCAGTTATGCAATCTTTGTGGACAAGTGCAGTCTCCTTTGGGATGAGTATTGCAACACCTCCCTTGGAAAAAAGAGTACCTGTCTAAGCAGGGATGTAGTAAACATAATCTGGCTATCTGAATGTAGTAGAATATAATGTAGAATGTAGAAAATATGACTGATTCACTGTGACTACAGTGTGAAATGTAGTCACATATACATATATACACACTGATTCACAGTGACTGCAGGTAAAGGAGAGAGAACTACGAATCCTACACTAAAAATATTTGCATGTAAATTATAGTTTTTCCATATTTTTCATAGCCACAAAGAAGAATTAGTTTATAATATAGACAAAGATTCCTTGGCAGCATCATGTGCTTTGGTACAGGAAAATTTCAGCTGCACTGGAACTACTTGCACAGTCAAAAAACGTGCATGTTTTTCCTGTTGGAAAAGGAAGGAGTAAAACATGCAGTATCTTTCAAAATCTTGTAAGTGAAATTCAGTATGCATTCTGCTGCCAAGCATTTTAGTGGTTTGAAACAAATTGGTATTGTGCTATTTAGAGAAGTTTCTCAGTGAAATCATTTCTAAAGATAGGGTGAAATGTCATTTCTATCCTGTGACACGTCTATACATCTCTTGCCCTGGGGAGCTGGTAGCTGCTTCTGTGCTGTGGAGGAATGATTGATACATGTACCAGTGTGAGATGTCATGACCATGTCAGCCTAAACCCTGAAAATCAAGTGATAAAACTTGTTTCTCCATCATGACCCTATATTTGTGACAATTTCCTCTTACTGAACCTTCATTTTTTCCCAGAGATGAACGCACACAGTGCAATTGTGAGGTCATGATCATCATGCTCAATAATTGTTTTTTCTCTCTGCCCAATTTCTGCTGTTTTCTCATTCAATTGTATCAACCTGGTAATGAGGGGAAGTAGCAAGACAGGTTTTAGTGTATACCAGCAGGTTTCAGGGTAAGGCAGACAATTCTATTTCTAACTCAACCCCACATCTAACATAGAATCATAGAATAGTTAGGGTTGGAAAGGACCTTAAGATCATTCAGTTCCAACCCCCTTACCATGGGCAGGGACACCTCACACTAAACCACATTACCCAAGACTTCATCCAACAATCTTGTGTTACAGAGCTCATGTGTCTTGAGATACATGGAGGAATTTGTTGTGTCACAACAAATTTTGTGCAGCACCATAGATGAGGACTTACAAGGGTGAGTAAAGCCAAAACCAACCAAACAAAATGCAGAAGTGTTTGAACAAAATTCATTCTGTGCACATTTTCAACTCTACTTGCTCTTACAAGAACAGTGAGCAAACAAAATTTGGAGGGAAAAAAGGAAAAGGCATTAGGGATGGATGCCCAAAGTGGTGTTTTATTCTGTATTTACATAGAAAGTGTTGTAGACTTTCTGAGATCTGATAGCATAAGTGACAGAAGCAGGAAAGAAGAGATTTGGCATATGACAAGATAGGGGATGGGAATCAAGCTCATATGGAGAATAAAACTGAAGATTGTGTTGATGTCATAAACCCCAAGAGAGCTGACGGATGAGAATCACACACAGCGTTTTTTCAAGTTGACTAAGGGGCACATCTTACAACGGCAAATTCAATGTCTAAATGCCAAAGATGTCAATAAAAGTATTCCTCAAAGTCGCAGGAAAAGAGAGAGAATTGCCCTGGGTTTTGGTCTGTCTGAAGCCACCTTTTAGATATTTACAGCTTTTACTCATAGCCCACTGTTGCTTATAGACCACAGCTATCACAGAATCCCCCCAAAGGTTATTTCAGAAAGAAAAGAAATTCTCTTTTTCAGTCTTCTTGAAAGGTAAGACAAGAGTAGTGTGTTTAATTTATAGCAAGGAAAATTCAGGTTAAATATTAGGAGCAAAAAGACTGTCAGGGCTCTGTTGCACAGGGATATATTGAGCAGACAAGCCGCGGAGTTGCCAACATGGGAGATCATTCTGAACAGGTTATACAAACACCTCTTAGGAATGACAGGAACCTACTTCAAACAGGCAGAAAAACTGAAATATTTTTGGCCCCTCCACCCAGTTCTATATTTCTGGGATAAAATAGGAAAGTATCTGAGAATTTAAAAAAAATCAAAGGCCAGCAAGAGCAATATAATTCATGCTCAAGTACTTTTCTTCCCTGTGTCTTGTATTTATATTCTGCTGCCAGCCAAACTCCTTCACAATCCCAGACCATCTCCTTTAGCGGTCCATTTCCATGAAGAGCCCTCTCTGCCTCATTTCCTGTAGGAGAGGGAAATACATTAGAAGAGATCTGTTCTGAAGTGTTCATACAAGTGTTCCTACAAAAGGAACATGCAATCCATACAACCGTGAGGCTTCTGGCATCCTCTTACTGCTTTGACTTTTTGGCAGTTCTCTTTTTCTTATTGTTAGAGGTATGTCTTGGTTTTGTTTTTGTTCCTGTTCAAGGTTTGCAAGACATAGCCCCTGTATCATAAGTTCATTTACTAACCGTTTCCTTTAGTGTTCTATCTTCATTCTCTGCCTGTACCTCTTTCCAAGGTAGTGTTTAATTCTTGGTCACTCTACTGATCCAGATTAGCACATCTTTGGTACTATGCATTGTAGCATTTCCTTCAGGCCCTCTCTTTCCTGATTAACTGCATAGGGAACGTAGGATTTAAACATTTGTACTTTGCAATATATTTAAATTAATGATGTATAGCATATAGTGTGATCAGTAAGTTTGTAATAGAGAAATAGAAATGGGTAAGCTTGTAGCAGAGAATTAGCACCTGATGTAGTTTTAGTTGTGGTTTCTGTAAGGGTTTTAGCCGTTTATTGAATCCACCCTGTGCAAGCAAGTACTTTTAAAAACAACTACTGGATATGCAGTTCTACATTTGCCAGCCCAATATGCTTGTGCTCCCCAAAACACTCCTTGTTTAACACTATTATTGTCTTTCACTGGACTACCTGAATGAGTAAAAACTTCTCACATGAGCAAGTTTTGTGTCCTAGGTGGTATTCAGCCATACCTGCAGTCTTCACAGCTTTCAAACTATTCTCTTGGAAGTATTGCAGGATTTCACTATTTGCATTGCATGTTTTCAAAGGGAAAAGGGGCTGTGATTTGGCAGTCCTGCTTTCTCTAACTATTTCTGCCCTAGGCTTCTTTCATGGCATTAGGAAAGATTTGCTCCTCAGTTTCTGCCTTTATACAACAGTAACAACGTACTGATATACAACAGTTCTATCATCAAAACACACCTACAAAGTATTTCCCAGTGCTGGGATGGCAGAGAATAGATCAAGTCTAAGTAAGTCACCAATTATAGATAAGCTAGAAGGCAAAGATTAATTTAATATAAGTTGAACTTTTATTGAAATTCACTCTGTGCATTGGGTATACGAAGGGAGAAGGAAACCAAGAGTTTCCATCCTCAAATGTGCAAGAAAAATGTGTTGCTTTTTTTCCCCAAAATATTGAGGGCTTCTACCTTTATTGATCCAGATTTACTGCAGTTGGATAGAAGTAGTGCATAATCTTTAAAACACACTTAGAGTTCACAAATTGGCTAAGTGCATGGTATATCATGCCAACACTTACACTCTTTTACTGCAGTGCTTTAAGACAGGACTTAGATGTATTTCAGAAGAGAGAAAAAACAGGCTAGTAATTTCATCACTTTCCAAGTAATGTGGTAGTACTGCAGTACTCATAGGTGGATATTGACTCAGTACTTACTAGTATTCAGCCCTAAACACTACCTCTATGACTGATAAGGGAATAAGACCAGTGGGCTCCATCGCAAAGAAATGCCATGCTTGACTGCACATCACTAAAAGTATGAATTCAGTGCATAGAGTCTGAAGATTTTACCACTAATTCAGAGAGACAACAATCTGCAGAAGTAGTTCAGGCTTGAAGGTGTGCAGTTGCCTGATCAATTTTTAATATCACAAGTAGGCAAAGAGAATATTGCTTTTGTTTTTAGGGTATTTTGTTTGCATTTGTTTTCTTTTTACCTGCTGTATATACCAGCAAACATGTTCTCTCCACAAACACTTCCTTCCCTAAAAGCACTACCTAACTTTTTGCAGATTTTTGTGAACAACTCATGAAGGAAAAGATGTCAAATTAATGCGACTTTGCAGCTTCTGCTTCGTGTGATCAGTGGGTTCTGTTTCATAGGATGTGTGTATGCACTGCATTTTGGTGTTGGTTTGTGTGGATACATGCCTTCTGAGGTACAGGTTCAGAGAAGTCATCAAACCTACTCTATATCTCCACATTTATTCTGGCTTCATGCTGAAGCCAGTGTAAACACTTGGCTCCTATATGTGAAAATAAGGAGGTATGACTCAGCCCTACTTTCTTCCAGTTTTATGCCATTTCTAACTGATTTCAGTGTCAGCTTGATTTCAGAGAAGTTAAATTGACCTAAACTTAAAATGATACAACATTGAATCAGATCCCTCTGGCTTAAAGGATGTATTGCAGTGATATCTGTTCACTGACCTTTATGAAATGAATATGGAGATTCCAGTTCAGTTCCTATTAGCAGCACACAGTCAGCAGTGAAGCCATCATTACATGTGTCTCCTCTCTGCAGTGCAAGAGCTCTGCAGAAATATAGTCCTTTACTCCATCAGGACAAGTATAAAAGACAGTGTCATATATCTTAGGAGGAGAGGGCATCTCCAGGGTCATCAAACACTGCATTCTGCATCCATATCACACACAAAAATCTCTTTTATGCATTGAAAACCTTTCTCTTTTTCAAAAAGGTGTATTTTTGCTCCTCCTTCTTGCTTGACAACAGCTCTTTTCAGCTGTCAGATTGGTCAGCGAAAAAAGCATTCTGACTATAGTGAATGGCTCAGTTTGGGTTTTTTTCACCTTTCCGCTCCCTGACATAGAATAATAAAATATTCAGACTCTAAATAAAGAAACAGTCTTTCACAAATTGCAAGATAACCCAATCTCTGGAACTGCCCATGCATTGGGAGCTACATGAGCATCAGAGAACTGAGGTGATTTTGTCTCTTCAATAGCTAACTTATAAAATCTTAATCCCCTTTTACCCATGGGACCTGACAGTGACCTTTCCTTATCCTCTCCAAGCATTTTTGGCACCTGAGCATACTCCCCTTATCTTTCCCTACACTAATCACTGTCTTTTGCAGCCAGAGAATACTTACACATGTAAAGTCCTTAACTACAACCATATCTTGATTACTTCAAAACCAAGTTATTTCCATATAATCTTGTTGAATAAAGCTCAGTTTGAAAGAAATGGTAAATAAACTGACAATTCCTACTCTGTCTTTCAGGAAATTGAGATGTCTGTGCCAACACAAAGTATCACAAGGTATAAAACTGAGATGTAGTTTGCACTGTCTGTGACAAGCCTACTTGAAAGGGTGGGAAAATTGGTGGAAATAAAATGGTTTCATTTTTCCTTCTTATGCAAAACCTAATGAAAACATATTTTAGATGGAATTTTTTTCAGACCTTTCTAAAGATTGCCCGTTCTGAAAACACTTTGGAGTTCACTGATGAAAACCACACTAGGTAGTAGGTGAATATCATTACAAACACATCAGACAGGAGATATGAAAAACTTCATCATTTCCTGACTTATGGTGAAGAACACCACAGATTCCTGTTTCCATTTATCTTCTATTGCTTAAAAATGGCAAATAGCTGTTAATAGTAAAAATGTGCAGTTTAATAGTTTTCTTACCTGTTTATCTTGGCAGACCACAGAGAACCTTGATTAATTTCACTGTCTCTAGCCCATGCAAATTGTCACCTTTTTCCCTTCATTTACACACAGGGCTATAATAATAAACCACCTTAACAAGAAATTGTGTGAGGCTGCCTGCCAGAGCTTTCAAAAACAGCTTATCATAACTGAAGAACCATTCCAAAAAAGTAATTTCCAAAACCTTAATTTTGTTGGCCTTAAAAATATTTGTACTTTAAAACTTAATAGACAGTTCCACATCCATGTTCTTGAGGAGAAAAAATGCAAAATAGATGCTTACAGTAATAAAACTAACCTTCTCCAGGAAAAAAAAAGAACAAAATCCTAAACTTTAAGGTTTCTTTCACATATAAATTTTAATGAAAAAGTACCTAACTGCAATTTAATTTATATCTATGATTCTATGGTTGTGTGATTATATATATGACATATTATATGACATGATATATGATACAATATTATTATATGATACCTATCATAGTTTCTACATGTTATGTTATGTTATATTATATTATATTATTATATACAGAGCAGCCCTGTAGAGAAAGATTTGAGGGTGTTGATTGATGAGAAAATGAACATGAGCCAGCAGTGTGTGCTTACAGCCCAGAAAGCAAACCGTATCCTGGGCTGCATCAAAAGGAGTGTGACCAGCAGGTCAAAGGAGGTGATCCTGCCCCTCTACTCTGCTCTCAGAAGACCTCACCTGGAGTATTGTGTGCTGTTCTGGTGTCCTCAACATAGAAAGGACATGGAACTGTTGGAACAAGTCCAGAGGAGGCCACGAGGGTGATCAGGGGACTGGAGCACCTCCCATATGAAGACAGGCTGAGAAAGTTGGGGCTGTTCAGCCTGGAGAATAGAAGGCTGCGTGGAGACCTCATAGCAGCCTTCCAGTGTCTGAAGGGGGCCTACAGGGATACTGGGGAGGGACTCTTCAATAAGGACTGTAGTGATAGGACAAGGGGTAATGGATTTAAACTTAAACAGGGGAAATTTAGATTGAATATAAGGAAGAAGTTCTTTACTGTGAGGGTGGTGATGCACTGGAATGGGTTGCCCAAGGAAGTGGTAAATATCCCTGGTAGTGTTCAAGGCCAAGTTTGGTGGAGCCTTGGGTGCCATGGTTTAGTGTGAGGTGTCCCTGCTCATGGCAGTGAGTTGGAACTGGATGATCTTAAGATCCTTTCCAACCCTAACTATTCTATGATAATGTGTGTGAATATATATACATATATATATATATATGCATAGGGACATGGTTTTGTGGTGGACTTAGCAGTGCTGTATTAATTGTTGGACCTGATGATCTAAAAGATCTTTTCCAACCTAAACAATTCTATGATGCTATATACATATATCTCAGGTGTGTGTGTGCATATTTCAACAGATAGAGCTGCATCTACAAAATTAGTATCTAAAGGTGTGAAAAAGATTAATTCTTCCATGACAGCTTTGAAATATCGGCAATATGCCATCATAATGCAGGTAAGGTACATTTCAGCTTTGCAAGTTTATTACACAATAATTTGCTCTTTCTAAAAGGGATTCATTAGGTGGTCAAGGATTTGAGTTTTCAGAAAACTTTTAGTTGAGAAATCGTATCTTCCCAATTTTATTCACAGGTATGTTGCCATTTATACTTCCATTATTTTCTCACCTTTCCCTGACCAACGTTTTGTCCATAATAGCTGCAGATATACCCTTGACTCTGTCTTATCTAAGCCATATTTGAAATTAATTCAAATCACAAATTCAATGAACCAATCTTCCTTGTATTCTTAGTGTTACCAATAAGTCACCAGAGCTATTTTTGGCAAAGGGGGGATTTTTGTGTTTACATATCTCATGAAAGTTCTATTGATATTAGAGTTTCTTTGCTGTTAATAAAAATAACATGTAAACTAAATATTTCTGCATTTACAGTACCTGTGGTTTTAGTTTTCAATAGAACAATGAATTGATAGAATGATCACTGCTTTAATGTTGTAAATAAATAGTAATGTAATAAGCCAGAATTTTAGAAATAGGCTATTAGTATTATGACAGTTGGTAATTCAAAAGATTCAAATCTTCCCTTCCTTCCCATAGGAAGCAGTAGGAGCAATTAAACATTGAGCAAGTATAAGATGGAAAGGACATACAATGGAAATGTACAGAACTTGAAATTACTGAAGTGAATTCTTTGTTCATGACCATTATATGAAGAGAATGAGAACACAAACAAGTGGGAAAGGACCTATTCAAGTTCCCAAAATGAACCAGATGTCCTAGGAGCTGGACAGCACTTATTTGTGTAAATTTAGTATAAGATCTGGACAGTAAAGTATAAGACTTCTACATTCACGGAATACTTTGTGTTGGAAGGGATTCTGTGTCTGCCTGCATAGACATGGCTTCCAAGAGTTTTTATTCCAAAAAGATTTTCTCTTTTATAGATTTCTTGGCTGACAGGTAGTGAAACAACCAAATATCTTGCAGAATTTAAAATCTAAATTTATAAAGACTGAGGTTTGTAACTGCAAGTTTTGCAGACTTTCTTCACCAGATGCTGAGGGCCTGAGAGGCTATATCCAGTTAATCCTGACCAGTGGATTATGCAAAGCTCTTCGAAGTCAATGGACCTTCCATTCACCTACACCATCACACAAATTAACATTGTTCAACCACAGTGCCAGTGTATATTCAGCATTACCTCAGCCTGGCTAAAATGGCGTTTTTTCAGTGTGGGTGATTCAGTTTCAGTGTCCAAGTTCAGTTTCAGATATTAGGATTTAAAAATATCTAGGAAGAAGTTTAACACTTCCATTAGACATTTTTCACACACCTCCATCAGCTTACCTGTCATACCCACTTAGTCTTTGAATCACCTGTCTCAAGTGATCTTCCGCAAGGAGCTCTTAATATTCCCCGAGATTAAGCTCTTGACATATGGGCAAAATGAAGCTAGGTGTCAGTGTCCTCAGTTTTACAGAAATTAATGGTAATTTTATCTTTTTGAACAGTGTTTTAATATAATGTAATTTGGAAATCCCAAAGAACATTAATTACTCATTCAGCATTTTATGGATGGGCTGTTACCTGAGCTCTAGAAAACCAAATTTCTTGCTCTGCCGTAGACTCTTTGTGTGACACTAGGAAATGCAATTCATTTTGTAATCAAAAAGAATAAAGGTCCTCCATTGCTCTTGGTTGCACTGTATCTTTTTAGAATATACAAATGGAACTGTTCAGAATTTAACACAGTGGATTTTTACATCATCACAGCCTTAAAGCATTACTGTGGTGTTAACAATAAACACAAGTTATTTCTACTGTATCTCTGTTCTTTCCTTCTAACCTCCTTTAAGACCTTGAAATCATGGAATGATTAGGGTTGGAAGGGACCTTTAAAGGTCATGTAGTCTGACCCCCCTGTAATGAGCAGGGACACCTTCCACTAGAGCAGGTTGCTCAAAGCCCCATCCAATCTGACCTTGAATGTTTCAATGGATGGGGCATCTACCACCTCTCTGGGCAGCCTGGTCCAGTGTTTCACCATGCTCATACTGAAAAATCTCTTCCTTATATCAAGTCTAAATCTTTCAGTTTAAAACCATTAACCCTTGTCCTTTCACTACAGGCCTAATTAAAAAGTCTGCCCCTATATTTCTTATAAACCTTCTTCAAGTATTGAAAGACCACAATGAGGCCTTCTTGGAGTCTTCTCTCCTGCCTGCTGAACAACCCCAGCTATCTCAACCTTTCCTTATAGGAGAAGCGCTTCAGCCCTCTAATCCTTTTTGTGGCCAATATTTGCTGATATCCTTCTCCAAATAAAGTTTTACTTTCTCTTTTGTGAGTAAAATGCCACACTCTGCCCTCTAAACCAAGGATATCAAACTGCAGACTTTTCCTAGTTACAATAAGTTACTTCTTTTTGGTCTGCCTGCTTTAATTTAGGGAGAAACTAGCAGAAGATTCTGTTATCTAGGTAACAACCAGCTCTAATGAGAGACTTGGGCAATGACATATTCCAAACAAATATATTTCAGAGAAGATATATCGGAGGTAAGGAGCACATCTGACTGCTGGCAACGTGGCACCACATCGCCCATCCAGTGCACTGAAATGTTGTCATAATGCTTGTCCTGTCTTGGATTAATGTTTTAGGCTGCCTCAGGTCAGAACAGGCATTTGAAATAGAGTAATAACTTTTGTCTTCATAGTCCTTTTAAACAGCCTAGACTATTTGTTATCTTCTCAGTGCTTTTAGATACCATATTTTTTACTCCATCAGAAGAGCCACAAGTACAGTCACTAACGCAATCACAAAAACACATATCCCATTTCAAACATCAATACAATAATTATGAAGACAGCAGTATTTCATAGACTTTGTCACATGAATCCTAAGTCTCTGCAGATTTCTTACACTTCTACACTGCTCCAATTAATAGTCCTTCCTTTAAAAAACCCCATTCAGTATAAGTGGGCTAAGTGCTATTTATCTAAAAGCCTCTGGCAGCTGAAGTCTGGATTAATGTTTTAGCCCAAATCAAATCATGTCAACTCAGATCAGCTTCCTTGTATAATCTGATTTTTGAGGGAAAGTCAGCTTCTCTCCCTGGATGTGACCTATGACAGGAATGTGAAGAAGGAAACTTGGCATTTCTGTGTAAGGCAGATCCTGAGACAGTGGAATTCAGTATGGATTTCTTCCTTTCCCTAGAAATTTATCAATTTAAATCACTTGAAGATATGGCTTGAAATCTATAATGCATTTCATGGACCATAAATTTAGACAGTAATAAGTCCAAAAACTTATCTTCCTATTTTATTGCTTTCTTATGTTAGTTTGTGTGTGTCTTTTCAAACATCTTAGCTACCCACTATAATTTTAACAAAAGCAATATAAATTCTCGTACTTGTTCTCCATATCTATACTCTTATATTTAACTTCCTGTTAAGAGTCTATGCTGCTTTGCAGCATTTATTTAAAAAGTTTTGCATAAGAAGCCTGCGGAAATTACAGTAAACAGTAAATGTTCCTGCAAATAGATATTGACTTTACAGTGTGATTAAATTATATCCAGCTCCTCTCTATCTATCATGTCTTTGAACTAGACTTCACTCACTTTGGGTTCAATTCCCGCTTCCAGAGTAATGCTTTTCAGCAGTAAGAATTGCTGATGATAATTTTTTACTCTAAGCAGGTTAAAGCAGGGGTGTTGGAACTAGATGATCTTAAGGTCCTTTCCAACCCTTAACTATTCTGTGACTCTATGATTCTATATATTAATTTTTGCCTTTAGCAAGTTGCCAAGTAAGGTACATCCAGCAGCAATTTCCGTCCTGATTCTAGTCTGGCTTTTGCAGGTCTGGTTTTAACCTTAATTTTGTTATTCTGAACATAGAGTTGCTGATCAGATGTACATTCTGGCCTACAGACTCAAGGTCAGTGATACATGAATATCATTACAGTAAATTACAGTCACAAAAAATAACAGTCTATGATAAGACACAGGTCTCTCAGAAATAAAGTCTCTTGAAAATGTCCAAATATCCCAAATGCAGGACTGGAGCATGGGAGAATCACAGATAAGGGAGAATTTTGGCTCAGGCTGTTATTTACGCACAGATTTTTTTCTTCATTTTGTTTTCTTTTTAATTCTGAAGGGCAGTATTGATTCTAAATCAGTAATAAACTACCCATAAGTTACTTCACTGCCGGTATTAATTTCATGTCATATATTATGGCCTTTCTGGCAGAAAGCTAAATTAGCTTTTTCATTTAAAGATGAACATTTTTTTCTCCCTTTTTTTCCCCCTTTTTAATGTATTCAGCATCTTTGACAAGGAGAGATGGCCCCATCTGGAGATTACTACCTGCATGCTATGTCAAATTCACTACTTTGCAACAATATTCCTGTGAGCAGGATGGCTTAATCATAAAAGGGAGCTATTTATGGTTGAATGTATAAAGGAAATTAAAGTCTCAAGCCTGACTCTTGCATTGAAAACATAAACTGAGTTATCCCCATCTCCCTATGACATTCCCGTTTCCTAAAGATCTGCAGACAACATGACTTGTGATGCAGAGGTTCCTCAGGAGTCTCAGATTTCCTTTGGAGTATTTCCAAATCCATCTTATTCTTGATAAAACTGATCCTTTGCATCTGTCAGATGCCTAACCCCTCTCACAATTACAAACTGAGATTTGTTATGCCTGTCATTAGTTGCAGGAGTAATGGGAATGAAATCTCATGCAGGATGCGGATTTATTAGTTTCTGACTGCTCAGGAACTTCAGTGCTGTAACTTCTGCCATCTTCAGATTTCTTTTAATCACCAGTTAATGAGCTATTCCTATGTGTCAGGAGGTAAATATCTCTGAATTTCTTTTAATGAACTACTTTTTGACTTTGTGCAGAATACTTTAAGTTTTTTTAAGTTATCAAGCAAACAGTATTAGCATGACGGTGTAACCTAATGGATGAGGTTTCTAGCTTGAAAACGAAGATTAAGGTATGTACTGCGTTTCAGTGCCTTTTAAATTATGTTATCTAATGTATCTGGGAAAAATGACTACAAAATAGACTTTCGGACTAATATTCTGAGTGGAAAGAATCTATTGACTGAGATATATATATATATTCTTGAACACCAACAAAAGATACTGCATGAGCTATTAAAAATAGTAGTTATGAAAATAAGACTTAAAATTTCAAGCAAAACAGAGTGATGTCTGTTCATTTTTTGCAGAGACATGGGGTTTTGGATATTATGTTACTTGACATCAGAATTGAAGGAAAGTAGCGCTTGCCCATCAACACTTTCCTCTGTCCTCTACAATGCTGAAGTGCCTTGTAAACTTATGCCTATCTTTTCTCTCTTTTTAAAAGAGTATTACAAGTTCTCTCATTTTAGAGATCCTGGGTAATAGAGTGTAATATCAAATTGTTTAGATTATTCCTCTGTGAGACAGGTGAGCTGGCAAAGCTGGAAATTACACTAACATGAGCCACCGAAATCCCAGTGTAAGCATCTAAGCTCTTCTGTTCTGGCTCACTCGTCCTCTGGGAAATTTTAGCTGGAGCTGTGAATCTATGAAAATAATGTCTCCATCTCAGAGAACAGTCTGTGCATATTCTGTTTAGCCATTAGTTTCCCTGGAAACTTTGCAGAGACACCAGAGCAAAGTGCTTTTGCTAGGAAGTACTGCTCAGGAGCTGAAATCCTGCTGTCTGCACAGAGCTCACCATCTGTAGGTTAGCGTTAGGTTTCCTTTGGAAACTCCATCTGCTTTTGCTGCTTTCAGTGACTCACAACTACACAATACTCTGTATTTATAACATTAAGGTTTCCAGCTGGAGACCACTGACTGAAGTAAAATAAAAAAGGTGACATAGATGGACAATATATACATTACTGATTTTCAAAAACAACTATGGCAAAGAACTGATGAGCTACTTGGAGAAGAACAACCACCGCTTCATCAAACACTTCTGTTCTGCCATCGTTCCAGTTTCCCTACCTGCTTCCCTTATTCTTGGATCTCCTCTTTCTTTCTAAAACAATTCTTATTTTCCTCTTTTCTGCAGGGCTTCTGGATTTTCATTCTACATTTGCTCTACTATTTTGCTTTATGCAATAGGTCATAGCATTACTTTCAGTGTCGCCTCATATAATTAACTTTATCACCATTTCTATTGTTCCCTTTCTAGCCTTTGATTCATTAATCTACCTAGATTTAATTTTATCTTGCTTAGATACAGTCAGTTCTCATAGAATCATAGAATGATTTGGGTAGGAAAGGACCTTATGATCATCTAGTTCCAACCCCCTTGCCATCAGCAGCGATGCCGATAATCCACATAATCCAAGACATGGACCATATAATCCAAGACTCTGTCCAAAACAGTTATCAATATCAGGAAAATTCCTGGATAACACTGGGATCATGGTAAGAGTAGTAAAACTGATCCAAAATGAGGTACCAAGACTACTACTCTTTCAATTTCAACTTTAAAAAATAGCTCCAGACTCACATGGGAATCAGAACCAGAGACATATAGCCCGTACGTCCACAAGAAATCCCTGGAATGTTACCTTAGTTTTTTTTCTGGTACATCTGTAAAAAAGGGAACAGTTTCTACAGAAAACCTAGAGTTAAAGTGCCTGCATCTAATAATAACCACAATACTGAAAAGAATAATTAAATAACCTCCAAAGCCCGGATAACATTAATTGCTTCACCTTCTGCAGGTTTCCATCACAGATATGGTTATTTCTATTTTACTTAGAAGTGGAAGCAATTGGATCCCCTCTTATTAGTTTTGTTATTATTTGCCTCTTCAAACCTGGTGGAGTATCTGATGATGCAGCACATATTTTATACAAATGTGAAGTGACTAGTGTGAAGAGGTCTGGCTGGAACCTGATGAGAAATCTAATCCCAGAAAAGGCCCCCAATGTAGATAAATTAATGCAATTAAGGCTCATAGAACACTCCTCTGGACCCACTGTCAAAGCAGATAAACAAGCATCCAGCAGTGTGTGAATGTGTAATCAGATGGAACCTGGAATTAAATGAGGAATGTGGTTAAGCTTTGGACACAATGTCAAGATCATTATTTTGCCTTAGACTTTTCTGTTTCTTATACCTCTGCCTCCAGCTCAAAAATTTATCCATCACACATTTAGTTGAACACAAAGATAAACAGCAAAAAGGCAGCACACAGAAACTAGCACAGCTCTACACAATGGGAATTTGAACATCAAAATAAAATAAACAACATTTAAAAGCTGGTGCAAAATATAACTGTGATTCAGTTGGACAGATATTATTAACGTAATAGAATATTAATAGGATATTCCATTTATAAATCCTGTTCTGTCCCAATGTCTCCTGAGATGTATTCAGTGACTTTTTAATGATAATATGAAATGTAGCTACTTCTGGGATAAACATCTATCAGAAATTGGAAACAAATTCATAATTTAAAATCTGGGTAACAAGAATTTGCCACCTAATTCCATAAACAAAAGTAGAAAGAATACCAAGCATGCTCCTAAACCTCCATCTAGTCATTCAAAATTCAAACAATATGGGTAAAAACACAAAACCTGAGGTTATTTATAAGATAACAGAATCACCCAGGTAGGAAATTAAAAACCTTTAAGATCATGGAGTCCAACCATTAACCAAATGCTGCAGAGTCCGTCACTAAACCATGTCCTCCAGTGCCACACCTACGTGCCTTTCAAATACCTTCAGAGATTATATGATGCCCTTGATGCCTACTACTGCTCTGGGCAGCCTGTTCTAGTGCTTGACAACCCTTTTGGTGAAAAGTTGTTCCTAATATCCAATCTAAACATCCCCTATTTCTTGATGATGTTGAGGATGTTTCCTCTTGTTGTACCATCACCTCACCACACTACAACCTCCTACAGGTTATCTACAAGGGAATGATAAGGTCTCTCTCTACTCAGCCTCCTTTTCTCCAGACCATTATCCATTTCATGTTGTCTTCTCATTGTTGTTTCTTTTCCCATTCTAACAAGCACAGAGCAAAATGTTGCAGAGTCTGTAGCCATACAGTGTAATAGGGAAGTCTTCCTCTCTCATCTCTCATGTTTGACCTTTCTGGTATGCTTGCTTTCACTAATAGACCAATTTTTGGGGTCTGTGAAGACAGATGGTAGAAAAACACAAAGTGACAGGGTAGGGAAGAGGATCTTTCAGATTTTTTTTTCCTTATTCACAATGATAAAGCATTTCTTTCTCTTTTGCATCCCTTTGAATATCCTTTTAGCCTATATTATTTATAAGCCTTGTTACTTCTTGTTTAGAACGGTGAGAGAAAGCTTAGATTTCTTAGGATTTAAACTGACAGGCTCCAAGGACTTCCAGGTGGTCTGTTGTAATGTAGGACATAAATTTAAACTTGGTTTTGCTTTTTTAAAGCATGCAGATATGAACCTATTGGATGCATCACATTACATTATATTGCTTTCTTACATTTAGCTGGTAAACACAATGGGTCTTCTAAAGATCTAAACTTCTTATAACTTTCAGTAAAGTATTTTTGTCATGTGTATCTAAATCAGATAATCAGTTTAGTTTTGATTTAAACACTGGGACTTCATATTCCTTTCCTTCTATCCCGTTCATTTTTTAAAAGTCTCCAAAGTGTTTTAAAGTATGTAAAGGAAGCCCATGAAGCAAGGGAAGAACAGTCTTACCGGTTTCTGCAATAGCAATAAATATAATTTTTTATCCGCTTTAGTGTGATTTACTGAAATTGCAGAAGTCTTTTCATTTTTCTCTTGGAACAGCTAGAACAGCATGCAGAACCTCTTTCAAAAGTATCAGATGGCAGATCATAGAATTATAGAATCAGAGAATGGTTTGGATTGGAAGAGACCTCAAAGCTCATCCAGCTCCAACCTTCTGCCATGGGCAGGGACACCTTCCACTGGAGCAGCTTGCTCCAAGCCCCTGTGTTCAACCTGGCCTTGAACACTGCCAGGGATGGGGCAGCCACAGCTTCTCTGGGCACCCTGTGCCAGCGCCTCAGCACCCTCACAGGGAAGAGCTTCTGCCTAAGAGTTCATCTTAGTCTTCCCTCTGACAGGTTAAAGCCATTACCCTTGTCCTGTCCCTACAGGCCCTTGTCTAAAGCCCATCTCCAGCTTTCTTGTTGGCCTCTTTAGTTATTGGAAGGCTCCTCCAAGTTCTCCCCAGAGCCTTCTATCTGCAATCTAGTTTGAAGGGTAAAGGCATATATCCAATTCACTGTAATAATTTGTTCCATATAATTAACATGTAAGTAATCAGATGCCTACCCTTGTATTGTCAAAATGTGACTGCTGAAGGCTATCAAAAAGCATACAGCATCCTCCTGAAAAAGCTGCATTTATTTTGTTGCATTGTGTGTAGATAAGTTACCCTGGAATTCAGCAACATGCAATTGAACATGCACACACATATCCTTCCCAGATGAAAATTCAAAAGCTTGACAAATGCACAGAAAATGATAATGACAAATTTCACCAAGAAATTCTTACTACTTTCCTCTCCAAGTGACCATTCTGCATTAGGTATCAAAGCATTCAGTTGACTGTGCTTCATATAAAATAAAGTACGAATATGGGGTTTATGGTTCTACAGGTTTTTACATTTTTTAATATAAAAAGTTGGGTTTTTTTTACTTTTGTTTTACAATGTAAAAATATTTTAAATTTTTTAATGTACATCTGACTTTAAAAATCACCAAAGCCTACTCATAGACAGGCCTTTCTGTCTTTCTTTATGGAAAGTTGGTGCAAAAGAGTAAAGACTAAGTTATGAGTAAGTGTCGTAAGACATCCTTCCAATAATAATAATTATTATTATTGTTATTATTATTATGGCTAATTTATTGCAATAGATCATGGATGCTTCAGTTATCTTATTGATCCACACAATTTAGAAACACATTAAGAAAGGCCAACATGGACCCAAACTGCTTACAGTTAAAGCATCAAGACAAATTTGCCTCAAGTTTTGGAGCCAGCATTGTCTTTTCTACAATAAATATCTATCTGCATTTAAAGAGACAAATGACTACAAGATGTCACTGAAGACAGGTCATTATGAGGGTGTGTTTTACTTTGTTATTTCATGCTTTATCTTAACAAATCTGGCATTTTTCTATTTCAAAGGACACTGTTAGCTGTATAATCAGAACAGTACAGTCCCAGCTTTTATGTAACACTACCTTAAAAATTTAAGTTCTATTTATAATGTATTTCCAGAACACTGAATGGCAAGAGATAATTAGCTGAGAGTGTTTCAACTCTCTCACAGCTGAAGATACTGAGTCGTGAAAATTAAGAATTACAATTAAATCTTATCCAGATGTTGGGCTGTCTGATGTTACTCTGTAATTAAAACATTTATTACGAAGCTAGCAAAGGGCTACAATGACATATTATCTCTAAGCCTGTCTCTTTGGTGAACTTAGCCTTCCTGGCTATGTGCCAGATGATTTTAAAGGGGGACACACATGAATAATGTATACAGTAAAAGAGAGTTATTTTCATAACACATGCCATTTCTCAGAGTTATCACTTTGACTGCTGAGCGTTAGTACAATAATAACAATAATCATCCAGTCCTGCAGAAAAATTAATTTTCATATTGTCATTTCCTACTTCTAGGGTAAATTACCCTATTTAAGGTGAAACTAAATCTTTTTTAGGGGAGTAAGTGGAACATACTCATGTATGATAGGCAACAGGATATGTAAGAGGCCAGTTACAAAGAAAGGAGATACAAGTTGTTTGCCCACAGATTCTGTATCTTTGTATATACGATTCCATTTGGGTTTCCTTGTTGGAGATCCAAGCAATAAAGGAAATGCAAGAAAATCCAGGTGAGGATTTGTGTACAACATTAACAACTTTACTACAGAAAATAAAAGATCATACACATTTCTCTGAATGGCAGAATATCAGACAATCAGAGATATTATAGGAAAAGAAAAACATTTATTCTTTCTTGTGGCCCCTGAAAAACTGCTTCCCAAATGCATTCCTGACCACTTAGAAATACATTTGTTAATTTCTATGCACTATTCTATGCCTTTCCGTGATTTTCCTGGCAGACTGCAGTATCCCTGTCATTGTACTTCCCACACCTAATGCAGGACTCAGGTCTGAGTGGCATGCAATGATGCCAGGCTCACAGCAGTTCTGTTTGACTCAGATCATTCAGTTTGTATTGAATCTGTGGCACAGATCCACAGAGTGTCTTAGTTCTGCTTTGAGTGAGATTTCTGCAGGAATCAGAAAAGATGACAGCAATGAACACGAGATAGTACGAAGACACAGTTCTCAAAAGCAGCCAGTGGTTGTTGGGCACTTAATTTTTCAGTGAATAACTTCAGAAAACTTTAATCTAGAAATACAATTTTTCACAAGGTTTGATTTTTTTTTTATTTAGACACTTATAACCTTCTTAATTTTTGCTCCCCAGATTCATGAGTTGTTTGAAAAATTTTGCTACCACCATAGAATCATAGATCATAGAATATCTCAGGTTGGAAGGGACCCATAAGGATCATTTAAGTCCTCCAGTCCTCCTCACAGGGACCGAAACTAAACTATATCACTTAAGATCATCATCCAGACACAGATCCACATGCCCTGTATCTTCAGTAAAGGGGTAAAGTATGGTACCTATTTTAGATGCATTTACTAATTTGAGGTTAGAAAAGGTATAACTGTGGAAATAAGATACTCTGACAACTATGGAAGTCATAAATAGGAAGGAAAACTATACATCCTAACAGAGATTTGTATTCTGAGGCTGACCAAAATTATCTTCTGAACCAAATTCAAGAATCAAATGCTAATAGCAAACAAAACCACCAAAAACTTACCTAAACAGCACCAAAACCTGTGAGTTCAAGGAGCTGAACACTGACATTTATGTTAGCCTTAAATGTGCTCTAAAATTCAATAATCTTTTGAAAATGCAGATTCATATAATTTATTCTGGTGTAAATTAGGAGTAAATTACTGAAATCTCCATTGGATGAGAGGTCAGGTTGTGTAACTCTGATCCAAACGGAACTGGGTTCAGTCCCCACCACCACCTTTGTGGTTCATGCCCTATGCCTGACAGTGTATTTGAGAGGCATTTGTACAATGCCCTTAACAACATACTTTACCTTTTGGTCAGCCTTGCATTGGTCATGCAGTGGTACTACATGATTATTGTAGGTCCCTTCCAACTGAAATAGTCTAAGCTATAACTTCAGTCCCCCAGTTACTGCCATGAGCTTCAGGGGCTTTAGAGATGTGAGAAGAGAGATTACTATTGAAGTCTGTCATGAACAGATTTCTGTTTACAAGCCTGTGTCTCTACACATATTGTGTTGGATTGAGAATTCCTATCAATTCCTATTGAATGCCATCTGGTGAAGTGATAACTGAACCTCTTACAGAACATAAATATTAATTGCATTAAATGCACTTTGGCATATGAGACTTGGTGAGATCAAGTTATTTATAATACAGTGAAAGCATCCAAGCAACAACTTAAGGGTGCTATTGGTCATGAAGAGAACCTTGAAGGTGAATACCTTATTATATATCGAGGGGTTGCAATTGCACTGTTTGCATGTGTGATGTCTAGATACTGTCTGTAATTTAATGATGGCATCAATTTTTAAAGCCAAGACACAAATCCAATTATATCTTCCTCAGATTTCTCAATCTATTCAACAGGGAATGCTTCTTTAAATAGACAAACAAACCCAGAAAAAAGATCTCACCTTCTACTCAGAAAATACAAAAAATTAACAGAGACTAATCCTTCCAACATTTAGATATTTAAATGGTGTCAGGGGAAGAGTGTGTGTGTTCAGCTTTGTTGAAGAGGAAGAAGTTCTATATATCAGATACTCAGTGCTTCTTGCAGGGAGGATTTGATATTGAATAGTAATGCTGGAATTCACAACACTGAATTCACATCTTTGGAAGCTGACAGATTGGCAACTTTAATTTAAAACTATTAAACTGAGTAATAAAACTATGTTTTCATTTGAGAAATTGGTTCTGAAATCTGCACAGCTTTGCAGAAGGTTAAGCATGCTTGGATCTCAAAATTCAAACCCTAAAAGTCTAAGTTCTCCAGGTATCTGTGAAAACTCAGTCTGCAGGTATCAAAAAGTGACAATTCACTTAAATACTGATGGCACCTTCTGTGCCCATGATGAGCTTTTTGTAGTCCTACTTCATTATCCTTTGAGTATCTTCACTGAGACATTACAAGAATGTCCAAACACTATGGGTTTGCCCCTTGACAAAATGATGTAGATCATCCTTGGCAATATCTCTGTCTTTCTTTTCATGCTTGCGACTAGCCACAGGCAAATTGATTCTTTTACTTTAATGACAAAGATACCACTATTCTTAAGATATGAAGATAAACCAGGGAGTGATTGTTTCTGCATGCTGAATTATTTTAAATCTTTGCTTTCGTGTAAGTGCTGCACTTTGAGTGTGAAATGCACTTGACTCCACTTTAAACACTGTGGAAGATTAAAGTAAAAGGGTTTTATTGGAAAAAATGGGGAAAATTACAGTTTTGTTTATAAAGTTGGAAACACATTTACATAAGAAACACATAAACCCAAATATTGTGTGCATACTGATATGGTAGTCTACTTAGAGCAGTGAATTTAGATCTTTTCTGATGTGTGCAGCAGAAGTTAAAGCTCTTGCTTGGTAAGGTTTTACTACTAAATAAAAAGGGGATTTTATTTACAGGCTAATTTTCAATGTTTGCATTTCCATCCCTGGGTTTTGTTTCATATTTTTATTTTTATCTTGCCTGCTGTTGAATGTAAATTAAATTTCAGAGCATGTCTCCCATTTTTCTATTAATACCAGAGACCTTTCTTATTGTAATCTTCTTCTGTTGTTGTTGTGCAGTGTCTAACAGAATAATAAATGAAAACTCTAGAACTTATCTGGGCGTGAATCTCTTACAGAAGTAGAAGAGACCTTAAAGCATTTCTTGAACACTTCATTTCATTCTTCTTTCAACACAAGAATCTGACTTGCATTTTTACATTATAATTCAGTATAAGCGTTTTTGTGCAAATAAATTGGTTTTGCATGTCACATTTGATAAGATTTTTTTGATGTCATGCAACAGTCTGTCTTTTGGTTTAACAGAACCTTATCCATGACTATACAGGCCTCTCAACCACATAGAATCATAGAATAGTTAGGGGTGGAAAGAACCTTAAGATCATCTAGTTCCAAACCCCCTGCCATGGGCAGGGATACCTCACACTAAACCGTATCACCCAAGGCTTCATCCAACCTGGTCTTGAACACTGACATGGTTCCCATTTGAAAGGTTTTATTCATTCAGAAAGCAGAACTGTAGCCATCTCATCCCAGCAGAGACAAATATTCTGAATCAGTTATTCTACATCTGCTATTATCTATCAGTTATTCTGCATCTACTATAATACACACATGTATACACCTGAACTTGGCACACTACAAGAAGCCTTCAGGCTTTTGTAACTGATGTTCATGAACAGATGGGTGCTGGGATGAGACCAAAACTAAATTAGTATACTACAGGTGGTAACAGAACTAATTATACTTAGTGTTATTAGCACAGAAATCTAGCAAGCACTGAAGGCACTTCAAACGGAAGTCCACGTTTCCAACAATGTTATGTGTAATTAACTTACAAGTTGCTAAATGTAATGATTAAAGTTTGAATTTGAAATATTTTGCTATCGGGTTTTTCTTGAACACATATTTCAGTTCTTGAACTCTAGATAAGTAGCCAGTCATTTTGTAGAGAAACTTGTAAATCTCACTCAAAACCATCCTGAATAGCATTTGTCTGCATGGGTCTGGCAGGCAACACAACAAAGGAGCTGTGGGAGAAACAACTAGAATAGTACACATTGTAGAATAGTGTTCACATGAGGTTTTAGTGAAGAATGTCTCAAACACAACAAGGGAATATGGCAAAACAGCACTGGGAAGATGAAGCTGAAGGATAAATGGACAGAAATACATTGGGACTACCTGCTGGGATATACTGTTCTGAGGGAAGCAGACAGCAAAATTTGTCTTGGGGATCGCACTTGTGAACTTGCTGGGGATAAGACATAAAAACTGAATTCATATTATTTTTCCCTCAGTTTATATTTCCTATGTAGCAGAGCTGAGACAAATTTGCATTTTCATTAGTTCAGTGTCATGCAGTATTGTGTACATAGGAATGACCTGCAAATCAATATTCTGTATCCAGGTAATTCCCCTATGACCACTGGAGGCAGGAAACCTAAGCAGTATAGTTTGAATACTGAATCTTTTTTGTCCAAAAACATTTTCATTGTGGCTGGTTTTGAAGCTTTTGCACTGTGAGGGCACATGCAGAAAAGCCATCATGATGTTCAGAACATTTTTGTTGCAATATTTTAATATCAAAACAGTTCATATGGAACAATGTCAGTGTTAGAACTCTTTTATCATGTAAATAATTTAATTAGGTCCCATACAAAAAGACTCTCAGGCTTGTTATGTTGGATACACTCTTCCTACGTGTTTGTCCTTTATGTTGTTTTCCTTTAAGGGTTTAATGGTGTTTTAAAAACAAGCTTTTCAGTGAAATCTTCCTAATGTCTCCTGATGAAGAGTCAGGCAATCTGTGCATTAGGCTGACATGAGCTCAATTACCTGCAGTGGAAGCCCTTACTGCTTTAAAGTCAAGGTTACTACTTCAAGTTCAGTTTTTTTGCTGACTACAACTGACCTCAATAGGATGTTGGTCAAGTCCTAAAAGAAACCCCAGGCACGGAGACCTCAGTAAATCATTAAAATCCTACTAAAACTAGAATTCTTACATTAGTTACCTTGCATATGTCCCTGTTCCTTGGCATCTAGCTTTTTCATACTCTATATGGATTGACAAAAGAAAAATCTCCTTATGGACATGTTAATACTGAAATTTGTCATTTCTCAGAAGCTCCATAAAACAAAGCTAATAACTACCCTGTGTACCATCAAAGAAGGAACATGGGGACTGTGAAAGATCCCCTGGGTTATTAAATACAATCCTATCCTATTACATTAAATTAACCATGTCTCTAAAGACCTTGTATTCAAAGTACAAGATAAGAGAAAAGAATTGGAAGATCAGAAAGATGGAGAGCATAAATAACCACAAGATGCTCATCAGGATATTTGACTGCTATAACAGCACACTGTCAGTGTGCTAGTAATAGTTGCCACAGCAAAACGTTTCTCATGTTCCAACTGCAGGAGGTGAGGTGATTAAGCTGATTATTACATTATTGTTAATATTAATTTTTATGTCCTTTTGAGCTGTAAGTTATTGGCAGCTGATAAAATATTGTTGCGGTGGGTCTAGTTATCTGATCTGGGATAACAAGTTGCACGTTACAAAGGCTCAAACCAAATGAGGCCAATGAGATCCTGAGTGTATTAGAAATAAAAACATGACCAAAAATCCCACATGCATCATTATAAAATCATCTGTCAAGCTGCTTCATTCAATATTTAATAGGCAGAACAGAGCCTAGCAATTAATGTCACTATCTGTTATTTTATTTGTAAACGATGTGGTTTTTCCTTCAAGTAGTCCCTGCTTTATACTAATCTAATTCAGTATACCTAAATCCCTTTCTACTGGAATGAAGTTCAATCCAGTTCCTTTGAGTATTAAGAAATGTCATGGATGTGTCCACATCCTGCATCTTGTAAGAAGAGAAGAACATACCAAGATGTTTTCATCACAGGTTCATACAATCATAGAATAGTTAGGGTTGGAAAAGACCTTAAGATCATCCAGTTCCAACCCCCCTGCCATGGGCAGGGACACCTCACACTAAACCATATCGCCCAAGGCTTCATCCAACCTGGCCTTGAACACTGCCAGTGATGGAGCATTCACAACCTCCCTGCGCAACCCATTCCAGTGCCTCACCACCCTAACAATAAAGAACTTCTTCCTTACATCCAATCTAAACTTCTGCTGTTTAAGTTTCAACCCGTTACCCCTTGTTCTATCACTAATGTTGTGAATGTATTAAAAAGGCATGAGATGTTCTGACAAGGGTCATCTTCACCTGGCTTAAATTAGTTGTCTGAAGTGTAGTGTAATTTCTTTCTCTAAGCTGCCCTTACTGATAATTAATAAGCATCCCTAAATTCAAACCTACTTTTTTTTTAATTCCTGGCAAAATAAATAGAAACTTTGCCATTCTATTCAATCATTTCAATCTGATTTGTGTTTATGAAATGCCTTGCTATGTGGAGAAAGGTTGCAACTCAGCTAAGCAGTCACCATGTACGTAGGTACAGAGTGCCCTGCTCTCAATGAGATATTCTGCAGTTTTGAGATTTAAAAATAGCTCCTTACTACTTTGTCCGTCCTTCACCATTTAAAAAGAACCCATGTTTTAGTGACTCACTGGTAATGTGACCATCTCAGGAACCTGAATGTGCATGAGTCCATAGGACCTGATAAGACACATCTGAGGGTCCTGAAGGAACTGTCATGTCACTACGTCACTGTCCATCCTATTTGAAAAGTAGCTACACATTGGTGAAGCTCCCTCTGCCTGGAAAAAGGCAAACATAGCCCCCATTTTTAAGAAAGGAATAAAGGAACTGGATGAACCTGGAGTTGGGACTGGATGAGCTTTAAGGTCTCTTCCAACCCAAACCTTTCTAGGATTCTGTGACTTTGAAAAGTATGGATGAAAACAGTAATTATGAAGTTCTGTGAGACACTGATTTCATAATTTTCCATTCACTTTTGCAGGACTGAGCTGCAAAGCTTAAGCTCATCCATTCAAGTACTACATGGGTGAGCCCATGAACAAAGGATGCATACCTGTAACAAAACTGGATGATGAAGTAACTTTGACATCTACCCATCTGTTAGCTTTGACATTAATAAGATCAATGAAAAGGGACTGAGGGAATTGGTCTGTTATCTTGGAGAAAACAAGACTCTAGGAATACCTGATATCAGTCTTCCAGTACCAGTTGACAGTTTGTTGAGAAGATACAGTAGGAAAATGGAAGACCATAAACATAAGATGAAACAAGAAAGGTTCAGACTGGATGAGAAGCAGGTTGGACTTAAGACCTTCTGAGGTTCCTTCCATCCTGAATCATCTTATGATGCTGTTGTAGAGGACAAAGAGTTAGAGATTGCTAAGTGTCAGGATAAAGACACAGATTTTGTTTTCAATGAGAAGACATGTCAGTGTTTCAACACATATGGTTTCATTGCTTTATGTGTTCTGAAATGGAATGCAAATGTTCTCAAGGCTATCCAAAGAGGCTCGTAAAATAGACACGCTGTCTTCCAAGGTGCTAGATTTTCATTTGGACAAGTGAGTTTTCACAAAAATACATTGTTGAAGACACAGCCAACTGCCTCTATATTCACTTATTCAAGATCTGTCTGCTGGGTGTGCAGAGTTCCTGATAAAGGTGGCATATAAGTCTACAAATGGATAATTTCACCTCATGATGTATAAGCCTGAGAATTTAATCAGAACATGTTCTATGACCATTTTATCCCAGTCCATAGTGGAGACTGAATTAAATGGCATTTAAAAACTTTAGAGAGAGAAAGTAGAAATAATGCAGCAAATCAGAAAGAAAAATCAAAGGCAAAATGAGGATTTAGCCCATTTCTGAACCAACAGAAGAGTAAGTATTATATCCTGCGTATACTGAAATTCCACCTATGTTAGATGTTCATCTAATTATCAGTGGGGCCATTTTAGTTTTCATTTTAGAACTGGCAGATTGTGACAATGCTCTTGTACTTGAAAGATACTCTGCTGTAGCATGTTCTGCATACAATAGCTCAGACCTCAAATGGTTTCAGAAACTGAAGCTACAGCAGACTGCATGTCAGCTTTCTTCTTAAATGCCTCATGGGGTCTGCCTATTTCAGAAAATCATTCTCTCTGTGTCATAGTATAATTAGCAAATCAGCTCATCATCAAATCTCATGGTTATGAGGAGTTCAATGGTGACATATTTTGTATATCTCTGCTGCAATCCAATAGATCTTATTTCATCATATTATTACTCAGGTTTTTTTGGCCAAGAAGCACAATGGGTTTGGCTTTTGAAAGGTATGATGTATGATTACAATAGGTAACCTTTCAGTACCCTCTCAGGATTGTCCTTTCTTAGTGACTTTCTGTATCAATTGTCTTGACTTTTTGATGTAGCTCATGTACTGAAAGCCTCTGGTAGACATTTTGTTAATATTCCATTAAGATCAGGAAGGTCCATGATGATGATTTAAGCTGACATTCTGCCTAACACTGATTTTTGCACATATTTGTGTGTGTGTGTGTGTGTGTTAAAACATATTATATAGAAATAGTGCAAATTTAAACAAACTATGAATAGGTACAGAATATACCAGTTTCTGAACTGCATTAATAAATTCATCTGGTTTTGAACTGCACTTCCTCAGGACCATCATCTGCTGCAGATAGAGCTGTGCATATAGAAACACATAAAAAACATTTCCACCTACTGGGAAATCACTGGCTGAGTAAAGAATTTGAAGACGGTAAGTGTGATAGGGCTGCAATCAACATATAGCAGCAACAAGCAGGCTTTGAAGTTATGCTCATTCCTTGTTGCATCCTGATTGCATGGCCTGAACCATACACCTGCCATGAAGTCCCATGAGAATAGCTGAAACATGTTACCCTTTACCTTAATTACTATTATTGAAGGCCACAGTCTAAAGAGGCTGAGGAAAATTAATATGGCAACTCCTGCTCCTGTCCCAACCCTCTTCAACTTCCACGCTCAAATAACACTCATTATTATGGTAAACTCATTATTTTACAAAGATTGAGGAATGTTTATGCATGCTAAATCACTGTTACTCTGCTGTCCAGGCTGCTCCAATCTGTTGCTGTGAAAAAGGAAGCTGGGAGCAGAGGGCATAGCTAGAAACAATCAAGACATTACACTGTAAGTACACAGCAATAAGTCATTAAACACCTCCTCACTCACATTGTTCCCTCTCTCCACACACAGTCTACACCAGCTGTAACCCAATTAAACTCAACAGTTCACAGGTGTTTGCTGGAATGGTTATAACACAAAATCACTTTTCTCTTTAGGCTTCCTTAACATTTTTACTGCTATTTAAGTTTAACAAATTAAAGAAATAGAAAATAAAAAGTCCCAGGGACTAAAGCCCAAAGTTGTACAAAAGGAGGAAAATTCTCCAGTTTGGGATTTATCAAAGCATCTCTGCAAACTGTCCCATACCTCCTTCTGCACTACCCTACAGCTCTTAAAATTTAAGAAATCTCATATTGTGTATTCAGCTTGAAGACTCACTCCAAAAGTAAAGCATGTATTTAACAAAAGAACACAGAATTTGGTCAAACAATTCCTATCATACAATAGCTTTCTCCTTCTGATAACCAACCTGTGCCAGAGTGATTGCAGGTGCTGGAGGCTCCTTCCTGATACTCTGCTCTTAACAACTGTTCAAGCAGACCCAGGCTGTTCTGTAGCTGCTTCTGTACTTATACCATTTATTGCTTAGCTGGCTTATGCATGCATTTGTTAGATAGCTACTTGCTGCCTGTGATCTTTAGGAAGCATTTAAGTGAGAAGAGGTGGGAGAATCTTTCCATCTAGCCTGTCTTAGGAGCCAAGAATTCATTATCCCATTCCAGGCAGTGAAGGCAGATAATCAATTACCTTGCTATGGATGCAGAGGACAAACTCCTAAAAATTCATATTTGGAGGGATGCATTTCACATAATTTTAGACTTCAAAAATGTAGTTATCTAGAAAAATAGGTATTTCTGCACTGATTTGTTCCATCCAGCCTAGACAGCTATTTTCATGTGGTTGAACATCACTGACTGTAAGAGGGAGTCTGTATTTGTGTAGCTTATACCAGACGCCTTTTTGACAGCTTAAGTTAGAATGCAGACCTTTTGAGATAATTTTTATGGTTGAGTATTTTTCTACACATGTTCTTATTTAACCTCAAATCTTTGGAATCAGTACAGGATTCTCTCATTGGGAGAAATGATTTGGCCAACAAAGGAAGGGCCATCTAGATGCTTATGATAGTACCTTCACCATCTCTAGCTTTAAATTTTATGAAGATTTGGATGCCCTTTGTCTCAAAATAGCCTTTAAGTCACTGATTGTAATTATAAAGGACATCATAATAAAGAGAATTTATGGACTTTATCATCAAAGTTATTTTGCGTACATTAAGATTTTAGATATTTCACAAGTATTACAAGAAATCTCCTAATAAATACAGATATTAGCTATCTCTGGAAAGCAGTGAAGCCTTCAAATGAATTGCAAATGAACATGATCTGTGTTACCTGGGAGCACAGAATGCTTTTTTGTCTTAGATCTGGGCTGCACCTTGCACAAGGAGAATCCTAGGTGGTACCAGAACACAAAGTACGGATAGCATATGAACTGTATGAATTTTTCAACCTTATGTTTTATATTTCAGCACTCATTTCAATTCAGGTATTTAAATCAAATATGTTATCATATTGACTCTTTTTCTACTCTTTCATTTCATACTATTCCCATCATCTCATATAACACTGCTATTTATCTTCCTTAATAGCAAAGAAAGATAATTGTGCTTTTAACTTCCTGAAAATATACACTTTCTAAAAACATTGGGAAGAGAATGAGGGAAGAGGAAGTAACAGATGAAGAAATCAATTAAGAAAACACCTTACATTTACACTTATATCTAGCTTCACACCTGTTTCTTGGTAGTATAGGCATTTGTCAAGCTTTCTTTTAAAGCCAGCAGTGCTTTGTGTTGCTGATGGACATCTAGATAACAATCCAGAACCATTTATCAATTCTATATTCATAAGAATCCTGATAAATAATACAAGACCTTTTTAAAAATGGATAAACTCACTTTATAATGAGTTTTGCTAGTTTTGCTAGGAGGTGATGGGAGGTGATCCTTGCTCTCTACTAAAGCACTGGTGAGATACACCTAGATTGCTTTGTCCTGTGCTGGGCTTCCCAGTACAAGAGAGACATAAGCACACTGGAGTGAGTCCAGTGAAATTCCACAAAGATAATTAAAGAATGGGTAGTTTCACCACACAGAAAAAACTACCAAAACCCACCAATTTATAGAAGAGTAATCTGAAAGACTGGAACATTGCTTTCAGGTTTGTTTCTAATAACAAGTAAAGATCTACTGTTTATGCAGCATTTCCAGGCAAACTCATTCTTTCATCAGTTATGTAACTACAGCTTTACTCAGAATGAAAAAGAAACATTTTTGGTTCTAATATATTCAGTCCCTTGCAGGTTTACTTGAAGCAAGGACCAAAAGCAGCTCTGTTCAGCAGCTGAAGGCATGGCTAGCAGGCATCACTGTTTAAATAATTGTAGCCTTGAGCCTCGTTTTGCATCAGTTGAGCAATTACCCTTTCTTTCGCCTTGTCCAGGTTGAAAGGATTCTAAACAGTGGTATGCAGAGATTTTTCATGAGGTGATCTATTTTTTATAGCATCGTGTTTATGTGGTGTAGGAGAGACATTGCAGAAGTTACAGCTCTGCAAACTCCCTCTGTAAAAAACAGATGTTGGACCTATAGTTTTTTGTTGCAATATGTACAAGCTTTCTTATTTTTTCCAGATAAAAATAAGACAAGAAATTTGACCATTTAAGTGAGGTAGAAACTTTGCCTGATGCCATTTAACAAGTGCAAAAATGAGCATAATCAGTGATGAGGGTGGCTGATGTAGAGAAGCTGGGAAAGTCCCAATTACTGATTTTCAAAGGAATCCTTATTTTCAGATGAGTTTAAGTCCTTACCTGATGGACATAATTTAGTTGATGGAAAACATGGAAACCCTGCAATTTTAGGATCTCTGTTCACAGCACTTTCCATTGCTCCATTTCAAAGTTTAAAATCCTATACATGCCGATCCCTTACACAGACACTGCTGTATACCTGCATGTATGTGACCCTTTGCTTCTTTCTTTTCTGTACATTTTCCAGTTCTACGTCATGGTTTTTGATGTAAGGAATATTCATTTATCATTATCTAATTCCACGTTTTATTTTCCAGTCACTCAAAGCCGTGATCTCCTTCTGCCATTCTCCCCTCTTCCTCCTTTGGGTAAGTTAGAATCATCAGTAACATTTGTCAGCTCACTATCTATATCTTTTTCTAGATTACCTGCGAACACACAGAAAGGCACAGGTTTTAGTATAGATCCTTTGGGATTATGTTGCCACCTTCTCATCATTGTGAAAACTGTAATTATTTCCTACCTCTTTTCCCTATTCATTAATCAGTAGTTAATCCATGGGATGACTTTTTATCCCATGACAACTTAGTTTCCTTTGAAGAGAAGTGTTTTCAAAAGCTCTTTGAAAATTCCAAGTATACTATTTATATACGAGTTTAAGAAACATACTCTTAAAAGACATTTTTTTGGTATGGAAAAGAAACTTTCATGTTACGTGGGGTTTTTTTGTGCCTATGATTACTTCTTTATGCTTAGTTTGACATTTTGATAATATTTCTATGAAGCTTCATTAAAACTACAACGTTTGAGGAATAAAATTCCATTAATATTCTATGCAATATAAGGAAATAATTCACGATATATTTCAAGATAATTTCACTTTGGCCATTTCTGTGATTTTAATCTTTTATTAAACTTATGATTTGAATACTTATTTTAATCTTTATGTAATATTCTCTCAGAATTTAAGGAGATAATTCCCGAGTATTGCATGAACTATTTCATAATTACTTTTATGACTTTTTTTAAAACTCTGTGGAACTGCAGCTTTGTAGGCCTTTCTGATGGTGGCAGAACAAATGCCTTATCAGTGGGACCAAAAAAACCACTTTATTTATTTGTTTAGTAATCTAGAGAGATGACTAAATGTTACCTGGGCTGCCAGTAACCAGGTCCCTTACAAAACGCTCTGAGGATGGAGCTCATCTATGCTGGAAAAACAGACAAGACATAGGTGTTTTGTAATGGAATACACACTGCAAAGAACTGCTGTACTTTCTATTGTACTTCCTGTAGACAAATGTGTGAATTGCATACTGTCAGAAGCAGAAGGGTTAGCAGTGTTCTGAGATTCCTTCCTCATCTCTGCTCTGCTCTGCTGTATTGTGACAGATGTGCTTGATGTAGCACAAAGTAGCAGTATTTTGGCACAGGTTCCAAAGGATATAAAGGTCTGAGCTGGAGCCAGACAAAGAACTCCCTTGGGAAACCCACAAATAGCATGAATAACCCAGTGAGCATCCCTGCATAAGAGCTTGCAACACGAATCATACAATTAACACATGGATAATGGGTGGCTTTTCTAAGACTCATCAGGAACAAAGAAAGTTGTGCATATAAGATGTCTCATGCATACCTCTCCCATCACAAGCAGTTTGATTATAAACCAATCACTTTATCCCATAAATAGGACAGCCTAAGTGGGCCTTCTTTGAGCTCTCCATGCCAGGTAGTGAGTCTGCACAGTGGTGATCTCCTCTTGAGTTGGGACACCTCTCAGGGTTACTTCCTAAGGAAGAGAAACCTCTCTGCTAACAACAGATCTTTGGATGAGTGCAGTTTGAATTAAAATTGCAACTGGACTGCATGTCAGTGTCTCTCTCCTTGAACTGGGACACCTCCCAAGGTTTGAGATTTCTTACTGAGAGATCCTTCCTTACTGAAGGTGGAGAGATCTCTTATTCACAACAGATACTTGGTAAATTCCTGATAACATGCTAAAACAATACTAATGAAATCTGTGTAGGCAATTCTTTTAGACATAAACCATCATCTAAGTCTGAGACTAAGACTGTACCTAGACAAACCTATACTCCATTAGGAGTTTAGAAAGCACGGGTGTCAACTCTGAACCTGATCGTTCAGTGGGAGGGTTTCCCTTACTCTGCTGTATCTTTGGTCTCTGTGTAAATCATTCTATCTTGATTCTAACTTGATTTTCCTTTGTGTATTTCATCTATGTAGTAAGTAACAGAGTAAACCTTGCCATTGGACTTTGTTAAGTTGTACTTGTACAACGCCACATTAAAACCACTTTTGCTAGTACCTCTGATGGTCATTGTTTGAGTGACCTAAACCAATCATTCGCGACAAATTCACATAGTCAGCAGGATGGTAATTAGTATCATGGATTACTTAAGAAAGCTTGGAATAAGTTTGATTCTCAGATTCTCAGAAGTACCCAATTCTCAGAAGAATGGGCTCATAATAACTGGCATGACTGGAAAAATGTGGAAGAAGAGCAAAAGGTAGCCAGGAGCTATATAAAGTATGGAAAAGGAATTATTTGTAAAATATTAGGCACCTACCTTGAAACACATGTCAGTATAGGAAGACCATCAATAAAATGAACAGGACCTAAAGGAAATAAAAGAAAGCAGAAAGGCATCTGAATTAAAAATGCCTTTGAAAATTGAGCAGCTACAGAAACAGCTACTGGAAGAAAAAGAAAGGAAACGTTAATTGGAATAAAAGGTTAAGGTGGTACTTATGTGGACTCCAAATCCCCCTGACATTGTACAGATCAGAAAATTAACTGTTTTCCCTGAAGAATGGGATGGAAACATATAGGCTAACTCCAGCAAGAAGAAACCAGGCAAAGATGATTCTTTGTCTCCCTTAAATCCTGTTGAATATGAATCCAGACCCATTGTAAAGACAAAACCATCTAAAGGGCCTCGGGGTGGTGCTTCATGTACAAGTCACCCTCTGGGACCTGCTACAAATGACAAGATTAGAGGAAAAAATCAGCAGAAAGCCAAACAAAGTATTTGTGGGAGTCTGCCTAAGCAATGGTGACTGAATACTGCTGAGTAGAGATTAAGCAAATGGCTTTAGTGGTCCAGGAAGATTGCAACATAGGACCTGACCCAGCAGATGAATCCCACTCTATCACCTTTAGGATAACTTACCGGGCTGGGGAAATGGATGTTACAGAACAAGGTGAACCCTCCATAAGCCTCGTCAGATTTCTTTAATGAGCTCTCTACAGCCATCACAAAAGCTGCCTGCATACGCCATGCATAAATGAAAACCCAATGATATCTGTACTTTCACATGTGTTTAAGCTTACACTCTGAAATATTCCCTCTGAAGAGTTTACCTACTGCTAAAAGGCTATGCTTTTTACTGGATGAAATGGCTACATAAATGGCCTTATAATACATATGTTGAACAGTATGATAAAATGCCATAAAATATACCCCACGCAGTGATATGATGCAGTAGTCTGAAATGTACCTTATCGCATGCAAAGATAAAATGCTGTAGATTACATCTCATACGGTTCTGTGATATGCTGCTTTGAACGGCATCTCAAAAAGAAACTCTATGAAACCAGTTACCTCAAGCAAAACACTGATTAAATTGAAAAGGCAAATTAATCTGGATGGTAGCTAGCTTTTGCAGTACTTGGTAAATGTGTTTCAAGTTAAGTTTTTACTGTGAGAATCTGAAGGGACAATGGGAGACTGGGTGGTAGGATACAAGACTGAAAGTCAGGTGTATGTACAATGGAGGAAGAAGGACTTGTGAGTGGATATCAAAATACTTATTCTCAAAGCAGTAATATTTTTTTTGCATCTGAGCATACCAGCATGTTTGTTTTGAGCATTTGGGCAGGACTGGGTGTACTGGTTTTGTATGGCAAGGGGTTGGTAACAGCGGGGCTACAGGGTGTGAGGAGTCCTCTCCTGATGAGGAAAGAGCATCAGAGACAACATGGGACGAACTGACCACAATCCCCATTCACCATCCCCCTGCACTGCTGGAGGGGAGGAAGTGGGGACCGGGGAGTGAAGTTGAGCCTGGGAAGAAGAGAGAGGTGAGGGAGAGGTATGTAAAGATTTGGGTTTATTTCTCATTACTTTAGCTTCTGATTGGTAACAAATTTCCCCAAGTGGGGTCTCTTTTGCCCATGATGGTAACTGGTGAGTGACCTCTCCCTGTTCTTATCTAGACCCACGAGCCTTTCATGATATTTTCTCTCCCCTGCACAGCTGAGGAGGGCAGTGACAAAGCAGCTTTGGGGGAACAGGGCATGCAGCCAGGGCCAACCCACTGCAAAGGGGTTTAAACTTTGGACAGGTTACCTGGGGAAGTAACTTATCTGTTTGTGTTACCCCAAAGGCTGAAGCTACAACAATAGAACCATCGTTATCTATGCCTCTAAATTTAAAACATGCTTAAAATAAATCCTATTTTATGGCCACATCAGAAATCATTTCTTTTTTAAGTGCCCTCCATGCGACTTCCAGAGTGGGTAGTAACTGGCATCTTCAAGCTGGTGTCTCCAGCTGTCTCACTCTCTCCCTTGTGCTTGAAAGACCATAAAGAGAGATAATTCCTCCTCAGAATGAAAATCATAGAAATCTCACATCTTCATTGCCTTTGGCATTATTTTCAGTGGAATGCAGCTTGAATCTGAATCCTCCAAATTCTTTATTATAAGGACAGTTGGCAAGAGGTACTGCCAGAAATGCAATTTTTTCCCTTTGGTCACTGACTTCCTTGTAATCCACTTTCAGCTCCTTGACCTACAGGTGCTCTGTTTTCCATCCTCAGCTGCTCCTTTAGGCACTGAGTTATATATTGTTATATTCCAAAGTTTCTTTCCTAAAGTTTCATACATTTTCACCTCTCCCCAGGTAGCACTTCACATTTTTTGTCCAAAGTATGGTTTAGTGATGGACTTGGCAGTCCTGGGGTAAAAGTTGAACTTGATGATCTTAAAGGTCTTTTCCAACCTAGCTGATTCTATAATTCTATGGAATAACACCACTGAACTGCAGGCAAACTTCTAAACACAGATTCAAGAGCAATATAAGGCAGAGTAGAGAATAGATTACAATTGTAACACAGCCTACAGTGTCAGGTAGGGAAAGATCAAATTAATGCAAAGTAAAGATGTATCTACACAAAACCTTAACCTGTTTAACTCAGTGAGAAGTCTACTTAATGCAGTCAGGTAGAAAGAGATGACAGTAGAAGCTACTGTTTCAGCAATGTTATCAAGCCCCTGAGTGATTTACTCACTGACATGTAGAGATAAATTCCATCTGACTGAATGAATGTAAGAATCTACTTTAGGGTAAGCTGAATAGCTCTCTAACCCCCTCTTGGTGTACTACCAGGATACACTCTATGTAGTAATCACCCAACCCACAGATTGCGCCCACATGTAGATTCCTGTGTTCAGACATTTAAAACAGCAAGCTGAATCCCACTACTTAATTTTATGAAGCTGTCATACAACTCAGTTGCCCAAACAGATGTTTAATTCCAATTAAGTTACTCTAATTCCATCTACATGGAGCTGACAAATATGACACTGGCATTCTAAAGGACTTTTCTCAGAAACTGGTTTAAATCTCTAAAGATAAAAGAGAAATCTTCAGGTTAAATTCCATTTTCTACTTAATATCTGTTAGGGACACTGATTAGGAATCAGAGATTATCCAAATAGAGCTGACTGGTATGAGCTGACATGATTCCTCTGTCTTTCCAGAGTGCTAGCTGGCAACCAGACAGGGTCCTTTAGGGTATCTCAGATGCCACAAAACACTTTCATTTAAACTACTGATCACTGGAGTAGTGACACTTTTCTTTGTATAGAATCATAGGCTCCCAAATACTGATTTCTGAAAGTTTCATCCTCATCCTAGGAAAATAAGATATTGAGAGTGTGTGTAGAGCAACAGGTAAAATATGGTCATTACCCTATGTAGTATCTGTATTCCCTCCAGGTAATATTAGTAAGACGGAAGGTAACTGTATGAGCTGTGTTACTACACAGCTGGCCTCGAGGCTGCTCCCACTACACCATACAGGTGAGAACAGAGATGCTTAATGACATGACAAGGTCATCCAGGACCCTGCAAGAAGAGCAGGGTGAGTTGCCACATACACAGACCCTCCTGTTTTCCTTCTATCCAAATAGCACCAACAAAACATGGAGCACCAACAGTCATACCCTGATCTGTAGAAATCTTTATTATCCTATACAGGAGAGATGAAGTATTTGGCAGCAATCTGCATGCTCTTTTCATATGGTATTCCATTTGTTCCTAATCAGCACTAAATACTACTAATTTCTGTGGAAAGAATTACCATCTGTAAAAATACCTGTAAAAATATATCTACAGATGCATTGTGAAACCAGCCAGAATATACACACCAAAGCTATACACACAATATACATACATTTTAGTTACAGTTAAAATCAGCTTATAGCTGTTGCTTTTGGAATGAATCAATCACTTCTTGAAGTAAAATGGGAAAAATAAGTGTTCTGTCTTCCCCTTAAGTTGCTCACAACACACATGGGTAAAAATAAAAACATCCACACCTCCTCACATGTAGACAGGAGGAATTTATACGACATGAATCCACCATCCAGTGTGAAGCTAAGAACAGTTGTGTTTAATCTTGGACCTGATTATTAACTCAGTATCTGCCTTTTTCACTTGCCAGACTGAATCAAAAATAGCATCTTTGCACCCTATTCATGCTGTGACAGCTAATACCACCATATTTTAGCACATGCTGGTGTGATTATTGACATGAAAGGTTCCTAAGATGTGGCTAAGATGAAGCACCTTAGTTTTAAATTTCCATGTCAGAATGGCATAATAATAGTTACTGCTCAGCTCTGTTTCCCAGTAAACAGGAAGGGAGGTTTCATTATCCACTATCCTGGACTCTGTTCTTCAATACAAGAAGTACACTTTAATTTTGAAACAGGCTGGTGAGACAGACATATTCTGGCATTTTCAGAATGTATATTTATAGTCTTCCACCCAACTGTTTTCTATGAGTCACTCCTGTAAAACAGAAATCTTTGCTGTGGAATAACAGTCACTTGGCACATGGAGAGAAATGCCAGTTTTGGAGTGAAGAATCGGATGTTATCATCTCATGGCTTGTGGGCCAATGCTGCTCATAGTCACAGGACAATCAAAGAGTTTTTTATTTAACAAAAAAGCCACTGAGAGGCATTAAAGTACAGTGTTCCCTGAAAACCAAAATTTAGCTTTTGCTAAACATTACTGCCCACAACTGCATCAATGATGGGTATCGTTGACAGAGGGTTTTCTGGAGGCTCAGGAGACTTAGAATCATAGAAACACAGAGCTGTTAGTGTGGGAAAGGACCTTAAGATCATCCAGTTCCAACCCCCTGCCATGGGCAGGGACACCTCACACTAAACCAGGTTGCTTCAAGCCCCTGTGTCCAACCTGGCCTTGAACACTGCCAGGGATGGGGCAGCCACAGCTTCTCTGGGCACCCTGTGACAACACCTCAGTACCCTCACAAGAAAGAGCTCTTTTTTTATATCTAACCTAAATCTCCCTTGTTTAATTACCATCACCCCTTATGATGTCACTACAGTTCCTGATGAAGTGTCCCTCTCCAGCATCACTGTAGGCCCCTTGCCTAACTTCATGGAAGTGTCTACATTTGAAAAAGGTTTTGATGGGTTTCAAAAGCAATTCATCCTGACTGTGTTTTAAATTCATCCTAATGGTCCTCCTTGTTCCCCACCTTCTCCTCTGGCAGTTTCCTCACGACTCCTCACACTAGGATGCTTGCAGCATCTCTTTTTTTTTTATCATGGAAAGTTGATTCTCTTCTAAAAACCTACACTCTTGTTTCTTACTTAGAGGGTCAGGGAATAGTGATGAACCATCAGCAGTCTGGTAGCTGAGTTAGAATAGAATAGAATCAAATCAGATTTCAAATCAGAGTATTACCACAGAGACTGTGACTCAGGGATTATAAAGAAACACCAGCTGAGGTGAACTGTGTGCTGTTCCTTGGTGAGAAATCTTCTGCATCTCCCTAGGTGTCTGCCACTTCATCTTAATAACTGATTTAATTATCTGCAAACCTCCACAGTTTAATGTTGAGGTTTGCTCTGAGTACTTCCAGTGAAAGCAATTTCACAAACTCCTCTGCCAGCTAATTTCACTGTGTAAGGAGAAATTAGATGATGAACTTTGAGAGAAAGCCTTCTTCAGCTTCCAGATGAAAATCTGTCTTCTACATGGAAACCATCGCATCACCTAACAGGAGCTGATACAGCCAGGACTACAGTGTGAAATCTAATACAAAACAGGAATGCACTAATATGCAATTCTCTCCAGTAAGATCTTTTAATATGAACTATATTTTTTGCATGCAGAAAATGAAAATACAGAAGTAAAGCACTAAAACATTCAAAGGGTTTATTCCCTTTGTACTGGCCTGAGAAAAATGAATAGCTGTTCAAAATTAAACCAGAAAGAACAAACCAACAAATTAATGCCTGGAAAGAAATAAAGGCACTGCCAGTGCAGTAGTTAATGAGCAGGGATCAAACGCAATGCCATCTTTTTCCCTCTCTCTTAACTGTGCACCAGGAAAAACTGTAAATGTAAATTGAATAAGCTCTTGCTTAATTTATTGGATTAATTTTAAAATATACCTCATAATGACTTTATCCTCTAAGAAGTTTCAGAAGCTTTTAATGCTTGAAAGGCCAGATGCTGTACTGTGCTGTGTATATTCAGGCATAGCAGGGTCTTACCAGATGAAGAAATAACACCCTTAAAAGGTTTTTGTGCCTCAGAAATGCACACAAGGGTAATTTGCCTGACATTTTAAAAATTTAATTTAGGGTTCTTAGGAAAGAGACATAATCATCAAATAACAGCTCACTTTCCATCCACAGAAATTCCTTAATGGGTCTAAATATGATGCGTACGCTGAAAAATTACTTGACTCACCACAGTGAACTTTTAACACAATTAATTTAATTTGTAAATTGAACAATATGCATCATTAATGACTCACGATTTCCAATTTGCTGAACAGTTTCTGCCTGATGTCTCACTCATTTTGGTCAAGCCATTTTTGGCAGCTTTATGTTGCCTTTAGTTTCTGTGCAACTTTCCTACTTTAACTCCATAACGGCCAGTTTGCACTTGACTGCTAACTGCTCTTGGTGAAGAGTCAGGTCTTGCTCTATAGCACACACAGACAAGAGTCTTGTACTATTCTCTCGCTTTCCAGGTGATGTGTGAGTTACAGTCTTAATGGGCAAATTGTTCCCAGGTTGCAGCAGCTGGCCAGGAAAAGGCATTTTCAAACAAGATGATGTTAATGCATAGTACACCAAAGGCCAACCAAACTCTTGGTATTCACAAAATGTATAGAGGTTGGTTCCTTGCTCCACCACTGAATTATCATTACATTTGGGATTGGTGTTTAAAGTTTGTCTTAGAATAGGAAGTAAAACAAGAGTTGGTGGGATTTTAATAGCCTTCTGAAAATACAAAGGCTCTATGAAATAAAGGAATGAAATGACTCAGGCTTCTGTAGTTTCCAAGGCATTAGTCAAAATTGCCTAAAATTGCCAAGCATGTCAGGAATTTATGGTATGATGATGCTGCTGAACAAACCCAGCAAATAATTGTTCTGTGAATCACAGGTGGCTACTTCTGTGCTCCAACAAGGCAATCAGTGATGCCCAGGCTGTTCTTTGAGCCATGATCACAGGCTACAGGACCCTGTGAAAAAAGGAAAGCTGTAGCTGCATGAGGCTTGAATGATAAAAGAAGACTGTTATGAATCTCTTCGGGGATTTTCCTCTTCAATGGTTGTGCCAAACCCATGAGAATGATAAAACTATCCTTTGGAAAAATGAAGCAATAATAGGACAATATATTCTAGATACCTTTAAGAATGACATACCACAAAGCTGTGCAACACTTTGAAGTCTTGAATAGGTGCCGATGTTCTTTGAATGTACCATAGTATGGGACATTTCAATAACATGAGGCAGATGGTGTAACATGCCTGAGAGATTTTGATAACTGAGATTCCTTATTTATAAGGCAGCTTATGATAAAAATCATGTGCCCGTTCTGAAGCCCAGGAGAAGAAGAACAGAGAAGGTTACCACTCAACATTCATAAAAGTGATACTGGATCAAATAATTCAGTTCTTCAGCATTTCAGGCTGACAGACCAGCAGGATTAATTATTCCAGGAGTTTTAGAAACTTCAGTCTCCAAACTAAATATAAATAGTCTATCTATCAATAAGCTGATACTTATTTTCGTAGCAGTATAGCCTTAATATAACTAGACACAACCAAACAATAAGTAATTTCTGTCTCAACTCACATGAAATGTAATTTATAGGATGGAGGTATATGGAAGTGTTTGGTGATGTTGGAGCTATGTGCTTAACCATTGTAATACAGCGATTATATTTGTCTTTTGTATTTAATTTCATGTGAAAAAACATGAGAAGTGCAAATTCAATAGACTGAGGATTGAAAAAGAAAAGTAGGACTTGCTGCAAACTATGCACAGCTGAAGATAAGTTATCTGAGTAACTTAAATTAACCCATCTTCTCATAAACAGCCCACAGATAGTAGTTGAATGAACATGACTATAACATGCATGTAAAGATTTGAGGGATTGTATTGCTGAGTTATGTTTGACCAAAAGTATCTGATCCTGCTGTACTATTTGTTTATGCATCACATATACACTTCTATCTGGGAAAGGAATATAACACTGGCTTGCAAACAGGTAGGAAGAGAATATATGATAGACCTAACAACCTTACAGTTTAACAGAACAAATCCCTATGTATTTGTCTGATGCCCCTCATGGCTGCATAATAATTTAGAACCATTGAAACTAATTGCCTACCTTCTTGCCTGTTCAAACATACCTACTTGTTATACTTGGGTCTTCAGGCAAGATACTTCCTTGACAGTCTCAGTCACTGCAGTACTAAACAGAGCTCTCTTACTTTGGTTAAATTAATTTAAGATTTTTGTTTGCAAAAAAAATTCAATTTTGTAATTATCCTACCTCAATGTGTCAAAATGATGTGACTGAATACTAGCGAAAAGGTCAGAAGAAATAAATAACTGCAACTAGTATTATATTTGCCATTAGGAGACCTAACACTGTAAGGGCTTTAAGTTCTATGATTCTACATTACATGAAAAACAAAGAACATATTTTGTAAGAGAAATCCACATTTTTTTTTCACTATGCAATAATATGTCGCCCATCGTCTGTTTTCCTTTTTCTGAAGAAACCAGTATCTTACTGTGGAAAAAAATAACTGATCCCTTGAAAATGCACTAAAGACTCAAAACTTCAAGTGTAATGTCTTTTTAAGGCAAATCTCTCAGAATTGTAGAACAGAGCTATGATCCCATTAGTCTATCCTACAGTGGTCAGGGTAAGAAAAATAATCAGTCTTGTCACATTCAGTTGGATTTCACTACATATATATGGTATATACACACATATATAGAGAAAGGGTGGTGTGTGTGCTCATCTATGTATGTTAGGTCACGTTTTTAGCTATTTCAGAATCTAACATATTCTTATCAATCACAGATGCTTTACTTTGTTTCTATGCAATTTTTCAGTGTTTCTTGATTATGAATTCTATGCACATTGCACTGCTGAAAGCTTATTCATTCCAGAATATTTCTGTTAAGTTTTGAACACCTTACACAACAGTACAGCAAAGCAGATTGTGTTATTTATTCTTCCTATTTATTGTGGTTTCAGTTCATTAAACATATATTCCTCTAGTCCCACAGAACATATGAAATCTGTTGGAAACATATTTTATTTCATATACTGAAATTTCAATGTCGACCTATGGTAATTAGAAAAGAGAGATTGGTAAATAGAAATAGCCCCGCTTAACCCTCAGTTTTATATATACATTTTGAAAATAGATGTATTTCTGAGAGATGGAAGTGTTCTCCTGTCAAGTATATAAATGATGCTACGATTCTATACTCAATTTATATGGATTTCTCTTAAATTATTAGCAAAATATATACAAGAGTTTTAAGGTCTGTATCAACTCAGAAACAGTTAACACATCTGCATACTGTATGCAAAGAAAGTTGTTGCATCAGATGTGTATGAAACTGAAATTGAATGGACTGTGCTAAAATTATATCAGTGGGAGAAAAGAAAAAGGATGGAGTCACAATGAAATATATCACACTTGACTAATAATACAGCAAAGAATCATTCCCAGACCATGTTATCATTAAAGTTTTATCTGCTTTATGTGACTTTTTAACACACTTTACCAAACCTGGTACAAATTGCATCTGAATCGTAGAGTCATGTTTTGGGTCGGAAGGAATCTTAAAGCTCATCCACTTCCAACTCCTTATCACAGGCAGGGACACCTTCCACTAGACCAGGTTGCTTCAAGCCCCATCCAACCTGGCCCTGAAAACTTCAGCCTGAACTAAGTATGCTCTACCCTACATGATGCTCTGCTAGAGGTGAGGTAGGCAATGGGAACTGATACCTATGGGGAACCCATCTGGAGATAAACAGAATAGCAGTGCTGCCCACTGAGCACTTTTCAAAACACCAGCAGTCACAGAGGTGTCTTCGGTTTTTTAAATGTTACAGCTACTTTTGAACACAGAAAGACCAGGCAAAAGAAATACTGACATGAGAAATCAAATTCAGAAAAAGATTAACAAAGAATAATTCAGTTTACAAGGGATCTGTGACTGTGTCATAGAGTCATAGAATAGTTAGGGTTGGAAAGGGCCTTAAAATCATCCAGTTCCAACCCCCCTGCCATGGGCAGGGACACCTCACACTAAACTATGTCACCCAAGGCTCTATCCAACCCTGCCTTGAACACTGCCAGGGATGGGGCATTCACAACTTCACTGGGCAACCCATTCCAGTGCAACACCAGTGATGTCTACTCCAACCACCTTGAAAGCAAGACCAAATGATGAGCATGACCTTGACTAATCAAGCTTTGAATATCTCAGAGAACAGAGATTTGACAGCCTGGCATGGAGAAAAAAAAAATCCTCATATTTATATGAAACTTCTATGTTTCTGTTTGTATCTGTTGTCCCTTGTCTTTTCCCTGTGCTCATTCAAGGAGAGTCTGGCTGTGACTCCATCATATTCTCCCCATCAGTTAGCTCAAGACAGTGGTATGGTCTCTTGTTATACTTACATTCTTAAGGCAAAACAAATTCAGTTCTCCCAGCCTCTTGTACTATATCTTCTGAAGCAAAGCAAGGAGTATACATTTTTAGAGGGCTGTAGGATTTACACCTCCAAGTTACTGCAGCTATAAAGCTGGGACAAGTTTTGCAAGAAAATTAGAATGGCTGTTGTTCTGGAAGAATCTCAGATGTATTGACCCAACTAAGTGGCACAGAACAAGACAGAAAATTCCCTTTTCTGCCCCACCAGGATGAATTGAGAGTTTTGAATGCACATTAATGAATTCTGGTCAGTCACCTGCAGCTAACAATGGCAATCCTTTCCCTCCAGTGTGTCAACCACACTACATAGCTTGGTGTCACTGCAAACTTATCAAGGGTGCACTCAATCCCACTGCCCATGGCATTAACAAAGATGCTAAACAGTGCTAGTCCCAAAAGGGACCCTTGATGAACAAGCACTTGTCATTCATCTCCACCCAGATGTTGCACTACTGACTGCAATATATTTGAGTGCCGCCATCCAGCTAATTCCTTATACACCAAGTGGTCCATACATCAAATCCATGTCTATCCAGTTTAGAGATAATTTCACCATGCAAGACAATGTCAAATGCTTTGCAGAAGTCCAAGGAGATTATATCAGTCCCTCTTCCCTGTGTTGTAACCCTGTCATATAACAACACCAAATTTCTCAGGCAAGATTCGCCCTCAGTGAAGCCATGTTGGCTGTCACCAATCACCTCTTTATTTTCCACATGCCTTAGCACAGTCTCCAGGATCTGCTCCATGATCTTGCCAGGTACTGAGGTGAGAATGATCAGCCTGTAGTTTTCCAAGTCTTCTTTTTTTTTCCTTTTAAAAATGGGGGTTATATTTCCCCATTTCCAGTCAGTTGGAACTTCACTAGAATGCCATACCTTCTCAAATATGATGGATAATGGCTTGGCCACTTCATCTGCCAGTTCCCTCAGGAGCTGCAGATGCATTTCATCAGGTCCTGTGAACCTGTGCACCTTTGGGTGTATCCTGGATACATCTATGCTAGTACTGCTGATAATGGCTGTGCTAGGTTCTTGTCAAACTAGCTGGTCAGTAAATCTTAACTGGTCATCTACTGCTGCTGAAACAAGCCAGGAATATAAAATTTTTCTTACCAGCCTGAAAAGATGGGATTAGAGATCCAAAAATACTTCAAGTAGGACAGAGGGACTGAAGAGATATGTGAAGAGTTTAAGGAAGGGTCTTAAAGAGTGAAAGATTTTAAAGGCACCACAGGGACCTTTAGACAGAAGGCAGAAAGACACAGACAGTCTTTTGTAGTGGGAAAAACTGCTGTAGTGGCAGGACCATCCAAGATCAGTGAAAGTACAGTAGGAAAAAACTCCTTGGTGAAAAAAGAAACTGTGGCCTTGGAGCATCTCTGCCTTTAACTATGGCATACAGGCTAAAAGATGTTCATAGCACAAGCCTCCTTTAGATTAGGACCTCACATAACCTTCAGGAAATATCTTATAGAGAAACCTAACTAGATCAGTTACAGAATATCCTGCCACTGTTAATGCGCAATAATCAATGCTTGTGAAGTAGGGGGCAGGAAACTAATGCACTGGACTGCTTGCCTGTTCCTGCACTACTCTACTAGATAAAGGCATGCCAGGATTCAGTGAAGCTTGCCAAATTCAAGAAAAAGCATGCATTTCAGTACTGACAGTAACATACAACTGGAAGTTTATCAAGGGATGTGATTCTGGCACTTATAGTCTTTACATCAAGACTGGACATATTTTTAAATATATACTTTAATTCTACACACAGCTGTGATGGATGCACTCAACCCCTTTAACCAAAGTAGCAGTATTTTGGCACAGCTATAGCTGGGCCAAGAAGTCCCTTGGGAAACCCACAAATCTCAGTGAGCATCCCTGCATATGAGCTTGCAACACCAATCATGCAATTAACACATGGATAATGGGTGTTTTTTCTAAGGCTCATTTATAAAGGAACAAAGAAAGCTGTGCATACAAGATGTCTCATGCATACCTTCCTTTCCCATCACAAGCAGTTTGATTATAAACCAACCACTTTATCCCATAAATAGGACAGCCTAAGTGGACCTTCTTTGAGCTCTCCATGCCAGGTAGTGAGGCTGTACAGTGGTGATCTCCTCTTGAGTTGGGACACCTCTCAGGGTTACTCCCTTCAAAACTTTCAGAAAATACTGTCCTCATCTTAATCAAAAACATAAACTGATGATGATATTAAAGGAAAATGTGGTTATCAAAGCAAATGATTTTACTATTGAATGCTTAGGGCTTTGAAATAAATAGTACTTTCTAAGACAGATTAGAAGGCAAGTCACAGAGTAAGAAATATTACCTTGTAGAATATGACAGAAGACAGCTACATAATTCTGAATAACCACAATGCAGAAAGGTATTTGTTCCATTAACATATTTTACATAGGTATTACATAAATTCTTGTGATTTTTTTTCCAAAAAGGCTATCTGAATGCATGTCAAGCCAACACTATTTTATGCTTCCTGCAAAATCACAGCTTTATAAATATTGATGTGAGGTAATGGTTTATTAAATTAAAGGCAATTAAAAAAAACACCCAAATGTCTAAACTGATGTGTGGTAGAACATGTATTATAAAACTTAGTCAGTTAATTTGCCTCAAATATGACTGCACCAATATATGCAAGCTTAATGGCAGAACCCAATGCTTTTAAATCATGTGGAGGAAACAACTTTTGAAGACAATCCCGTTTTTTTGCTAGTGTGTGTAGATATCTAGAATAAATGTGTGAATAGAAATTTATAATCTGAACTTCTGGTATAGTATATACAATAAAAGTTGATGATTACAGGGCAAAATATGACTGGGGGTGTCGTTACAGACAAATAACCAAGTCATATACATACTGAAAATCTGAATGGACATAAAATCCCAAGGAAATTCTAGTTTATACAATCAAACTGAAGGTGGGGTTTTGTGGTTTGAGTTTTGTTTGGGTTTTCTGTTTCCCCTCATTTAATCCCATCGCCAATCACATCCAAAAGATAAAAGGAAGAGCCATGACCAATATTCGACACCAAATCCATCATGCATAATTAGGCCCTTTGAATGAAAGTTGTACTACAATTCCCACTCCTGTACAGTGTTAAAAATTAATGATCAAGTTCTTGGTGTCACAAGCACAAGAGTCTTTAAAAAATAATGCAGACTATCAGTGCCTTACTTTGCCCACGTTCCCAGCTGTATGACAACCAGCATAGATAAAATGCTATTAAACAGTTGTTTCGAGTCCCCTTTTGTTCTATTACAAAGCAGGTACTAGAAAATAGATGAGCGACAGGCTTGCACATAAAATCAACTGGTCTGCTGGCCAGTTTAATCTATTGTAAGGGTTACATTCTCAAAGTACCAAAACTTTTTAGAGTTGAAAAAAATATGCCCTTTAGTGAATTCATTATCTCTCTGCCCTTCTGCTTTCTTTCAGTTTTTAGCATATATATGCATTTCCCTAGGGATAAGCTAATGCAGTCCTCAATTCCTAGATTGCTTTAACAAGAATCAAAGACGATAACAAAATGAATTCCCAAACTCATTCTGAAGCACATGAGTTTTGAATTTTAAGTATTATGTTGTTTCAAGGAAAGAGCTATAAACAGTACCTTCTGAATCAAACAGAAAAGCTTTAGCTTGTGAAATAGCTCCCTCTTCTCAGACACCAGTCAGATTATTTCATACTTGTGTCACGAGCAGCAAATCCATGAGGAGGTCTTTCAGAAAATAATTAAGAACAAATAACCCTAAAAGAACACCAGCTATTTTAGGTGGGGCATAGTACTACAGACTTTCCAATTTTAAGATGTGAAAAAGACTTAAAAACCCCAAGAATATGTATTTATGCTTCTTGCTGTCAAATATTTTGGATTCTTGTCAAGGATGTGTCATATTGTAAAAACACAGAAATTGGAAAGCATATAGTAAAAGGCTGACTCATTTGTCAGATTAATGACACTAAGGCTTGATGTGTTGGTAATATAGCTGATATTACACTGTTTCAGATTTTGACCTCAAACATTTCCCAAGGAAGTTATAGTTCCTTGTATGAGTTCACAGACGTGAATCTTGATTTTCTTCTTAACCTGTCATAGACCCTGAAAAATCCCTAGTGTTTCATGGGTGGCTAAGTAAAAAACACTGATTTGCTCTAAAAAATACACGAAATAACTGGTCTGCTCTGGGTTGCCTCTGGAATTCCTATGAATTAGATAGACAAAATTTAGAAACTAATATAATTCAGTCATGTAGGCACATTCTAGTGTCAAGAGAGATCTCAAGATATTTGGAATAAAATTGCCTTCTTCATGTTCCTAAACTGGATGTTTCAAAGCCCAACAGATTAGCTTCTGCTGACACTAACACATTTAGATGGCTGAAGCAGCTGATGCAAACCATAGAATCTCAGACTGGTTTGGATTGGAAGGGACCTTAAAGCTCATCCAGTTCCAACCCCTGCCACCAACAGGGATACCTTCCACTAGAGCAAGTTACTCCAAGCCCCTGTGTCCAACCTGGCCTTGAGCACTGCCAGGGATGGGGCAGCCACAGCTTCTCTGGGCACCCTGTGCCAGTGCCTCAGCACCCTCCCAGGGAAGACCTTCTGCCTAAGAGCTAATTTCAGTCTCCTCCCGGCAGGTTAAAGCCATTCCCCTTGGCCTGTCCCTACAGGCCCTTGTCCAAAGCCCCTCTCCAGCTTTCCTGCAGCCCCTTTAGGCACTGGAGCTGCTCTCAGGTCTCCCCTTAAGGAGCCTTCTCTTGTCCAGGCTGACCCAGCCCAGGTCTCTCAGCCTGGCTCCAGAGCAGAGCTGCGCCAGCCCTCACAGCATTTCTATGGCCTCCTCTGGACTCGCTCCAACAGATCCATATCTTTAAGCCCCTATATAGAACTGTTCAAGAAATACAAAATAGGAATTAATTTACACTGCAGTTCAAAAGCTTTTCATACAGGTAAAAGCATAGAGATGCTTTAAATTCAATGGTATCACAAAGAAAACTGGTTAATTTTGAGGTCCTGTTTTATCTGGCTATCTGTGAGGTATTCTTAGCATTGAAAAAAATCTTTCAAAGTGCTGGGAGCTGAAAAAATCACTGACATTTTTGATAAGTTCACAAAGGACACAGCACCTAAAATGACAAGAAGAGACATCAGCTTGTACTTCGAGCAAGCCTATGCACTACATCTGTGAGACCAATGTAAATAAACTTAACTGTTTATTCTTGTAATAGAATCATGTAATCTTTAAAAGCTTTCTTACTCAGGGTACATGAGACTTTGTGGAATAACACCACATGTTGCAACACGGTTCTCAATTCTTAAGCTGGCGAGGCTTTGTGCTTATAGGAGACAGACGTCTTTGAGAGAGAGCATGGAAAGATGGACTCATACACACCTACTCTACCAGCAAAAATAAGTTGTTTTTTAAGATTAAAACTACAATATGTCTGGGGGAAAAATCATTTCAAGACATTACCAAGTAATGAAATGAGAACTAAAACACTACTGTGTAGATACACTCTGGAACACCTTAGTTAACTGCTGGGAAAATATCAGACATTTTAACCTTACCTTATAGAAATCAGAATTCAGACCTGTAGTAGTTCATCTGCAATCAAGTACTCAGGACCAAAAGAGATCTCTGGCTCCATCAAATCTAGCACTTCTTTGTTTTTAATCAGAGACATCTATACTACGCAATTTCAATCCTAAACTTACCAAATCTTATGTTAAAATGAGTTACAGTGTTTGCCTTTTATGTACATCAGTAAAAGCTAGATACTCACTTTGTTGGTAGTTAGAAGCTTTCCTGTTTGCAGTCCAAATTATTTATAGCAAGTTTCTGTTCTGCCAACACTGCCTGATTGCTCATAGGGCTCTACATCCTGCTCAGCAATTTGGGCTCTGATGTTGGGCCTGTAGGCTGGCTTTCACCAGAACACCTAGTCCCTGATCTGATGAAGTTAGAAAGAGAACTAGTGGGTTTTGGTAAAGTTAGGTCTTTTGGAAGGTGAGATACGCATCTTTCAGCAGAGGATTTAATATGGTTTATTGCCAGTCCATGAGGTTGAATTTGTTTCTGCTTATTTAGATTGATTCAATGGACACAAGCTTTGTACTAAAATCATCCAAATGGGCCTATATACTGCTAAGAGCATTTGAACAATATTACTGATTCGGGCACACTTTGACCAAACCTCTGGATTTTCACCTTACTTCCAAACAACAGCCATGCTACTGAAATCACATTAACAGGCTCGTAAAGACTTCAGCAATCCTTCTTCTCCTGTTTTATAGACCCTATATGTGCCAATCTTCATTTATAGGAAACTATCTCATTAATTAGAACAATCCTTGCCAGCTACTTGCCATTTCATTTTAGTCCAAGATGCAGGTTATCACATCCCCCCTCCTGAACACATTAAACACTTTCAGTTGATAGGGTATAAAAACCTATTATTCTGCACAGAGTGTAACTCCCTGTCGTTTCCATTGTTTCTGTCTTTTAACAAGGTAATAAAACAGCAGTAAAATAGTCATCCAGAGAGAGGCCAGATATGGAAGTCAAGCTGAGTTTCACTGTCCAAAGGGAAGAAAAGTGAGTTGGAGGCAGAGAGGGTCAGATTCATGTGGATTTGCTCAGGGCTGCCTGTTTGATCACCCTGATAAGGGACCTGGACTCCGCATCTGCTTTGGGTTTGCTTCTCAGCAGCACAGAGAACAAGAGCTGTGAAAGCAGCAGGGCAGGTGGAGAGATCACATACGGCAAAACCAAGAGCCGTAGAAAGTCTAGATGAAAGAGGAAATGCCTAAACCTCTTTAAAAAATATTAAAAATAGAATTTTGACCAAATGTGTTTGAAGTAATTGATGACCAAGTGATGCTTTGTGCTTTTAAAGAAAGGTTGTGCTATTTTAATGGAATTTTGCCATTGTATTCAATTGACCTAAAAGAAATTGCATCTCAGGACACAGGATTGGGAAGAGCTTTTGGCTGAACAACAGCTATGAAAATTTGTGGAATTTAAGGAAGAGGGCAACAATGGCAAAGATTTTGTGTCCCTTAACCTGTTCTTCATCATAGATTGAAATGTGAGAAGAGACAGACAGATGCACTGCAGCAAATTAATTTTCTTTTCTAAATGAGTTAGGATTCACCACCAACTGAGCAACCAAACTGTATAAACAAAGTTCATCTCAACCACAAGCAGTGATTTAGCATATATCATACTCATGAGCCACTATGATACAGTTTTGGTGGTTTATTTAATGTATTCAGTAAACTAAGAAAGGCTTCATTCATGTGACTTCAATTAACTCATTAGGCCACAATAACTCAACCACCTGCAGTTATTTCTCCTTATCCATACTGAACGATCTCAGAGAGACTTAAGAGACAGCAGAGCATGAAGGAAAGAAAGAAGTGGTACAACTGAAGTGAATCAATCTTAATAAGAATAAATGTCTTAAAATAATTGTTAGGAAGCTAACACAGTGTTTTTGTTGCTGTTCTAGAACCAAGTCCTAAAGTACTACACGGTAAATTAAGAGTTTAAAAACATGTATTAACAATCTATGTAATGATTTCTTTCCATTTTTTGAGCTAATTGTAGATGTCTTGTGAGAGAAATGTCATGGAATTTTGTTGGGAGTCTACTGTAATGTGAGCACTCCAGAGGATTAACCTCAAAGGCAGCTGTCAGTTTTGGTGTTCAGTGAGTTCCAAGTGCCTGGACTTGCAGTCTTAGAGAACATCTTGTAGAATACTTTTTTGTGTGTGCTAGTGCATCACTTGGCATCAGAATGGTTCTAATTCGGGTCATTGGACAGACCAGAGACCTCAGATCCATAGAACAAACATCTGTCACTTCAGCTGCCTCAGTGACAGACAGCTGTAGGAGGCTAATTTCCATCACATAGCCAACAATTACAAAAAGAAGAAAAATACAGTTTGATGGTGGGATTTACTGATGGTGACTGACAAAAAAATGAAGGCTAAGAAAAGATAATCTGGAGTTTCCCTCAGTGCAGAAGCTCCTATCATTGTCTGTCATACTTTTTCTGGTCACAACAAAATGTCTCCTTTCTTCCCACCCTTTTCAGTAACTTTTCAGGATTACACTTATTGTAATTCCTTTTTTAATATTTTTAATAATTCTGCATGTCATTGTATTTTCTGTATTTGTCACATGATTTTCTTTCTCACAGGTTTCTGTTTTCTTTTCATTCTGTATGAAATAATATTATATATATAATGAATAAATTAATTCATCATACATTTTCTGTATGATACTTTATTTCACATATGTATTACTTCCCTTCTCCCTTCTTGCCCTTTATGTAATCCAGAGCACTTTCAGAAAAGCACAAATGTGAAAAATTGAGTTCAATTAAACAAAGATTACAGGTTGGTTTAAAAAAAATGCCAGATAAAATATTTAAAGTATTTAAAAAATCAAAGCATAAGGCATAATAGGAGAATGCCTAGAAAACAAAAGTGGGCAATGACCCCCCATAGATGTGACATTGCATATGACTGAAATCACTCACAAAAAATATACCTGCAGATGCTAAAAGATGTGGCATTTAAGGACATGGTTTAGTGGTGGCCTTGATAGTGTCCTGTCTGTGGCTGGACTCCATGATCTTAAAGGTCTTTTCCAACCTAAATGATTCCAAGTTCTATGTATACACCCATAAAACCCTGTTCACCCTTCTGTTCCTCACTTCTTAGTAAGCCAGTCAATGCTTGAGTATTTATGTTACAAATAGACTGCTAATTCTGAATTTCAGTGATTATTATGATGAAGTTCAGTTGCAACAAAAATAATCCCTGGGCTGACAGAGCCTCTCAGCTTTGTAATAAGGTGGCAGATACAGTGAGTTGAGGTTCCTCAGTACCTACATGATGTAAGAACTTATAGAGTAGAAAGAGTGGTTTGTACATATTGTCAGACTCTCCCAAGCTTACTCTGAACACATATAATCTTTAAAATAGGTTTACATATATATGTATTGATAAAACTGAAACATCTTTACCAGTGCCCTTGACAACTGGACACCTTTCAAACTCCTGGCCCCATTTCAAAGACTGGAAGCACCAGTATTTCTATGTGATTGGACTGTAAACCCTTTCTAAAATGTCTTCCACTCCTCTCAGTCTTGTTATTGGAGAAAACTGAACCGCATACATGAAACTTTCAAAATCACATATATTGTGAGGCAGATGTCTGACAGAGCATACATTATCCTGAACAGCTTAAGCTTTCGAAAGCTATAAGCCTGTTTTAAAGTCTTACAAGTGCAACTATTAAGTTACACTGTTTAGTTGTTCTCACTAAGGAACCCTGTAACAACCAATTGTGTGTTGTTTTTTTTCTCCCCTGCAATACCCATCTCTAAGGAATGCAGGCAATATATTGCAATAGATATACTATGTTCAAGCAATCTCAACAAAACTGATTCTTGTTTGCTTTTTTGTTGATAAACCATTCAAATGTGTTAGTACCTGTAGATCTCTTCAGAGTTTTAGAATCATAGAATAGTTAGGGTTGGAAAGGACCTTAAGATCATCCAGTTCCAACCCCACTGCCATGGGCAGGGACACCTCACACTAGAACATATCACCCAAGGCTTCATCCAACCTAGTCTTGAACACTGCCAGGGATGGAGCATTCACAGTTTCCCTGGGCAACCCATTCCAGTGCCTCAGCACCCTCACAATAAAGAATTTCTTCCTTATATCCAATCTAAACCTCTGCTGTTTAAGTTTCAACCCATTACCCCTTGTCCTATCACTACAGTCCCTCACTAGTATCCCTGTAGGCCCCCTTCAGATACTGGAAGGCTGTTATGAGGTCTTAAGGTTTAGTTTGGTTCAGACCAAATGACACAGGTTTAGTTCCACACAAGAAACTTAAGTTATTATTATGTCAACTTTTTAAATCACGTCCTTTAATAAATCTAGTGAAACAAGTAATCTCCTATACACCAAAGAGATTACTTATCTTTCATGCACCCATAAGAGCAGCGTCGGAAAATCCTATTTGAAAGTTGCAATGAATCAAATTCTGCTTTTTTAAGGGAGAACATAATTTACACTGTGCAGACAAAGAGGCTTTAGGAGGACTTCTCCTTCCTGAATACAGCAGGTAGGAAATTTTGTGTAAAATAACAAGTTCACAAATACTCAAACTCTAGTTGGGACTCCATGCAGTTGTAATGATGCCTGGCAGATTAATGAACAAACAGAGGAGTATTTTGCCTCCCTAGCACTCAGGCTACAGATTCATCTTTTAGAAGACAAATCAGTATTCTCTTGCATCTTCTCCTCGGGAGATGGAGAAAATATTTGTGGCCATGACTATGTTAACAGGAAGGTATGAACTGATGGTACTAGAAACAGCAGCCCTTTTACCCCAGGCCTCAGAACGAAAGGTTGTGTTTCATTTCAAACTCAACTTTGGAGAAATAGCATAGAATCAGGACTTCTTATTCCTGATTTCTGTACAAGAGCAGTAGGATCTCTTTCTTGGTGCTGAAAATGTATTTGGATCAGGTTGACCAAGTCTGTATCAATGACTAAGAATGAAATCTTTACAGAATGAACCGACAACTGGCAACTCTCATGAACCTATCACCCACCAGCAGTTAGCAATGATCAGCAGAAATTAATTCTCTTGCTATTGGATGTCCATGAGCAGAGCTCTTAGGCTGTCTCATGCTGGGTACAACCACTTCCAGCCAGTTAAAACCAGTTCCTGTCAGTTTCACAATGGCTCCGCAAAGGACACCTCCAAGCCTACACAAAGCCTCACTGTCTTATCTTTGAGCAGGGATTTAAGGAAAGTCTTATGTAGCATGGAAGTATGTAATATTCCCCTTTTGAAAATAATGACAAGATTCTCCATTATTCTGCTTATCCTTGCTACCAGCCAATGACAAAATCTGATGGATTAATAAAACGATTTCAAGATGTGTGATATAAACCCCAACCCCTATTCATCCTGGTTCAGGGTGGATGTACTACTTTGTTTCTGGTCTTTCGACTGCATAGTACTTATTCCTCGACTTTAGCAATATCTTTTTATTCCTGGGGCAGTTGTATTTTCAAATCTAGTTATGAACCTGGACTGTTTTACATACAAACAGAATGAAAAAAAGCAGTTTTTGTTCTCAAAATCAAACCTAGAGGTAGATTTGATAATAACGGCAAGTGATTTTCTTGCTTCTATACTGCTTTGGATACACTAGGTTTCACATCAGGATATAGTTATCAATTAGCTCTAAACAAAATCAAATTCAGCTGACAGCTTGAACATTCACGTTTTATCCAATTTTGCAAGAACATAATAATATGAATCTTCAAATTGCCACCAATCTTCTAAAAATAGATAATAACATTCTTCAGATTCTTTAGCTAGTTTCTGCACATGAGTTCAGACATGTTCTTTAAACTGTGCTCTGCCTTATCATGAGTCAAAGGTGTGATATTCTTACAGTGTAGCAACAGGCTGTGAGACCAAGTATTCATTGCTTCATGGAAGTGTACATGGTATAGCTAAAGGCTATCATAAGTGAGGAGGTGTGTACTGGCTGCACTGTACTTTTTTCCAGCCCAAAATAGAATCTGAGCAGTCTTTCACTGTGTAACAGCTATTCAAATTTAAATTCCACTAAGATTTAAACAGAATTATTAACTTTTCACAGGCATGATTGACTGGCCATTGCAAATGGTTGAAATCCAACCAATTAGACCTTAGTAATCAACTGCATAACGATTGGCAGCAGATGATGAGGAACCAGTGAAAACATAGGCTAAGAAACAAAGGAGTTGTAAAGACACCAACTTATACACATCAGTCAATTTAATCATAAGGAGTGGAAGCTGTGACCTCTGAGTGGGATGGGGGTAATCTGGCTATCAGGAAAGTAGCACAGGCATGATGCACTGATCTTTCTTTGCTGAACCACCAAGAAATAGCGAGATGGTTTGTGTGACATGCTTTAGCCTGAAATCATAATGTGACTTAACTCTTTCGTTGCTTCAGATTTCGGCAAACCTCTCTGTTGTATGTTTATCGTCCTGAGAAATGTGTTGAATCCATAAACCTACATGCCATGCTATAGTACAATACCCCACAAAGCCTGGCCAGTTTTTTCTTAGCCATTCTTTTTTTGCCTCCCACTTTGTTTCAAAGGATGTGCCTGAACCTGTCTCCACAATTAAGAACTATTTCAATCCTTGGAATGGAATTTGAGTGAATTAAAACGTCTGTAAGACTGGTGGATCTCAAGACTGGGAAGAACCGCACATTTATATAGAAATTATTAAAAGAAAGAGAAGATAGATTGTTGCATTTCATTTTTTGCATGAACAGTTTGTCTTTGCAGAAAGCTTTTCAGCAGTAATCAAAGACATTACAGAAACAAAGAAGAAAAGCCAAGCACTTTCTTTCCAGCTCAACAGAGAAGAAATCAAATCCTTTTTTCATCATAAACAAAATCTGCAGACATTGGACTCTACTGCTTGAGGTGACTAGACATCACAGCAGGCCAAGGCAAAACCTGTGGGGTTGGCTTTTACATCATCTCCTATGCATGCTCAACATAGGTGCTTCAATAACCACAAAGTCGGAAGTCAAGAGAGATGAAAAAGCAAGTCACTGTCACTCTCTCCTAGAACTATCAGACCCTGGCTTTCTTCAGACTCCAGGATAACTGAGCTGGGAGCTGATATAGGCAATATCCCCCTTATTCACTGAAAGAACTGCTTTATCTAGGCAGGAAGGATGCAGTACTTCTGGCTCACAAGTTTGCTTCAAATTGATCCTTTTTCTCTTACTAATCATTATCATCCACAATAGATCTATGATGACTGATTTGGGTGTCAATGTTGCCCAAAAGGTCTTTTTTTCTGACACTTGCAGGAGTCAGATTTTGGGTGAAGGCTGTGACTACTGTTCTCAAACATCTAAGAAAGAGTGAACCTGAAGGAGAGAAAAAGATGCCTTTTTTGGCACTAAATTTGCTGAAGTGACAGATTTGGAGATTTCTAAGTGAGAAAACTTTGTGACACTTGTATATGCCTATGTGTATATGTGTGTGTGAATCTACATAAAAGTGAGAGAGATCTGGTAGTTCACAGATATATATATATATATATATATATATATATATATATATATATATATAAAGATTTATATTAACTGCTCATTCTATTATTTTCTGGTCAGTAGCTGCTAGACCTTGTTACTAATACTATCCACTACAATGCAGAAGATGAAAATAAAATTAATGCCACCCACTGACCCTTATATTCTTGGGCCTTAAAATTTTTATGAGAGAATTTCCTAGTCATAAAATTTAACACTAGTTTTCATTACAGATTTCTTCTGCTTGATTTGCTGCCTACAATAAATAAGATTTTGTTGGATTAATATTGCTATGTTCCCAAAAAACAACAACAACAACATCGAGTCATATCTGAGTGTAAATTATCTCTCACTAGAAAAGGGAAATGGAAGCACTAAGAAGAGACTTATTAAGAAAGGCAATCAAATAAAATGTGTGACTAATGGTGTCAACTCCTTACAGTGAGCATCTCTGCTCTAATCATTTGGAAATTGAAAGTTGTTCAGAATCCTCTGAAATAAAAACATTTTCTTCCTGTTTCATATGCCAACTTTGGGTTACTTATGGCATTCATCTAGATTCTAATAGCAATTCAGTACTGAGCAGAATAAATATCATACTGTACATAGTCATTGCACAAGTTAATTGCTCATTTTAAATGAACTATGTTTCTTTACAGTAAGTATACTGGGAAGCAAAGATGATTAAATAGTTACTTTTATAAACACAATTGTGGTGTCTACTGATTGCTACACATCACCAGTATACTTTAAATAAAATTCCTTTGCTTTCTTATTTTTTTTCCTTTAAAAAGTGAGAATAAGTCTACAACTGAGTTTAAAGCAATATCCGTCACATATGAAACATCAGCTACAGTTTAGAAAGCCGTTTCTACTCAGATGTTTGGCAATACACTGTACTCATTTGCTGCTTGAGGATACTCAATCATATTTTAAGTAATGTATTCTTTTGCACCAAAAGAGATCCAAAAAGAAATAAGAGTTTAAGTGAGTGTTAAAAATTGTTTAACATGTGTTAAACAGATGTTTTGCCACTAAAACTAACCCATGACAGTCGCATTAGAAATAGAAGTTTTAATCTACATTTTCCACAATATAGAGAGGCTAAGGGCAAGTGTATGTAGCTTTCATACAGCACATCTCATACACTAACATTGAAGCAATCAAAAGATCTTTATGCTTATGCCTATACTGAGAGCAATCATGCTCTTTAAAGCCTTAGTCCAGGGCAAAGGCGTCAAAACAGTACACACAAGTTTCCTCCTAACTTATACACCTACAGTGCATGCTTAGGAGTTAACTCCTAAAGAGACAGAGCCCGTGTTTACAGTGTTTTGCATATTTGTAAATGAAGCAGAGCAAATGAGGTGAATTGCCTCAGGCTAGGTAAAAGACTGGAACAGAAGTGTCCTGCCTCCAGGCAGTTGCTGTCTGCCTTCCTGAGGTTATGTTTGATTTATAGCAACTGGACCTGACTCTTTTCATGTCTCTATGATGAGGATTTTTTTAAGAAGCACTGACTGCTTTATACTTTCAGCTATGAAAACTGAATTAAATAGAGATTAAATAGAGATAACCCTGGGTTATCTCTATTGCTTCATGTTAATTATGTTTTTGAGGAGGAGACAGAATATACTGGACAAAGGTATAGGGTGACAGGACAAGGGAGAATGGCTTTAACCTGCCAGAGTGGAGATTGAGCTGAGCTCTTAGGCAGAAGCTCTTCCCTGGGAGGGTGCTGAGGCACTGGCACAGGGTGCCCAGAGAAGCTGTAGGTGCTCCATCCCTGGCAGTGTTCAAGGCCAGGTTGGACAGGGCTTGGAGCAACCTGCTCTAGTAGAAGGTGTCTGTGTGTTAGAACTGGATGAGCTTCAACATCCTTTCCAACTATAAAACCACTCTGTGATTCTATAAATCTATGAAGACATTACCAAGTGCTTGTAGAATTTTGATGAGCATGTAATCACAATTAACGTAGAAAAAGCTCATTCAAACTATAAAATTTAAACTGATTATCCTGAAATTTGGAATTGTGAGAGTAGTTCCAGATCCCAGATCCACATCACTGGAAAACTATATATTCATAAATAAATTTGACAGCCAGGATGTTTGGTTTATCTACATTAAACTACTTTTGAAAGTTAATTTAAGTGACTTTCAGAAGACCCATGTTCCTTGAAAAGTTAATGGAAAAAGATAAGTTTAAAACCACCTAAAAAGCTTTCATGAATAATTCTACCTGACTTCAAGCTATAAGGGATATAAGCATGGGCATATACAGAATAACATCTGTATGCAGAACTAGTTTGTCCATGTAAACAGACAGCTGTATCTGTATGCATGAATCCTGTGAACAAAATTGCTATCTTGCTGAGTTGCAAAGGACAGTGTATGCAAAATTAAAGGAGATATTTTGAACCATTGATCATCTTGATTCTAAGAGGTACTGAGCTTTAAAGCAAGCTAGCAATTTTCGCAATTAAGTGTGGGCTTGTGATATGCAACCTAAAATTCCTTTCTCTTAATTCACATTGCTTTGTTGACTTCACATACCCTTGCAAGCTATATTCAGTTTCAGAATACATTACAAGGATAAATATTAGGTGTTTCAGCCTGTGGCATTATTGGTTAGTACATCATTTATAGAAATCATGCAGAAAACTTCCCAAACTATAGGGAAAATAATAGTCTTTCCTGTCTCATCACCTTCACTTTGACAGATTGCAGAGACAAACTACGTTATTACACATATATTCATGTGTCTACTGAAATGTAGCTGCAATACTTAGAGCTTCTCTGTTTCAGATTGAGCTGCCCATCAGATTAAATCAGTGTTAACATAATAAGCTAGTTATTGCTGGTATTTAAAAAAGAGAGAATTATAATAGGGCAAGTACAGTAGGAGTTCAACAGCTGCAGAGCAGTAGTGGCCTGAAGCAAGAACCAAAGTAATTACATCTCTCACAGGAAGGGGTAAGCAGTAGAGTTAGATGAGTGAGATAAAAGCAACATAACCAGTTCTCTTAGCCTATTTGTTTGCAAGAGAAACACTTTCTTCTACTTTAGACAGCTTCCAACCACAAACCTCCCTCCTCCAAATGCAATTAATACCACTTTTAAGCAGTGAGGATTTAAACAGTGGTTTAAATTGCAGAAACAAGCAAAACGGAAATGCATGATAGGCACTGAGTGCAGATTACCCATCTCCATATACTACCTGAATTCCACAGAGCGACAGCAATGTTAGTGTATTATGTGTATGGAAAGTGGGTTGAAGCACTCCAGCATCTCTGTACTACCATGGCTTTACTGCTTGTGAATAAATGCATCAGTATAAAACTAACTAGTAAATCAGAAATTTCATTCAGCTTATTGTGGTACAAATGCAATCTGTTCAATACATTTAATAACATTTTGTGCCATCTTAGCTAAACCATTTTAGCTGAATGGGAGTGTTATGTGTGATATGAGTGCAAGATTTGATCTGGCACCCACGGAAGAGGGGAAGGAAGCAGAAAACATCACTTAGGTGTTACTGGAATACCATGCCCAGTTCTGGTGTTGAACCTTTTAACAAATTGGAGACATTTCTGAGAAACTGTATAAAGCTGTCTTATGTTCTTAAACATATGCTTCACGGACAGAGACCACACAAGCTCAGCCTACTTCATCTGCTTCAGAAGGCGACAGGAAGACAATTTATGACTACCTGTAAGTACCTATGCAGGGAAAGACCTCTTTTACTAAATTCTTCACAGTATAAAAATAGGCATAAAAAAACCCAGCAGTGGAAATTAAAATCGGACTTAAAACTAACTCAAGCTAAGGAGTTAACAAGAGATGGGAGCAGTAGTTTGGGATCTACATAAGGAGACAGCTGGTTCCTCCACATCTGACAAAACCTGGCATCTACAGATAAAAGGAGTTCCCATATGTTTAACAGGCTCCTGCAGGCATTTCAGCACAGCCAGTGTTACTACCTGAAAAAAGGGGATTAATAACTAATGAAAAAGCAGAAAACAAATCAACTTTTCACAATCACAGGGCTCAGCTGGACTAACCTGGGTCATCAGTGAGAAACATCTTCCCTTATCCTTTAAGTTCCTACCTTGCTGTTGGAGGTACCTCAGTGGTTCAGACTGAGCTTATCTCTTCCTCACGGATGTGATAAGATTTAGCTCACAATGTCTTTTATAACTCCTCATTCAATCTGATTTTTTCTTCTACAGGCTTTGGTACTGGCTTTCCAGAGGCACAGAGTTTCAAAGGTCAATACACAGCACAAGTCACTGCTTTCCTTATGGCAACCCTGATTGCTGTTGCTCAATCCTGTCCTGGAGGAGCTTAAGCCAAGAGAAGGAGAAGGAATATTGGCTGACAAGTTTTTCCAACTGTGCTAGAAAATGGACCTGGAAAAATAACAGTTATGCTTGTTGTGGACATGTTAGAAATTACTGAGGAAATTATCTGGCTTTATTAGCATGACTGGAGAAAATGCAAAACAATTCCTGTAAAATCAAACCCTAAAACTCTGATCTTATCTCTTGCCCTTTCTGCCCTTCAGGCTATCAATTTCCAGCTGGGAATACTGGAATAAAGAATAGGGTAATCAGAGTAATAACAAACTAATGTCAGGAATGAGCAGTTTTAGGTGTTGTATGGTCACTTAGGGAACCATAGCCTGTGGCGTAACTTAGAACCTATCCAAAGGCTGCAATAATCACTTCCTCAGCTCCAGAGATTAGTCAAAACATAATTTTGAGAAGGAATGATTTATAGTTGGCTCCTTGACAGCCTTCAATCCCTCTGCCTGTAAGAAAGGAAAGAAAGAATAGGCAGAAATCCAGCCAAAAAAACATGCCTCACTTGGGTAGCACACCAGAGAAATGATAGACTGAGAATTTTGATAGGGAATATGACACTAGGGAACTGTTGTAGCAAAGTATTAATCACTTGATATGTTTTCCAATAAAAATGTGTTCTAATGGGATTAAATACATATTAAAAAGGGGTTAAAGAATGAAAAAATCATATTTTTGGTAGGTTTTTTCAAGTAAGGGTAGAATGAACTCTAGATGGAGAAGTTAGTGCCTGCACTAAATATTATACACTACATTACTTACATAAATATATACTGTGTGTATATATGGCATTATTTAACAGCACATATATTAACATGACTTTCAAAAATACCAACTATGAGGTTACTAACAAATAATATCATAAAAAAAAGCCCCAAGGAAAAGAGTATTTGGCTTATAAGCAAAATAAACAGCTTAAGAATATTCTGTTTCTTAGCATAAAATGCTTGCTTTTAATTTGAAGGTGTAGGCATCATAAGAGAGAATATTCAGTGATATATAGTTTTATAAGTCTACGTAGTTTTGCCAGTGGGTGTACCTAGATTCTCCCTAAAAGACAGAGTTGCAATTACTCAGGAGGACATTATCTTATGGTAAATACATTTCTTAACAGTCTCTTAAGCAGTCTTGTCCACTCCACTTGTATGTGTTCATGGAGAGCTGGTGCAAATGAGAGTATGATTTAAAGGCTTTAAACTGACAGAGGGAGACCGAGATGAGTTCTTAGGCAGAAGCTCTTCCCTGGGAGGGTGCTGGGGCACTGGCACAGGGTGCCCAAAGAAGCTGTAGCTTCCCCTTCCCTTGCTTTGCTCAAGGCCAGGTTGGACAGGGCTTAAAGCAACCTGCTCTAGTGGAAGGTGTCCCTGCCTGTGTCAGGGGGATGGAACTGGATGAGCTTCGAGGTCTCTTTCAACCCAAAACCATTCCATAATTCTATGAAAGACAAGATGATTTGGTTTCTAACACTGGGCCAAGTACACAAAAGCAGGAAGGTTATGGTCTAGCTGCTTCTGGGTGCATGCTCTCATGAAAGTAGCACCAAATTCATCTGATTCGCAGATGGTTGGTGGGCGCTTTCAAATATTAGAGCTTTAAGAATTTATATTCAAAATATGTAGTAAGTGTGATGGAAAAATGTGAGTAAGTGACAGATACATGAGATAGATGTATCAGCAGGCAACTAAACTGTAAGTTAATGTGAGATTCAATCTTAGGAAATGGCCAAACACATTGGTAGAGAAAAGAACACAACTAACTCTCAATACCTCATTTTACACATATTGACAGAGTAGTACAGGATTCTGAGCACTGAACCCAAGATAGAGCAAAGCAAGATGGAGTAACAAGCATCTAGAAAAGATAAAGTCAGAAACAGAGTTTGGAGCAGATAATTATGATTAAAGGAGAAGCAGCTACATGAGACAACAGGAACAAATTCCTCAAGTGACCACTAAGGCAGAAAGATCCTGGGAAGCAGAAGACAATCCTGGCTGTTTTGTTTGTTACCCCTTGTTTGTGATTGTAGTTGACTGCCATAAAGAGAATGGTGAAATAGTGGCTTATAATATGCACATAACTCAAACTTAAGAGGATAACTGCCATTTCATGAGAGAAGAAAATGCAAAACGAAGTCACCATGTTAGCATAACGATAAATGATATAGATATCATCTCTAAGGCAGGCATTGGCATGGGAGAAGTTAAATGGTTCCAAATGACCAGAACGCTTTCCAGAGCCAGGCTTTTCTTACAGAACCTATAATTTTATTATTTTTAATTAGGTTGTTTTAATTTATTCATGATTGTTATTAAATTTACAATACTTTTTAGTTCTTAAATAATTCCTGTATTTTATCCTGAGGCAAAATCTCTTTAGCCTCTGGCACTTAAACTCAAAGACTTCTCACTCATCTGCAATAACTACACTATCTGACTTGAAACAAAAGAATAAGTATATGGCACCACACAGGGCAGATATCCAACAGTGTTATAATTTAAAACATTAGCCACTCATGTCAGGAAAACTGGATAATAGTTTGTGTCATTCATCACCCGGGAAGTTTTACTTCATGCTGTCACTGGGGTAACTTTGTATTATCCAGTGATATCCAACTCACATAATCATGTTTGGGAACCAGTTCCTTGTGCTCATTGAGAAAGGCTCTTTTACAGAGCAGTTCAAATCAGAAATCTACTGTAAGTGCTTTGAGTCATGCACCTAAAAAGCCTTTCTCTGTTCTTGATTAGAGAAGAAGCCTTAAAGTGTGTAGCAAATCACTCAGTAGCTGTGAGACTACTTAAACAGGGTGATTAAATTTCTTCACCAGTCTCACTTTTGCTCTCTCCAGTAGCAGCAGTCTACATAAACCCTTGGATTAAGACTCAAGAATCAGCAACATGAATAAAACACATCATTTGCAGATCATTTTTATTCTTCTCCTTTTTCCTCTGGGAAAAAAAAACCCTATGCATTGTGGAATGATCTGTTTTCCAAGGTTCAGTTTGAAGATTTTCTTTCCATTTCTTTTCTTCTTTATTTTCTTTTCTCTTAGAAAATGTTTAGTCTGCTGCATTGGTGAAAGCAGTTCAAGGTGTTAACTTGATATAAAGCACAAGGTGATAATGACTTTGATGACTCTTAATTTGCAGGGAAAGCTCAGTCTCCTGCCTAAACAAAGGTTAGTGATGTGACAGAAAACTTGTTTTCACTCAAAGAACAAAGATCATAGATCTCCTTCTATAGGTTTAGGTATTAGTGTTGTTTTTATAGATATAACACATTTGTGACAAAATAAGTTTTGATTTTTTTAATAGGAAATCCCTGAAGAAGAGAAAAATAAGCAATTTTCTCATTATGAGGGGGGGATTAGGGGGGTGGGGGGAAGGAAGGAACAATTACAGTTTGCATTTGTTCAAAGCGACCATGGAACAGAGGCAAAATCATATAGTACCCAGAGACAACCCATCCACTGAGGCACAGAGTGGTTTGAGATCACATGAATGAAGTCTATTGAGGTCTATTGTTCTGCAGAGGAGAGTGCCCAGACAGAATTCAGTTCAAAACTAATCACGACAAGATTTAAACGCCTACCTGCCAATGGCTTCTGTCTAAGCTCCCAGTTTAGTTGTTTTCTTAGTTCAAATACATGGAATAATGTGAGGTCTATGCCACAGTCCACCAAATTGATGATGCAAGACCTTTCAGGACAGTAATGTAGTCTTTTCCTCAGTACAACAGAGCTCCCAACTGCTCTGCCTGAGAACTGCACTCAGCTTCCATTTCATTAAAAACTGGTCTGCTCATTGCAAAATAAGTCCCAGTAACAAAATAAAACGCATTATGTGTGGACAATCAGGGGACACAGAAGTGAAGGAGACATTTATGTTACCTGACTGTAATAAGGCACACAGTGACCTTTGAGGAAGACAAACAAAAGGAATAATTTTAAGCATATTTCTATGGATTATTTTCATCTGTATTCTGGCTTTATTCTTCTGTACTACACTTCATTATTATTGTTGCTTCATTGCTTACAACAAGAACATTGAAATCCTAAACATGGCCGTTCAGCAAAGTGTCATGCCTTCCTAAGCAATGAGGATTAAAGGAACATTCTGTTCTTTTAAGTCTTTCTTTGGTAGTTACTTTTTCATCCCATGCTGTCCATTAAAAGCTAAAGCATCTTTCTATGCTATTGTTTTAATTGTTTGGGAAACATTTCCTATAGAAAACACTTTGGTAAAGGTTGCAGTCAGTGTCATTTGATGTGGCTTTAGGTTGACTCTGCATTTTCTCTGCACAATGTATGAACATAAGGTGACTGCTCAGTTGGTATCAAGATAACTGGGCTCAATCTTCTAGCAAGGATTCTTGGTATTATAGAGAAAATTATTTCAGACCAGATCCTAAAAATAGCTCAAAATGACTCAGAATTCCTGGGGTGGGATTGAAACACCTAGGTTAGTTATTTATGTTCCTTATCCTGTACCTTAGGAGAGTTAGGTGCCTTTGCATAAGACTAGCTTTAAGCACTAATTTAGGCTGTAGGAAACACTGGAAGATAAGGTGGTTCTGTGATATTGTCTCTTGCTGGACTCTCCACATTTATTTATAACCCTAAGTTTTAGGATCAGGATGCAACTCATGTCTGTAATATTTGCTGTCACATATAAAGCTTCTCACTCTTTTAGACAAAACTGACTCATTTATGGGTATTTTTTATAACATACAGACATATCATTTGGTATCACTTAGAGACTGGATTATAAACCTGGGAGCAAGAGACATTTGTTCCAGGCTTTCTTCAGCTTCAGAGTTTTATGATTTCCATCTTCCTCTCCCCATAGCAGCATTTTAATGAGAAGACCTGTGCTACTTTCACCATTTACTTTGAATTAACTGGAAGGAATTTTTCTCTTGGGAAATTTCATCCCAAAATTATATGATTTTAAAATAATAAATAATAATCTCATTTTGTAAAGTAAAAGCATTTCCAAGCTGTTCTGATGACTCTAATAAGCTGAATGCTTCATGAGCTTCAATGAATTTATTGTCCCCTCTCTTTGCGATGTAAACCACTCAAACCTATCTTTTCCATTGGAGCACTTCACGAGACGAACAAAATGTTTTACTTGACATCGCAAGCTAACTGAGCTTGGGAATCTCCAGTTCTTTTAAGTCCTTGAATGTCACTGTCCACTTCTGGATTCTCTCACTTTATGTGCTCCTGGAAACAATATTCTCAATGCTCAGACAAGATCAAGAGATCAGAGAAGGAAAGAGATGGACTGGTTTCAAGAAGGTCAGGCTAGGTTAAATGCTTGTTCTACACACTTTGATTGGGTTCCTTTATGTGTGCTATTGGAAGCAATGTGGTAACATCAATGCAACTTTTTATTTGCTTTCCAAGGACTCTCCATTACTCATTTGTCAATTGGGATTTTACCCCTGTGTAGTCTTGTTTTTTATTTTCCTTTTTCTTCTTTCTCTTTTCCTATTTTCTCTCCTTTTTTTCCTATTTTTTCTTCTACTTCAATTTCTTTTTTCTTTTTTTTCTTCTTTGCCTTTTCTGCTCTTGCAAAAGCATGTCTTAGGAGTCAGAGAAATAAAATCCCACCAGTAGAAAATAAGTGATTTCCTGTGGGCAATGTCACTGCTAATATGAGGTGTCCAAAAGTAGATGCTGGCTGCTTCAGGCTGCCCTATGATATTCTTTTAATCCTTGACAGTGCATCGCAGGTACTCGGTAAACTGTATTCATACAGATACAGTTTGTGAAGGTTTTAAGTTGGTAACAATACTGCAATATTTATGCTGTCCTGAATAAGCTGCACAATAATAGCCTCACCCTCTGCACAAGGCTTTCAACAGGACTGAGACATGTAATTCAGAACAGATGAAGCATAAAGAACCATAAATATTGTAAAATGACTCCAAAATGATCACGCATGACTGCATGCATCCTGATTGTCCTTTGCTTGTATGTAGACATAGCAGTGCAAACACCAGTGCTGTACCACTAGCACTACTAACTACTACTTAGAAACTAACCTCAGGAAAGAGTGTAGGAAAAAGACACTTGATTATTAATATGATTTAGACCCAGAAAAGACTACTGGAAAGATATCTAAGTGTTCATCTGGCAACAAAACAAGCTCATTATCTGTATTAAAGTCCACACGAAAAGAAACCCACCAAAGAACAATAAGGTGTTTAAAAGCAGAACTTGAACATGTGCTGCACATATGCAACGTGTAAGGGACTGTGCTGCAGTGAGGGTTGCCATGGAGACTGCTGGAAGGCAGTAAAAATGCAATAGGATCTGAAAGTGAGGTGCTGAGAGCATCCTGTACCAACCCACACACATTGGGGCATGTCGAGATCTGTCCCTGTGTATTGCCATAGCAGTCTAGCATTGGGCAAGATGAGACTTAGATGGGCAGCAACAGACACAGGAGCTACCAGGAGCTATTACCTTCATAGGAGCTACTCCCTAGGAAGAAAGTAAGGATTTACTTACTGCTTAGCCAGAATACTGCCTGTGCAATTTTCCTGAGTGAGGAGTAAATTATTTGGCCTTTAAAATGCCTTACCTCAGCTAGTCTGGCTGGTGAATCATAAGGTCTCTGTCTTATTCCCACCGCTCATAAAGCCTTCCCTTTCTACAACAGGGAACATTAAAAGAGTAGCTGCTTCTTATAACTACAACCGTGGCTGGAATACGGAGCAATAAAAAGGTAAGCCTTACTATTCTTTACAGCAAAGTACAGATGTGATAGCCCCATCCTCTGCTTCCACATGACCATCACAAGTAATGCAGTGGTGCTATCATACTGAGAAGCACTTCACAGGCTGTCACACTGGGTTTAAGCATCCATCTCAATACACATTACTGGAATCCTGGACCTCCTGAAATGATATGGGATTCCTTTACAGAGTACAGTAGAGCCACATTTCTTCCATGAAATACCAACTAGAATAGCAGAGATGCTGTTTACATGGTATCGGTTCTCACTGAGACTTTTGGGACTGAAGCTGCTACAACCCGTGCTTTCTTTTCTGAGGCACATTCATGTTCACCATAACCCAACCACCCTGGGCCCATGCCATATCCCACTAACCAAACAGTGCCAGAATGCAGGATTCAGATATACATGTGGATCTCTCATTCCTAAATATCACTTCTCCCTTCCTTAGCCCAAATGGTGACATCAGCTTAAAGCTTGCCTAATAAAAGGCCAAACTGGTTATGTCAATGGGAAAGGGTCTTTTTTTCAATCATAGAATCAACTAGATTGGAAAAAGACCTGTAAGATCAAGTCCAACTGTTACCTTAGGACTGCCAAGACTACTACTAAACCATGTCACTAAGGGCCTCAATCTACATAGTTTCTGAACACTTCCACAGACGCTGACTGGCCTGCACAGCCTATTTCAGTAGCTGGACACTCTTTGGGGAAGAAAATTTTCCTAAAATCCAATCTAAACCTCCCCTGGGACAAGAAGCTGTTGCCTCTTGTCCTATCCCTTGATATCTGGGAGAAGATACCAGCTTTGCAATGCAATTACAAACAGTCCTTGAGACATTCCTCTCTGTACAAGAAGCTGAAGTTTCCTTCACATGCACAACACATTGTTCAGATCTGCTTTGGAAACACTAATGAATTACCTCTTTATTAAAGGAATAATTATTGAGACCACTTTTAAGCCAAAATCCCAATGTGTGGTTGATTATTAGGGCATGTCCTAGGGTGGCAGGAGGAAATCTGTAGCTAAATAGTGCTAAAAAAATGACTAAGAGCAATTTTTCTCCTAACAGTTCTCATGAATGGAGAAGACCATTTATTACAATCAAGAAGTTTATGTTGGGTTTTTTTTTTCACATAAGAAAGTTAAATAAGAGAGTAAAAAAAATAGAGTTAAATAATAGTTTAAAAATTACACATAATATCTAAATCACTGAAATTATTTCTTCTTGTACTTATGGAAAAGTCATTCCTTCCACATGTTGCTGATTTCTGTTCTCATTTTAGTCATTCATTTATCAACATCTCTCTGAGTAATAGAATACTACTTCTTTCAAATCATCCTATCATACACACATAAATAAAAGATAGTAATCACCTGCTACCTGTAAATAGTTCTGCTTATCAAGCGTTGGGAGTTTTTTATCTTGTTTTTATTTTTATTCCCATTTGGAATACCCATATCTGTAACATACACTACCTACTCTTCTGAAGTTATGTGTGCAGAAGCCTTTTGTGCCAAAAGCAAGGTGATTCATGCAATCTAAATCCTGTCTTTTCGCCCTTTTGTGCTTCCACATAGGATTTAACTACGTGTGACTTTCTTTCTCACTGTAGGAATTCAGCATTTTTCCTTGAGGAAAGAGATGAGTGAGAGAGAAGCCTGGACCTCACTCAAAAGTTGAACTGGGTTCTGTAAATCTTCTTTTTGAGTCCAGTGGTTTCCAGATGAGAACTGACTTTAGTGTTCTCTATATTCATTGTGTTAAATTATAATACATTACTTTCATTACCTTCAGTAGTTTGCCTATTGAATTAGCATGGCTAAAGTAGTTACTTGAGCAGTTCAGAACCCTAAAAATTATCAAGGTGTTGCTTCAGTGTTTACTCAACATCCAATTTCTTCCTAATGCATCATGTATCGTGCTGCTTCAGGAAAGTCCATATTTTGATGATACAGTTGAGTGTGCCTATTTCACCACTGCTAAATGGATATAAGTTAATTACCCTGATTCATGTAGTGCCCTGTGTTTCCTGGCTTAGGTGGTCTTCCTTTTTGACCTCGTATCACCTAACCATTGCAAAAATTCTTTCACACATGCAGATGTGAAGATCAAGATCTCTGAATCTCAAAGACTACAAAACTAGCTAGACTCAGATCCATGATAGTGCCCTGTGAAGAAACACCTATTTTTAAATAAGGGAATAACTTAGGATTTAGAAAACTCACACATTTTCTATTCATCAGGTTGTCATTCCTATGTCAGGTTTTGACAAATTTTGCTGGTATCTTACTACTGTATCATCACAGAGAATTTAAAATGAATACACATGAAGTGTGGTTGCTTCTTCACCTTAATACTAATTAACAGCCCCACCCACTGGGGATCTCAATCCATGCAGACACCACTATTTGAGTTGTTGAGCTTGGCACATTCCTTTGCTTGCATCATTCCCATCATGATGTGTGGGGCTTTATCCTTTGCATACACAAAGCAAGATTTCAAGCTTCTTTTGAAAGTGCTAGTCATTAAACAGTCATTCACTTCACTCTGTTCCTGTAAGTCCTGTGGCTTGAACAAGACAGCAGCCCTCAACTTTACACTATTATTGATCATCCTCTTTTCCCATTAACACTTCTACTCCTCATATCCTCTGCTAAAAAAAAGTCACTCTAAACATTTGTGAAGGAATTTTAATGCCAGTTTTAAATTCTCCCTTAAAACTTGCCTTGCCTCAGAACTATCCCTATCTATCCATCCAGTTTTGTACTGGCTACACGGAAAGATGTTTTTACACAGCTTCCTCAATGCAATGGTAAATTTGGCATCTGTGTCTTTATGCTGGGAAAGCTCACCAATTACTCTTTCTTCATCTAAGGACAATACACCATAGGTAACCAATATGTTTTCTGTCCTTTGCGCTGTTCCTTCCTATGAACTGATCTTTTATTAATGCTCTTAAGGATATATAGACAAAACAAGGCTTGTGCAATGCAATTAAGACTAAGATTAATAACAACATTGGTATAGTGATCCTCTAAAAGAAATTCCCAGTTGTTTTGGTAGAAGAACCTGTTACTTAGTTATTTAAATCTCAGCTGTTTCAAGGAGTGGAATTGCTGCCCTAGGGATTAATGCAGTTGCTGAATAGACTAAGTCACTTGCTAGATACACTGTTATTCCTTTTTATGATCTATGAAACCACAGAACTACTCCTTACAGCTCCACAACTGCTCAAATATAAAGCTTGACTTTCAGTAAGTGTACTGGAACTTATCCTCTGGAGGACCCAGAAACACAAATGCCTTACTGCAAAGGAGACTGTCATGAGTTTCAGTCTAGCAACCTCTACTTGTATAGCTGCACTGTGAAGAACTGTCATGGAAGCTGTGATGTGATCAGCAGGGTATGAAAAGGGTATGGAAGAAGAAAATAAATGGCCTAAAGCAAGCTGAGAACTGTTGTTGAAGAGCGAGTGCCCTGGTAATAATGGGAACTATCACGGAATCCCCTGGTGAAACTTGGGGACATATAACAGAAAGGTTTGGGTTCTTTGCTTGAATAAATAGGTAAAGAAATAGGTACAGAAGCAAAAGCACTAGGGAAGCTTTCTATAGATATGTGGGTCAAAAATCACTTCAGAAACAGAGCCACATTCAGATTTGTGGGACGTGTTTGTCAAATAACAAAAGATTGCTGTTCCTTTCTGTAAGTTAAGCAAATGCAACACAGCTGTAGATTCTAGGAATACAATGTCAAACCTGAGACCAAACCTCAGGCAAATCTCATTTTACATGCCAGTTATTAAAGTCAGAGCATATATGCAGCTATTCAGTTTCTTTAATTGTTCTACAGGAAAAGTATCTATTTTTATTTTTACCTATTTGTTTTATTTTTCTGTTTGAAATGGAAAAAAAATTCTTCCTTCTGGAGGAAAAATGAGGGAGGTATATAAAGTTCTTTAGCCATCAAAAAGATTAAAAAGTGCCTGGTTAATAGAGGCCTGAATCCAAGTTAGCACAATGTGGTATTCACTTTCTCAGGCTAATCTTGAGCTGCTTCAGGGCACTTCCAACCTACTTGCTTTCATTGAAAAATGCAGCATACAGCCAAGAAAACCATATTTTGCCTACACTTTTCATTGACTACATTCTCCTTGGAGCTCAAATGGGACCAGAAGCAGAAGCCTTGTAAAGAAAGAAAGTTCCCAGACTAATGGTATAGATATGGAAATTACTACAGTAATTCTAGTAGTTTACTGCAGAACTTGTTAAAATAAACTAAGGATACGTCCAAAAGACAGTGCTATGTCTTCAGTAAAGTATAGCGGCACCTGAGTTACCTTTAAATTAATATTGGTCACAAGTTAACTGCAGCACCAAGGAGATCCTTGAGCTATATATAAAGTCACCTGAAAAACAGAGCAGACTATTCCATCCTGTACTCTCACACTTTAATGGATATGAACACCTGAATTACGTATCTCGTTAATTACTGTACTACACAGAAACACTGTATACACTCAAGGCACACATCACACGTAGTGAAGCTGCTTTGTCATAAGTAAAGCAGATTACAGCACACATTAATTAGATAATTTAGAGTGAGAAAGCCATTATTTTATTTTAATATTTTTTTTCAGGACTATAAATCCTACTTTTTCCCCACTTGGTTTCACATATAACAGGAAGTATTCTATGCCTGCCTCTGCTGGGAAGAACTACGTGGCAAATTTAATGCAGCGGAGAGCAAGAGGGTAACAGCCAAAGCTGGGACCTCTGACTCTTCATAAAACTGCCTATATTTGTTGATACTTTCTGTCTCCTGTGCTGAACAGCTGTTTTCCTGATCCTGTTTTCACCCTGGGATCATTCCTTTTCAATTCTCCGTGTTTGCATATGTACCCTTCACATGACTTTCACTCCCTGTTCCTTCTCCTTATTTCCATCTCCTTTTCTTCTTCTGCCACCAAACAGGTCTCTGGCTGACATTGCACAGATAACTTCACTTGCTTCATTACCCCAAGCCTATCTGGCCTCAGTCTTGGGAAGAGACAGTCTGACTTTGCATTGCAAAGCATAGTTCTATTCTGTTCCTTCAGATGATGCTAATAAAGAGGATTCATAAAATAGACAATCTCAATATGCATTACCAAAATGAATTAGCATTAGTTGCAATGAAAATTTAGAAATCAGAAAACTAGTGCTGTTGGCTATATATCTTGGATAGTATTGGGATAAATATTTGATGACCAGAAAGTTCCAATGTGTAATGCTGTCTTGTACTGGAGTGTTTCTGACATGGGTAGCCTCCGGAGTACACTAAATCAATATCTTCTATTGACTGTGTGAAGCTATGCATTTACACCCACTAGATGTTGCTCCTTTGGCCACTTTATCACTTGCCTCCTCATGCTTGACCCCATTGCTCTTCTGCCCTTTTCTGACCCTTACAACACTGCTGCAGGTCCCTTTTCCTGAGTGAGGCAGGTATATATGTAGTCTGCATCTAAACCTATTTCTTTGGGAAAAATAAATGCATTTATTGATTTCATATCCCTTTTCTCCTACAGCTTTAGCTTAAATGGTAAGCATAGTAAAAGAACATCTGGTTCTGTGTCCTTTTGTATAACAGATAATAGGCTTTGCAAGGACCCTCTTCTTGTATTGGATCTATTGATATACCAACTATAAAGAGCGCAAGTCATTTACAATCCCACTAAAAAACTCCAGCTGCAGTAAATCATGTTTTTCATTAAATGTATGCCTAGTTATAGTCTTAATTTGTCAATCAAGGAGGCAGCTCACGTTATCAAAGGAGTCAGATGGACTCTGACCTGACTTCAGCTTTGGTGCAGGAATTGAAATTCCTTTTCTACAGGAACCAGATAATACTCTTCCAACTGTAGATAGTACAGTCAATGCTGAATAATGAAAAGAGTTTATCTCCAACTGTAGTATCAATTTGTTTCATCTCATCGATAATTTTGTAGTTTGGCTGATTTGTTAAATTCATTTTTGAAAATGAAATTAATTTTTAGAAACTAAGCTGCTAAGCTAAAATCCCTGTTTTAAAGGCATGCCAATTACTTTTTCAACTGCTACTGTTTCTATAATGAGTCAGCAATGTCCACTACATTAAGTGGTACAATAACCAGATCATAAGAAGTGCAAACACAACAATAAAAGGGGTTTCTTCAGACAGTTTGATAGGAAAAAGAGAAAATGTAAAGACAAAGGCAAATGCCAGAATAATGTTCCACACCGTTCTTTTTGCTGTGCTGAAGAGTCCAGCTATTTTAATACTGAAGGACTCCTAAACTGATTTAATCTGTAAGATTCAAGCTTTGTGCTTTTGATCCTTGGAATTACACTTACTACAGATGAAAATTTTACCTGCAGATTTTCTTAGGTGGACAATAGAATGAAGTCAGGATTACTTGTATTTAGCATTAGGGGTATATAAAAAAACTGACTCTAAACCACCATCTTTCCCTCCACAGCCTTCCTACTTTCCCTCCACGGTCTTCCTCCATGTACATCTCCAACTGCAGAGCTGAGACCCAGGGTTTTGTCTTCTGAGTTATTATCAACCAAAAATATGTCAAGTGTGCTTCACTGGCAAGTATTTTTAAGAAAGCTATTTAATTAAAGGCTAATGGGACAAACTCACTATTCACACACATGAAGATACAAACAGCTTTTGTCACTGGACTTACTCCATATGTAAGCTGTAAAAAAACCCAGAGCAAAATTTGGTCCATTACCTTTAGGATTAATGCCTGAATGGCATAGCTACAATATATCTGACAGCTTTTCTTGCTAATGTAATTGTACTGCACTGTGTTGTGAATATCATTAATTAACGCTCCATTTGCAGGTGATCTAATCAGCTAATATACGCCTTTCAAAAATGTAACATTGCCCTACTGCAAATGGATCTTTAAGCTGACTTGTAGAAATCTATTTCTGTTCCTTTTCATTCCAATATTCCTATTTCTAACTTCATTGCTTCAACATTTGGCAGGGAACACTTAGACTGTGTGAGGCTTCCCATGATCGGTATCCATGGGCTAAAAATGCTGGTAGAAACCAGCATGAAAGCTGCAGGGTTTCCTCTAAAACTACAAGCTCTCTGTTTGATCTCCTTCTCTAACATCTCTGATATGACAAGAAGTAAAACTCAACAGTTTCATTAAAATGCCTTCATGTCAGCATAAAGGAGTTCTCATAAATTTTGATGGGACATGTATGTAGATGTGAGTCAGGAAATAAAATGAATGAGAACTGCAACATAATCCATTTAGGATAAATTCTTCATTTATGCAAGAATAATAAAGAGGCTCCAATTCATGATTAATCATAAAAATTGTGAGAGACCTTTCCTCTTCCTCTGCCAGTATTTCCACACTCCCTGCTTTGTGTTAAGCTATAATTTGTTGATTAAATTAACATTTTCCATAGGCATGTTCATGGAATGAGCAGCAAGGGTTATTATGGTCTTCAAGCAGTTTCCTTGGCATTTTACAAGGCAAGCATAAATCGCATTTCGTGTTTCAGAGTTTCTGCTTCCCTCGAGGGCCTTCAAGAAGAAAAGTGCTACTTCAGCAGAAGAAAATGAAATGCCTATATTTTTGGAGCATTAATGCAAGAGGAAAGTAACTATATTGGAAGGAATATTTGAAAAGAACAGCGTGGACACTTCCACCCTAGTTGCATGAACTAGCTTTAGAATTTGTTGTTTCTTTGCTAAGTATAGAAACATTGCAATAGTATTTTCTATTTCCTTACTTATTTTCCTATGTACTTATTGTTTAGAAAGGTGGTTGAACCATGTATAATTAAGGTTAAGAAAATTAATAACAACTTATCCCAAGTAGAAATTTGTCAGCCCAGATATTCTCAAGCAGTTGGAACTCATCAACAGCACATCACATTATCAGCTAAGTGTTACAGTGTCATTCCTAGACCACTATCTGTATAAATATTCAGACCGAGAAAGCAAAACTGTACAATCAGAATTGTTTGATTACTAAAAATATAGGGATAAAGCACAGTCAACGAGAAGGGATAGTTCTAAGCATGTGCAGGTTATGAAAATGCTAATGAAAAGCTTTGCGTTTTAGACACAGACATTTCAATGGCTTAACAACCACATAGTTAAAATATATTTTATACTTCCACCGCAGGGAAAGCAATGGCTATATGAGGACACAACTGTAGGCATTTTGATTTTCCAAGTTACAAACATGCAGGACATGTTTATGCTACAGATTAAATTAAAATGTAAGGACCCTGAAGCTATGGATGACTTGAAGTGGTTGGCTGACACAGTACAATATGGTGTCATGAGGAGATATTAATCAACATCCCAAAGCACTAAATGCCACCCTGTATCTGAGGTATCAATCTTTTTTTCTCAGCATCCATTAAGATAATGCCAACAGTATGCAGATGCAACTATATTTCTACATCAATCCATAGGCATTTCCTTGACTATCCTTGTCTCATTTCCTGCAGTATGGTGTAGATATAGCTACAGCTGCATGTCTTAGTATCATATATTTGTTTGCCAGTCACAACCTAATTTATTAAGCTGCTTGAGTGTGTCTATACTCCATGTGGAGCACATCTGAGATCATCTTTAAGAGTCAGGCTTACCATGCATGCAAACAGATGATCTGCAGTAGCAAAACCAGATTTGGAATAAGAGCCTAATGATTTATCCATAAGGCTAAGTAGGATTGCAAGCTTAAATCTACAGCAACAGCTTGCTTGTTTTTACTGTGGGCTAGATAAACATCAGCACAGAAGAAAAACAAAGTGCTCCCTAAACATACTGCTCTCATCCCAGAACACTCAGTCCGGGTTATTACTACATTTCTAGAGAGTGGTATCATCCAGAATGCTGGTGGAATTTATAGGCACTTTGAGCATCCTCTTTCGAAATAGAGAGGAAAATCTGTCTAGAGGGGCAAAGATTGGCCTTGCATAACCCAGCGACTTTTCAAGTCTCCTATAAAAGTGAGGTGACACTGTTCATACAAAGGTGTCAGGTTGATGAGAGTCAGAACTGTTCTGGAAAACAAAATTAAAATGAGAAATCAAAACTATGCTGAGAGAGAAGAAAATGCAGAGTTTGTCCCAGACAGAGCAAATATAATGGTCCAGGTAAATATTAAAGCTACATTCCCAATTCCATGCTCAACTAGTTCTGCTGCAACAGCTTTTTCTCCTTGCAGACTCTTGGCTTGTATCTTACTATCTTATTTGCTCTTCATTTCTATTAGCCTCACTGGGACAAATTCCAACCACCTGAAGAAGGAGAGTGGGATGGGAGGCTAAGAACATATACAGAAATAGAACCTCAATCTTCTTGGACTTAGCAACAGCTGCAGAAGCTTCATTCCTATAAAATATTATTACTGACACTTTCTCATTCTTAGATAAACAAGTGTGACATGCAGTGACTGGGATGAGGTGTGGCAAATTGTTCATGGCTAAAAATGCCACCTTACTATATGCCAGTGGATATAACTGGTGAGTTTTAGCTCAGTCCTATTTTTTACATATAAATGATGTTTTCTTTATGTCAGTTTTGATCTTGTCTAAGAGAATTAGTTGTAAATTTAGAAAAAATTACTTTGCTTGACATTCATTTCTTCATTACCAGAATAGATCTGGAGTACTTAAAAAAAGCTTTCATAGAGTGAGTGCTTGAATGAGTGACATTAAAAAAAAACAGCAACAATAAAAAAACCTAAACACAATCAAGAGAGATTATAAATGTCTCATTAAAACTGATGACAAAAGCTCACTCCCCCTCATCAACATCCAAATCTTTAATCCCAAAAAGGAATTGAACATTTAAAAGCTTCCTTAGAATTAACACTACCATTTTTTTCCTTCCAAGCCCATGCAACCAGAAGGGCCAAACTGCTACAGAAGGGCCAAACTAGGCATTACAACTGATTTATATCCATGTATATAAGAGAAACAACAAAACTACTTGGTGAGCTTTCCAATAACATTAACAAAAAATCCTTTGTGTAATAATATTATCTACTTTTCAACTTCAGTAGCTATTTAAAATAGTATAACTTTGCTAAGTAGCAGCTAAGGGAATATAACAGTCTGCAAAGGGTATTAGGACAGGGGAGTCACATTTTAGGTCCTTCAGGGGAGCATAACTAAAAGTAAGGAAATGGAGTTAAAACTAGAAAAATAGGTGGCCTGAGCCTCCAAACACCCACCAGCCAATATCATACTTTCCATATTGGAAACCCCTAATTAATTCCTACCTCTGTTTTTGATCACACTTGACAGATATTTATAGAGCACCAGATCTTCCTTGCTCATTGCTAAGTGAAGCAATGCTGATGGACTGGTTTCAGTAGTAAATGCGACTCAATACTACATGTTTACAGAAGAAAGTTATTACACTCTCTAACAGCTTAATAGGAACTGACTTTGAAATGTGTCATTTTGAAGTTCTAATCTTCCAAGTGAAGTGTGAAAGCCTCAGAACTGAGGCTTTCTGAAAGGACTGGTAGTAGAAAAGGCTTGGTGTGGTTGTTTTAAAAGGCCTTCAAACTGAGTATTTGTAACTAGAAGACCTTAACGTCCTTTCCAACCCTAACTATTCTATGATTCCATGATTCTATTATACATCTTCCAAGGCCATCCCTGGCAGTGGTCAAGGCCAGGCTGGACAGAGTCTTGGGTAAAGCCTTGAGAAGGCGGCATAGAGACCTCATAGCAGCCTTCCAGTATCTTAAGGGGGCCTATAGAGATGCTGGGGAGGGACTATTGATTAGGGACTGTAGTGGCAGGACAAGGGGTTAAAGGTTTCACAACGGTTAAAACTGAAACAGGGGAGGTTTAGACTGGATATAAGGAAGTTCTTTACTGTGAGGGTGGTGAGGCACTGGAATGGGTTGCCCAGGGAAGTTGCGAATGCTCCATCCCTGGCAGTGTTCAAGGCCAGGTTGGACGAAGCCTTGGGTGACATACTTTAGTGTGATGTGTCTCTGACCATGGCAGGGGGGTTGGAACTGGATGATCTTAAAGTCTTTTCCAACCCTAACTAGTCTACAGTTCTATGATTTGCAGACCACCAGGACCAATCATCCAACTCCCAGTCCGTTATTATCACCTTTTTCCTGAGTGCAATTTGGGAAATGGCTGCTGATCATATGAAACCTTCAGGCAATGGCAAGAGACTATTCTGTGCCGCCAGCTTTCTGAGCTGCCCCACATGGATGCTCATACGCAAAAGACCCAGAGGAAATGACTAAAGGTTTCCTTTGGATCCCTGGGAAAGATGGTATCCAGGAGCAGCACGAAGAAAATTAACCTAGCCTGCTACCCATTTCTAGCCTAGATGTGAGGAATGTGCCTGGAGACAGAAGCCTCCAAAGATCAGCTTGCAAAATAAGTCATTCTGGCATAAGTCTATTGCTGGATGACATCTTTCCAGGTTCTCTGATACAAAAACAGCAGTGAACACAGGTTTTGTTCAGTGTTTGATCTATGCATGTGTGGTTGGCTCTACCAGGAATGTGTGATAGAAACATTTTGGGGTGTAGTAGTGGTTTCTTCTCCTATCAGAGGTTCATGTAAAACATTCTTTGCCAGATGTAGGGAGAGCAAGTTTCAGGCAGAAACCCATCAGCTATAGCCAAATAAAGAAAGTCTCATCATCTGCATTTTACTGTAGAAACACAGGATCAGAGAACTCACATGAGTTATTGATATTGGAGATTAGATGTTAAAAAAGTCTCTGGCTTCTAATGAAACCTCATGCCTTTGATTTAAATCCTCCTCAAAATAGCATAATATTTTATCCGAATGATTGCAACTAAAAATAGAGTGAGATAGGTATACTGTTCACAGCTGCAGGAAACTGTGGACTCTTCACTTTCTTTTGGGAAGTTTTCACTCTTTTTTTTCAATTGTACTCTTTTTTTCCACTTCACATATATTAGCTCCTACCTAAATCCTTCACACTGCATTTAGAACCAAATAAAGCATTAATATGTTCATCTGTGTGAAATGTTCTCTTAACTATTACCTCGGGCAGTCATTTAGTTGAATCTGATAGGGGAATGCATTGACATTGTTAAGGTTAATGACCCAATGATTAACAATACACATTTTGCAGCTCAGTGCTTCCAGTCACTGTTTCAGAGAGTAATGTGAACAACGACATGTATATTACGCTACCATACCTGCAATGGAGTCTTTCTTTCTGCAAAATAGGTGATGTAAAAGAAATCACCCCATCCTCCAATTACTAGTTCTAAAAGATGGACTAAGTTTTATACTTGTCAAAAACGTGGGGAACTTCACTCAGCTCATAGATGACACTGTATTAATCCTGATTAGCTCATAAAGTCAGTGATCTTATAATTTGTGTCCCACTGCATTTAGCTAAATCATCCCCAATTTTAAAAAGATATTTCTTATGCTCATAATTAGGTCTTACTAAAGCTGTAGTGCTATATCAGGTCATCTACAACACTGCTCTGATCTGAACTGATGATCCACTTGATTGCACATTTATCCAGAACACACAGTGACTTTTATGCTGAACATGAGTAGACAGCTGTGTTTAGCATAAAGGTAAACCAGCAGGGAAGAGCAATGGTCAATCTCACATAAGATAATCTAAATCAGATTTCTCTTTTCTAACATTTTGAATAAACCTGAAATAGGAACTTAAATTGGTAATGTTTCAGAGTGTGCACCATGAGACCCTGGTGGGGTTGACTGGTGATATACATGTGCACCATTCTCTGGAAGATGAAGCTGTCTTTGAGTACAACAGCTGCTTCTGAAATAGGGTTCCTTCTTCTTGAATACCATATTCTGTCAATACTTTTGACCCTTAATGTAATGTAGTTGACAAGATTAATCTCACCCAGTTTCCTTTAAACAAAGAGAATTTCCTCTCTTAGGTTTATCAGATTGTTCTGAGAGCACTGATATCTAATAGTAGCAAGAAATATTATTATTGTTATTAACAGCACTAGTAGTAGCAACAATATGGAATAGAAATAAAATAGGATAGAGTATTATAGAATAGAAATGGAATCAGCAAAGTTGTCTACATTTGAGTATTCCTAAATAATTTATAAACGTTAAGAAATTCACTGAGTTCACAGCACCCTAATTTTGTTATTAGCACTGCATTAGCATTTTCAAGTATTCCACAGAACCCAAATGTATGTTTGGACTTGCATGTACTGAATAATTTTCAGGTTAGTTTTAGGTATGACATAATGAACTGAGCAAATAAACACAACAGTGGCAAGTTTTGCTAAGGAAGGATAGGAAGAAAATTATATGGTTAGTCATATCTGTCATGAAAGCATCTTAACAGATTAGTGAATACATTTGTTTAGTTATTATAAATTAAGAGGTGAGTTGAAGCATAATCAACTTACAATGTATCAGTCTTCCAAATTTAGGCACTTGAGTGTTCTGATTTTCAGAAGGCCTATTCAAGAACATGTTCTCTTTAATTAGTGGAAGAGGTAAGTGTTCACAGTCTCTGACATTTTAAACAGTTATTTAGGTGATTAATAATGGACTGGAGTAACTTTCTTAATTATTTAGTTTAAAAATGTGGTACTACGGCCCAGATCTTCATTCGCATTTACAAGTTAGGTCACTGTAGCAAAATATATACACTACAAATTACACAGCAGATACATATGGGTTAGATTATTAGTCCTGGAGAATGATTTTAAAGGAAGGAGTCCATCTAAGAGGGACACTGCATTGAAAAAGATATGTCTCTCTTCTCAACCATCTACATTAACCTCTGCCACACAACACTCACCTTTCCTTCCCATTGTCTCATGCAGTATAGGGTTTTAGAGGTCTAACACACTAGGAAGAAAATTTGTGACCCAAGGCTTGGGTAATTACCATCCCCATACATTCCCCTTAAGTGCAGTGCTGCACATGCTGCAGCTGGTAGACAGGTAGTATATTGAAGCATTCAAAAGTTATCAGCATCAAAATGCATTGTTGTGCCTTGAAAGGTCATTTGAGGAACATTAAGTGCAGAAGGTATATGTTAATCCATGACAGTCATTCATTCCAAGAAGAGAAAATTTCATGAAGAGAAACAGCCCTTTCATAGCAAAATAAGGCTGAAAGGCTACAACTTGAAGGCATGGATCACAGAACAAGAGGTAGGAGGCAAATGTCTGCCATGCCTGACAGAAACAGCAGATGCAGACAAGATAATGGCAGGAAAACCTACTAAAGACATGTAACTGTTAAGCAAAAATGTCACTTTAATTCATATTTCTACTCCCTCCTCTCTATAACTTTATGTAAATAGATGAGGCCACCTGATTCATTCTTAACTGGTTTTGAAATGGTATCTTAACAGCTTTTATACTGGCTCTGTACCTTTACAATGCTTGTAACACTTTCTGCTCATGAATATGTAGCTTGTTTAATGTATATACAGATTACCCTTGTTCTTGGGGCAGGAAATCTTGAGTGTAATTTTAAAGGTTCTGTTTTAAGGAAGCTATGAATAGAGAAGAATTTTGGGTCATACAATCATAGAATCCTTTAGGCTGAAAAAGACTTGTAAGGTCATCAAGTGCAACCATTAGCCTAACATGACCAAGTCCACCACTAAACCATGTCCCTAAGTGCCAAATCTACATGTCCTTTAAACAGCCCCAAAGGATGGTGACTCCACCACTTCCCTGGGCAGCCTGTTCCAATTCCTTCCAGCTCTTTTAGTGAAGGAATTGTTGCTATTATCCAACCTAAACCTCCTCTGGTGTAGCTTGAGGCAATTTCCTCTTGTTCTTTCATTTGTTCCTTGGGAGAAGAGACCAGCCCCACCTGACTACAACCTCCCTTCAGGTAGCTGTAGAGTGTGATAAGGTCTCTTCTAAGCCTCCTCTTTTCCAGGAAACACCCCTTGTTCCCTGAGCCACAGGTCAGCACTCCTGCCCAGCTTGGTGGTGTCTGCAAACTGACTAGGGGTGCCCTCATTCCCTTTCTCCAGATCATTAATATTAAACAGAATCATAGAATCATAGAATAGTTAGGATTGAAAAGGACCTCAAGATCATCTAGTTCCAACCCCCCTGCCATGAACTGGCTACAATACTGAGCTCTGAGGAACACCACTTGTGATGGGTCACCAACTGCATTTAAGCCCATTCACCATAACACTTTGGCCTCAGCCATCCAACCAGCAAAACAGTACACCCATCCAAGCCACGAGCAGCTGGAAAGGTTATAGCAAAAGCTGCTGCAACAGCTAAGATTAAGAGAAAATCATTGCTGGTATTACTAACAAACAAAAAAATAAAACAAAACAAACAAAACAAAAAATAAACAAAAAAACCAAATAAACAAAATAACAAATAAACAAAAAATAAAACAAAACAAACAAAAAATAAAATCGACAGAATTAAAAATAATTTTATAAAATAAGATTTTATAAAATAGTCCGTATTCTTGTGCAGATACCACATTTCCAAGTCAATCCAGGCTCCTAGAAATGTTGAGGGTGTTCAAAGAATTTTCTTAAGCTATAGAATAACAAAGTTCACCTACATCAGTACCAGCTGAAAGGTGCAGAGGTTTGGTGGTTCATTGGCACAGCTGAGTGGACCACTGAAGCAGCTCCATGGCTGTCTCTGTTTGCAGCTGCTCAAGCTACTGATAGAAATGAAATCCCTCCATTACAATAGAGGATCTGAAAACACACAAGGAAGATCAATTTAATCAAAAGATCTGTTTCACTGAGATATCAAGATTATGGTTAACCAGCACCCGAACAAGGATCCACTTATAGGCAGTAAAGTAAAACAAATCTTAACCTCTTGATATGCTTTACATCCTCCACTGCTAAATCCTTTGCCTAAGGGCTGAGCTCTTCCACTAAAGATGGTGTTATCCAAAGACATAAGATAGATAAAGGATATCGAAGGTACACAAGAGTTGATTTGCCCCATGCAGATACACTGTAAGGTACAGTGAGCAGAAATCTTCACCAATACTACCCATAGCTTATTTCATGGTCAATGACTGCTGCTCATTTTGAAAGGACAGCGAGTAGCACATAGGCTATACCAAGTAAAACAAAACCCTGAAAAACTTGAAAGCAGGAGATAAGAACTTAATATGTGAAAGCACTGTTATGTCAGTACATACAGTGAGGCTTTTACTCTTAATTATGTTTCTAAGTGATCCTCTATCACAGGCAAAAAAGCTGAACACCAGCGAATATCTCTAAGCAGCAGAAATGTTAATCATAATGAAATTAATTCTGTCTTCATCAGAGCAAGTAAAATGCCACTTTTACTTTAACAAGCCTGCACAAACAAATTAATTCTAAATGAAGCAGCACCGTCCTGCCAGCTCGCGCAGGGCTCAGTTCCACCTTCTGCTGCTTTTCTTACTCTGTTTGGAAATTTCTTTTCAAGAGGGAAGATTTCCACTGTGTGAAAATGCCACACAGTAAAATACATACAAAAAGAACATGAAAACCACGCTGGCCTGAATATATCCTATTCAACTGTAGAGAATTAACTCAGACACCCATGCTTGGCACCTATTTACCCCAGGCTTTTGCTAGAAAATGTTTGAAAGAAAGCAAAATAGACATTTCTGCAGTGTGAATTTGATCTAGAGCTATATCCAGTGAGGACAGAAGGGGTCTAGATTTCTAAGGAATATATATACTTCCTTGCAGAAGCCTGCAGGTAGATGGAGTGAAGTTAAGTCCCCCAGCATTTGAAGCACAGCCCTGAAGTGTGGAGGATGTGATAGAATGTAAACATGCCATAGCTCCACATCAAGAGCTATAAGACGTTTTGCACTATCAGAGTAGGAAGGTAAGGCCTTCCTACTTACGATGATCTCTATTTCACTGCTATTTTCTACTTAAAATAATTGAAGCAAAGAGACCCTGAGACCTCACTAGGATCTTGAGTCAGTGCTTATTAAGAAGTTTTTGTAGTCTAAACTGACAAGGCAGAAATCAGAGGCATCATCCCTATTTTAGACTAATTAAATTAAGACAGGAGATTAAACAGTTTGCCTTAGGTGACCCAGAAAAGGAACTGGTGAGCAGGGTATATCTGATAGACCTCCAGAATCCCAGTCAGGCACCTCAACCACATAAACTCCTACTTCTCCAATTGTTCAATCATCTGGTGACAGACTATAAGCTAGAGGTGACTAGACAAGGCAAAGGAGTGGAGGGCAAGGGGGGAGATTTCCTCCATTTCTGTCTCTTGCCTTCACACAGCTAAAGAAAAAGCTTTTCCTCTCTTTGATTTCCAAATCACAGTCTATGACTTCCCTTTTTTTTCCAAGAACATCTTTCCTTTTTTACCTCCCTCTCGCCTTCATCCTTCCCTGCTCCCTTTCCCTATATGGTTTATTTGCAGTTGCATAGCAACAGCACGTTCCTTAAAAAAGAGACTTGCTGGATATAAAAAAGTGAATGAAAAAAGTGAGTTGTAGAAGGTCTTAAGAAGACCATAAATAGACTATATTTTCTGACTGGTTCTTTCCAAAGAAATAACTAGGGAGGTGTGTGGGCTGAGGGGAGATATGAGTCAAAAAAGCATCAGCAGCATTTTTGACACTCATTTCCAGATGTCCTTTTCTAGGTCCTCTGTAGCTTCCTGCTTGGAAAGACCAAAGAAGAATGTATCATAAAAGAAGAAATAAGAGTTTAAGATCCAAACAACTCATACTAAAGAAGCAAAGGGAAGGAAATAAACCTGGTATTTTTGTTCACAGCCATGCTTAATATCTGCAAAAGCCCTAACTGTACCAATAGCTCTGTAACTTTGAAGGATTCTTCCCCAAAAGCAAACTGACTTGTTCAAAGATATATGTGAGCAAAAACAAGTCTTAAACTCAGAAGCAATTGATTCTTCTCAGCATATCAGTCACCGGAAATCCCACTGTGATGCCTTCTTTACTATTGCAGTTTAGCTGCATTCATCATAGGCAACACCGAGTGAAGCAGGATACTCCAACAAAAGCATTGCTTGACTTAAGTAAGTGAAGAAATATACGTACTTAAAAAGGAAGCCAGACATTTAATCACATGTTGAAGCAAAGCAGAAAGTTGCATTATACAGAAGATTGACAATGAGGATCAAAACTGGCTTCTCCAATTTAAAAACAATTATTGTTCTAAGACTGAAATCTAGTGCTATGGCACTTCATGTGAAGTTGTTGCAAATAACAGAAGCTTCACATAAATTTTCAATCCATAAGCAATTCCTTTCTTTCTACCCCTCATCATGTTAAGAGCCTTCTCTTCCATTTCAATCCATCATTCACACATTCTGAAGAAATAAAAGCACGAGAAAGCCAGGTTTTGGAGTAGGATAATACCTTTTGATAGGTCTGACTCTTCTATGAAGTGACCATGTGTCAACACAGTCAGTATCCATGGCCTTGATCTTTTCAGCTTCTGTCATTGCCAAGGTTCTCAGCATGAGGAGTATATAATGAAATGAATATTGTGTCAGGAAAGGGTTCAAAAGCAGCTCTTCAATGACATGAGTAGCAGCAGCCACCATGAAACAGCAGCTCTGCTCAGCTACCTGCATGATAGGATACAAAGGAATGTCTGTCTGTCATGGCCGTAAAACTAGAACAGACAGATATATACAGAGAGAGACTGGAAATCTTGGTCAACTTGATTTTTTCATCTTGATCTTATCATGATTTATTCATTTAACTTCTCTGATGAATCCTTTCCTGTAAAGCAGAAATAGTTTAGTCCTATTTCAGGGAAGTTGTGTGATGAACATTTATAAACGTCTATAAGGACAAAAGCCAGATTTGACTACTAAGTATTAAATGAATGGGATGCAATAAGATAAAAGTCTACAGAAAGAGCCATACTCCTTCCTTTTCTTCTGCTACTGGGAAATTTGCCCATGTCTTCACTTTAATTTGAAAAGACCAGCAGTCAGATACTAGACTTTAGCTACAGACTAGCAGGTTCATTCCTTTGAAATTTTCTAAAAGAGGAAATATTTTATTCATTTGCTATCTTTTATGGAAAAATGATGTAATGGAATATTTAAAGAATGAAAACTTTTTTAATTTCACACCAGAATGGCTTGATATGGGTGACACTTGAGAAAAACTGTTGTGTGGGAAGGAATGCAGAACTCAAAAGTCAAGAGATCTGTAGTAAATCTTTCAGTAATCATCATCCCAGATCACTAGAAAGGAATCCAGAAAAAGAGGGAGATTTAGGATTAATGAATTCATGGAAAGCCTAATAAATAAGGCTGGTGTAGGGAAGTTATTAGGAAAGAATATCAGTTTTCTGTACCATAATGGAGTCAAATAAAGTGAAAAGGATTTTAAATGGAGGAGACTGAATGTACCTAATGGTGTCTCCTCCTTAAAACACAGTGCCAGTCCTATCCAGTGTTTGCTTAGGAAAACACCTGGTAATCTCAACTGTATAGACATAGAAGGAAAGAACTGTAACTGAAAATTAAGCACTGAAGACACATAAGATAATATGCTGCATTAGGCCCAGCCATTTTCCTGCTCTGATAGACAAATAGAAAATCGATAGTTTATTTAATTTAATTAGTTAGAGTTTAGTAAGGAAATTGTGATCCTCTCCTAGCCATAGAAAGCATAGATATGTGATGTAGACAAGAAAAGATATGTATAAGATATGTATAAGAGACTTGCATCGGTCAAATGTGGCAAGCTTGAGTAGACTGAGACTGCAATAGCTGGAGTTTTCTTTTGGATGTGGATGAAAATAGTTTTTAGGATTTCATAAGAAACTAAGACACAGACAGTGTCAAGAAAACTCCAATTTAAAACACCTGAACATATCAGAAAGTTTATGAAGACGTTTAAAGCTAAAACAGTAAAGGCAATAAAACCTCAACTGAAGGTACTCAAAAGCAGGCTGAACTACATTTCTATAGGACTCCTTCCCTCTATATGACACCTTCTTCACCTCCTGTCTAGAAATCACCTCCTAGGTAGATTTTTATCACTTGAATCCACATACACACAGTATTTCTAAAGTGCACATTCATCTTTGAAATGCAGTTCAGTTATTCTATACCAACCTGCACTTTTACCTCTGATGACCATTGCCCTTGCTTGTCAACTTCCAGTAACTAATGAAGTACTTCAAATTTTGTTTTGTGGGCAAATTTGATGCTGGTGCAGGGGAAATTACAACACTAATAAATTATCTCTCTAGCTAACGTTGATTAAACTACTTAAACTACCCTGTCAAAAACTACATACAGGACTACAGCTTTCTTTGAAGAGCAAGAGGAGCTAACCTTTCCTGATCTGTATCTTCTAGTAGTAGTGAAATATTTCACTTGTTCACTTTGTCCTGTGTCTTTCTATTATCTAAGGCTGTCAGCAAATGCTACGTGGCTTGTGAATACAGAATACCACACATACACCAAGGACACCAAATTCATTTCAATTGACTACTGAATAACTGTAAGATAGAAAAACTAATTTCAGGATGGCAGTGCCCTCCTGGGACAAAATTCATCCATTCTCTCTATCTACAATAGGTGAGATGCATTACTTCCTGACATTGACTAGCACTCTTCATTGACGGCAGTGGAAGTCTACAAAAGTAACTTGAACTATATACTGAAACTGTAGTTGGCTTAAGAACATCCTTGATGACTTCCTGTTCAGTCTGTGATTTCACAATGATTGCTCCTTTATGCCATCACCAACCCTGTGAGCCATCTTATCTTTTAACATTAGGAATGCTTTTGCATGAATTATTTGCCATATCCAGTATGACACACAAAAAAACATTTCCAACTGAATTCAAATCTGCAAGCAAAGCACTGAATGTTAAGATAGCTCATGAATAAATAGCAATAAAGTGCATTTTTTATAAATCCACTGACATTTCTGTTTCCTCTACATCCTAGTACGTAAGAAAGCAACTTTACTGTAATAGATCATCTCATAACATTTACTCTGGTGTGTCTGATTTAATGATTCACATTTATTCTCACAGATGAGCTCTCCAATCTTCTGTGGCAGCTTAACACGAAAGAGCCCTCAGCTCTCTGTGCATTCATCTATTGGATTTTATCACATCGTTCACATAGTCTAAGAGAGCGCATTGCCTTGTATGTGCTTCAGCACTTAAGTGTTCAGTACCTTATAACCACAGTTTGTACTGATGTGGTAGTCATGAAGTGGAGCAAACAATCAGGAAACCAGTTTTCTATTAAAATAATATACATTTTTGGCACAGATAAACACAGTGGGGCAACAGAGGTAGTATGATCTGTTTCTTCCCACTAGTTCAGATGGTTCATTTAGAGCCATGAGGATGTGGGGAAACAACTGGAACAGTTGCCACAAACTAGAGAAATTAAATCTGGGTGATAGGGCATACATGACAACAGGCCTAATCATAGCTAACAACCATCTCTAGTACTGCACAGGATTTTAGGTTAAGAGAGCAAGCTGATATAGCAAATTAACATAGCCAGAAATCAGAAAATAAAGCACACAGATCATTAGTGATGCACATGATGGGTGTGCACCTGGGGCTTAATTAATAACTAGCTGTAGACCTGAATGAAAACATAAACCTGTGAACTACCTGCTGAGAAACCTGCTAGAGCCACAGATACCAATGCTGTGAGAGGCAGGTTGGAAGGGGAAAGTTCCTTTTTTCTTGCAGGCTGAAGAACTATCTAGTTAGGTCTTCAATGTGTCTAGCGAGTTTTTGTCTATCTAGCCATCCACAGAGTCATTGCAGCATGTGTGAGAGCATTTGCTCTCTCTCTCAGTGTTGACAGTAGCAATGAGATTCCTTTCAAGCTGATCTGGTGTTCTGACTAGGGAGACTAATGAGATCTAGACAGTACCATGCAATTGGATTGCTGCTGCTAGCTGGGATGAGGCTAGATGGTGAACACCTGCACACATTGAAGTATACCCATAATCCCAGGTGACGCTGGATAGAAAAGAATTCACCTGTATTTCAAGGCCATGCAAAACACAAGGTCAAGGGAGAAGTTGAGACTAAATTACAACTCAGAGCATGAAACTAAAAGATACCTTCTACTTAAGCTTTACATGAGGTACCAGTCTAATCTGTGAGACCCCTCATGTGAAGTGAAATCAATCTTTTCTGACACCTGATTCCTTTGGAATAATTAAATAACAAATGGAGAGGCTAGAATGGAACAAGTATAGAGGCTAGAATGGAATGGAACCAAGAATCATTTCTGTTTCAAGCAACTGCCAAAATACTTATTTACCACTGAGACCAGAACAACTCTGAAGCAGCTGTTGTGCTCTTCTGGGTAAATAATATGTGTTAAAAATGTATAAACATTTATACATGTTTACCTTTGAGACATCAGCTTCTCTGAAGCAGACATTTCCCTTGCTGCATACATAATACATGGTTTGTTGAAAAACTGCCTAAATTCATAAAGGGAGAAGAACCTGTAGGGCACTGTATGTGTTAACAGTGTTGTTACCTCTTGTAAATACATAGTGGAGCTTTAGCATATAAGGCCTTATATTCTGTGTTCAAAGTCTTTGACAAGATGCTCAAAGCACTTAAGTTTGGCAAATACAGTTTCCCACCCACTTCTAAGAGAGGGAAGGATTTTGTACCTATTCACTGAACTGCAGGCCTTCTTTTGTCTAAGTCCAGTGTGAGCCACTGCGAAGAAAAAGCGAAAACCTCCTCAACCAGGGATGCTCCATAAGGGTTTAATCTCTTTATCCCTTAGCAGTAGGCATCTAGCCTCAGCTAATAGCTGAAGCTCCCTCCATAGTCCACAAAGAGTGAGAAATATGCTTTGTGCAGAGCTAACAGTAGGAATTTGTCATAAATATTATCGGAAGTAGCTGATCTTCCAGAAGAAAATTATATTCAGACCATGCATGCATCCAGACACAAGTTCAACCCTTGTTGCTGACCACCAAGCACTACTTCAGTTGATCAACTTATAAGAGCATCTTTCTCCCTCTCTTCCCCCATCTCTTCCTTTTTATTGTTATCTGTTGTAACCATTTTATATTCCCAAACTTGATATTTAAAGAAAACCCTTTTACTATTGAATCAAAATAAATTCATTTGATTGTCCTCATTAAAAACTGCCCAGTCATCACTTCTCATTTTATATGCAAATCTGCACTAACAGCATATTATAAACAATAGGGTCCAGAGCAGTAAGAGTTAAAAAGTATGGCATGCAAAACCAAATACAAGTGTTTGTTAATTAGACATGTCCTTACTGAAGAACAACTAAACCTATATCTGTTATTATTTTCATCTCAAGGCACAAAGGCTAGTGGCAGTTTACAAGATGAGTCTCTTGCAATTATGCTGCATCTTGATTTCCTGTTCTAATCCACTTTCACAGTTTCAACAAGTTGATCAAGCATTATTCTCCACCTAGCATTCCTCATTGCCAATGTGTCATTATAACCTCCAAGAAGACCTAATTTAGTCTCCACCTTACAATTCATGGTGCTTTAATTATTAATTGATACATTATTGATAAAAGCATTAGAAGAGGCCATGGGTACCATTAATAGGAGGGGAATCCCATGGTACATTTTAACAAACCTTTATCTGGGACATCTTTCTAATATGTACTCTATTAGTCCAGGAATATTCTTAATTGGTATTATTTAAACTGCACAATAACACTACTAGAAAACCAAATTATCAATGTACTCATCAGTGCAAAGATATGTAGATAACAAAAGAGCTTATATTCTACTTATGTTAACATCAAATTCATTTGGCACTTTTTGTGTGGATAGATGTGTTATCTTGCTTTACATGAAAAATGTGTATATATATATATAAATGTGTTATAAACATTATAAAATCTAGCAGTATTCACTGACCTTTTATGATTTATTTGTGCATGGAAATCCACTTCTTCATAGGAATAATTGTATTAAATAAAACAGCAGAACACAGGCAACTCATGCTGGAAATCAGCTGAAACTACTGATTCCCATCACCTCCACAGACCACTGAGTGAGTCCTTGTTTGCTTATTTATAAGGTCAGGCTCTACAGAAGTGTTTTCACCTGAAAGAGAGCTCAGAAGATCTGAGCCCTGTAATGGAATCGCTGTGTATACCTTTGTTCTCTGTTATAGAAAGGCCATTCTAGGTGATCTAATGATGTGACTTGGCCTTAGTCACTGTGCTTCTGCAACAGTCTTTAATATTGGGTAGCGATGTGACAAAGTTTTGCATGGCAGGCAGTCAAGAATACCAAGAAACCATGAAAACTGATGGGTATGGTTGTGCCTGACCAGAACTGACAGCTCAGAAAGCACAGTGCCACAGCAGTTACTCAATGCTCCCAGTCTTGTTAATTTGGTGCTGAATTTGTCATATAAAATAAAATGGGGAATTTTTAAGGAAGGAATATAGGAGAGCTCTGGTTATCAGTTGCTTTACCCATGTATTTCTAAAGTGTGTTTGAAGTATGTACTGCTAGACAGCTCAAGATGTATAGATATTTCACTGTGCACTAATCATAATGAGGAAGAAAAACAACAGACAAATACTTTGGCTGCTAACAGTGATGATCAGAAGACAGGTTTGAATATATCATGTGAAAACAAGAAGGTGAAAACATTAAAGAATGCTTAAAGAAAACTTTATTGTTATTATTCCAAAGCCTAAATCTATTTCCAAAGAGTGTTGGTACTGGCCTAGCTCTGAAATCTTCAAGGGGAAGATTAGTTTTAATCATCAAGAAAGAACAGAAATTAAATAGAAAGTCAAGAACATAAAATTAAGAATGAAATGTCAAATTCAGAATTTAGGTTTAAATCTATACAAAATAAAATAAAAATTAACAAAAAATAAGATAACCCTCCAGAAAAAAAAAAAAAAAAAACAACAATTTCTTTTAGAAGATGGTGGCATTTCATTTTCCAGGAAGTTAATAAATAATAAATTATTCCAGTACTAAAATTGGTTCAGTGAGTTTCCAACATGAACATTTCATGGTTGAGGAAGATATCAGTTTATTTCTGAAGTTGGTATAAAAATTTCTTGTTATGCCAAAGTTTTGGACCATTCTGGTCTCTGAAGAAATTACAATTCCAGGATCTTTTTTCAGCTGATGTAGTTTTTGTCAGTTTTCTTTGTGCTCAACAATTTTCTTGGCCTTTCCTTTGCCATACCTGAAATATCTTTTGATAGTGTTAGAGGAGAGCAAGCAGCATGCACTGGCAGCAGCATGTCCTGACTCTGGGCAGAGGAGTCACGGGAAACCTCCATGATGCTGAGATGCAGGCTAAACCATTCACTGCTTTCAGTAGTCAAATGAGTCAGCTGCATGTCCTGGAAGATGAAGGAAATGATTCAACTCAGTAACTATGGAAAGGAAGACCTTCCTGAATATAAAAACTGACCATTCGTATTCACAGTCTACTCCAGGCTTTTTCCTCAGTGTTCTTTGCTAATAATCCTTCCTTAAATATCCCTCTTATGTTCAGGAGCTGAAATAAGACTGACTTTTTGTGGTAGCTCATCTCCAATAGCGCACAGGAGCAATAGAGATGAATTTAAATTCAATCTTGGTATTGTGTTTGAAACACAGAATATTAATGGGATACACAGGCTAAAGGGAATGCAAACAACCTTTCCCATTGAGTATTCTTGTATTATAGTCACATCTAATGCTTCCCTGGAGCCAAAGCCAAGCTCATGAGAGCAGGGTAGGAGAAGACAAAGTAATGTAGGAGGAGCTGACAGTTGGCCAAGTACAATGATGAACTGACTGGAGAAGCTGGGGACAATACAAAGTCACATTTTCTTGAAGCAGCTATGTGTGCATAGTCCTTGCATTTTAGAAAGCTGACTTTCACCTCCAAAATAAGGGAGCAATTCTACCTCTAAAAACTGTCTCACTTCACTGATCCTGGTGTATGATTGTACTGGCCTGTATAATGAACTACAGTAATTGTTGAGTTTACCAAGGCCATTTGCTAAACGTGCTGAGAAATAACCACAAACAGTGAATGAGTTATCATACAGTCACTGCAAGAAGCTGCCATAATCTCTGAATGAAATCTGTACACATCTTCCGTAAGTAGTACATAATATTTTAACCTGATTACATATGTTACATCTGTATTAGGGGCAAGGGCTTGATTGGATATACATCATTTAGCTGGAGGTAATAAGGAGTCTTTCATAAGAAACTAATATTAGTTCTTATGTGGGCCTTTAGCACTGGAACTGCACTTTTGTATTAATTTTGGAGATAATTTGAAGTGTATTTAATAAGATTCATTACCCTTAAGCAGTACATGAGTTGTTATCACTAATAAATAATCTAAAAAGAAAAAAGAACTTAAAGAATTTATCCATTTTTATATTCAAGCTCTCTCCTTAAACGAAAATTTTATTAGTGTAATTGGAGACAGCAGGAAGTACATGATACAGGACAACTCTAAATATATAAATGTGGACATTTTACAAGCTTGGTTTGACTTTAAAATGCCCACTTGGATATTGCAAGTGCAAATTGCAGCCCTTATAGTCTAAAAACAGTCACACTGATGGAGCTGAGTAGCTCAGCAGCACAGACTGAATGTATTTGAGCTTTCGGGAGCAGTCATATTATAGTTGGAGTCATGATATTGCTTCTTCCCCACCCTTTGGGAGAGTAGGAGTGAAAAAGATGTCTGTACTGTATCAGGTGCTATTTTCATACCTATTATTTTAGCTACAAAATAATCTCAGCATCTGATGATGAGACATTCTCTGGCTTACAAAAACATCAAAAGCATCCATCTATGGTAAACCCAAAAGAGGCAATAAATCTCTGTAGCATATGCCACTGAGATTTTCTTTTCTATAAGAAGTTTAATCTTCTTTTGGAAAAAGAAAATTGAGCTGTCCTCTTCCACCAGATAACCCTTGGATCCTCTCCTCACCAGAAAGATAAGCACCCTCAATTTCACTGTTTTGTATATAGGATTCAAATTATTCCCAGTTGCCTGCCTTCTATTGCCTGCCTTCTTTCCCAAAGTTCTTCCTCCATCACTTCTATGCTAATCTCCCCTCTCAGTACCTCTTCATAGTCTTTTGTTTTCTAATTAGTTTCTTCTTTATACATTATAGCAGCATCAATCTCTTCTTTTTCCCCTTTAAGGACTTTATGTCCCTCAGCAGTCTGTCCCCTGAGGGCTGTTCAGCAGGAATCATAAGCTCAGCATAAGGTCAGTTTTCATGCAAGAAGCACAAAAACTTTTGCCCTGTGTGATTCACACAGCAAGTTAAAACACAGAATCAGTATTCTGCATGGGCTAGGAGATGAGAGACCTTTTTGACAAATCACTGCAGAAGCTACAAAGGTGACAGCAAACATAACATAATGGAAGTAATAGGGAGGGGGGAAAGAATAATTAAAGATAAATGCCACAAATAGCTGTTTTTGCTTAAGAATTATATGTCATGGAGACCTGTACTCAGATATCCCATCTAATCCACATGCACCTTCAATATAAAATACTAATTTTATATGAAGCTCTTTGCTGTTTTTTTTCTTTAAAATGAACTTTAAAGTAGTTCCTAAAAAGTGGAACAAATTCAGCAGAAAAGAGGATATTCCTTCTACTTCTGCCAATGAATGCACCTGAAAGATGGAAGAATTCAAATGACCTCCAACAGAACTCAAACCTAGAACACCTCTAGTTTTGATGGTTGTCTTCCTAAGAAAATGGGATTCATATCTGATGCTGTTCCCTCCTTCTGTAGTAGTCTGCTTGAAATGTGCCCCCATCTGCACAGCCTCCATAGGGGATGCCCAAAGTGTTTATTTCAGACCAGCTATGGAGCCTAGATACATGTCACTGGAAGATCAACACGAAAATACTCTCCCACCAGAGATCAGAACCATAGACCCACACTGGGACTATCAGTGTTACACTGCTTTATAGAGTATGATGAGAACTGCATTATAAATTGCTACAGCAACAGAGGTCTAATAACTTTAAAAGAGAATAAAAGTCCAAGCTCTGGATCCTGCCAGGAGAATTGAAGTTTATGAGGATACACTTTAGCTGCACTTTGCAAATGAAAGAACAGTGACATAAGCTGCCTCTGATAGACACAGAAAATGCATATGTATTTATAAAAGGAATCGTGAGACCCCAAAAGCTCCTCCATTACAGTGTCTCCATTTATATCTACCAACCAATAGAGGTAGTAGCCTGTATTTAATGGGCAGGCATGCAAAAACCAGGTTACATGTGCGGTAATGCTCTGCAGATGTTGTTGTCTTACTGTTGGCACTGGCTTCTGATACAGACATCTGAAGTGAAAAATGAGATGCAGTTTCAAAGACATTAATTGTGAAATTACATAGTGAATTATTCCTTTTAGTTGCACAGAGAAACAGCCTTGTGAGGAAGATGAGGTTTAACACTCTCTCAATGGCTTTGCATGGGTAAAATAAATATATTTATATATTTTGAGATTCTGCAGTTGTTCCATTTCTCCATTTTAAATTAACCAATGTTCCAATTAAATTTCAATTGGATTGCTTCAGGTAAAATAAAAGAGAAAAAAAATGTGGAGCTCCAAAATGTAATTAATTTAAGTGAGAAATTTTTTATCTTTTCCTACAGTTACAGGACATTGTTCAGAGGAATTATTCATTTAGTCTTGTGCTTATAAATCTTTTAAACTAACAAGGTGAAGAAGAAACAAAAGCATCTTTCCCCTTTCATACTAGGAAAACAGCTCACACTCATTCCTCACTAACACCACCTGTGAGATACTGAATGCTGAAAGCATAAACAATATATTTATGCAAATAGCAAAACACAGAAACTGAATTATAGCAAAACAGAGGAGCTTTAGGAAGCTGGAGAATTCTTCCTTCAGCAATTCTGGCATTTGCAGTTTTCAAACAGTAGCTCTCCAGTTTCACTTAGTCTACCACTACTTCAAAGAGAAAACCTGCAAGACCTGATACTGGGAGTACCCTGAACTGATAGCAGCAGGAATAAAACACATTCAGACCAGGAGGATGGTCAGCTTGCCGAAAATCCAAGGGCACTAGCACTTTAGCCCCTGGCTTTATAAAGGGAGACAGGAATTGCAAACATGTTCATTAGATATAAAAATCAAGCTAAGAGTAAAACTTGGCTGAGCACTTTGAAACACATAGAGCAGATTATGAAACATAAATACCATACGGTTGTTATGCACAAAGCAAATGTTTGACCCAAGGGCATGAGAAGCATCAAACTGTGTACAGGTGATCTCTGACATGCTGGGGACAGCCATGCCACTCAAGCTCAGCTTTTCTCTGAAACACTTCATCTATGTGTTGTGTCAGAGTACAAGCCATTCACCTCTGTCCTGCACTTTGTTTATACAATCACAGACTGGTTTGGGTTGGAAGAGACCTTAAAGTTCATCCAGTTCCAATCCCCTGCCACAGGCAGGGACACCTTCCACTAGACCAGGTTGCTCAAAGCCCAATCCAACCTGGCCTTGGAACACTTCCAGGGATGGAGCATCCAGGCGTGCTAGTTCAACTTACCCTTCTTTATGGTGTGAAGTACCAATCTCAGCTAGATTTTGGGTATCTTCCCCACTGCCTAACGTAGCTAGGTCTTGCTTCAGGACTGGGATTTGCAGGTGATGGATGAATGTGAGTAAAAACCATAAGATATGCATCTTTCTAACAAATAAACAAATGGTTTAGCAAAACTATCTCTCCGTATGTCAAACACTTGTAATAGAACTTTCTTCTCTGGAAGAAGTCTCTAGTCATTTCTTGTTCCCAAAGAGACAAACCCAACAGTTAGAAAATTTACAAAGGAAATATACTTCAGTTCCCTGGAGCAGTGCAAAGTTACACCTACACACTCTGAAAGCTAAGGGACACGATATAAAATAAAATTTCTTATATAAAAAAGAATAGATTCAGAGAACAGGTATATTTTGTATCAGTCTCTGTGAGGAAATTCCCAAGAAGCAGAACAGTTATATTAATAACTGGTGCAGAACCAAACATTTGAATACATAAGAATGAGTCTGAATATAATACTTTAAATATAGAGACAAAGATGAAACACTATATTTAAATCACAAAGTTCTTGCTGTATGACTATGCAGGGGAAGACATTATATCATGCACAGCTTCAGAACTGTTCCATTTCATGCATAACATTTTGAATGCAACGTATCTCTAATTTCAATGATTGACATTTTTTATGCTGTTCTGAATTCAAATGCATACTGTTCTATTTCCTTTAGAAGATGATAGAGTTTTTTTGAATAGTTACTTTCCATCACATCATTAGAAGAAAAAGCCCAAACAATTTCATTTATAAAGGAATTAATGGCTGGTAGGAAGCAGTAATAATATTGACACACCCGTGAAGTAAACTGAGAATCTTTCCTCTCACTCCCCATGTTAAGATGCTTTCTGTCTTTCTAAATCAAGAGTTGGAAACCTTTTCAAACAACTCAGAGCTGTCTCCACTGGTACATCTTCTCATCCAGTCCATGGAATTACATATGAATTGAATTCTGAATGCAGATCAGGTTGGATCAGTTCTCCTGATGCTTTTAAGTGCAGCAATGTGGGACAGCGGGGAGGACATCTCCCTTTGACCCCTTGCTTTTACCTCATGTCACCATTATAAGTTACCCATTTTCTCTTTACTCCAGTAAGAAATATGAGTGCAACGCTTCATTCCTTTGAAGAAACCCCTTTGCAGTCATCAAAAGTAGGAGCTCTGACAAAGAGCACCAGAATCTTTCTAAGATTTTTAAGTGGAAAAAAAAATGATCCTTTTGTTCTAGGAGTTGTTTTCCCTTTTTTCTTGTACACTGGATCATTATGCTTGCCATGTTTAAGCCTTAGGATTTCACTCTAGCAGTTCCTTCTGGTTGGGCTTCTGAGATTTGAGATTAATGAGTTCATGCAGAGCCACTCTTAATACACTTCCCATCAACAGTTTTAATGGAGAGAAACCAGATGCAAGTGATCAATATGCCATAATTGTTGTACACGGATCTTATCATTATTTGTATGGTTTTTCTGTGTGCCACTCACTTCTTCTTTGCTGAGGCGTCACCATTACCTCTCATACGAGTGCTAAAACAGAAATCAATGTTTTCAGCCAATACACAACATGCATCAGAGGTGTTAATGTAAGGCCCAGAGCCTTTTATTAAGAGCTTAGGAATTTCACATTTTGCAAATACTGGCTTTAGGTTTGGATGATGTCCTGCTGACATCCATAGAAGTACAGCCAGGTTGGTATATATGGAGAAATAATAGGCTCCAATAGTGTATGTGTGTCCTCTCTAAAAGCTACTGCTGTCTGCTGCCAATGCCAAGTTCTGTCAGATAGCTTTATAGAGATTAATGATGTTAGCAACTGTTTCTGAGGGAAGAAGTTGTTTGGATATTCTTGTTTGCTTATTTTCCCTTTCATGGTATATTCTTCACAGCTGTTACTTATGTTTTAATAGTCCTATTCAAACCCTACAAACTGCTGTCCTCATGTTATGCCCTTGTTTGTGCACTTGCCTCTTCAGGATTTTGAAGAGCTATCCTGAAGTCTCAGAGGATTAAAAGTACTTTTATTCCATAATCCTAATGTCAGATATCTGTATTTATCTGTATTTATTTAAATCAATTTGTATTTACTACTGTAGCAATTGTTCTGTTGGAATTTCATCCCCTTGACTCTTTCTTCTTTAGCAACAATAAGAAATGTTATTTCTATCAAATATATAATGAATAAAAAATAATAAACATGATTTATATTGATTGAGTATGATTACTGTCAGGTCAATAATAATTGATCTATTTGGGCATCTTCCTCAAAAGACTGTTCTTTTACGTATCAGTTTAACGAAGACTTTCCACTAGAATGTTTGCAGCTGTCATAGAATCACAGACTAGCTAGGAATGAAAAGGACAAAGATTAAAAGGAGGCACCATTTCTGATCAAAGTCTTTGAATTTAAAAGGAAAGGTTGTTTGTTGAATATGAATCATATAATGGCAGAGATGTTAACTAACCAAATATACCAAGACTAGGCCTTTTCCACATCCCTGTTTTTCTGAGCAGCCCACACACTAGAACATACAATTTTTTGATTTCTTAGTAACTTTTAAATATGAATGCAACAGTGGTTTTCTTTTTGTCTCCAGACAGGATTTCTTTGATGGTAAAAATACATATCATATATGATATAAATATATACAAGCACACTAAGCAACTATGCAACCCTTCTCTTTGTCTCTGAATGACAGGCACAATATAGAATATTGTGCCAAAAAGGTAGATGTATCAATACTTTTTTAATTATATTAAATGGCTTTGTCACTTGCTTTCCAAAATCTGGTCTTTCCGAACACTGCAATGGTGCTGCATTCATAAACCTTGCAGTTCCAGAAATATTCCAGCAGAAACATGATTATTCAGAAGGACTTCCCATTTCTTAATACTAACCAGCATACATTTTATCTGCTTCTTTTCACAGGTAGTAGCCTCATTCACAGCAAGGCCAACTTGTTGAAAGCACCTCAAAATTCATCATGATCAGTTTTACTTCTCTCATAACCAAACACATCTTCTGCATTGTAAACGATGCCAAGCAACCCTGGCACCATCTGAGATTTCTTTTTTCTGTTGCTAGAGTGATGCTGACTGGAAGCCAGCTGACACAGTACCATCCTGATATAATGATGAACAGTTAATGTTTAGATTGTTTCATGACCAAGCCAGGGAGGAGAAAGGCCAAGAAGACTTTCAAAGTACATAACTTTGAAGCATTTGGTTTATGGTAAACAAACTAATATAAGAAACTTGTTTTATTTCTCCACATATGTATGCCAATTTTCTGCTGAGCTTTGGGACTTTCATAGTATATGAATACTTAAGTACTTTTACATGTCAAATACTTCTCATACCTTCCATTTTCTTTCTTCCACTCTTTTTCTTACCTTCCCTAACAAGAAAATACAAAGGTCAGAGACTGTTGTTAGAATTGCTGATGTCACAAGTTTGACTTTACAGTGTTTTGGCAACTCTTCCATTCCCATAAAAACACATGGCTACATTCTTCAGTGGTTTGTCTTTTTGCTGCTGATGTATCCTTGACCTTATGTGAGGTGTCCCTGCCAATGGCAGGGGGTTGGAACTAGATGATCTTAAGGTCCTTTCCAACCCCAACTATTCTATGATTCTATGGTTCTATTTTAGTGGCCACCTAATGGGAAAACATCAGCCTTTGCATTAAACTTTACCAAGGACTGTATTTTTCTCCAGTTCATCTGGATACTGTCCTCAAACATCCTATGTTGCATCGTCTGCTACTACTCCAGTATATATTTTTACATTTGCTTTTACAAATATCCATTATTAGATTGACTATAAATTATTACTGAAATTATAATGTCCATTTTTTGTTCATGCAGGATTTTTCCTACTATAACAGTAATAAAGATTTGCTGTCCCCTAAACCTAAAATACCTCAGATCCTTTTTATTATTCTGGGAAACAGGCATGTTTCTGTGCAATGCTCCGCCTCCTGGGGTTACAATATCCTTTTTCTTCTGCTATACACAATTGTAAGCTGTACTTCCTGCTTCAGTACATCTTCTACAAATTTTCCATGTCTGTGTCCTACTGGAATTTTTTTGGTCTTTCAATTCTTAGTGTAGTAAATTCAATGGAATTCATTCCTTACTTGTGTCTTTGCTCTTCAATCAATATTGTCTGATATTGTCCCCCTTCCTGCTGTTAAAAAAGTCATATCACTACTCGATATGACTTTTTGTTGTGCTGGATCTTCCACCAGAATAAATCGAGATGTAACTAAAATTGTGCTAATAGACCAGTGTCTCTTAACCTTCTCCTTACTAGATCTCCTTTTACCATTTCAATGTCCAGTTAAGACTCACCAGGATAATAAAAGCTGCTTCTTCTTAGACCTGGTACTTCCTTTTACATTTGACCCTTTCATAATTTCTGCCTATGAAAATGGGCATCAAAAGCTTCTTTGCTGCAATTTGTTTCTGCCTGTCAGTTTCAGAACATATAGTTTATCACTGTAAGAACAATACTGACAAACAGCAAAATTTGCTATTACTGGGCTGCTCCCTCTTAAAGTAGAAACCTTCCTCTATCTTGTCCGATTCCGGCAAGGCCACATGTCTGAAATATCAAAATCCACTTGTTCCAAGAGCTGTTTGTTGTCTCAGTTCCAGTCAAATGACCACTTTGTTAACAAAACTTTCATGGAACTTTCCCTTCAATTTTTCTCCAGTCTGATATTCTCCATTTTTCTGGTTGCTTGTAGAGTCTATTTATTCTGTTTCTCAGATGTTGCAAGACAAAAGACACAGTTGTTGACTTGCCCTTCATGAGCTCTCTTCCTATTATATATTACATATTCTACTTTTTCAGTAATACATTTTCTTGGGTTTTTCCTCCAATATTTCTCATCCTCCTTAATTTTTCCCACAGTAAGAAAATATCACTAACTTTCCCAAAAAAAATCATCTCGAGAGTGAAAATCACCACTTCTTTCCAATACTACTCATCCTACATTTTTTTACAGGTACCAGTAAATTCACTGACTGTGAGATAAAGGATATTAGGTCATTAAGTAAAGCAAAGGACCCCCTGGAAAGCTGCAGAAATACCTGTCTTGCTTAACAAACCACCCAGGCAATCTGTGCCACTGATTTGAGATGACTGGTTTCCTTCCTGGTGTCCTTTGCTAAGAAACTAATATTTAATCATGTCTGTATCTACCTTAGGTTCCTAAAGTAATTACCCTAGATCAGAGTTTGTGTTTAGTTATCCATTCACTGTCTGCAAAGGATATAGTTTCAAGCCATATCCAATCAACTCCTTTACCTCTGCTTGTGGGTTCCCTCAGTGACAACTCAAGAGACTCATTTAACTTCAAGGAGAAACAAAAACACTTTAGATGTTTTTGGCTGGACAATGAAAATGTTAAAGGCAAATCTTAGGCCACAGTCTAACTACAATCCTACCTTGATTTCTTAGTTCATTATATAGTGCAGATTATCTATATTATTAATTTTATATATTCTTATTATAAAATTTAAAAGCATATAGGTCAGTCACATTTATCAAATGAATATTATGAATCTGTAGTAATGCTTTTTTAATATAAAGACGTTTTCTCTCATATGCATGTGTATCTTTACACCCCATACAATATGCCAAGAAAAAGAAAGATATGTCCAAAACAGACTGCCTTTTGCTTTCAAGGGTATATGTTCCATATTATATTTTATCAGTGAAAGGCTCCATGTTTTTATTGCATGCTCATAGATGTAATTAAGCTTTTGCCTTTTTCCCTGTTAGTCAGTCATTTCCCTTTGTTTTTGTCTTTCCTTTCCTCTTTCCCTTTCCTGATTTAGACTGTGATTTTTCTAGTTCTTGATGTTTACCACCTAAGTTCTTAAGTATGCTGATATGGAAACTCACCATTTTTTCCTGCAAAATCCATTTGAGTTTTCTTGGCCCAGTGCACAACATGGCAATTTCTGCATTGGCAAATGTACTCACAAAGGCCCCCTGCATGGAGAGCTATTACTTTCTCTTTTTCTTAGTTTACATTTTTTTTTCTCCCCACTTTTTCATATAATCATTCTAAACGTGTACAACTCAAATGCTTTGTATGCAGAACATAGCGCACTGGCTCATAGTCATGTACTATACCAGAAATACTTGGATTGAATCTCCATCTTGCTGCCTGCAATTTAGGGGTTTGCTAACAGGATCTCATTTCAAGGCTCTAATTAGAAATGGTCTGGAAAAATAAAGTCCTTCAGGGCTAATCACGAGATAGCTTGTTCTGCTGCCGATAATGCCGTAACTCACTTACTCCTTTGATGCTTGTATAATGCTAACCTGTCATGCTTTAATTATTTTTTATTTTTAATGTACTATAAAATTATATCCTTCTCAATATTTTATGCTTTTATTTATATTTTATGGCAGCAAATAATGCTTGTAAAGCATTACAGGAAGCACATCTCTCTTCACCTGGTAGGGCAAGTGTGCAGCACATGCAGTAACAACCACAAAGTGTTTCAGAGAAAAGAGGTGTCAAGTTTGTGAAGTCAACTGGGTTTTTTTGGTAGCATCCATGACCTGATTCACCAGCAATTTTGCCTCTTGGTGCTGACGTCTCAGCCTATTTAAAACTAGCATAAAACTCATCATTCTTAAAGAGCAAATCAGTGGAAAAGAAAAAAATATGTCCTTATTTTTTCACCTTCCTCCCAGCCCTCATCTATGTGTTTAATGCTCAGAAAAGGCAACTGGAAGTGTGTGCCTAGATATCATTACAAAGTTCAGTTCCAGACACTGTTGCAATGATTATGACCTAAAACTGCACAGAATAGAATAGATGGGTCCAAACTAGAGTTATCAAGCTCATTGATTCTTTTTTTTTTCCTGAAATCAGTTTAGGTGATACACAGTTCTGAGTAGATACCACTGTGTACTGTATTTTCACAGTCCACTATACTACCAGGTTTTGATTCTCTTTGGGTCTTCAGGTTGTGACTGTAATAACTTTAATTGTGGGTCAGCCAGTGTTGACTTTAAATAATTATGTCTTCCTTTGAAAAGCCATAAAAGAAGAAAAGTAATAATTTGTATTTTATCTTTTTTGTTTATGAAGTTCCAACTGCAATAATGTAAAGGTTGTAAACTGATACTTAGACACTTTCTCCATCAATCATTTTGGCACCAACACATAGAATCATAGAATCAACTAGGGTGGGAAAGAACTTTAATATCACAAAATCCAACCATTACCCCAGGACTGCCACGATCAACACTAAACCATATCACTGAGGGCCTCATCTCATGCTTTTTGAATGCCTGGAAATAAATTGTTTCAGTAAATTTATAATTATGAGAGGAAAAAAATCTTGTCTGAAATGCATTTTTCCATTAAAAAACCCAAACAGGATGAAATATGAAATGATTTTTAAAAAGAAATTTTAAAGTGTTTAATACAACAATTTAGACACCCCTTTTAGAACTTACAATTTTCTACATTATTGGAATTTAAAATCAGAGTCCAAACAACTTAAGACACTTCCAAAACTAATTCCAAATTCACCGTAAAAAGTTCTTGTTCTCCTCACTGACTCTGATGAAAGGGTCTCTGAAACCAAATCAGGACAAGGGATTATTTTTATCATCTCACTTATCCCAGAGATTGAACATAGTGTGTTTCTATTTGCAAAACTTCAACCATAAACTAACACAATGTTTGCTTCTCACACCTCATCATCCCAGCAAACACCTGCTAACCACAGTGTGAAACCCTAAGCAACACATGGTTTAGTCCTGAGGCCCCTTTTAATGGTGTGCCATAATGTGGATAAATTACTTCCATCCATCTGTATCTGGAATGAAAAGGATCTGTCCTACCGTATTATAGGAACTTATTTAAAACACACAAAAATCACACATGGTGAGGTACTGGAATGGGTTGCCCAGGGAAGTTGTGAACGCTCCATCCCTGGCAGCATTCAAAGCCAGGTTGGACAGAGCCTTGGGTGATATGGTTTAGTGTGAAGTGTCCCTGTCCATGGCAGGGGCTTGGAACTAGATGATTGTAAGTTCCTTTGCAACCCTAACGATTCTATGATTCTATATAAAACATTAATTTGGGGTAAAATGGCATCACACAATGGCAAGAATATATTTTGAATCCATTTACATGTCCAGGATACTCTAAATCAGAATTTAGCTTTAACTTGGATAAATATCGTGCAAAGAGAAAGGAAAAGTTTATGCTTAAATGCAGCTGAATGGCTGCAGGAGTTGGCAAAACTGATGAGCTAAATCCTGTGAGTTACGTGAGGACACTGAATTCGCCACTGTAAGAGCTCAGCTAACTTTAGGAACAGAGTTGTTGCCGTTAGCAACGGGCCAGTCATTTATAGAGGGAGCGATGTTTATCACTCAGTGCTGCTCTGAATTTTTAGTGCTTTGCTCAGAGTTAAAAAAGCATAGAAAGGATGCTGTGTTTATTTTGTATTAGCTCTGCTCCTGCTCTGGTTGGGAGCTAATTTACTATCTAGTGCAAAGTGTAGTTTGTACAGAGCCACACACCTATATTTGCTGTTGGATGTACTTTGCTACTGGTTTATTTCAGAACTTGGGGAGGGGTCGGTACAGAGGGAGTTTTACTTGATTTTGCACTGTCTTGCACAGGCTTTTATACGTTTCTGCCTGTAAAGACCAAGAAAGCCATTTCTCAATCTCTCATATACAGCTATGGACAATTTTAAGTGAATAATAATATTTTATATATATATATATATATATATATATATATATATATAATAAATTTTAACTGACTTGTTTTGACAATATATACTTTTCTTTCTGTTTTTGATATTGCTGCTTGTACTATGATGTTTGCTCTAGTTCCCTCAGCAAAGCTCTCTCTCAACACATCCTCTATATCTCTTTTTTCCCTGTTTTTAGTGTTTAAAAGATTTTTACTTTGGCCATCTCTTTTTCATCCTTGACACTGACTTTCTGTATTTGCTATAACAACTGAAATATTATCCTACCTCTCCTGCTTTTATATTCTCCCCCTATATTATTAAAATCATCTTGATCATTAGGAGAGTACTCTGGGTGTTATTATCCCCTTATCATCTCCACATATAATTTTCTATGATTTTCAATCAGTTTATTAACAGCTCCTATATTGATTATTGCAACATTTTCCCTCACTTATTACTTGATATCATAGATCTGTCCACTAAGGCAAATATACATGAGAACAACCAGAATGATCCTGAAATATGACTCTGAAATATAACCAGAATTTGCTTTCTTCACCTGAGTAAAGCATAACCTTTCTGTAAAACCTGGTTTACAAAACCACACACTGTAAAAAATATATGGAAATAAGCTAACCAACAGTGCTGGCACAGAAATTAATAAGCTCACCATGACTGCACTCGTTTTGAAACACAAACCTCTTTAGTCACTGAAGCGATGAGTTTCAGGGAAATTCCCAAAGCAGAAGTATTAGATTTTAAAATGTAAATATTTTAAAAGGAAATTTCATGTACTTATTAACAAGACGATCTGATAATATTAGATGTGAGTGGAAACAGAGACACAGGAAGTTTGTTTCAGGACATTCATTACACAATGATTTCTCTTCAGTAACCTCTGTAGGATAATCTCATGCTTGAGGACTAAATCGAACACAGATCTCTTGTACATTGTTCCCTTGTCATTTGCTTGTCTGTCTTACAACTCAGGGCTGTAAAATAAGTCAAGTGCATAGCTGCTGATACAGGAAAATTTAAGCACATAATTCTTCGCATAATGGGATGTGCAGTTCCTTGATCCAGTGTCCAGACTAAGTAGAGAATTGTATTAGCACTGGAGTCTTTAGGGAAATATAAATGACAATGTTAATACAGAGGTGCAATTAAGACCTGAATACTGGTAAATTCTGTTTTATTTGAGATGTTATAATCATAAAACATCACTCAGAGCTATTTTGTCTGGAGAGAGCTCCAGCCAGTGGGGCACAGGCAAAAGAAAACCCACTAAAAATTACTCCAGTTTATTTTAAGTAGATGATGGAGACAGACAACGGGAAAGGCACACAGGAGAAATAAGTACCATGGAAGCTTAACAGATGAGAAGTTTAATTGTCATAGCTGTGCAACAGAACTAATGATCTTAACGCTGTAACTGAGAAGGAGCTGCATATTAAACTAACAAGGTGGATGTCTGTAATGCATCAAAGAACTTGTGAAGGTCTTCATCAGATTTACAGGGTACTGGATAGGAAAGATGTATGTGGCATTAAGTAGGAAAGGACAAACAAGTGGAAAATACTCAAAACTATCACTAAAATACAAAAAGGCATGAACAGTTCAGATATGGATACTAGAGCATGGAATTTATGAGCATGCTGGTTATATAGCAGAATAATTAACCACTTAAAAACTCTGTAAGAAGACAAAAACCATTATACATTGCATAAGAGAATGCTGTAATACATATTAAAAAGTCATGGCTTCGATTATTTAGCTTCAGGCTGGTAGAAAATTTTTCCCATTCTGTTCTGTTTGATCAGTGATGCACAATGGCTACATCTCTAATAAAAAATTAAACATCTTTGGGACTGTTCTGTGGTTATTCAGAGCAACAGGCAAGGAATGATCCATGTCTGTGCTAGTGAACTCTTTTGACTCCATATCAAAGTAGTTGCATCCCAACTGCCTGCTGAAAATGATCTCTGGCCCTTCCTAATGTCCATACTTTTCTGGAAATCATTTGGAAGAATATTATGTGGTCAGAGCCAGAAAGATATTTGACAGTTTAACAATACGAACAGTCCAGTCCTTGTGAACAGATGAGCAAATAAATACTGCAGTGTTAATAGAGAGCCGGGATACTTAAAAGAACTCACAGTCCTGAAAGCATCAATAAGCCAAGGAGACACCAGCAGTGCAAGGTCCTTCTGTAGAATGTCTTGGAGTCAGGGCAATAGCTACCACTGTTTTGTAGAGGAGAAAGGACAGCTCCATCACTCCACATGGTCTGACACAAAAGACAGAAAAAGTTTTGGGAGAGACAGAGGTGAGGAGAAGGCTGATGCAGTCTGAGCCGTATGGTTCCCTCAGGGATACGGATAGACATACCATGATTGTGATCAGTCTGAGCATGTACAATTAACCTGATGCTTTCTGAATGCATAAATCTTCTGGATATGGATCTGGCATGCCTGATTATTTTAATAACACTGTATCATCCTTCCCAGTCACTGGGATAAGAATCAGGGACCACATGAATAAGAAGACTGGGATAAAAATCCATTATTTGTAGGTATCCTCTTCAACTTGAAGCCCTTTTCAAAGAGGTATTTCTTACAATGCTGGACATGATGATCATGTCTTAATACATGTTGATAACCAAATCAAGACATATACTAGTCACATTTAGAGTTGAAAGGCTAGCACTCTGAACTCAGTATTGCTCCATCAAGTTCAAATCCGAAGAAAAGCTCAAAAAAACCCCTAGGAATTATAATGGAATAAGTATACTAAGGCATAACTTCTCTTCCTCCTAGCTCAGGGTGGCTAGTTTACAACCAAAACAATCAGACTTTCATATCCCTGTGACATCTTTTTGCTGACAGCTTAACAATTACTTACTTTTCTAGGATGTTGTTAATCTTTTGGTATTAATAATACAACCTGAAGTCTGCTCCTCAGAAAAGTACCTCTACTTTTTGACTGATGGTTTGAAAATGCCAATCTTTAAAACATTAATGTAAAATCAAGCACACTTAAGGTTAAGTATTTAACCTATATTTAATAGAAGTCTCTCTAAATACATTTTTCTCCATTAGCTTAGGTTAAGAACAAATCCAGTATGTCTATATTAAGTAAGTTCTTGATAAAGAGGCTACTTAGACTATCAAAATTTCCATGTGTGTTCTGTACGTTTATAAATGAAAAATACCCTGAATGTCTTAATCATGTACTTTCCCCCTCTGAAAAATACTGATGGCACCAAGTTGTGTGGTTTGGTTAATACGCTAGAGGGAAGGAATGCCATCCAGAGGGACCTTGACACACTTGTAAGGTGGGCTGATGCCAACCTCATGAAGTTTAACCATGACAAGTGCATGGTCAGCACAATCCCAGGCACAGCTACAGGTTGGGCAGAGAAGAGATTCAGAACATCCCTGCAGAGAAGGACTTGGGGGCGTTGGTCCATGAGAAAATGAACATGAGCCAATGTGCACTTGCAGCCCAGAAAGCGACCATGTACTGGGCTGCAGCAAAAGAAGTGTGAGCAGCAGGTCGAAGGAGGTGATCCTGCCCCTCTACTCTGCTCTCGTGAGACCTCACCTGGAGCATTGTGTGCAGTTCTGGTGTCCTCAACATAAAAAGGACATGGAACTGCTGGAACAAGTCCAGAGGAGACCATGAGGATGATCAGGGGACTGGAGCACCTCCCATATGAAGACAGGCTGAGAAAGTTGGGGCTGTTCGGCCTGGAGAAGAGAAGGCTGCTTGGAGACCTCATAGCAGTCTTCCAGTATCTGAAGGGGGCCTATAGAGATGCTGATTAGGAACTCTTCATTAGGGACTGTAGTGACAGGACATGGGGTGATGGGTTAAAACTTAAACAGAGGAAATTTAGATTGGATATAAGGAAGAAGTTCTTTAGTGTTAGGGTGGTGAGGCATTTGAATGGGTTGCCCAGGGAGGTTGTGAATGCTCCATCCCTGGCGGTGTTCAAGGCCAGGTTGGACAGAGCCTTGGGTGACATGGTTTAGTGTGAGGTGTCTCTGCCCATGGCAGGGGGGTTGGAACAACATGATCTTAAGGTCCTTTACAACCCTAACTATTCTATGATTCTATTATTAACTTCTTATCATCAAAAATTTCTGAGCAAAACCTGCCAAAAATGTTCTCTAAATTAACTGTGTTAAAAAAACAAAGACAAAAGAACAGGCTCACTTTTTTTGGGGACTTCTTCAGGCTTATCAGCATGATGCAGCTGGGAAACAGGCAGACTTCTGACATGCAGATGAGCTCCACAATAGATAATGTACTCATCTGGGGATAGAGGTGATCTGCCTCTCTTTCTGAAGTTTTTTCAGATGCTGTTCAGTCTCAGAACAGGTATAGACTGTAGCTTTAATGATTTAAGGTACAAAGTATTTTTCTTTGTGCATGGTATATAGGTGGTCTACTGTTTTCTTTGACAGCTTTGTACACCTAGTCTGAAAGATTCTGGATGAAAATGGAGAGAAAAAGTGAGGTCATGTGTTTTATTAGCTACATCTATATTAGCAAGTTAAACCTGTTCTCTGGCCCTAAAGAAAAGAAAGATTCATGGCATTCACATAGCTGAACACTCCCTCCAGAACAGGTTGCTTCAGCTACAGTGACTACCTGAGAGCAAGCTTAGTGTTGCTCACCAGACTGTGACCACATGCAGTTTGACAGAGTGAGAATGAGCCAAAACTCTGTCAGAGAGAGTATTAATAATTAAGCTGTTTGTACAATGTGATAGTGTTTAAGACCATACACTGGACCAGTTTAGACATTAGTATAGACATAGCCATTATATATTCAAGAGATAACACTTTCATCTCTTTGCCTATTATATTCATTTGCATAAGCACAGGACCCTTTTACAACATGATGGATGTGGAACTCAATTAATTAACTGAGGACTGTGTTTCTGAACATTAACAGAATAACCTGAATTTAGAAGTATTGATCAGCCAGTCAATAGGAATGCATACCTTCTGCAAATTTAGAATGAAGAATGTAAGTATCAGTATGGTGTCTAATATTATTTAAAGATTAAACTGTTTCATGTAAGTGTCTACATGTGAAATACTTATCTATGCTCCCACTAAAATTAAAAGAGATGTAATCAAGGGACTCTAAGCCTCTAGAGACAAATCTATCTGACTTAGATGTCTAAATTACATATAGACATCCACATACAGACACATAAATGTATGTCTCGATCCACAGACTGAATCCAACCCATGATGACAGAGTTGGATAGGGTACACAAATCAGGTTAGGTATAAGGAAGAAGTTCTTCACTGTGAGGGTGTTCAGACACTGTAACAGACTGACCAAAGAACTGGTAAATGCTCCATCACTGGCAGTGTTCAAGGCCAGCCTGATCAAAGCCTTGAGTGACATGGCCTAGTGTGAGGTGTCCCTGTCCATGGCAGGGGGTTGGACATTGATGATCTGAAGGTCCTTTCCAACCCAGACTATTCTATGATTCTACAATCTTCTTGTGCATGACTTAACCGACACTAGAAAAAGAGCAATCAGAAAGTCCAGATTTAAGTCAGGATTTTTTAAAATATGTGTTTTCTTTTACTTCAAAAAATATTTGTCCAAAGAGTTGGAAATTTTTCCCAATGTTTTCTGTCAAAGTTGCTGTGTAGTCTATAGCACACACATGCGTCAGCTCTAATCACATCCACATAGAAAATATAAAGCTTTTTGTACATGTGCTAAAGTACATGTGTTCACATGCTTCTGTCCATGACATCCCATGGGTACTCAAGGCCCAAATTAGTTTCTTGCAAGCATGTTTTTGCTTTCTTTCAAGCAAAGTTTCTTGCCTTTTCCGAAGCAGGTATTGAACGGTCCTTTTTCTACATATAAATGCACTCACTGCTTAACAGAGGATACGATGTAGCCACAGTTTGATAGAGTGACTCTGTTCCTGTTAAAGGTATTTCTAATGGCAACGAACATTCCCAAAACACAGGAATTTATACAGCTTCTTCCCTCATAGAGTAAAAGTTCTTTGCTGTACCCTCTTTGCGTCCTACAGGCTGAGGCAGGAAGATGGATGTGCTGTGATCACAACAGCAAAAGTCAATGTCAAGGTTGTAAATGTAAATTTGTGTTTATTTATATTTTAAGGTTTTGACTAAGGAAATATAAAATTCAGAGCACAGGATTTGATAATACCCATATCTTAGATGGTGAACTGCCTTGGACTGACAACTGGTAGTGACAGAATGGGAATTACTAGATTTGTGTTTTGACACTTCTTCCACTGGATTTCACACATTTTCCAGATATTTATAAGCCTGAAGGAGTCAGAATCTTAAAAATTCAACCTTCTATAAAGGGCATAAATACTGGGGGGGAGGGAGGGGCAAATAAAGAAGGGAAAAATGGATATTCTTTCTTCTGTTTTAATTTTCCATTAAAAAAGCTTTTCACTGGATTAGCAAAGCCCTATTTCATAACACAAAGTACTAATTGTGATTTGTTCCAACTCAGGTTGGTAATTTTGTTACACTTTCTCTTTTTTAAAAGAGAAATCAAAATAATCTTTTTGAGTAAAATGTTTTTTTAAATGAAGAGAGTAAATGCCATGTGTAACATTTTTCCTCAGCCACCTACTACAAAGATTTAAATACATGTGTTTTAATTGCCAAGCTACTTACCAAATAGAGCAAGAAAACGTAAGAGATAAAGGTTTGCAATTTTAGAAGATTCACAAAGTCCATTAACACTTCCAGTCAGTATAATGGTTTGACTCGTTCCTATAAGAACAATTGCCATTGCCATTTGGTTTGAATTTCGGGTGTAAACTGTGTCTGACCATTTACTTTTTGTTCTTTTATCCATTTTCATTCTCTTAATCTATAATTGAACTTTCTTCCATATGCAAGTACTGTGCGTATATGGAAAACCCACCCAGCACAAGAGGAGATATTTCACTATTGGGAGATTTTCTTGCCACTAATGATTAAAAGGTTATTCTGTTCTGATGCAAAGTAAAGAACTTCAGACTTCCAAGATGTAAGAATTTACTTAGAAATTATTCCAATATCTTTTTGTCAATAATCAACTTCATCAGGAATAGCTACCCTTAAAGGTGAATGGTCACAGGGCATAGCAGTATAACTCTATATTGGTAACATGGCCTAGACCACCAAGCAAGCTAGCTTTAAAACTAGGAGAAGAATATTTATGTGGGTCTTTGCAGAAGAATTTTAGCCCTTCTCAGTCCTGCACTGCCATATGGATACATTAGACAATCCAGAACCAAATCAGACCTCTCTGCATTATATGCCTGTCCCAAGTGGTGGTAGCATAACCTTGCTCTTGCTACTACTAATCTTTGGCTTTTACATCACTTTGGGCTCATCCCAGTCTTCACAGCGTGGTTCAGGGTTACCATTCTATCCTGACAGTACGGTATGGATGCTCCTCCATGTGACAGCAGAGATCTGAACTCAACAGTCCACACAGTTTTTCTGGGGGGTTAGCAGTAGGGGGGACGTGAGTGACTACATAAAAAAGTTAGTTAGAGTAACTTTTCCAGGATAAGGAGCACAGCATCTTTTACATCCCAACCTGCTGATCATGGAAATTACATTACAACGCATCCAAAGTGAGTATTACAGAGCTCACCAGGAGCTTAATTTTTTAGCTGTAGGACAGGACTCTGCAGTGTATTTGATCCCATTGCATCATTTGTAATAAAAACTTAATTATAACCAGTGAAAATTAACTTGGCAAAAATTATCCAACAATCCAAATGAAAACTTGATTCATATGCATATATGAATCAAGTACATGCTATGTTTTATCATCATATACTAAGTAACATATGATCCTGCTAGTATTATTTTAACATGTGTTTTTCATTTTCATCTATGTTTTATTTATGTGATGCAATCTCATGTCTGGATGGGAGAAGGAGGATTAATTACATGCTGCATATTCCTATTTCTATCCATCAGGTCTAAAAGAGGCTATGAGTATATTGTAACGAGGTCGAACTCTGTCAGACTCTTGAGTTCATATTCAAACTGTACACCAATTGATCATCTCTGTCTTGCGTAGCCAGTACCTAACACACCAGACTCACAATACAAAATCTAGGCTTTAGGAATAGATTTAAAATTGATACACTGAAAATAAAATCTAATTCTTCATATGAAGGATTTGTTTTCTCAGTTTAGAAATTTTCAGTGCTCTTTTATTATGCATTAGAACTAGCCAGGAAAGTAAAACAAAAACTAGTAATACACACTGGATGCTACAGAAGTTTATACAAGCACTCTATCAATAGAGCTAATTGCAATTCTTGTTGCTTAGCGCTAAGATCTTTTTTACCATTCTATATATGAAGGCAATTATGTGGAGACCTTAGTTAATCCCCCAGACATCAGCTTTACCTGTATTATTTTAAGTACCACAGCTACTGCATAACACATACAGCCTGCATAGAGATGGAAAACACTAGGCAGATAGGTAAACATATGCATATAAGCAAATATTATTTTGGGACAGCTCCTAAAGCAAGCTGTACACTTCCTAAAATAGAGACAGACAAAACTCTTTTCTGAAAGTTATGCAATCTGTCAGAGAAAGATTAATTGATCTTGCAAGGTATCTCTTATATGCTATTAGCAGCGCATCACAGACTTCAACAGGTAAGTGAAATGTTATCTGCACAGCTGAAGGAAAAGATGTCCTGTTGTAAAATTTGTCCCATAGCTTTTAACTGGTGAAAGCTGAAAACATTCAGCCCATTAAGTCTCAGGCAATGAGAGCATTCAGCTGAAAAGAGGCATGATGTGCTGATGTCAGAGTGCCCTCTTCTACCTATGATATTGCTGCTGTGGATTCCCTGGGCTGGAAAGCAACAGGTAGTAAGAACAGGAGATTCAGTTATTAGGTGCATCTGTGGCATGTGAGAGGACCACATAACAGCTTACCTGTTGATGGAAAAGGTGGAATCAGACCTCTCAGGATGAGCTGTATAGACACACAATGTAGGAGCCAGTGTCTAAAGTCTGTGTTGGCATTGATAACAGATGTTGGTATCTGTTATACAGACGTGCAATGTAGGAGTTAGTGTCTGATATCTGTGTTGGCATCAATAGCAGAAAAGTAGACATGAGCAGCTCTGGGACCTATGTCCAAGCTGTTACAACCTCTATGCTAGCATTCTCCACAATGCTGTCAAACATGAAGCCTCAAAGACAAGCAGAAATCCAGAGTCTCAGTGTAGTGATGAGATGATGGTACAGTAAAGAATGTCTTTAATTGATTATGAATTGGGCAACATTTGGGGAAGAACCTGTACTGAAGGAAGAGTTGAGTTGTATTCAATCCAAATGGACCCATGCAAGGCCATAGAAAAATACTTAACTAGGAACTGGGGAAAGCCAAAAGGCACACAAGGTGTCCCACAGGAAACAGTGCTGAAGCTAGTTTTGTTCAACTATACGAGTTCCCTGATCAAGAGAAATTACTAAAAAAATGAAAAATTTACATCTGCAGATGCTTCTGATCTCCTGCTGGTAACCAAAACTCACACTCAGAGTTAGGAACTAAAAAAAGACCTCATAAAACTGAGAGAATAATGGAGTGGCATAAGTGCTTTCATGCAGTTAGAAGTAATGCATCTATGGAGCAATAATGTAAACCATGTATATATGATGCCAAACTTTGAACTGAAGTTTTCTAAAACAGTGTGCATTGCAGCCAAAGAAATCAATGAAATGTGGTGTATTATCTAGAACAGTATTAAGTACTAGGCAAAAGTATCACATTTTCAGTGCTCAAAAAGCCACAATTTTATTCCATCTTCCTGTTTTGAAATAGCTGTTTAGAAGTTTAGAAACTTATTTTGCAGTAAAGTGTAAGTAAAGCAACCAAGATACTTCCATATGCTTTATCTAGCCTGATTGTTACCTGTGTGAACAGATAAAGATGGGGAAAAAAGCAGCTCAAAGAGCATAAATAAGAATGAAAGGGCATCCTGGTTTCTCTAATGAAAGCACTCCTCCTTAGTTTACAAGTTGCTCTTTGTCTTATTTTGTGCTGTCAGATTCCTCAACGCACAACTATATAAGGAGAAAGCGATTATATTCATCAACCTGCAGGACCGACCTTCTTAAAATATTCTCCCAGCATCATTTGTCTATTAAATTCGTCCTGTATTCAATAATACAGGAGGTGGACAAAGAACTTTGGAAATGATCAAGCAAACCTTTTAGGCCTCACTGGGAACTGAGACTGTATGGATTTATTCCAGAAGAGCTGAAAGCTACCGGTTCAGTTTGCTGAAACAAAACATTACAGGCTGGCTTCTAAATAATAAATGAATGGATAGAGCTATAATGTGAGTTCTAAGCCTCATAGAATTTCCTAGGTTGGATTCCAGTTCACACTTAAAAGACTAGTTAGTGTCACAAGTTTGCCTGGCACTGAAACAGAGCCTGATGTTGACAGTTCAAAATATAATATGCTGCAGAGCGCAATTCTCTGTTGGCAGGTGTTTGAAAGCCAAAGCATGAAATTACTTCCAACTCAAATTACAAGATTTAAGCATTGTTTCTAGAACTTATCCCTTTTATATACATATATACACATACACACACACATATATATATATATGTATATTTTTTTTATTTATATGTCTCAAAAGAGTAGCAGGGAAAAACACTTATCCTAAAAGCTGTGTTTGAGGTTCCTGGCTGTGTTATGAGTTGTAAAGTGTCTGAAAGTTAAGCACTGGTTTAAAAGCAGAATCTATAACACTAAGTTAGGTACCTAAAGTGAAATGCAGTTTAAATTCAAAGTCTTGAATTTTGGCCTAACATTTCAAAAGAGATGTCTGAAACACATTCAATGAAACCCCTGCAGTGATAAGCAGAGATAACCCACCCAGGTTCTAACATGTATCTTGCCCTCAAGTAACAATGTGGGTGTTACTTGGTGCTCAGCCTCTACTAAGCCATCCTGGACTCAAGAAATGTTTTGTAAACTGAAGAAAAACATTTTCTGCTGTAAGTAAATTGATACATTTAACCTACAAAGGTAGGATTGAGCTGAGGTGTTTTTCATTACTCCATGGCTTTCAGTTCTGTGAATTCTGTCTCACTTTTGTTGAAGTGATTATCCAGCCAGAAGCTGGAGAGAGCCTGTCCTTCCTAGAAAAGGCATGTTGTCAACTACAACTTACTGAATAATGTGCACTGCAAGAAGTGGATAGCATCATATATGTCATTCCATGTAACACAGTGAACCAAGGCAGTTACTCGATGGTCACAGCTAGAAGTTCCTTCTTATCCATCCCTCTTCCCACCCCTCCTTCTCCCAGCAGGTAATGATGCACATTGAATCCTTCTGTGAGCTGCTTTAAGCCACTAATTTAGCAGATACTACATCTAGGAAAAAAAATAATTGGGTTGTTTTCTCACATTCCAGTGACTTAATGGAAAAATCCAACAAGCACTGAAGGTGAAGTAAGGCAGGAGGTAAGGTTTGGATGTCAGTAGAAAGCCGTAGAGAAGCAAAACTAAGGAAGATCAAGAGAATCAGAGACATCCCCCTCTGTTGGAAGCGCTACCTAACAGAAAGACAGAGCTACCTATGAAATTGCATCTTAGGACTTATACGGGCTCAGAGTTGTATAGACTCAGGACTATCTGTAAGTTATATAAACCACAGTGACCCAAGACTTGCTACACTTCCATTTCAAACATTCATGCTTCAGATATGTTCCCTCATTGCAGCTACAGAAGTAGGTAGATGTCTGTGTGTGAAGACAGAAAACCAGTTTGCCAGTGTATATCAGAGCACTGCTACGGCACCACACGTTTCCTTAGTGTTGTCTTTGGATATCATGTCAGACAGTTAGCATTCACAACTCTTCATGAAACAGGCATCACTATATTAAAGGGCTGGAACTACATCTAGACACAGTAGGTAACATCAGAGGAATCTAAGTTGCTGCAATTTCCCTTCCTGCAGGTCCCAATAAAACAGAAGTTATACCAACTTGTGCTCCCTTAGGCTACTCATGAAATAAAGATCTCTCCCTATCAGCCTCTATCAATCTGCCAACACTATTTTCATTGTATAGCACTATTTCTTCTCAGATGTTTTGTAGACTGAAATGTTTCTAGGTTGCATGAAGACTGATGAGGTTTGTTAAATCAGGATGATCTCTTAAACCACAAACAAAATCTTACACCAAACACAGAATCCTAACCAAGGCCTTGTACCCCATTAAGAGGAAACATTTACCCAAAGAGGGGTGTACTAGTTTTAGCTGGGATAGATTTAATCTTCTTCATAAGTAGCTTCTACTGTGACTATAAAATAAGTTAATAAGTATCTTTGTTATCTTTAGGGTCCTGGATGAAAATTTTGTGGTTTTCATTACCTAATGTCATGTGCTCAAATCCATGAATCTGAGGGGGCCCTGATTTGCCTCTAACAGATTTGGCAGGGACTCCCACAGCAGTGCTCATTTAAAGTCAGACCCATTGCAGTGAGGTTTTTAAAAAGCTCTCTTTCTTGTGTTACTAGAAAAAGGACCATATTTTGTTCTTGTTTAATATAGTTTATGTCAATACATATAATCCCATAGCATATCTTCCCTGAGAGAATTAAACTACACCAGAAGTCAGGCTGTGCAAGTACCTGGAGTTTGGTGGTTAAACACTTGTAGCTGATGTGGAGGTAACACAGTTGAACTATGAATTCTCTCATCACAGGTAGAGGTAACCAAGAAAATACCAAAAATAACTGGAAGGTGTGATTGGTATGTACACTACAGCCAGCTATGGGCCAGGGACATTTGCTTGTTGGAATTAACTCAATCAGTGGAGGGAAACTATATAGTTCACTTGCCATCTGGTCCTTAAAGAAGGTGGGCAGGAGAATCTCTTTTACATGGACTATTACAGTTACCAAACCACTCCACAGTACAAATACTATGACAGACCGTGCCATCTAAGATGTGACTTTATTATCGAAGTCTAAAGGTCATGTCAAATTAGCTCTGCACCATTCACAAATGAGCTGAGTTGCAGTGCAAAGAGTTTTAATGAAATCTTACGGATCTCCACAGGAGAGTTTGGGTTATGGTGGTTCTTCGGTATTTTCTGCTGTCCTTACTCGTGTTAGGCTGAAAATTGTTTCTCAGTCTTTTTTTCCCTATCTAGCCCATGAGACACCCTTTATTACTCTCCTGTTAGGAAAAAATTGTTTTGCCCTGTCAGGGACTTCAGTGCATCTGCCAGAGACAGCCAATGGCCTCTATCTGTGATAGTATTCAAATAATGTTTAAACTTGTTCATGCTGTTGGTAAATCAGGTTAAAATATATTCTCTGTTACAAGGCCAGCCACTCTTTAGTTTCTTTCTTGCAATTGTATTTGACCAAGCTTCTTGAGAAGGCCATGAATCCTACTGGAATGGCACTGCTTCCCATCACATTTGTACAGGTATTTCTAATGTAGGAAGCTTTATCAATGCCTATATCTTAGAATCTCTACCTATACCAAGACTGGACAGATTAAGAGGCACTAAAGCCTTTGTACCAGGACTCAACATTCATGCTGAGCCACATCACCGTTGCCTCCAAATAAGAAAACAAGGAAAATCCACTAAGGAAAAATATTAGTGACCAGTTAAGAAAAAATATATTTGTTGCGCATTTGATTTTTACTATGGCTTTCTTGTTTTGACTGATTTGCTTTTATAATATTTATATTTATTGGCTGAGGAGTTTTATGCTCAGGTTTTTGATTGATTTGGGAATGAGCAGAGATGACATGTAAAACATTAGCTCATAAACAGTTACAAGCAAAACAGGTGCAGCAGTAATAATAATAAAACCACAAATCACTAAAATGTTGGTCTTTTAAAACAAAGCAATGAATTGTTATTGAATGCACTGTTGCGCTGAGATAAATTTTTAGCCCTTTAAAGCTTCTATTTTCTCTAACATTTTGACAAATTGTGATTATTTCCTGCTATCTCCCATAGGATAGAATGGAAGAACAGGCATTATTAATAGATGGATTCTTAAAACACAGCCTGTGGGAAGACAAAAAGAACAATGGAAAAAGCCACGACTCTGTAAATCTAAAAACTTTCATTTCAAGTTCCTGTGTCTTTCTCTACACTGATGACATTTAAACCTATTTGAATTTGAAACAACATTAACAATTTGTTTTAAATTTAGGCAATAAAAGACCAAAGTATCTGTTTCTCATCTGTGTTTCAGAGTGCCTCAAGTTAAGGCCTATATTGAAAGTGATATTAGATCTATAAAAGAACTTTTTGTTTTGTTTTAAACCACAGCATTGACATAGTATTAAAATTGTAAAGCTAAGTGATAAATCTTAGAGCAGCCACATTTTTTCCCCAGTGTTGTTCCATAGGTATTACCTGCTGAATGCTTGAAAACATAAGATTTATAGTTTACTAAAATGATGCACTTTTTCTTTGAAGACCAATTAAACACAAAGTCTTGTTGGCAAAGAAGACACAAAGCTGCCTTGGCACCTTGGGTAAGTGGAGTGAGAAACAGGCCTGTTCTAAGATGTTATTTATCCCAGGTAAGATGTATTGCCTTCTGGATTTGTTTATCTGTTTACCTTCCATTGACAGGATACCGAGACATTGCTTTAGATGAAACACCTAAATTTTAAGATAGCTGAATTTTAAGATAGACGCTTTAACACTAAATCCTTGGGGTTAAAAAAACATCCTTTAGTTCTTCCTTATTTGAATATGAAGGGAGCAGGGTTGGAAACTCTTCTGACCAAGCTGGGAAACGAAAGTTTTTTATCAGACCAATTTCTAGCATGAATTTCCTGTCACTTCAGAGCTGCAAATTCAGGGAAAACAAATGGCAACAAAATGCATATTGGAAGCAACAATCAGCTGTTCTATTGCTAATGAAGGTAATTGCATGTTCATTCTCTTCAAGGATAAGAGACTGGAATGGGCATGCAAAAATTAATCAAGTCACTTATAGTCTTTTTACAACACATACCCAAATTTAAGAACCAGTCAAAAACATGTTCAGAATCTCAGACAGCAAAGAATAACCATATGGAATGTTATATTACTTATAAAAAATGAAGTCTATTCATTAATAATTTCTTCTCTTCCCATAACTTTAAAAGAATAATAACAAAAAAGGGATACTAAGTTATCCCCAGTTATTCAGAGAAATCTTTTCACCTTTCTTACCTATTTCAGCTGGAAAACGATGAGACAAATTCTAAGAAAAAAGTACATAACCTCGTAGAAACTTTTCATCACCCACACGCTGCTCAGCATTTAGCTAATGTTTGTGGATTGTGCCTGTAGTAGCTGCACTGTATGATGAATCAAGCTGTATTATGTGGCTCTTCTACTTCTGTGAGTCACTTATAACTGGCCTGGAATATATTATATTCATGGAATATCATTGCAGTTGCACCAATCAAAACACAAAGTATATGAAGCACACAATTCAACAGGAAAGCAATCATCTATTTAGATGTTCAAACTAGATATGAAGTCTCCCACCCTCACTGCCCCAAGTGCCCTCTTGTTTGTACACAGGGAGAAGCAATCGACTTGGTTCAGACTTTTTGTGCTCTCAGTGTGATGCAGAGAATACAAAAAAGTGAGTGATGTCCTATTCATTACACATGTAGCTGCCCCATTACTCGACAGGATAATGTGGTTCAGTTTCAGTTCATAAAAATTCACTCCTTTGCCATAAAGAACTCGATGCATTATAGCTCATATGAAAGGGGATTTTGAAGTGAGCATCTGATTTATTCGCCATAAAATACTAAATAACACAATGACCTCTAACTGATCTATGGTGCACCAATCATTCCTGAAGAATTTAAATTTTCCCTTCAATCTATACAAACCATGTTCAGGTGCACGTCACAAGGAGACTAATGCAAACTGTCCAGTTGTGCAAATAATGTATACAAGATGCCAATGGCATGTTATTTACTTTAAGGATTCCATTGTTTTACTTTGCATAATCCCATTTAGTGGAACAAAAGAAATCTGAGTTTTCTCTTACAGTTTAAGATAGTTAATTGCAAGGAAAAGAAACTTAGATATGGTTTGCAAGAAAAAAATAGGAGGAAGTATGGATTAAAAGTCAAAGTAAAACAATATTCTCCTCGTTTTATGACTAAAACAATTCTTCTCTTCAATATAAGCGCAACAAAGTCTTTGCCTATTCAGTTAATAAGTACAGATTTCTGAAGTCTGGTCCTTGTAAGGTCTTGCAGAGCAAAATGACTGAAATCATTGTTATTGATACTATTAATTTTCAGTCATGATTTAAACAAACAGCTATGATATAAATCTAAAGGAGAAACAGAGGATGGTTGTAACAGGCCAAAACAAATGTCCTCACATCCAGTGACAAAAATCAGATATCTAGAGACAGAGTATAAAACAGGACACAGAAGTATCACCTTGTGTACTTCCCAGGCTTTGCTTATAATCTAAAGTTTTTAATAATGGGATTTAATTTTGGTTTGAATTTTGTACTATTCAACTGCCATTCTAAAGAGAGATTGTCAGTCATCAGTAGCTTTAAATTGGAGTACATTTTTGTGACCAGTTGAATGAACTTTGAGATATGCATAGATTTGTATAGGGGTGTTAATATAGTCATTTTTGATCCATCCTTCCTTCTGAGCCTGAATGGCTTCTAGGATTCAGGGACACCACCTCTTTATACATAGTTATAGTGCTTTTAGTTTCCTTTTGTACAGAGCCAGATCTCTGAAGGTCAGAAAATAAGCTGCCTGATAACCACAATGCATTGAACGAAGCAAACTGCTTCAGCTTTCTACCTCTGAGCTTGCAGGGCATTTTACAACAAAGAAAATACATCTGTAACTGGCTACACCTCACTTTATGTGCTTATTAAAGGACGTTTTTTCCATGGCAGATGCATTAAGACTGTCAGAGCTGTATAGGCTCCTGAAATGCAAAGAGAAATTGAATCACTCTTTCTCATCTTCAGACATATAGTACAGGCAAAGGCCTCAGGTTCTTGCTGCAGCAATGAATAGGTAATTCTCACTTCGCATTCAGTGTTGCTACTAGTACCACTGCAAGATGACTGAGTCTAAAGCAGATGACAAAGTTTATCAAATCAGAACAGCAGTACCTGACTTTTTAATATATCCTTTCTTTTCTTCCTATCTGACTTTTTCATATACCTTTTTCCCCCACACTGCATGATGCTTCAATTAAAGACTCTGAATTGTTGCCATAGATTTCACTGAGAGGAGACCCACAATTTAAGTTACTGCTAATAAGGACGAGGATCTTGTCTCTCTGCTCTCAACTTAGCACAACCATTTCCCAGGTTGTTAGGTGCTCTTTCTTTCCCTGCCAAGCCTCTCTTTGTATCGCTACCCATGTTTAAATCGCACTGAGGGATGTTCAGTTCAGGGATTATCAGTTAATTATTATTTTTCTGTAAATGTTTGGGATGCCTCAATGTGCTGCAAAAAATGGAACCAGGACTAATGTAAACCTGACAAGGCTTTTCACAAAAGAAGGCTGGCATCAGTCAGGTAGCTATTGTTGCTTGGGATAGGACACTACTTAAAAGACAGTGAAGCTCTAAGAAACTTCTAAATGATGGGTCTTTCAGAAGAAAAGACATTTCAAAGGCTCTAAAATAGGACAAATATGCAATGATCAGGGACTGATCTATTCTGAAGAGCTAGCTCAGCTATAAAGAGCTAGTTTTCCCCCGAGATGTTAATATAAGGTTGTCCATGGGAGTGCGGAGGGATGGTGGCGGGGGGGGAAGAGAGTTTTGGTAGAAAGATTGCTGACTGGGGAAGAAGAACATTTTCTCCTTAATATAACTGGACAGTGATCTTCGTATTGTTCAGCTCATACATACCAAAACCTAGGAAGAGTATACTTGTAACTTTTGCTCTACTGCATGCTGATCTGGCCACTATATAGTCTACCCAAACAGCATTATGCTGTTGCAGGTTACAGAGTTGAAACTGTTTACTTGGCTGTCAGCCACAGCTTGCAGCAAGGCATTTCCGTGACCTGAACTACTGATGTGAAGGCAGAACAAAACATAAGCAAGGTAAGGCAACTTCTAGCATTTTAACCATGCTGAAGAATTACCTCCTAATGAGGAAATCTCAGCTAAAAAGTGAAGGGGGAAAAAGGGTAAAGAAAAAGGCAACACAGAAGAATGTGGTAGGGCTGGGGAGCAAGGCTGCTCTTTTACAGGTCCCTTCCACTGTGCATCTCCTGTAGCAGAAAGCCACAGTTAACAATAGAGTCCCGTTTTCAGATTGATTGTGCTTTTTTGCTTTGAAGCACACAACTGATTGCCGGTCTTGCCTTCATTATGTAAGTGCTCTCTGTATTCACATCCCTCACTCTATTAGCTGCAGCTGCAAGTCATCCCTGTTGCTGGAATCGGATTTTTTTTCACTGCCAGTTCATGGATGTGTTATAATTGAGTGCACTTGAAGTACCTACTGTGTGCACAACTTCACAGAAGTTCTTGTTGTTTCTTGGATTCTTTCAAAATTCCTATATCCTGAGATGGAGCAACCTGGTCTAGTGGAATGTGTCCCTGGTTATGGCAGGGGTATTGGTACTGAATGAGATTTAAGATCCCTTCCAACTCAAACCAGTCTGTGGTTGTTTGATTTTATTGCATGGATTCTCTGAGTTTTCACTGTCTTCTCCTGGCTAGAAATGTGTAAGTGAATTTACTGTGCTCTACTAGGGACAGGAGCAGAACAATGTGCTTCATATTTATGGAGACTCCATCTTGTAGCAACATAGGTTCTTGATATTCATGCTGTTTACCGCAATGATCGAAGATTATGGCACATTTTATTTTTAACCTATGGAATTGTGGCTCTTCACCTGGTTACAGATAATGAACTGGTGGTTTAGTCTATTGGTGTAACTTCCTTTCTGAATACAATGGAGTATTAACTGGCACCATCAGGGAATGAAAGAGGATATGGGCATTTGAAAATAAAAAGATACCCCAAAACTCAGTGTTAAGCAATTGTATCCCAGTCAAATTGGCTGAATGGTTAATGTGGTGGGACACAGACACCTGAGTTCACTGCAGCAACTGGAGAGGATAGCTAGACAGTCACAGCTCTTGGTATGAGGTCTGGTAGTAAGGATAAGGGAAGCTGGGTTCAGCTCAGTAAGCCTTTGAGATGATTCAGGAAGATAGACCTAACCTTAATTTTAAGCAAGAATAAGTTCTGTTGAGACAGAATGTGGTTTTCCTTGTCTACACAAGTGATTTGTTCTAATGAAAACATACCAATGGCTGAAATCAAAGGTTCATTCTTATCTCCTACATGTTGACAGTTAAAGAGAATAGGCAAAAAGTGATGGAGAAAAGTTTAATAACTACATACACTACATTTTTTTGCAACAGAGAATGACACATAATCTTAAATAAGGTTCAATGAAAGGAAAGGTTTCTGTGGATTTATATAAAAGCTGGTGAAATAAGGAAGTGCTAATAGGAGGCAGGAGGATCATGGGTCTACAGCTGTGATTAAATTTCATCAGGCAACATGATCAGGAGGATATCTCATGAAATATTTTCCTCTGCATGGAGGACAGGCAGAAATGTAGATATGGAAGTTGTAGGTACGTTTTCAAAGAGCAATGCATCATGATAATGTGAAGCACTACAATGTAGTGCAGGGATGCTAGCTTGTGAATTATGCCATCTTATTAAGTGGGTGACTTCTATATATTCAACAGCATATGAGGAAAGTAAGGAAAATCACTTGTGTAAAAAAAGACTGGTTAAAGTTGGATATTGCTCTGGGTAAGATGGAAATGATATAGAATAGCGGTTGGGGATTGACATTTCAATGTGTAGTACAAATGCAGTCACACAAGAGTTCTTGTAAGTAGCACACAATATTTCCCCCACACTTAGTACAGAAAAAGAATTTAATTGAGATGCAGATCACTCCCAAGTAGGCTTGAATCCAGTGAGTACAAGCCTTTGGGCAGACACATCCTAAATGTTCTATTCCCACCCAAGCCATTTCAGTGAAACTCGCTTCAGTCATGAAAGGGTTTGGTTCCTGATAGAATTCATTTGGCTGAATCTTCAGTTCATTTTTGTGGTATTCCCAGCTAAATATTCAAATTATACCAGCAAATTTCTGCCACCTAAAAGTTAATGAGGACTTGAGATGATCCGCCTAGCTCAGCGACCTGCCTCTTCATGGCCAAAAATGGATTCCTAATAAGAAACACTGGAAGAAAAAGACCAATATGCTGTGCACTGTCAGGTGCCCACTGCTTCCATCTCAGACTTCCTGAGTCAGAAGCAGCTTCTATATGTTAGTAAATCTAATCCATCTGCTTAATCTAATATCCTAAAACAGCTTTATAACTATGGTAAGGCACACATCTCCAAAAATATTTATCCACTCTGAATGTCAGTGTACAAGGTTCCTCTTGGATTCTACTTTCTGTGCTTTCAAATGTTCTGCTACTTAAAGCTCCCTTTTAGCACTGTATTACATCTTAAAAGGTGGCAAATTCATTGAGGATAGCTGCAAATCAAGGGCAGAAATAAATTTGACAACAGAAGGAGACAAAATCTGCTAGGAACAAACTCACCTCAATTTGCCATTTAAATCAACACATTTCATTTGAAAACTATGTATACCATTAGGTCAATTTGGCTCAAGATAGCCTCATGAAACAAATATCCTTCGCATTCTCGCAGATTAGGTGAATTTTTAAAGTCACCAAATGAGGTTTACACTGAGAAATAGGATCTGAGTTTTCTCTCTCTGCCAGTGCTCTGAACATAAGCATTTGCCTGCTCCCATCTTCCAAACTGCACCTTTAGGTTTTAAATGTTCATACACACAAAGCAGGGGAGGGGATGAGGAAAACTGGGAAACCCTAATAGTTACTATTCAGCTGTAAGGTTAGGAGCAAATAGAAGAAAATACCATAGATATGTATTCTTGTTTTAACTAAACATATTGTGTAAATATAAGATGCAAATTCTGTGCAGGCCTTAGGCTCTTGGCAAGTTGTTAATACAGCGAGGTCTGGGCTTCCCCACTGCTGATTAAGATGTTTCCTTGATAGATCTATAAATATGGAACATTAATCTGATAAGTATGATAATTTGCTGTTGCAGAAGTGTGTATAAATACAAATTGATACCACTATTCTTTTCATGACAGCATATGAGCAGAAGGGAGAAAAGTGAAATAACTATTGTCTTTGTCTGGGTACTAAGAACTCAGGATTTGAATGCTGAGTCCTACATGACTATAAACAAACTGGAGATAGTCTGCAGCCAGGTTCAGATAAGGAAGCTAGTCCTAGATGTAGCTTTGATGTATGACACATCAGTCACTGCTTCTTTCAAAACTCACTGACTTTGCACAGCTTCACCTATTATTCAAGCAGTGGTGGGGAGGCTGCATTGTAAAAGGAACACAGCAAAAAGGTGTTTGTTCTCTGCAGGGCTGGGATGTGAATGCCGTTTTTACCAGTCACTGCAGGCAAATCAATGCCACAAGAGTGTCAAACATAGATGTTTTAAGAAATTTCATCTGTCTGAAGACATACTAGTCTGTGAAGAATAACTAACTGTACATATCCAATTCAGGACAGAACATGCTTTTGTAAGACATATTATATTAGAAGTTGCTTGATAGGGAAACAGTGACTTAGGGCAATGATAATCCTTTCTATATGAGTTATCTGTTGGTTTTATTTTAGAGCAGAATAGGTGGACTTTTCACCTCCATGAGATGTTTGGGTAGGAGAAGCAGTAGGGAATACAATGGTTAAAGGAGGAGGGTACAGCTTCAAATGTTAAGTTCAGAACTACCACTGCTCCAAAGTCTTCAGGGAACAGAGAGAAATGTACCTTGAACAAGCTGTGGAACAGCCTGGACTTGAAATCGAGCCCTGTAACTGCTCTACCCTCTCAGCTAATGGCACATCTCTTAACAAAGGATCCCATATAAATTTTGTAAGTAAAATGAATGAAAACACTTTTCTACTAGGGGAAAAGGAAAAGAGAAATTCATATATGATTGCAGCTGATCAGACATTTTTTCTATGGGCATTATATATGCTGTTTCTGGCCATATAGCTTTTCTTTCTCAGTGATAAACCATCAAGAGACATAGGGAACAAAGTACTTAATTTCCCATCTGTGTTTCTAGTGCACTCCCTATTCCTGACCCAAATTCAATGAATCCTGAAGAATTTGGGGTGAGGTTAAGTAGAGTGGAGAGGGCAAGAGGAAGAAAGACCTCAGGACATTCTTCCATTTCCCTTTTGCTGCACCTCGATAGTCCCTTTAATGGGGTGAGAATGACAGTTTCAAGATCATTGATATGGATCCATGCAATTGCCTAACACTTGCGGGTACCGTGATTCCAACCCTCCTATTTAGCTATTAGTTGCAACTAAATTATCACACTTGCATGTAAGTTAAATCACTTAATCAGTTTTTCTCTACAAAATCTGCCAAGATAAATCCTGAACTCTTTGAAAAAAAACAATAAATACATCAGAAAATCCCTAATTATTTTAATGTGGAGCAATTCTGATAAAAAAAAAAAAAACAAAACCACCCAGACTCATCATCAAAGGAATTAATCTGTCAAACACTGAATTAAACGACATTATGATGCCTTTATGCTGGTTTATTAGTGACTGTTATAGCTGAATGACTCTATTTGTAAATAGCGATAGGGGAAAAAGTGGCAGAAGTTGTGGCTTATTCTGGACTCTTCCCAAAAACTCCACAATAATAAATACTGTTACAAACCAATCTATTTTTTCAATCTTTTCTCCTTATTTCTCTCTGGGGTCCTCCATTTGAACTGTTTGTCTCTGCAAACTGTCCCAGATGAAAGTGCACTCACGTACTCTCACAGTAGCAGTAATATATTACATGCACCTCTGACAACACTTTTGGGGGAAAAAACCAACTAAATCAGAAGTTCTAAAAATCAAGAAACTATTTGCCATAACTCAAGAAAAAGAGCATGAAATTTTACCACTATAACCAGTAAATAGGAAACAGCCTCAAGTTGCTCCAGGGGAGGTTTAGATTGGATTTTGGGAACAATTTCTTCACAGAGAAGGTGGCCAGGCATTGGAACAGGCTGCTCAGGGAAGTTGTGGAATCACCATCCCTGGAAGTGTTCAGAAACAGTGTAGATGAAGCCCTTAGTGATATGGGTTAGTGGTGGCTTTGGCAGTGCTGGTGTAACAGCTGGACTTGATCTTAAAGATCTTTTTCAACCTAATTGATTCTATGATTCTAGCCAAGTCAGCATCTATGCTACTTACAATGGTTCTGGTAAATGCTTAAGGCTTGAAAGCATCAAATGACCAGGTTCTACACCCTTTTAATGCTATTAGATCAGTGCTCTATTCTACTTAACCAGTGGATTTAAAGTAAACATGAAAAGTGTATGGCATCTTACTCTATCCACAGTGGCTATAGAGAATAATTTCATTCCTTTCATCTTTGCAGCTCTTCTTCAAATGTTTGTTGGATTTGAAAATCAATACTATGCATCCTGAAGGTCTTCAGGACTTGATACTAAGTCACAAATATTAAATCAGTTCAACACTTAACACTTATTTTCAACTGACTAAACCATCTGGAGCTTGGGAGACCTAATCTGCGTTTTCAGAGTTATGCTAAGGCATGGACATTAAATTTATTTCTTACTTTAGGAAGGTCTCTTTTCTGTTCAGGGCTAAAACAGGACTAATCCCAAAAAGCTAAACAAGGAGATTAGTTGGTTTAGAGTCTTAATTCTCCCTCCAAAAAAAAGCCATAAACACCCATTATTTTTTAATGTGAAAGTAAATGAACAAACAAAAACTCCTTGCACTGTTCTTCTCCATCATGTTTTTTTGAGTCGCCAGACTTCTGTAGCTATACAAAAATACAGACAGGAAAGAAAGGAGCAAGAGTCTTCTTTCTTTTATCCTAGTGGAAATAAGAATAACTCCACCGACATCTGTGGAGTTACGATGACGTAAAACTGGTGTATATGAGGGGGAAAAAAAGCCATCCAGGAGTATAGTTCATTGGTTTCAATAAATTCTCTCCCTTTTTAACACCAGCTGTATAAAAACCTCCAATAAAATTTTATGTGCTAAGTCTGGTGCTGAAATGACCAGACTCTTTCCAATAGCATAAAACTGCAGTAAGCAATCAGAATATTTCTGCTTAAATATGTTGTTCCAATTTGTTTAGTATCTCATCCTGGAGTAATTCTCCCACATCATCCACTATCTCCAGTATTATCAACATGATTTTATCCAAGATACAGAGGAATATGATACTGAAACTTGCATTTATATCTCCATCTTTCTGAATATGTATTTCCCCAGATGTTCTATTCCAAAGTATCTCTCCTGAAGCTTTGCTGGTGCCTTGTTAGCAATTATATTCAAAATGCTTATGTTTTGTACTCCTTTATTCCAACTATGAGAATATCAAACCATCTCCAGCACAAATACTGTGCAATCATGGAGACTTACAGATTAAATATTATAGCACACAGTATTTAGTATTACAGTCTTGTATGAATTCATTTAGCTTTTAACTTACCATCATATTTTGCATTTGGGTAGCAGCATATGAAATTTTTACTATGAAAGACCAGACTTCCATAATAATTTGGCCAGGATTTAGATGAAGTTGAAAAGTTCTTTAAATATATGTTACTGCTATTAAAACCCCACATTTTCACCTTCAATTATTGAACACATATATTTCAGCAAAATTGTGTAAATGTGAAATCTATAGTCACCCACTTACAGGTTGTACTACTCCTTGTGTTACTGTGAATAATCTATGTAAAAGGTCAGGATTTAGTTCCTTCCTACAACTACCATGGCTGTTACACTGAGCAGAAACAAGTAGTAGCAATGTTTCATTATTGATTAACACAGGCAGCTAGTTCAAGTTCCAGAATGTGAGCCAAGATTTTAAATGCCTGTGACATGCAAACCTGTGACAATCACTACCAGCAGCTGAGCTAGTGACAACACAGCAGGGAGGTAAACATTTCAATGATGAACAGCAGAAACAGACCTTGCATATGAGGACATCAGATTAAAGAGTGTGGTAAACATCATTTATATACTTAGGCTAATACAGATTCTTATTATAAACAAATGGCTTTATTTTAGCTCATCTTAAAGTTCCCCCTCCCCCCAGCTTTTAAAATACATGTTAAAATGTAATCCATCTTTTCAAACTGAATTCAAATACCTCATTGAGAAAAATGTCACATTTGCACTGTCCATACTGTGTTTGCTTTAGCTTGAGCATCCCTATTTAGTCTTTTCTACACAGACATTCTGGTGCAGTAGCGACTGTAAACCTTAAAGACCTCTGACCCTGATTCTGTGGTTCACTAACTCTCTTTCCTCTGTACAGACCTGTGACCATGGCAGGGTCAGCTTACTTTAAAGACTGTGAAGCAGAGAATTTTCATTAATTAGAATGAGACTAACTTAAAGGCAGGTACAAAACTAGTTCTAAACCAAAGTGGAACGGATTACACAGCTGGAGAAGAAATATCTGAGTTTGAGTCAAAAAACTCCAAGCTGTGGATTTCTGGGGCCCATTTCCAGTGCTAATGTTTCAAGGAGAATTTTTTCCTCTCTGTCGAACAGGAATTCCTCTTGTTCCGATGTGTTTTGCAACACATGTAAATGGTTCAACATGTTGCAGAACTATGTAGTGACATGCATTCAGTCACTGAATTCCAGCGCTTGTGCTGCAATTTGTGTGTACATAAACACCATTATATATACATACATATATGTATATACAGACATTATATTTGTAAATATTATGTGCATATGTTCATGGAGTATATCCAATATACATTTTCTAGAGGAATATTTAGGCACAGAATAGTTAAATTTACTAAGGATACTGCCGGCATCTGTATGAAAAGTATGAGCTGAACTAAGAGCTCCTGAACCCTTATTTACACCAGTTATTTTCTGACAAAAGAAGGTTGTTTCTGGCAAAAAAAATCACTGAGCTTAACAACCTCAAAACCACTTTCCACTTGTTTTTTTGTCGTTGTTATTGTTTAAAAGTGTCTCTCTAAAAGGGTTTCAGATGAAACAAAAATACATAAGCATTTCTGAAAACTAATGTCACACAAATTCTCTTGCCATCTAAAATTTAAAATGTGAGTAAAAATTGTATCTAATGCACGGTGTGGATCCAACACACTAATTGCAATTACAGGAGAATTTGTGGTTAGGCCCATCAAAAATGCACATTTTTGATGTCCAGTGTTTCCACAATAGACACCAGGCAAGATATTAATAATTGCACTAAGCCTGATTTTAAGCACCCTATATTTCAGATGTATATATGGTATGCCTACAGACACAGAGTTTGCCAGTATCCTGGTTTTAGCTGGGTTAATTTTCTTCCTAGTACCTGGCACAGTTCTGCTTTGGCTTTAGTCTGAGAATCCCATCCATGGGGGGTGAGAGGGAAGTGAAGGAGTGGCTGTGTGATACTTAGTTACTGACTGGGGTTAAACCACAACAACCAGAACACTGGGTAACCTTTACTAGTACTCCCTGGTGACCTTTTCTGGTGGTATGTGTGATGAGCATCTTTAGGCCATTCATTTACCGTTCTCTTGTTCGGTTTCTCATCACTATTGTCATCTTTTCCTCTTTCTTGGAATAAACCTCTCATGATAATTTTTGCACTTTTGAGTCATGAAGATGGCTAGTTTTCATTTTCATAGCTCTGTATATTTTCACACATCTTAGCAAACGATCAGCAACTATTTTTTAACACTCCTATATATTAATTACATTTTGTTATCTTAGATATGTAGAAAGACAACCCGAGATGCAAGCAGGTCAAATGGATTTGCCTGAGACTATGCAAAGAGTAATTAATAATAGAAAGGGTCAAAACAGTGTCAACAGTTTCTGACTTTCAGTTCAGTGGTTAAACAAAGGAATAAGGCTGTGCCTTTATTTACTTTAAAGCAGTTCATTAGAGTTAAGGAAAACAGACAACTACCATTTCTTACTGTGCCTGTTCACATTGCTGACTTATTACCATCTCTGTCTGTAAGTGGCATGAAAACAACACATTAGCTCACTGAGGTGATAGAAGTAGTAGTACTGAATAAATTACGATCAAATCCAGTAAGACATGATGCTAAGATATTGGGAACCTTACAGCAGTATCTAGCTGGATATACATCCTTTGTCATAATAAGGAAAATATGTTGCCAGTCATCCACTCAAGCCAACACTGACCATGGAGTTAATTTTAATTAAAAGGTTACATAAAGAAAAACATAAGAATCTCAAATTTGCCAGATCATAGAATCGTTAGGGTTGGAAAGGACCTTTAGATGCTACCATGGAAGCTAACCCTGACTTAAACTTCCATTACAAGCATAAACAGGTTTAAGCACAATGAAACTGCTAAATAAAATTGATTGAAATCTATCTAATTATGTTTTACTTTTTACAGGGAATAAGGTTTCAGACAATGAATAGTGCAACAGTAAATTACAATGAAGGAATCTCATTAAAATACCAGGAAATTAATATCAATGATAGGCAATAACTAAAAATAAATAGTTAATTACCTTACTACTACCCAAGGCAACAGTATCAGTGTAGTGCTCTGGAACATATCCAGTTTTCAGTTTCCAATCACTGAATTTAGCATGTTAACATTTCCTTATCTAATGTCAATCAGTACTTTTATCCTCTTTAAAATTCCGTGCATATGTTCAACTTAATCAGTTTTGTTCATGCAATATGTGACAGATTACTAAAACACGACCATTTAACATCTTTGCTCTTTTAGTAATGGCAAACATAAGGTCAGACAGGGCCATGTGCCTCCAATTTCTAGTAAGAGATTATAACACTTCTGCTTCAGATACACTCCTGCCCGAACCTCTTTTGTGACCGGTTTATAGTGAGCTTGAAATGATGATGTTTGTCAATTAAAGTACAGGCATACTGGAAATTTTGGGCTTTGTGATTGGATTTAAATTTTCAATTAATTGAACTTTGGTGTTGAATCTTTGAAGGGATGCTGGGGATGTTCATGTGAACTGAATTATCATTTGTATATTCAACGACAGCTTTTATGTTTAATATCTATAATCTAGCAAAGATTAGAGCCCTGATACATCCAGCTTTGTGAAATTCTCATATTTCTCTGGAATCAGAGAATTATAGAATTATAGAATTTTGGATTGGAAGGGACCTTAAAGCTCCTCCAGCTCCAACCCCTGCCACAGGCAGGGACACCTTCTACTAGAGCAGTTTACTCCAAGCCCTGTTCAACCTGGCCTTGAACACTATCAGGGATGGGGCAGCCACAGCTTCTCTGGGCACCCTGTGCCAGCACCTCAGCACCCTCACAGGGAAGAACTGCCTAAGAGCTTATCCCACTCTCCCCTCTGTCAGGTTAACACCATTCCCCCTTGTTCTGTCCCTACAGGCCCTTGTCAAAAGCCCCACTCCAGCTTTTTTGTCTGCACCCTTAGGCACTGGAGCTGCTCTAAGGTCTCCCAGGAGCCTTCCTCTTCTCCACCCTGAACCCGCCTCCCTCCCCACCCCCTCACACTCTCAGCCTGTATCCATAGGAGAGATGCTCCAGCCTTCCAGATGCTTCAGTTATCAGTGTGGTATCTGGTGACCTCAGTGTCTCAGCAATGTAGCTAGAATAAATCCCATGTTGCTCAGGGCACGGAATATTTTACAACAATCTTTCTGAGAGCTGCCTCAGGAGGGAAAGGGGAGACCAGGAAAGCAGGCAGTTGTCAGGCACTAGGAAAGCTGTTCTGAGCATGGTAAAGCCACACTGATGCTTTGCTGACAACTCCTGCAACAGAACTTCAATCATACTTCCAGTTTCAAACCTTCTCAAAACTGTGCTAGTAAGAGCACTACGTGAGATACTCATGCACAGATACATGACTGATTAACTAAGTACTTTAAATTAAAATGGGTGCAAGCAGAGAAGACACTCTGCATATATATATTTCCTATAGCTATAGGGGTATGAACTGTATGCTATACATCTTTGTGACAGTGAAGTTAATGAGGGCATCTTGTATAAGAAACAGAAAATAGCACAGCTTGTAGTAATTTTTAAGCTGTAACATCAAATTCTATTCCTTTTGACTCAGTTAAATAGATTTTGCTAGAAATCATGTTCTCTGAGCGAACTCTTAACCCCATATTAAAGAGGGTGATTACTGATTTCTATTTTTTCTTCTGTTCACGTAAAAGTTGAAGTGGTGGGGAGCTCTCTATAAATAACTCTTATCAAAGAGGCACTTGGAGTTATGATACTTATGGAAAAGGAATATTCCATCCAATTTGTGCATTTGTCTAAATGGCTTCTCTTGATGATGTGTAGAAATTAGTACTTGAGATACAGATGTCCAAAGAAGCACTGCTCAACTGCTTCCCCAAATGAGCATCACAGCTTTAATTCTTACTGCTTTCAAGTATATTACAGTAAACATCAAAGGTCATGTTCATACATGCATTTCCAACAAGAGCATTTCCAAATCACAGCTGGTTGATTTGGTGACTTCAGTTAGTCACTCCCAATTTTAACTTTGATTTCTCACATATTAGGTAAATGTAAATTAAAGCAACATGCCTCTCATGTGAACCTGTAAAGGAGTTTCCAAAAATCAAGTTATAATCCCTTAGTTATCAAATACATGGCAAAGCTTAAATATTAACTGAAATTTGTGTTTTATACATGCAAACTGTAGTTGTGATGGTGCAGTAACATTTTCCTGTTAGAAATTACATAGCACACATCAGATGAAAATGTGTAAGTGCAGATTAGTGATAAGGATGAACCCATCAAGTCTCAAAACACGAAAAGAATGTAAATGGTATGAAAAGAAATTGGTCAGTCAAGCAGACCCTTTGCAAATGTAATCGATCTTGGTTAAACAGAAGGCAGGAACTGTATAAAGAAGCTATTACTGATCAAGGAAATTACCTTGAATTTATGAGGAAGCAGTGCAAACAACATCTTATGAATTGATGCAAGACACTTACATGGAAACACATTGAGGAAAATGGAAAGATTTCATGGACAATTAATATTTATACAGCGGAACAGGTGAGAGCTCAACTTCATTTAAAGTAAGCATGATTATGATCCTGATTCTGCATGAGATTCAAGTTCATGCTTATCAATTCTGGGTCTCTTGGAGTGCTTAAAGTACAACACATTCTTAAGTACATTGTTGAACCATTGAGATGTGTCACTCACTGGTTAATACTAATACTAACATGATTATGTGATAAAAAATATTAACATGCATTTAAAATATCTCATATATTAGAATTTAGTTTTAATACTTAGTTGGTTACGAAAGAAAGTTCTGTGGAGAATGACAAAGAATCAGAGCATGAAGTTGAATTATGCAAAAGAAACCATCAAGAGACCAAGATGTTTTATTTATCAATTTATAACACAAATGGATGGAATTGATTCTGTATGAAAGTATTTGGAACAGGCATACACGTAGTGTTCATAGTTCTTGTGTCTCCAGGGATACACAGACCATAGGAAAGAACTCTACAATTTAATTTGTTTACTCGTATGTTACAAAGACCTTTGCTTTACCCTTGTATTTGTATTGAACTCAGTGAAGAAACATTGCTTGGGTACGTCTAAAAATACCTGCTTGAGTACAATTAAAAATGAATATAAAGACTTTCAGGGCATAGAGAATCTGCTGTTTAACTTGGTAGTTCATGCCAAGGATTAAACAACTTCACTTTTAACCTGAATATACTTCCCATTTAAAGTTTTCAATCGACTGATCAGATACAGGATAGAAAATGTCACAGAATCTCAGAATACCAAGGGTTGGAAGGGACCTCGAAAGATCATCTAGTCCAACCCCCCTGCAAGAGCAGGGTAACCTAGAGTACATCACACAGGAACTTGTCCAGGCGGGCCTTGAATATCTCCAATGTAGGAGACTCCACAACCCCCCGGGCAACCTGTTCCAGAGCTCTGTCACTCTTACAGTAAAGAAGTTCTTCCTGATGTTAACATGGAACCTCCTATGCTCCAGTTTACACCCATTGTCCCTTGTCCTATCACTGGATATCACTGAAAAAAGCCTAGCTCCATCATCCTGACACCCACCCTTTACATATTTGTAAACACTGATGAGGTCACCCCTCAGTCTCCTCCAAGCTAAAGAGATTGATACCAAAACTATTAACAGGCAAAGCCAGTTCACCAAGAAAAAAGCAACACTTTTCGCAGAAGGAAAAACTATAATCTTTTGAAAAAATTATGTGAATTTCAAATGTAGTACAAGTTTTCTTGTCCTGTTGCTGCATATAAAAATGAAAATAAATGGAGTTTCATAGTATCTGCTAACTTCATACAATCACAGAATCATAGAACGGTTTTGGTTGGAAAGAACACCATGTCACCTAAGACTGTCCAACCTGGCCCAGAACACTGCTAGGGATGGAGCATTCACAACTTCTTTGGGCAACCAGTTCTAGTGTCTCACCACCCTCACAGTAAAGAACTTTTTCTTTATATCCAACCTAAACTTCCTCTAAGTTTAAACCCATTCCCCTTGTCCTGTCGTTACAGTCCCTAATGAAGAGTCCCTCTCCAGAATCCTTGTAGGCCAGCCCCCTTTAGATCAGTCATTGAGTTTTTTTTTCACTCACTGGTTTTGGTCAAGAAACCCTGTGCATTGAAAACTGGATTATTTCCTGGTGTTGCTTTTCTGTAACTCCTATAAATCATTGTCTTTCCTAACTCTGCAAGTATTTAAGGAAAAATGTATTAACAAATACCGAAAATTCAGATATTTTCTTGACATCTTCAGTTTCCTGTGTCACTCAAGCAGCAAGTATGTCATACCACTGAAATAAGTAAGCATGAAATTATATGGGGCAATTGGCTTTCTGCATGTGTTTCTGTTTGGAGATATTTTTTTTCCCTTGTCTTCCTCCTTTTACCTTTGTCAGAAACTGCACAGAGAAGTTGCTGCATGGTCAGGGTTTCTTCTACCACCCTACACATCAAAGCAACCATGAAGAGAGAGAACACACACAGTATTCACTAGTTTTCACCATCCTCATTTAGATCAGGAGAGCAGACTGTGCCGTGACAAAAATGGAATTATCCCCATTAAATCTCCCTGGAGCACTGAGTCATTTTACAAGAGGCTTTGGACTTAGTACTGAGAAAGGAATACATATTCAAGCTCATTTCATTGAGAATTCAGTCCCACAGCCCACTTGAATTCTCTGATAACGCTTTGCACTGGTGCTTTCAACAAGCTGAGAATCATTGTTTTTTAGGAAGCACCATTCTGTATTTATCAGGAAATTTGCATATGTGACTATGAGACCAGTAAAAATGGCTCTCTCTACAGTTAGTAATTTAACTACAGATATTAAAGTAATATTATGGTGAATCACTGCATCATAAAAAGGTTTGGGTTGGAAGGGAGCTTAAAGCTCATCTAGGTCCAACTCCCTGCTATGGGCAGGGACACCTTCCACTACAGCAGACTCCAAGCCCCATCCAACCTGGCCTTGAACACTGCCAGGGATGGGGCAGCCACAGCTTCTCTGGGCACCCTGTGCCAGTGCCTCAGCACCCTCACAGGGAAGAATTTCTTCCTTATCTCTACTCTAAATCTCCCCTCTGTCAGTTTAAAACCATTCCCCCTTGTCTTAACATTACATATCCTTGCAAAATTCCCTCTCCAGATTTCTTCTTGACCCCCTTTACTCTGATGGTTGCAAATTAAAACCCAAAAAAGGTACCAAAATATTAAAGAATAATTGGTATGCTACTTCACCGTCACCTGGAGTTCATTTAATCTACTTATGTTACATATGTTGCTATTCACTAGTTGCTTGGGGTCTCCAGAACCAGAGATATCTGAAAAAGTACATGAATTAATGCTATGTACACTATTGTTGCAAATGAAAAGGGAAAGACTTGGGTTAGAATTGCCTTCTAAATGTAAGCCAAGAAGGTTTTGGGAAGTAAAATGCAAAAGCAGAAAAACCACACCAGGCTTTCTAAGAAGGACTATTTTGGATCTATATTATAAGTTAAAATTACCACTTGGACCAGAAAATTTCTCTCACAGAAGACTCTTATACTCCTAGAATGTCATGTATAGTGCAAGTTTCTAAAGAAAGGCAGTTTCTAAAGGAACCCCATGTATTGAGAAGATGCACTATTCCTGTCAAGTGAAATGCTAACTATCAAAAGGTATTTCTACACTGCACAACAAAGAAATTCTGAGGCTTCCAAATTCCTAAACTGGTGCTTTTATCAAGTACATAGCTGCAACAAGCAATATAGGTTTGACATCTATTAAGCCACATTAACATGATATTGTACCTGGAACTTAATTTCCTCCTCTCTGTTGAGTCTCATGTAATGCTGCACAGAGATATCAGAGAAGCATAGATATCTGCATTGTGTCATCTCATGCCACTTAGTCTTGGGTTAGCATACGATTTGGGATTTGAATGTCTCTGCTCCCATTGTACGCAGTAAGCTTCCTCAATGTAGGTGTGATAATCCTTCATGAAGGAAATAGTTTTATCAACTTTGGAAATTGGCTCCAGGTCACAGAGATCATCCTCAGCTAAATTCCACAGTAATCGAGTCATTCAGCACGCAAGTACAAAGAGTAAACTCTAAGGGTCACCTGAGGCTTCTTCTAAGATAAAAGCAATCATACAGGCTTAACCAGACATCCTTTATGTAGCCTTGGGCCAGCACTAGTTAACCTGCACTGAGCACCACTATTGTAAGTACTAACAGACAAACCAAGATATGTGCTCAGGTAAGAAAACACTTCCATTTTTCTCTTTCCATCCATATACTGCTTGTTATTTTACCTCTGAACAGCCCCTTTAAGATAAAGCCAGCAAAAACAGGGACTCTTCAGCTTGCGACTACCTCGAACATTTTGGCTAGGAATGGTTTCACAGACTCTGAAGGCTGCTGCCATGTTGTCACTGTGACCCAAAATTCCCAAGAGAAACGATGACAAGTTGGAAGCAGAGGGTGAAGAGGGCTCTGACAATGCAAACTTTGAAGAACAACATGCAGACTGATCCATGGGGAATACCTTACAAACTGGTTCTGCTCAGTCGAGCACAGGAGATAGAATCAAATACAATAGCTGTAATAAAGGACAGATAAAGGGGAAGCAAAACTAAAATAGGGGATAGGGGGAAAGGAGAAATTTGTGAAATAGTAAATGATGTTAGGAAAGCAGGTGGGGATATTGCACTTCTGATCAGATATTCCCAATCAGAAGTACAGACAGAAACAACTCTAAGTATCCAAGGATCTTCTTATGGCAGAGGATTCTGGAAAACTGAAGGTGAAGGATCAGGGTGGATGGTTTTCATGGGTATGCAAAATATTAATCTGGGTATTAATAAGATTAATATGGAAAAAGATCTTTTAATGATGGAGGAGGTGATTGAGAAGATGGTCTCTGCTGCATAGCTGAAAAAAAAAATGAGCAGGTTTGCTCGACGTGCACTCAGCTCACTTCTTGCAGGAGGAACAGAGTGTGTGTTAAGACACACTGTGTTAAGATCTACAACAAACTTGCTTTTAGCCTATTCCCACCTTTCCTGCAGTAAAAACAAGGTTAGTTCAAATTCTTACAGCCCTTCCAATTGAGCTAACCTTTGATGAGGAATGCTTGGAAATATTCTCCTTCATTAGGGCTGACTGCTACATATGTAGCCACTAGATCAACAGTTTCCAGAGTTCTGGCAGTCTGATCACAAATTCTGATGGGATTGACATCCAGAAATCCCAGGAAATATACAAAATAAATGAATTCAGCCTTGGACAAAATTGTGGAGGAAAAATAAAATGTATGTGGAGAATGTTGTAAGTAAGAGTGAAAGATGAGACATGCATGAAGATATGAACATCCATATGAATAATATGGCACTCAGGATGCAATAAACCGTATAAAGACAGTGAGAACATATTTCATTATTTCCTTACTCCAGAGCCTTCTTTCTCCTACTAGACATTCAGGATGGTGTTCACCTCTAACCATTTTAGATAGTTGCTTTATCTATGCTTACATGTTCTTTCTACAATCCAAAGAAAAATATAAGCTCTTCCAGAGGCAAATTCACTCCAGTTTATTACTAGGATGAAATTCTTCTCAAAGAACTTCCACCCTCTATAAGTTAGATATGTTGCTTATGCTATTCAGGTTCTTTTATATGTTATTATTATATCAAAACCAACATACAGAATCATTTAGATCAAGCTTCAGCTAATAAACTGCCTAGCTATGTACTTCATACATTTCTTTTAGAATGGAATTAATTCACCATATCAATCCAAATAAACCCATTTCTAGAAACAGCTATGGAAAGAACTTAGATTGCTTAGATATTTAACTTGAATATGGAAAACTTATGTAAAATGAATGATGATAGAACATCTGTTATAGACGATTGTGATGAGAAAGGAAATGGAAGAATCCTTATCACAAAGGATACTTTTGTACTGCCTTACTATAATGCGCGAATAGTGTACTGTGCCAATACAATAATATAACCAGTGAGACACCTGTGGAAGGAAAATTCCCCTGGGCATTTCTGTAATGAGTGGGGATGTATATTCAGATAAAGAGAGCAAAAATACATTTATTAATGCATATGGTTCTAGTGTTAAGTATACTGCACTGTGCGATAAAGCAGTTTGAGATTATTACAGTATATGCAGAACATCCCAGTGAGCAGGGACTAGGGTTCAAGAGAAACAAACTGGGAACTATTTTATCTCATTTTCATCAGTCTTTAATTAAGGATTATGACATTTATTTCCTACATAAACTACAGCAAGGTCTCTCAAAACAAATTCTGATGTAAATACTAAGTGTCACTGAATCAGCACAGGCCAGTTTTGCTGCTGGTGTCATAGAATCGTAGAATAGTTAGGGTTGGAAAGGACCTTAAGATCATTTAGTTCAAATCCCCTGCCATGGGCAGGGACACCACACACTAAACTATGTCACTCAAGACTCCATCCAACCTGGCCTTGAACACTGCCAGGGATGAAGCATTCACTAATTCCTTGGGCAACCTGTTCCAGTGCCTCACCACCCTCACAGTAAAGAACTTCTTCAATGTCAATGAAATGCTCCTATTTTCTTTGCTAGAGATAGACCAATTTTGAACATATTCTGCAGCAAAGTGGATACCATCTAAAAAGCTTTAAAAACAGGAAAAGCAGTAAGGAAGGAAATAAGTTGTTTGACAGATGCAGAAACTTGTGCCACAGTCACATCAAGTCCTGATTAAATTTTGCATTTCACTATGGTCCCAAAGGCTACAGTGACTGCAGTCACACCTGTAGGTAATTCCAGCCAAATAAAAACATGGTCAAGGGTGAGACTATGTAAGAAATGTCAATCTATAATTCCTAACTCACCAAGCAGAATCACCACCTGCAGCACTTCCTTGTGAAATCAGCAACCAATTTAACTCAGTAACAACTGCAACAATGTGTAACTTGCATGAACATCCAGCTTTACATCTCTTCATTCAGTCATTCTGCTGGATGTAGTACCATGACAACAACGTGACATTCTGTCTTTAAGGGATTTAACGAGAGAACGGCTCAGGTAAAACAACTGACTGCACTGCAGGTAAATGCTATCCTACTCACTTCTGAATTCTTCTTATAGAATAGTTATGGTTGGAAAGGACATTAAGATCATTTAGTTCCAACCCCCCTGCCATGGGCAGGGACACCTCACACTAAACCATATCACCCCAAGGCTTCATCCAAGCTGGCCTTGAACACAGCCAGGGATGGAGCATTCACAACTTCCCCGGGCAACCCATTCCAGTGCCTCAGCACCCTCACAGTAAAGAATTTCTTCTTTATATCAAATCTAAACCTCCCCTGTTTTAAGTTCTAACCCCGTACCCCTTGTCCTGTCACTACAGTCCTTAATGAAGAGTTCCTCCCCAGCATCCCTATAGGCCCCCTTCAGATACTGGAAAGCTGCTATGAGATTTCCATGCAGCCTTCTCCAGGCTAAACAGTCCCAACTTTCTTTGAATTTCATGATGTTTTTTGCCCAAAAAAAACCAAATTCTGAACTCAATTCTGTATTAACGAATGTGTTTTGGTGATTTGCTGCTCCCAGGAAAGAACCTGGAACCTAATGTTTTGCATTAGCAATGTTTTCCAGCAGTGACAGAAAAGCAAGGCAAGGTTCAAATCTTGTTTTCCCCTAAAAGATATCCTCACAGCCATCACTGGGGAAACTTACTCATCCTTTCATTCTTGAGTTTTTGTCTCCTGATCACCTGGGTGGTGTACGTGGTAATTTTCTTGGGAAACCAGCTGGTTTTCTCTAAGAATAAACAGAGATACAGAAAATTGTTTTCCGCACTTTCTGTTCCAGGCAGAGTGTGAATATAGACTATACCAGTTTAGCTTGCCTCCACAATCTACTCAACTACCCTTGTGCCCTAAAATGCCCTCAATGCCCTCCAGCTACGTTGTAACCTTGATGTCACACATGAAAGCACTCTTCTGAACTGCAACACACACTTAGCATTATCCTAGGTACCAGGAGTTAAAAATTCATTATATCTTTGGGTCCACTGGGCACCATATGGAGCCAGAAGGAAACTCAGCCAATGCAATGCAGTAATGGACTGAAAGAGTTCGTGAGTCCTCTGTACAGAGGTTGACCTTGAGCAACGGAAATACAAAACACTTCCCTTCACTTGGCCTAAGGACCAGTGACTACTTCTAGGGGCAGATAGCATTGAACAGGTCAAGTGAGCCCATGATAATAGTGGGCAGCTCCTGTTGTACTCAGCAGTTATTGATCCATTTCACTACTAGTGCATGCATTGTCAGTGTGCTGCCAGTCTAAAGACCTCAGTGCCAGTGCAGTGGTACCCAGGTGCCAAAACATTATTGAAAGTTTTCTCTGGCAGCACAAATTCAACCTCTCTGATAAGAAGGCATTGCCCAAATATGCCTCTAGGTACAAAATATTAATGTACATATATATATATATATATATATATATATATATATAAGAACTCATTGGCAGAAACTATGTCTGCTAGATCAATTCACAATACATGAAATTTCTGACTTCTTTTACGTACAGTGATCGGTACAATTCCGTATTAACATTATGTCTGTAATTGGCCTGGGAATTTCACAAAGATCTCTCCATAGATATAGAAGCACCTGGTGTCCCATACATACATATCCCTTATTTTCTCCCTCTAGCTGTGATACTGTTTTCCTTGTTTCAGTAATATACTCAGTCTTTTCAACTCTTGGTCACTATTTCCACAAGGTTTACTTTGATTAACGTTTTAGCAAAGGCTTTCTAGAAGTAAACATACTCATCAAAACTCCAGCTAGGCTTAAGGCAACAACAAGCCAAATAAATACACCAAAGTAATAAGCCTTCATAGGTAACCTAAATAAAACTGGTGTGCAACTCATTTTCCAGCATGTAACTTCAGACAGATGCTATGAAGTATATTACTACAAATAAAGTAAGAACACATATGCATACACATGCATACAAAATGACATGAAGATCTACGTCCATATGTAGCCTGTCATTTCATCATAGAAGATCAGGTTAGCCAAGTCCCAGCTCTCCTTGGAAAATGTATCTACTGTTTTCAATTAGCTTCTTTTCTTTCACATTTCTTGTTTAAATGAGTGCAATATTAACATTTTCTCCTCTGACTGCTGTTTTTTCATAAACGATTGAAAGCTTTCTCCCAAAAACACAAGCCAATTCTTTCAGCACCCATAAAATTGAGTATTTTCAGCTTCCCTTGTTAGCCCCTAATCTGTTTCCTCACTGCTGGCTGTCCTTCTTCCAAATCTTGTTGGCATACAGAGATATCTTGAAGCAGGCTTTACCAAGAAGAACTAAGCCCAGAAAAAGTATTTAATTTCTGGCTTTTCCACACTGTGAATCACAGGATTGTTTCTCCCACCATCAATGCTTCCATATTTTCCCTGAACTGTTACTGGCTCTGAACCAACCGGCTTCATCTCACCAACCCGCAGACTCAAAACAAGACTGGGCAAGAGAGACAGCACTTCCTCATAGGTGAAAGCAGAAGAGGAATGGTCCCGGGCATTCCACATTCTTATTCTTGTCCTGCTCCAGATGAGTTACCTGGAGATTCCTCTAAAAATTACATAAAGATTTCTGTTCAGTGCTCACCACTGGACAGACTCAGACAGCGTTGGACTAACATAATATTCCAGTGGTTGTCTCACAGTGGTAGAAAGACAGCTTCTGTACTCTGCAGAAAGCAAGTTTCTCTTCTGTGTAGATGAAATCAATGGTTGCCTGCAGGAGGGAATTGTTGTTTCCTTAAGAAGTAGAAATTCTGGCATAGTGGGAAACAGGAGAACAACTGAATAGCATTACACACACAGGTCACAGATAAGAAGGGAAAGAGAAAGGTGAGGGCATAACAAGAACGGCAATATCCAAGGCAAAGTCAGTGAAGAGAGGCGAGGGAGAAAATGCTAGGTAGGACACGGCTTTGAGCAGCTTGGTCTCATGGAAGGTGTCATTGCCCATGGCAAGGGGGTAACTGCATAAGCTTTAAGGTCCCTTCCAACACTAACCAGTCTAGGATTCTATGAAAAAACAGCAGTGCACACAAAAAAACAGACAATCAGAAAGCAGAGTAATGAAGACAAAATGTATCAAGATCAAGGGCTCTAACAATATCTCACTGAGCTAAACAGGGAAAACCACTGACTCAAACTCATTTAGGGGAAGAAAACCATAAGGTAATGAGAAAGCATGAACCATAAAGCAAAACAAAAGTCAATTCAAACTATATTTTGTCTTGGATTTTGTTGTTCTGTCTTGGATTTTGTCATTTCCATAGATGTCTCTGAAATCATCATTACTGTGTTCTCTGGTCAATGATCTTGTAGACTTTAAAAGAAAAAGTAGGTGTGAGTTGCATAGCAGAGAGGAAAAGGAATATGTTCTCCTTAGTCCCTTAAGCTGAGTGCAGAGATAACAATGTACTGATATAGGAAAAGCTACATTATTCTGTTTTCTGCACTTTTAGGAATCTGCAATGATCTGGGCTGCTCTGGCTGACTCACTGTTATCGCAAAACCTCAGTTTATTCCAAGACAGCTGAACATACTGTACGTGCTCTGGGTAAGGAGGCATCTGTGTTCCTTACATCAGAAGCTCTGCTGCTTCCTAACCTGCCTGCCTTTGTTTAATGCAGAAAGGGCTTGTAGGTAACTATCTGTAGTAATTGCATCCCACGTGACATAGAGGGGACTTTACCTAGTTGTATACTGAAAGCTACTTTTTAAGAATGAAACTGTCCAAGAAAGTCACTTACACAAGACTGCATATTACTAAAGAGTAACTTCACATTGCATTGATTAAAATATTACTATAGATTAACATACCATTTTCATAATTAATAAAGATATCTGTGTATGCACAAAGTTATAAATCATAAAAACTTTGGTTTTGTTGAGCACGAAAAATACACTTAAGTTGATTTTCTTTATGTGTGTTCTGTAGACTTTAACGATGCCATTACCTTTTGTTCAATTATTCATAGCTGAATTGACATAAGAGACCATCTTTCACTCAGAGACCAAGAAGGAAAAGATGATTTTTATAAGTGCCATTTATGAACACAAATTCCTTCCTTCTAATCAACCTGGTAATTAAACTCTCAAATGCTACCAAGGAAAAATAAACCAAATTATGCCACTAAAGTCCTTTTCTTTTCATAAAGCTTCTTTTCACTCAAGTTTTCTAAGTAGAGCTGCCTTCACCTAACACCACTTACAGGTTTTTAACACTGTTTTATTTAAGTGTCCCCATTTTCTTTCTGTTTTCCTGTACTTAAGGCTTGATTGTACTTACACCAATGAAAACCACTGATGTTTCTGAGAAATGTTGTAATTAAGATCGCTTCCAGAATACTGTGGTGGCTATATTTATCAATTTGTACTTGCATTACAGAAGTGTTTGAAGGACTCTGTGGTACCAACACTTCTTGAAACATGCTGTAACAGGAATAGGTAATATGAAAAGGATTATGTCCATTAGCAAATGGATACTCGAAGCACAGATAAAAGAAGTGTCATTCTCAGAGTCATGGAGCAGAACTGTGCCAGAAGTACAAATACATCAGGTCTTCAGAGTTCCCACCCTGGGTTTCACCCATGAAACAGTTTACACCTTTACAAATGCTTTCATGCTTCATTGTCTTCCAAGGGGTTTACATTCAAGTTCTTAATCACATTCCAAATTGATGGAATATTTTATAGGTAAAAGAAAGCTTCAAAAGTAATCTTATCAACTCAACAAGCCATTTATCAGAATTTACCATACAAATAAAACTACATCCCATTAATGAATGAGTAGTTTAATCCTTTCTGCAGTGTTTTGTATTCAACCAGACATTCGGTGTTTTCCTTCTACTCCTTTTCTTTTCATATTGCTCCCATCAATATTAACATTGGGTATTCCTTGCAGAGCCAAAGGGGTCCAAGGCTGTCCCCAAAACATGGTATCATGTTCCTGGGCAATGATGTAAACTAATTTTTTTGTTTAAGTCTATCTGGCAGACTTGAGGGACTTCCTGAAAGAGGATTGTAAGCAAAGTTCTTAGCTGCTATTATTTGCTATAATTAAACACTTCTTGGCTCTAATAAATTAACTCCCAGCTCTAATATATTGTTAAGAGTTTAGTAAAGGTCATCATGAGTCTTTTAGTCTATAGCAAACTGAGGTAAAATGACACAGACATCTCACCTCCCACAGATTCCTGACACAAAGTGGTTTTTAACTGATATTATGAATAGTGGAGGACTATGGGATCTGTTGAACTGTTCCTTACACTGGATAAGACATTTCTCATAGCATTTATACATTACTTTTATGTAGCCCTTATGAGGTAGCTTTTTAATGTTTTAGATCTCAGCCCAAAGACATTTATCATAAATGCAATCACCTTTATCAGCAGGGAAGACAATCTTATAATGTAAACACCTGGGATGTTCATGGTCAGTAGTTATCATAGAAAATAAACGAAAAATGTAGTCTAATCCAAAAAGTTTTAATCTCAAATTGGAATTCCACTGTATCTCATGAATAAGGATTCAGAATCTTTCTGTTCCAAAGAGTATTTTTAAAACCAAAACATTAAACAGTAATGCTAATAATACACATTCTCAACATGAAATTTCCTCTAACCAAGGTTTTCTTTATATATTTGCTTGGAAAACCTCCCAGTTCTCATAGGAAGTTGATTTTTCGTAGTCTGACAGTAATATATCAGTCAGGGGTAAACATGTTAAAAGAATAAAATATTACTGTTTGAGCTAAATGTTTAAGACAACAAAGTGGTAGCTGCTGGAGACTCATCAACTTCTCACTAGCTACTAAACAAGCAAGAGGAAGACCAGCATTTTCTATCATAACCTTAGAAGCTGAAAAATTATGCCTAAACTGTTAAATTCGCTATGGGAGGGACTTGATATCCTTCACTGAATTGAAAGCCTGGAGAAACCATTAAATAAATGGATGTAGTTTCCTCTGTAATAAATATGAAATATTTGTATCTTGTTACCTTTGCAAAGATCCTAATAAATTCTATTTATCTACCTTTTTGGAAGCCTTCATGATGAATACAGAAGCATGAACTGAAAAGGAAACGTTGTTTCTCTAGAAGCGGCTATTACTATAGAGATTTCAGGAGACTTAATAAGTGAGAACTTCATTATAGATGACCAGATGAATAAAATGGGAATTTGAAAAGGTCTGTTTCTTACATGCTAAATTATGCTGTCGTCTTGTATAAGTATAGAAAGCTTTGATACATATGTCATCAGCTATTTAAAGAGGAAGAACATAAATTAATTATAATAATTTGGATTGAAGAATAAAAAGAATTCCATAACATCAGAAAAAACTCAGAACAATAGTTTGGGAACATATTTCCCTGCTGCTTGGAAAGAATATTAGAAATATAGAGAAATACAAAATCAGGAAACAAAACTGATGCAATAACCAGAAGATCATAAGACAGAAGGTGGGAGAGTAAGGCAGCTAAATTTATGGAGTCTGAAAGAGCAAAAGCTCAGGGGCAACATGATCTCAGTCTATAAATATCTTCCAAGGTAAGGATATAAATGAAAGGAGGAAATTATTCAGTCTCACAATATGAGTACTGGAAGAAAAAACCTGGACCTAAGAAGGAAGTTTAGGTAAAAGTTTTTAGCTACAGGCGTAGATGAAACAGTGAGCAGAGTGAAAACATGACATTTGAGACACTGACTTGAAGTGGGGTGTTCACACCAACAGATATTTCATTTTGCATTTTCATCTACCAGATTTCCTTGTACAGGAACCTGAGCTGCCCTTTATTTCTCTTGATCTCCTCTCAGGCAGCATTTAAGCTTCTGAGACTTTAGCTGACTGTGCTACTGGTTTTAAGTTTGTCATAAGTTATACAGGAAGGGAAAAGTATTTGATAGCTTGCTATAACTGTATCTCTGACGTAAAATGTGGAATGCAGAAGAAACATTTTTATAGCTCTTTCTAGAGGTAACACGTAGATACCAACTTCTGTGGATGATAGAGTGCTTTTTTCCATAGCTACTTCTAAATATCACATCTATCCTTGTTCTTGACACAGGCACTTCATTTTCCTTCCTAAGCTTCATATCTTGCTTTGCTGGAATATCTCCTTAAAAATGTTCCTACCATATTCAAATGGCTTCAGACATCCTCTTTTATGGCTATTCCTGCTCCTTCCAGGACGCTACCTTCTATCTAATTTTTGATCATGATCATAATCATTCAAGAACATCTCAAGATACCTTCCCAAACTGCAAGCATTATAAAGAAGAGACTTCCAGTTTCTCTCCCTGCCCTTCACTTTCTGTAACACCAAAGGATAAAATCAAGTGTACCTCACTTTAGAAATAGCTATTTTAAAGATGTGCAAGCTCATATAGGACCATAAAGTAAAAAAGTAGCACAACTTGGGAATTACTACATTTAAATGTCAAAAATATGAAGGGCTAGATGGTGGGCCTGTTTAAAAAGCTTACCAGAGATTCATGACACTTTTAAGCCACTATAAGCCTACCTGCATGTTGCTTTTAGTGACAAATATAACTCTTATTTCTAAAAAGTTGATAGAAACTTGGTGTAAGCTTCTCCTGATACTGTAGGGGAAGAAATAAGTTTCACACCTGAAAGATCATAAACAATATAGTTCCCCAAGAAACTGGATCTCGTTTCTTTCCATGGTTGCCGTAAGACAAATAGTAAAGTATGTCCCTCTTAAAGAAGTAAAACTGAATTCAGTCCTTGAAAAACTAGATCAGATTTTATTTACATCCAGTGTATACAAACCACACTTATAGAACAGGAGACTTCATAAGCATCATACTATAATTCAAAGGGTTAGTGTTAGCACTTAGGGTGTAAGACATAAGAATGAAGATAAAGACGTAAGAATGAAAGCCATATTCATTTACAGATAATAGTATCAAATCTGCTGACTTACCACTAACAGTGGAAATATGTTAAGATTTCAAACACGACCAAAATCATGGTTACAGAATTAAGTTGACAAAGTTTACAGTACAGGGAATTTAGCACATAAGAACTGTTCATTGCAGTGGGAAGAGCAGGTACCTCGGCTTCAACTATATGAGACTGCTGGAGGAAAAAAGGACTAATCTGTTTTCCTTCTTTACAATGGATAGAACAAGTAGTAAGAAGCTTTTATTTCTGAAGTAGAGATTTAAGTTAGTCCTCAGGAAAAAGCTTTCTAAAAGATAAGTATAGCTAAGCACTGGAATAGATTTACTGGGGAGATTACAAACCCTAGAATCACAAGTCTTTCAAAAAGTGTTTAAACAAACTGTAGTTAAGAATGGTTTAAATAGTCAATCCTATCCTGAGGCAAGAAAAACTTGTGCTTGATTCTGCCACAAAGCAGAAGGATGGACCAGGCAATCTCTTGAAATCCCTTTCAAGGCATTTCCTATGATAGGGTTTAATGGAGGAAAGTTGAATTTCATTTAGACAATAGATAAAACTCGTATTTTTAATAGGGAAGATAATTTAATAGGAAACAACTGAAAAACTTGATCAGGGCTATGGTTAATCCTCCGCCCATTTTAAACAATTTTTATTGTAAGACTGAACAGAGGATTATAAAATAATAGGCAATTTCAGTCATAATTAATTGCCAAGACGAAGGACTCGCTTCAGGAGAAGTCCTATGGCCTGCATTATGCAGGATGTCACCATAGCTCTAACTGGTTTAATAATCTATTTGTTTTATTTATCTTTTTTTTGTTTGTTTATTCCATTGGTCGTGTTCATTCATCAAACTGCTGTCTCTGACAGCACACAAAATGCTTTAAAGGAGCATCTCTAAAGAGGCAACAATTTATCCCATATACCCTTTCTAGCTGTTAATGCTTCCACACTTAGTGGTTTACACACTATGGGTAAGGGAAACAATCCCCTTTTAATGACTGCATGCAGTAGGATAAAAATTACCCTAATGTGTTTGAGGCAAACATCTTTATAATAGTTCAGTTAATGAGGATGTGATAAATGGAAATACAGATGAAATGCACTCTCCACCTCAATGGAAACATCCTTAATTAAGACAGATTTAAATACTAGGCATTAGGTTGCAAATGGAAGTAAGAACAACAAAAGTGCTCTGAACAGTTTCTTTTCATGCAGCTTTTTGACATATTTAAAGAATTACTTGATTTGCTCTTTAATTTGCAGATATAGGGCTACATGCCTGAGCAAAACAAGAATGTATACACATCGGAAGAACTGCTGCATACATCCCCATTATTCCTTCCCTAAAAGACAGAGGTGTCCACAACACAGAGTAAAGGCCAATTTGCCTTGATTAGTTTGAGTGCATCTTAGGAGCAGCTGGTCCACACAAAAATAGAGAGGAAAGATAAAGTCCAGCACCAGAAGAATTTGAGACACTGGGTAATTCAAAAGCAAACTATATTGAAAAAACTGAGATCAAGTTGATCATCTCATTTCTCTTGGAGAAAGACATCCACTTTTTCCTTATGCCTCCCGCTCGTAATCTGTAAAGGACAGTAAGACAGTAACGATGAAAAACAGGAGGGATAAAAGAAGACCCTAGAAGGCATGTCAAAGGACTGCTGTGTACCTGTTTACGTAGTTGTTATAGAACAATTACATCCACCTTTGTGCTAGGGGCCTAAACAAGAGTACAACATTCTTTTAGACAATCTCTTGTTGTCTTCTAGGGGTTTTAGTCAGCCCAGATCCACTCCACTTCTCTGCACCACGACTTTCACCTTACACGAGATAAATAATGTACAACAGAAAGCAATTTGCTCTGCACTTGAGCAATGATTTTAGTTAGATCTCAACATTGATTTAATTCAAGATGAAACAAGAGCAAAAGGTTTTGTTATTGAGTAACAGAGATTTCAGTTCCATCTGCAACGGCACTTTAAGGGGTGTCTCACAGACAATGGGAGAAAGAGGTAAAAAGCCCACTGTCAATTTTGATAGTGACTATTCAATATTACAAGTAATACCAAACCAAAGCATGATTAATATTTGAACTGCTTGCAAACACAGATCATGTTGAGCAGGGTAAGTGCATCGCCATTTATTATGCAGGGAGCTTAGGAAAGCAGAAGATATTTATTGTTAATAGACTATTCACCTCAAGCTATACAAATATGGCTTTTGTTTTGATAAGACTTGTCCTTAGGGAGCTAAACACAAACTTCTGAACTTTTGCAAGGAAAGATGTATATTGTCTGGTTAACTCAGTATGAGTCTGAGTTGCCAGCTCACTTTTACTCTGAAGGTGATTCTACATCTTCACAGAGGGAGTGAAAACACAAAAGCTGAGAACAGAAGTCTTCTACCTTCTTTTTGCACCTGTATAAAAGATGCAGGGAGCTATAAGACATCAGAGCTAGACACAGTGCCCTTTTCTGCTCTTCCATTAGCTAAATGTAATTTTAAAATTAAATTTCATCACGGGGAATCCAAAATAATGCAAGTACTGGCACACAGTTGGTCAGCCTCAGCAAACAAGAAATACTGTAACAGCATTATAGTTGTTGGTCCATCTTTGAAGCCTGGGATTTGTTTCAATTCTGTGCCTGCAAAGGAACGGAAAAAGCTAAAATCTGAGATAAACAACTGATAGATCCAAACCACACAAGTTAAATTTTAAATGTACCCTGATTGCAGAGTAATAAGTATCTACAGTTTTGCATCTAGACACCAAAAAGGTCACTTCTGATATGAATCCAGACTTACAGAAACAGAATCAGATAAGTGTTCAGTTAATTCATATATGTATTTATACACACACAACATCAGTGTGAGTTTGCAGCCAAGAAAACAAACCATGTGCTGGGCTGCATCCCCAGAGCATGAGCAGCAGATCGAGGGAGGGGATCCTCTCCCTCTGCTGCACTCTGGACAGATCCCCTCTGCAGTCCTGATCCAGCTCTGGGCCAAGAGGACAAGAGGGATGTGGAGCTGCTGGAGAGAGGCCAGAGCAGGCTATGGAGCTGCTGGGAGGGCTGAAGCAGCTCTGCTCTGGAGCCAGACTGAGAGAGCTGGGCTGGGGCAGCCTGGACAAGAGAAGGCTCCTCAAGGGGAGACCCCAGAGCAGCTCCAGTGCCTAAAGGGGCTACAGAAAACCTGGAGAGGGTCTTGGGAAAAGGGAATGGCTTTAACCTGCCAGAGGGGAGACTGAGATGAGCTCTTAGGCAGAAGCTAAGAGGCAGAACCTGGGAGGGTGCTGAGGCGCTGGCACAGGGTGCCCAGAGAAGCTGTGGCTGCCCCATCCCTGGCAGTGCTCAAGGCCAGGTTGGACACAGGGGCTTGGAGCAGCTGCTCCAGTGGAAGGTGTCACTGCCCGTGGCAGGGGACTGGAACTGGATAATCTTGAAGGTCCTTTCCAACCCAACCATTCTATGATTCTATAATGTTTTATGATACATATCTTTGTTTCTCTTCTCACATGATTAAACTCCTAAGACAGCACAACATACAGCACAGCAGGTAGACTTGATGGAAGAACACGATAAAGGGCAAAAATTTATCATTAGTTTTACATCATAACACAGACTTATCAGGGCTAAAAAAAAAAAAGTACAAATTGCCACTTTCTAGTGGTCATAGGGAATTCTAAAGGATAAATCAGGAACATAAAAAAATAAAGCATCAATGATTCTGCTGGAATATGTTTGAAGCCATTTTAATATCTATGGCAAAATGGGTTCAGGGGGAAAAACTATCATTTTAAAGCAAAGTGAATGGATGAACAAGCACAATGACCACCTAAAAAGTCTTACATAGCCTTTATTGCTGCCACAGCAGCAACAGTGCTATTAAATAAATACATGGTCTTCTATGGATATTCTATGGATATGGATATGGATACTTACAAGAGTCAATACCCAGTACTTTTTAAACTGCCTCATATCCCTTTATTGCCATTCTAGTAGGAGGGAAAAGGAGCATTAAGAACTGACTCATTTGGATGACCAATTTTAGACAGTTACGAGCACACAAATGAGAAGGCCATGACTAGAGAGCAGCTTTGCAGGAAAGGAGAGAATAAAATGTTATTCTCCATAGTCTCTTCACTGGTCTTTTTAAAACAGGTGATAAATTTAGGTTCTTCTCAGGAATACAAAAAGAAACCCTTACGTAAGATTTCATAAAACACAACTGGACATTTAAGACTTGTACAGAGAGGAAAAATTTGAAATCAGCAAATAGACACATTCCGGATAGTAGTAAGTAATGCAAGAAAGTCTGGACAACACAGCATATTTTTATCCTCTCAGAGATAACAGTATGAAGGTAGCAGCAATAATAGGTGGTTTCAAAACAGATGTTATAGTCCAATCCAGTTCCATCTGAACTCCACATGCTTCAGTAGACAGAAACAAAAGTGCTTTAGGATGACACTGTGCCAACCATCGTGTTATTTTCAGTTAGACCATTTATGCCACTGAGGCTCACTAATAGTTTTGAAGTCTGGACCAAGTGGAGAATCACTACAAACCTTTCTGAGATCCTGAAGGCAGTCGCCCAGACAAAGAGGACACTATTTACTCCAAGCAAAACGAACTACAAAATACAAGATTAGTTGACAGCTGTTCACCTTTCATTCATATGCCTCTAGAGACAAAGTTTTCTGACTACTGCTTTCTTCACCTGATAAATTGTTCACATGGCTCTCCTTAGTATACCAGAAAGCTAGCAACTGAGTTGAGAGCAACCGAAAATCCTCCAAACACTCTTCTTGGATACATCTCTGGCTGGTAAAATAGAAGAAATACTGTCTGAAAACACTGCTTTTTCTAGAAATATATCACCAACAATGTGAGATTATTTTCTCAGTTATCTGCACACATATTTTACTTTCACAAAACATAGGGATAACGGTGTTGGCATATAAAAAGGTAAGTCCAAATGCAGAAGTTATGCCTTTGCTTGAATCTGACTTTCTTGGAATCCCAAATGCTTGAGAAGGAGAGCAAGAAAAGGAAGGTTGCTCTTGTGGGCTCCATTCTTAGTCACAATCCTTTATCTTAATTTGTATTTAAATGCTGAACTTTTATCTAGAGTGAAATGATCTTTTAAGAAGATGGTGCTGAAAGGGAACATTTTCCTGTAATTTATTTGTTGAAACTGCTAACAGCATTAAGAGCCTGTTGAGAGGGATTTGAGGTCTAACACATGTATAAACTGATTTAGGTCCCTTTGAGTAAGCTGGGATATCTCTAATACAGTCATCCCCTTTTATACTTTCATATTTTAATAAAGCTATAAAAACTAGGGCAGCCACAGCTTCTCTGGACAATCTGTGTCAGTGTTTCACCACCTCACAGTAATGAAAACAAAGAAATTGAAGAAAGAGTTCTATCAAGAGAAAGAAGAATTAAATGTTTACTGAAAGTATGAGCGTAAAAACTTAAGGTTGAAGGAGCTGATAAGAACAAGAGAAGATAATAACATGAGAAAACTTAGAAAACTTGATAACCCTTCCCTGTGCTTCATGATAAAACTGCTCTATAAAAAATTGTATCTATGCTGAGATATCCAGTCTCCATTGTGATGGAGAGTCCTTGAAGGAAGTAGGCTGCAGATGATTTCTTTCTAGACTTCTCTATTGCTGTAAGCAGCCTAGAGAAGGAGCCTGGAAGAGGAGCAATTCCAACTAACACTGTCAGACCTCCTTTGCTTCAGGACCTGAAGTTTGCTGCAAGTCAAGCCTCCAAATCTGGGAGTTTTGCTGAAGGATGTACAGGCTACATAGATTCAATGACAAGGGAGTATGTTCCTTTTCCTTTCACTCTCTACTTTCCCTTCTTTTTTACTCAGCACAGAACTCAATACAATAAGTTCTTGATCTCTCTTGGATTTCTCTTGGGTAATACAGTATTAATAATACTTAATTCAGACAAAGGATAATGCAGTGACATATCTACAAAAATGCTGGGAGAACTTTTTTTATCCCACCCTTACTTCTTGTTTGCTCCATCATTTATAGGTCTGTTCTACAGAGCAGAAACCTAGCATTAATGTTAAATCTTCCGTCTGTACTCTCCAGATGGATTTAAATGAGAGAGAGAGAGAGAGAGAGAGAGGAAAAAAAGAAGGAAAGCTTAACTTTCTATGAAATAAGACTTTACTTTCCTCATCTCAAACACTGGATCCCCAGTCCAGGATAAAGCTTTTGAGAGCTAGTAAGTAATAATGCAGAAATGGAAGAAAGAGCTCTGCAAAGGGAGACAGAAGATAACTGTTTATTGAATGGGTATGAGTGTAAAAACTTCAGGCTGAAGGAGCAAGTGGTCAAGAAACAAGAAAAGCTAATAAATGGGAAAACATAAGAACCCTGCCCTATCCTTCACAATAAAACTGCTTTATCAAAATGTGTGCTTACACCGAGATCTCTATTCTGAGGTAAATCCTTAAAGGAGGCAAGATAGTTCTTAACACTGATGAATTTAAAGCCAGGAGATCAGGAAAGGTGATAGCACTGATGTCAGCTTACTAGCTGTGGTAAAACACAACAGTGCCTGGTCTCCTCCAGGAATGCAGAGCATCTTTGTGTAAAAAGAAACTCTTCACCTATTTTGCAGGGATTAGGCATAAAACAGATGCCTTTTGAGATCATGTGTTGCCAATTAGAAAGGAGAGTAGGAGCAGCTACGAAAAGGTAGGATCTTTTCCAAATTAAGAGCACATACAGATGCTTCCCCACAGAAAACAAAGGTTAATAAAAACTACGCTATTATCTACATTACATACAAGAGGAAGAATACCTTGCTCATTAGTTCTGAAAGAATAAATCACAACATATGCAATGCCTAATGTGTCTAGCAGTCAGTCTGGATAGGACATTTTTAGTATCTCATCACAGATTCTTAGTAATGATGAAGTACACTGAAGGCATTTACTTGAACAGGCAATATCCTGGGCAACAAACACAAACAGCAGACAGAATAAATCAGAGCTACATTCAAACCTTTAAAATGTGCTTACAATAAGTGCCGTGCTTGAAATAGATTAATTTGAAGGACTCCTCTACAGAGTACTAAAAAGGAAACATTGGAGAATGTTTCCATGTTTTTTTATGTCAAATTGGTAACATTTAATAAGATTTATTGTTTGTTTTGGGATATACTCTAAACTTATATATATTTAAAAGACCTTATGCAGTAGTCATTAAAGGTATTACATATTATGTGACTATTATATTAATAATTTTATAATAGAATATTATTTTATGTCCAACTATATAATGTAGGTTGTAGAGTCTTCCTCCTTAGAGATGATCAGAACAGGGAACAGATTGCAGTGCAATAGCTTTTGAAGCTTCCATAGTTTTCAAGGTCTCATATCTGTCACAAAAACACTTGAAAGAAGCAAAAAACAATTGTGCTGCACAGTGTAATTTTACTTCTCAATCGTTTGCAGCCAGGTAATAGCTGTCAATTGAATAAGTGTGCATAAGAGGAGGTACTTGTCAGCACTGCCGACTCAAAATCATGGTCATCTTCTCAGAAACCCATATGTTGGGTGTTTTTTACAGCTGAGGACATGACATATTTTAGGTCTGCCATTGACAAATCAGCCTTTTCAGAAATATCTGAATAATGAAGGAATGTTACTGAGAAGAACAAAAGCCACCAATGCAAGAAAATAAAAGATAAAAAATGTTAAATTATAAATAAAAGAGATATAGCTGAAAAGCAAATACGTAAGACAGCTTGAAGCCGATAAAAGCTGGTAATGCCTCCAGAACAAAGTAAAATAGAACAGAATTTGGAACTGTAAAGATTTTGAAAAACTAGAAGAGCCTGACACTTTAAGATAGAAAAGGCAAACCTTCCAGCAGCTCATAATAGAACATTTGATTCTGCCATAAATCTGATCTTTGCCTGAAGTATGGGGACAGACTGTCAAAGACAGGGGGACAAAGAGATTCAGTACATTTCAAACCAGTGCTGATCATTTCCCTGCCTTGAAGTGGTTCTGTCAGTACCCTCTACTTCTGCCATATGAAGCCTAATATAGCCAAAAGTAATACACACTTTTCTGATAGAAAAAAATATACATACTTTCCACATATACTTTCATATAACTGATACGGGGTTAGTTAGGGAATAGTCTCTAATGAGACCTATTACTTGCCATGGAGCTAAATACAGAGTGCATGCATCTTCCTGCTGAGACTGCAATAATTCATTAAGCAAACTTCTTTAATCTACTCACTATGCATTAACTGTTTAGAAGCTCCTTATAAAATAGCAATTCCTTAAGACAGCAATGCAAACACAGCACTTCTTGTGTAGCTACTTCAGAACCTTAAAAAAGCACCCTGAAAAGGTGGGAATACGTGGACTGGAGGGTCACTACCGGGGCACGGTGGGATAGGGGGAAGCAATACCAAAACTGAAGGATTTGTGGCAATGCTGGGATCTACAAGATTTATCTTATAAGGGTCTCCCCATTCCCTTCACAATCCTCCATTTGCCCCTTCTCCCTTCCCACAGAAATAAGATGTTGCTGCTCTACTAGATATGGAAGATACTTGCACTGGTTTTCACCATTTTACTATGAGCAACTCAAGGATCCAATTCCTCCTTGTCTAGTCTCACAAGATTGCTCTGTCAAAACAAAACAGAGCTTCAAACACAAACATGCTCATATGCACAGAGGGAAAAAATCCAATTGTTGGAATAACTGTGTATTTTCTGGAAAAATCTGAAGCTTCACAAATAGTGGGGCAGAAACACCTTTTTCAAGCAAGATTTCCTGGCACACATAAATAAAATGAACACAGAGTTTTCTAGTCAACAAAATAGTATGGGAACAGTCAAGCTAAGTATTTGAAACTGCAATGAATACTAGCCAACCCTACATTTAAAAAGCACGTTCACTAACCCATATTTATGTTTTCTTCTCTTTTTTTCCTCTTTCCTACATTATGACATAGAAAGCAATGGAATTTACACATATCGTTAAAATATGAATAATAAATCTTGTCACTCGCTTTCAGAAAAAAAAATGAGAACACAAAGTATTATTTCTGACAATGATCCAAAGGTAGTTTCAGGTGAGCTTGCAGAGATGTGGCATACAGCACTGCTTCAGTTTAGATGAGCTATATAAATACAGTGATTCTAGTCATTGATTCAGCAAAACAAAAAGAGGAAACTTGTTTTTTTTTACTGTGGAAGAAAGTTACCCTGTGAATTCAGTATCAGCTCAAGGAAATACATTGCCAATCTATAAATCACAACCAAAGAGAGAAGAACTAAAGGTGCAGATACAAAATTCTCCCCGGATTCCTTCTTTTTTTGTAGAAAAGTGATTTGACTTGCTTTGATAAATTCCTAATGTAGTGTGGAAATGGGTTTACTAGACATACAGTGAGTGTATCGTCTGGTTACCTGCCAAGGAATGTAAAACTCACTGGGAACCCTATTCAGAGTCGATTTTGAAGTCCCAGTGAAACTAAATGCCTATTAACTTAAAGGGTCAAACAAGTGAGCAGTGTCAATAGGGTTTCAGTTATTTTCATCCCTGTATGCAATCATTATTGAATTCTTTTTGTTCTGTGTGTTAAGGCCTGAACAGGTATTAGTTAATCCCTGCTGATTGTGTTAACAAATAATCATACTAATGGAGGAGGACTGCTAGTAGGATAAGAAGCTTTTAACCTCTAGTTTTCTGTTTAAAGGATATCTGGGTCAATAGCAGTCAGAAGTCTTTTATCACTTGATGGCTTCAAGATGATGTGAATGAAATAGCAGTGGGTGAATCCTCTTTCTAAAACACAGATCAAGCTTATCAGAGGAAGGGTAAGAAGGTTTATTTTAAAGAGCTACATGGGGTCAGCTCCTCAGAGGACAAGGATACTTAAGACAGCTTTAAAGATGGCAAAACATGCTTACACCTGCACACAGCCTCTATTTACAACCTACCTGGCTCTGTTGCACTGCTCTTTATGGTAAGACAAAGGGCTTTTATTTCAGATTAAGAACTGAAGGTGCTTTCTAAGCATTCAGAGGTCTCCCTGGTATGGAGAAGAAAAGGGCAAGCAGGGAGAAACTGCTAAAGCTCCCCCCTTTCTCTTTTGACATGAATTTCTTGTGTACATCATGGGGTGTCTCACAGTTAGATTTATTTTACTGTCTATGTGAGAAACCCCCTCAGCAATCAGAATTTCACAACTTGCACTTTGCTCTTGGACATTCACAATCCTTGCTGCCCTAGATAACTCAGCAACTTCATCATTTCTCCCTCCACATCTGTTTGTAGTGCCCCAGCTACTAGCAAGTCATCAACATATTGTAAAACTGTTACAGTGTCTTTTCATTTAAATTTTTCCATTATGCCTTCCAACACTTCTCCAAATAGACTCAGGCCCTCTGAAAACCCCTGGGAGAGTACAGTCTACTTCAGTTCTTGCTTTCTTCCCACGTCTGGGTCTTCCCACTCAAATGCAGAAATATCTCATGACCCCTTATCTAGGGGACAGGCTCAGAATGCATCTTTTAAGTCTATCACTGAAAACCATATACATTCATAGGGTGTTATGCTCATAACTGTGCATGGATTAGGGACTACTGGACCAACTTGTTGATTTCTCTTAGGTCCTAAACCAGTTGATATGTTCCATCACCCTTCTTTATTGATAATATAGGTGTATTAAATGGCGACGTACATGGTTCCAGCAATCCAAACTCAATTCATTATAGAATCATAGAATATTTAGGGTTGGAAAGGACTTTAAGACCATCTAGTTCCAACCCCCCTGCCATGGGCAGGGACACCTCACACTAAACCATGGCACCCAAGGCTTTGTCCAACCTGTCCTTGAGCACTGTACCAGGGAGGGAGCATTCACAACTTCCTTGGGCAACCCATTCCAGTGCCTCACCACCCTCACAGCAAAGAGCTTCCTCCTTACATCCAATCTAAACTTACCCTGTTCAAGTTTGAACCCATTACTCCTTGCCCTATCACTACAGTCTCTAATGAAGATTCCTTCCTCAGCATCCTTATAGGCCCCCTTCAGATACTGGAAGGCTGCTCTGAGGTCTCCATGCAGATAGAGTATATTTACCCAATTTTAAAAAAGGGGTGTGATGAAGGGGTACGATTTTATGTAAGTACTGCACCATTACACAATGTCATACTCTAAAAGCTTAGTTTGTAAGATGTATTCATGCAAGCTTCGCTTGTAATTGTTAGATTTAAGGTTCATAGTTGTTCAGACATTTTCTCCTGATCCTCACACAGAACAGTCTAATCTGAATTTAGAATACTTGGAAAACTCAGCTGCTTAATTATTAAAACAACAATTGTTAAAACAACTTAGTTTTAACTGTTCTAACCTCTCTAATGATAAAGACAACCCTTCCTTCTGCTTCCACAGTAGCAGAGTTCAAATTCAGAAGCACACACTGGAAAAATCCCATTCCATTTGGGTGTTGTTCTACACTATCTTTGTCACATACCAAATTAATTTATCTTGTGTACAGCATGCAGTATATAACCCCCACGTACAAAAGGTTCACCAGTTAAATTGAGTGATTTCCATCTGATTCTTTACATCATTTACATGGTGGTAAGCAGACCTGTTATTCACACCTCTGATGTTCAAATATGCAACGTGACCTGAAATTCTTTAATGCTGTTGCACATGACACCTTTGAAGCAAATGTATGTATCTACTGGGGGAAAAGACAGATCAAAACAGAAATTCAAATGCGTTTTGATCTATGAACTTTTATCTAGTAGAGCAGTCCCAGTGGCACTTACTTATCCATGGGTAACGTAAGTAACCAAGCAATTTGTAGCAGTGAAATGGGAAGTTCTAGTGATTTTCAGCCATATACAAACACGCATTAGGCACTCCCTGCCTTTATTTCATAGGGGAAGGAAAACTCAATGCAAAGCTCCCCCCTTCTCCAGCTTTCACTTGAACTGTCAGAAGGACTGGCACTGATGGAAAAAAAATTACCAAACAAACACTGATTTACATCAAAGAAAATGTTAATTCAATTCTCAAAAACTTTGCAGATATCCTCTTTTACAATTTCTCTGAATAGAGAAAGCAAAATCTAACGGATCAAATTCTCATTGAGTTGTGCAGTTAATTTCCTGACCAAATAGACTGTACTGCTGCTGCTCATCATCAGATGGATTAGAGAAGGAAACACCCTAAGTTTCCACTGCAATACAGTGTGATGCATGTGTGAATGCCCCTTCTCTGCAGACATTTGTCCTTCTTGAGAAGAAGATCAGTGAGGTTCTAGTGTACCACCACAGCCCTTTTTTGATATCTCTGATAGGAAAACAGCCATTACCTGAAGAACATTAGGCTTTTTTTTCTTTATCCTTCCTTTGGAGAGGATACTTACAAGGTCTGGAGATCACCTCAGCTACAGTAACAATAATGCCTAATATAATTTAGCTGTTTCCTTCAGATGTATGAGGTTGCCTTCTTTGACAGCAAACACTGCTAATTTCAAAAGCAACCTTAATTTACCTCCTTGTGGCCTCCTCTGGACTTTCTCAACAGCTCCATGTCCTTCTTATGTTGAGGACACCAGAATTATACACAGTGCTCCAAGTGTGGTCTCACCAGACCAGAGCAGAGGGACAGGATTACCTTCGTCAACCAAAAGAAGTTCACACTTCTTTTGATGCAGCCCAGGATACAGATGGTTTCTGGCCTTTAAGCACACATCACCGGCTCATGTCAACCAACACACCCAAGTTCTCCTCTGCAGGACTGCTCTGAATCTTCTTGGTTAGGGTTATTGATATCAAAGCAAGGGTATTAAACTATTTTTCTATTTTGATTAACTAAGCTTCTTACAACCTCTTCTCCTAATATCATCTGCCATGGTTTAACCCCAGCCAGCACTTAAGTAGCATGAAGCCACTTGCTCACTCCCCCTTGAATTGGTGGGATAGGGAGGAGAATCGAAATGAAGGTAAAACCCATAGGTTGAGATAAGACCAGCTTAATAATTGAAATAAAGTAAAACAGAGTAATAATGGACTTGCTCCAATACATTGGGAGTCCCAGGACTGCAAGAGTGGTCTCACTAGAGCACAGCAGAGGGAGAGAATCCCCTCTCTCCACCTGCTGGTGATGCAGCCCAGGAAATGATTGGCTTCTGGGCTGCAAGCACACACTGTCAGCTCATGTTATCATATAGCGATCAATAATTGCTTACCCAAAAGTATCTTAAATTTATCTTTTCCATTATTTTCTGTCATCACATTACATAGCTCATGGCATTTTATGCAACACTGAGATTTGCTTGCACATGGCAGTTAGAACTTTACGTAGAAGATTAGATTTATAGATAGTCAAGCAGTCACCTTACAAAAACCCCTGTGAGACTGAGGGGAATTTACATAGGACCAAGGAAAGCTTCTTTCTGAATACGAAGCTTATATAATGTCTACAAGTCTTCCAGCCCCCAAAAGTCATGCTGCTAATGAAAAGAACTTTAAGATAAAACAATAACAACTCTCCTCTTCTTAAGTTCATTATTTAACATGAGCAATCATAAAACTTGAAGGGAGCTTTGGGAAATAGAATTTTAAGTACTTCAGAGCCAATGAACTAAAAACATTTTATGCGGTGCCTACAAAAGTATCAACTCAAGCATATAAATTGTCTAAAATACACATTAAACAAGTGCTCTAAGTAGCCATATTCAGAGCAAAAATTACAAGTTGGCTGAATTCAGGCAAAATGTGTAAGATTATGGATGAAGCACTTTGCAAGGTGTAAGAATCAATGAGTCAAGTAGTTAATGTACTGTTGGCCTCATGAATATGAAGTCTGGTCTGAAGAGGATATTGGGAAGAGGGTGGATTAAATAAACTTGATGGAGAAAGAAATTTGCTGGGAATTATATTCTCTGATATATTGAACCATGGAAATCAATAGTGTACTGCCCAGGCAATGAAGACAACTGATAGAGTACTAGCAGAAACTTGGTCTAATTGAGTAAGCACTAAAGGCAGCCTTGTTGGAGAGAAAGGAATGGCAAGAGGTAATAAGCAGCACAAAACTAAAAAGCTAAAGAAGAGTAAAGAAGGATGAAGCATTATCTGGGCTGATTGTGAAACATGGCTGAGTGATAAAAGGGTCATCTTGCATGCTGAGAAGGCAAAAAGTGATCTGAGAATAGGAAGTTAATGAGTACTGTAGATCACACACGATGGGAAGATAAATGGAGGGGTAATAATACAGGCAGCTAGGGAGAGCATTAGCATAAAGAGGTGATAATAGTATGCAACTGGGAAGGGAGACTGTAAAAATCTGAAGATAAATCTGATAATAAACAAGACTAGAAAGAAAAAGCAAGGAAAAATCCTTGTGTGTGCCCAGACTTCAAAGAACTTGAGTGTATTGTAGAGCCTACAATGGTTCAAATTCAATACTGTAAACAGGTAAATTGGATCTTGATTTTAACAGAAACAAGTCCTGCTGCATGCATCCCCTCTGTAAGAGAAGCCTTAGTGTCAGAAAGAGTAAGAATAGTAAGACTCCTTTGCAGATTGGGCCAGGTGTGATCTCAGCCACTCTGTAACCACCCCAGAAATAACCCTGTTCATTCTCTGCTTTAACTGTGGTAGCTGAATGTAAAATTGCATGCTAGAAGGCCATCTGGTTAAAACTGTTTTAAGGCCTTGCTATATTTTGAATATTTGAAAGTCATTTCAGCAAATTTGCTGAGTACAAATTTTCATAGAATATCAAAACTAAAAAGTGCTTTACAGAAATATGAATAAAAGAAAACACCACAACCCAACAATCTCCAGATTCCAACAAATGAATGCTGAATCCCACTCATAGCAGAGATGAACCAACCGCTTCCAAACAAACCCAGCTCCTAAACACAACCAATTAGAAACAGTCACTTAAGTCTGAATTAAACACTAAAGTTAGGAAATTGTCTTATAAAGTCAACTTTCATTTTCTTACATACACATACCACCTGAGGTTGAAAACCAAGGATAAATAAAACCCTCAACTACCTCTCTAGTCAATGTCTCAGGAAAACTGCACTGAATAAACCTCCTAAAAACTTAGTTTTGTAAGTCAAACTTGGGACATGATGAGTCACTGTGGGACATGTTAGCATTACTGGGGGTTAGTTTAGATAAACAGAACCAGCACATACAGTCAGAGGTGAAATTATGCTTCCTGCCATCACAGTATTCATATATATGAGAGTGGATTGATTTAAATTCAAGCATTCCTCCTAACACCAAGTCCATCCTAAGTAATTAAAAAAAGACTGATATTGAAATTGCATGGGTTAGGGGAAAAATTATTTAAAAAAATAAACTTTTGCACTAGGGCAAGCCTCGTTTTTCCTTACTGTAGCCCCAATATGAAAGCAGGAAGGACTGGATTCCAGGAAAAATTCGCCTGCTCCACAGTTCATGACCTGATCATGACCACAGGTGTACAGAAAGGTGGTGAGGACATGAGTCTAGGCTGCAACAATTACTCCAGACCATGACATCCATACACGGGGCAATATAAGCCATTAATTCTGTGTACTGATGTAGGAATTTGATTGTGTAAAAAAGCACATTAATTCAGGAGCAGAGTATTTCTAAGACCCTAAAATTGCTTTGATTCCCCTTCCTTTTGACAATAAGAACAAGACCTTTACAATTGAAGTGACAGCAAAAACTCAATTTTGATGGAGGAAAGGTCAGTCAAACATGGTGCATGTTTCAAAGCACCCCTACTAAAAATGCTTTACTAAGCTTTCATCATTTTGTGGATCATTGTCTAAGCATCTAACCATGCAGTTAAGAACATATTTAGAGGAAGAGCTTGCTCACCAGTAGCCACCAATCTGAAGTATGAAGGGAGTCACACTAAGAAGAGTTACATCAGCAGTCATTCTGGTTTTTATTTTCGCAAGTGTTCCAAGATCTTAGGTACACCTCCCATGCATTCTGGCACCATTTACCAATTACTTAACTTTTACAACTGTTTTAACTCACTCTAAAGGTTATGCTTTCTTGCTTGTAGGCTGATTACATGTAGTATTAAAGTAGCCTCTCAGTATCCAAAAAGAAGACGTAATCCCATTGCCACAGACCTTTTTAAAAGAAGGCAAACTTCTGCCTTAGATGAGCTTCAAATCTATTAAGACAAGTAAGAGGTGGAAATGTGGAGAATTGCAAAATGCTGCTGAGAGGAGATATGCAGGAATTCTCTGCTTTTATTTTACCACCCAAAAATAGTTTGAATTCAAAGCTACTATATCCTTTATAATTAATAGGTAGAAAGAAGCAAATCACAGCTGAAGTGGATGTCTTAGGTCAAATAACTGTTCCCTTGAAGTACTTATTGTAAATTACTTCAGAGACATTTATTGTTTAGATTCCCCTTTGCAAAAAGAGGAATTTAACCCCAGCTTGCCAGGGTCCTAATCCAATGCCCTACCCGTTGGATAATTCAGGTTCTCTTCATGACATTTATTTGATTTCATACAGTTAGGATAAGGGTTTTATGAGAGTAGGCTCTTTCACAATGTTCCTTTAGGTATGAACAAACTGGCTATGTGTTTTATCCAATTATATTCAGCTAGTTCTGTGGTAAGGAAATCTGCACAGACTGTGAGAGTTCTGGACTGATTACTCCACTAGACTGACAAAGCATATTTCTTGCCCTCAAACCAATTCCACCAGCATGCTCCAGTAATTTTCTGCAGAAACAGAGTTTGTATACAAGAGCATTGGTATACTTTATTTCTTTACTTTATTAAACCCATATATAATATCGGAAAATCCCTGCTGTTGGTGTTTCCCAGATAATACACAGGACCATTTCCACTTGAGAGCCGAATCAGAATTATCCACTAAAACTATTAAAATCTCACTGATATCAGTAAAAACAGCATTTGGAATTAGTAATTAGTCTAAGGAAGAGTTGAAAAATTAGATCTTAAGGAATATATACCTCCTTGCATTTCTAATTATGTTTTGGGGTTTATTCTGCTGAAGGATACAGGATCAGACTCATCTTCAACATCACAGCTAGAAGAATCTGATGATGAACAAGCAATAATATAACGGGAAATAAAGGAGGAATGGATGCTTTAAGGAATAGCTTTATAAGTCATTGACATGAAAACTAAAGGCTGTGCTGATGGATATTTTCCCATTTTCTGACTTGACAGAGATTGTATTGCTTTGGGTTTTTAATTGGAAATTGGGTATATTTTTCTACTCTTCAAGTACACACCAGTATGTGTCAGACAAGGCAGAAGAGGTAAAATGATAATGACCTTGAAGGCAGAATTTAAATTTAGAGGTAACTCTTTTCCACTTTAATGACTTTTATAGAAAGTGAGACAATAGGATTTAATCACTCAGCACCCATATAAAAGTGATGGTGACTTCTAAAGCAGTTCACATCACAATAAAGCATCAGGAAAAGTATTTGCATGCAAAAGACAGAAGCTGATGTAGCATTGAAAGAAGTCAGAAGTCTTTTACTCTCCAGAGGTAAATACATAAAAATTGCCCTTCAGTAAACAGAGTAGTAAAGTGCTCTAACTCTCCAATTTTTCACATCTGTGCTGTGAGTGACAGAAACTGAGATGTATTTGGTAATTAAAGGATGCAATTTAAATTTGACTAGGTTTATGAGCATTTGATGTTAAATGCCCTAAACCTTGGCAATGCCATGTCCTTGTGTGCAATTGTGTCACGACTTTGAAGCTATTTAAATCACCCAGTGCTCATATATCACCTGGCCACATTTTATAGGTTTTTCTGCATTAGTGAAAGCAAAATACTTCATAGGAACCCAAAGAACACAAAAAAATTGTCCAGTCTCCAAGTGACTAATTACTAAGCTTATTTCCTAAACTATATATACACACATACATATACATATATTTAGTAGCTCTACATGTTTTAAGATGATTTTTAGTGGAAAGCTGTTCCAGGAAAAGAGATGAGTGCAATCAGCGTATTCAAATATGCACATAAGCAATAGATAAAGGACCTGACACCTTTATGGCCTTCTAAGCACTTCTACTTCTCAACTTGTAGCTATGGAAATACACATACATTGACATGTAATTAATACATTAAAGCACAAAAGTGGTAATTACTACAGTAGTAGATGACCATTAAGTGGCAGTCACTTTCTTAATTTGTTAGCCAAGTACAGTCATTTTTCACTATTGGGTGGTAGACAGAGGGAGAAGGGAAAAAGAAAGGGTTTTGCAGCCAAGATTGCCACTGAGTTTTCTTACTGGTGGCAACTGAAAGAAGCAATCACTTCACAAGCAAAGCCTCAGCCATAGTCTGTATAATCTCAGGTTTACAGGCACTAAGGTTTGTCAGTGAACACTGAAACCACTCTCTGGCAGATACCTACCAACCAAGCTAAAGGAGCAACTCCTGTAGCTGGTAAATGCATTGAAGAAATTGTCACCTATAGATAAGGAATCCAGACAGTCCAATTTAGAAATCACTACCCTTCCTCACTGTTGAAAGTCATGTCCTGGCAATAACATGCTTGTCCTTTGTATCACATTCCCTCCCTCAGTGGGAATGCTGACCACTGTGAGGAACATGAGATTACACTGTAAAGCTCCTTGAAACTCTGATCTGATCTAAGAGGGCAAGTCTTAAAAGACTTTACTCATTTTTCCTCATTTTGGGATTTTTATGGGGATTCAATTCACATTTATTAAAATGTTCACAACAGGTGAAGATGAAAACAGTGAGAAAAATATTCCACTGCAGGTGCTGGCTCAGTGTCAGGTCAGCTGTGAGGAACTAATCAATACAGCTCTAGCATTTCAATGAAAAAGACAGCATCTGCTCCAAGTTTTCAGATACATTATATAGAAAGGTTTAGGTTGGAAGGGACCTTACAGGATCAGCTAATAAGGAATGAATTTAAAGGTCAGTATTGACCATTTCATCTCCTCCCCACTTTTTAGTTCCTTTGAAAGGTGAAACTATTAGTCTTTTTCAGGTTTAAGACCAGAGACTGCTCCTAGGAGTTGACCTCTATGTGTCTGTCTTCTCACATTAACTTTGTAATGCTCCCACTATTATGTCACAATTTTTCTACTTCCTTTCTCATATGCACTTGATATTTTATTACATCACAGTTGGAAGACATTTATAATGTTATTATTCTAATCAAGCCTACAGATTTCTGTTTGAGAAGTATCACTTCTGCAGACCAACAGTTCTAGTGCTAGTTGCTGCATAATGCTGACCTCCCAGAGCACACTGTAGCTGCTACCTCCTGCTTCTTCCCAGAACATGTTTGTTACTTTAGATTACCTCATATGCAAGATGGCACATTTCACACACTCAATAACAACCTCTAGTTATCAAACCTGTTTGGTTTATCTTGTTCCTGATGTCTTGTCTTGGATGGGTCTGAACAACAAGGCATCAGTTTGAAGCTATTTAAGTTAGAAAGTAATGCTAGTGAGAGATGCTAGTAAGCGTAATAGAAAAGAAGTCTAGGAGTTTCAATAAATGTGTTTTCTTTTGTTTTGCTGCAAAAATAACAAGAAATAAGACATCCCTAACTATTCAGAAATTTGACATCTCTTTTAAGATAGGAAAATATGATTTTTGCAATCTCAGCAAATCCAGCCTTCCAGTCAGAGCAGGATTGCTGAGCATCACATGAGACACAAAAAAGTACATAAAGAGAATCCAGGTTCCTTTAGAGCAGAACTAAAGAGAACATATCCTGAGCTCATCCAGGTGACCAGCACCCATGCTGGGAATATCATCTGATGTCCTGCTTAGCCCACAAGTCATGCTAAGCAGTATAAACAGCCACAACTCACAAAGTACTAGAACTCCACTAAATATCAAAACAGAACATGACACGGTCCAGCAAAACCTTCACCACAGTTTGACCTAACATGAGTTGACATTGTCTCACATTTGCTTCAACACTTTTCAATCTAGCATCATACAAGGCAAGAGATTGTCACTTGAACTGTCCAGAGATTTGGGTCGGGTTGTCATATTCACAGGGCTAATTTCCTGTTTCCATACTGTTGCTGGGCACAAAAGGTAATTTTAACATCAAGCTGGACTTTGCACTGGTGATCAAGGCCTGTTTAGCTATACCAAACACACAACCAGAAAAGCAGGAGAAATATCTATAGGCATCAGGGGCTGGACTCAGGGGAATTCTGTGCTGCTTGTTGCCTATACCACATTATGATAAATGCATTGGCTTTTGCAAATCATAGATGTGGTTATGTGGATATAACTATACAAGTTTATAGTAACAAAACCAAAGCTCAATAAAGACACAAGTATATAATATATATAATAATATATAAAATGACACATAGTAGAAGAATCTGTAAAGAGAAGGGGGGGGATTGCATGCTTGATAGAAGAAAAGCTAGTGCCTGTAAAATATAAAGTACTTTTTAGCTTAACTTAGGTTGTAGAAAGAGAACAATGTTTATGTTGTTAGCCTGTGGAATTGAGTGGTCCCACTAAATGTGAGTTAATTGTTTCACACTAATCCTCTAAAGTATCTTCAGTTTTAAAGAACAATGTTTGTGTTGTAAGTCTGTGGTGAGATAACAAGATTTAATGGCCCCACTAAACATGAATGAGTTATTTCACACCATCCTTCTACTTATAGGTTAGAGACTGAGGCTCCCAAACATCTGCTTGGGATACTCCTTGTCTGCCCGACCTGCTATAAATTGTGCAGAGAAGTCACACTGTTTTAAATCTTTGCTAGTTATCACAATACTTACAGATATGGCTGGTTTTATCGAGTTGTGTGATTACTGGGGCGTCCAACTGTGCCAAAGGTGAAAAGTACACTGTGAGGAAGACTGCTTACTTCATCTTGGGGACCCCTACTCACATGAGGAAGACTGCTTACTTCATCCTCAAGACCCCTGCCCACAATCATTGAAGAGCAGTGTGCAGATGCCAAGAGAAGGAGACTTATGATAATAAATTACTGGACTTAGTTATAATGTTCTCTGCCTATACACAGGAATTATGAATATGTATGGAACTAATGCAATAGCGAAAGTATATAAACTTGTAAGAAATACTGATCATCTGTGCCTCTGGCTACAGTCATGCGTCCAGCGCTGTTTGCTTTTGCTTTATTGACTTTGTCCCTCAATAAAACCTTGTTATCTTGTTTAGAGGAGTGAATTCATATTTCACTATATTAACTCCAAAACAAAGACTTTCACAATCAGCAAAACTTAGGTTTCCGAATAGTACAACTAAGTTTCAATCCTATAAAATACAGCGATGGTAGTAACTTCAGACAGCTGTCATTGTTCATAACATCAAACCTCACCTGATTTAGGCCAGAATTAGAGTGAAGGGACCAGTTTGCCTCACAATGTCATCCAGAAGCTATTTTCCTTCTTTCATGTTAATACATGACATTTATAGATTGCTTACCCTTTCAGACCCAAATCCTGCTAGCTCTTTCTACAGCAAAGACAGAAAATGCTCTAATCCACAGCTGAAAGGATTTTTCATAGCATTTTCCAGATGATTCCATTCATAGGAAAATGCTGAACTCCACCAGTGCAAAGGAAACACAACCTATGATCAGCTGTCCATCAAAAACAAAAGGGGGTAATTTTGGTTGCTGATCTTCTCCAAAAGCTGTGCTGACAATAGGCTTGTGCTTCTGCATGTTGAGAGGAAGCAAGAACATTGCCAGCAAACCACTGACAGCTTCTCTGCAGGCAACAGTCCTGCAGCGTGGGAAGGAACATGCAATTGTACCAGCAAGTGGTTTGTTCTCTATTACTGATGTTTATGGCTCTCCCCCCACCATGTATGGCGTCAGTCATTTATAAACAGAGGAAAATCATACACATATATATGTGCACTTCAAATTGTGTTTTCTAATGAGGGTGAAAGCATTACAGAAGAAATTCCTCTCTCCTTGCAGAGATGAAAATGACAGGTCCCATCTACACTTCAGCTCCTCTTCCCTCTCCTCCATTCATATTTCAATATTAATTTACAGCAATAAAGAAGCCTATAATAAACTATGGTGTACACTATCTTCCATGCATTAACTTCAGCTTTTATATTCAGATACTTATTAGCAGAAGGCATAACATTCCTTACTCTTTGCTGTTCTGTGAAGAGCTGCTTACTTGCTTAGAGCCAGACTTTAAGCCTTCTCCCAGGAGATAAATTTGTCATCTACCTGGTTGTTTCACCAGGTTGGGTTTTCTGCCTCACATTCCCTTGAATAATTAATTGCATAAAGCAAACTGTTTACACATTAGCCTCTTTAAAGTGCATTTGCCAGTTTCCACTACGAAGGACCAGGTCACTGAGTGAGGTGAGAGAATTATGGTGAGGGAATGCCACCAAATGAAAGAATAAGGACAAACAGAACAAACAAAGCTTCTTAAAAGAAGCTATTATTTGTACTATTGGTAATTCTATTTCACCTCCCAGGCATTTAGTATAATTTCCCTGAATTCTGCATTAGAGGATGTCCCTTAAGACAAATAGTCCACATTGTCCTTCAGTCTGGCTCTCCCTTTAGCATGTGACTTCCTCTTAACTCCTCTCCTTTCCTTCTGCCAAGACCCAGCAAGAATGTGTGGCATAACAAGAGGCACTAGCACATATATCATTGTGCCATTTCTTATACACCATGGATAAAATTCACTTACAATTCAGTAACTGCAATGCAATGTCATTATCACCAGGATCTTCTGAATGAGCAGGGCTATCACAGCTTTGTGAGCTTCTCCATCAACTATGGGTCAGTTTATCACTTCAAGGTTTATACTCTCTGAACTAATTGACATTGTTGACTCAATCACTGGTGGCAGCATCAATCTGCAAAGCAAATTCTGATCCATACTGCAGTTCTAATTCATACGCTGCACATACATCATTGTCACTTTGTGCCTTTACTCTTTTGCAATGCAGTGAATAATACCAACTCTTGCTATGATTACACTGATTGCATTTGCTTCTGAAAATATGCTAAAAGGAAAAAAAAAACAACAAAACAGCTAAAAGCTATATAGCACTGCATTTTCAGTTGGCTTTTCTCCCCCCCTCCATACAACAGCAAAGATGTGCAATGTCTTGCAAGGTCAAAGAGACCCAATAGAGAACTGAAAAAAATTAAGACTGCAACAAATACATTTCATGCTTCTTCCATTGATAAACCCCACCATAATTAAAAGAAGCTAAAGCACAAAATTATGTAAGTCCCCAATTACTAGGATGTCACTGGTGCCTACAATGGAACACTGCAAAACAGTTCATTGTAGATGCACAGCCTGATGCTGTAAATACTGAAGCATCCATCTGAGTAATAACCTCACAACAGAAGCTATCAGATTATAGCATGCATACTGCCATCATTCAAATCCAAACGTGAAACTGGGAACCAACACAGGAGGTACAAAAATCCTCATGAACCAACAATTTGTGATTATCTGTTATCCATGTTGGTTCAGAACTGTTACAACACTGTAAAGGAAATACTGTCTTCTGCTACAAAACTTATTTTGTTCAGATACACACAGAGAAAATGTGATGCAGTCTAAAATCCACAGTTTGATGTTATTAGTGACAGTGGAAATCATTTGTTTACCATGGGATTCCAGTTGAAATAAGTATTCCAGGTATATATTGGCCTAGTATTCATGAATAACTCCGTCTGACAGTACCTGCTGATGCATGGGTGTAAGCACACCATGTCAAGCATCACAAACAACCTTCCTTTAATAATTTACAACACTGCATGGTTTTATTCTGGATTCCCTCACTGCTAATGTTTCTCGCAGTGGGGTAGTATGGATATTCTCAGTTTGCTGAGCTTTGAAATTAAATATGTTATATGTGTATGGAAAATTAAATACATCAGAATTTGGATTTTTGGATGTACACTGCAGAGTCTTATTACTTTTTAGTAGACAATGCATTATACAATTATAACTAAATACTAAGGTTATTAAAAGTATATTTCTAAATGCTACAAAATTTTGGATACTTTACCACAACACTTCTCAAAAAAAGAAAAAAACATACTACCACTTCCCCACACACATTCTTTTAAAGTATTGGGTTTGGTAAAGTTATTTAGAAGCAGTTTGGGATATAGTGAATTGAAAATATTGTGGTAGGATAAAAGGAGGTGGGACAGGAAAGATCCTTCAATGCCCCTCTCCCAGCAGAAGTCTCGATTCCTTTCAATTCTTTTGGCAGCATATACACCCTCCATAATTCCATTTCCCAAGGTAACATTTATGTTGAAGAGCTGAAAAAAAATCTGGTATTTCCATATGACAACTTCATCTAAGCAGGACTATAATTTTGTTGTCAAAGTAGGGGTAAAGTACATGGTGCATCAGGAATAAAATATCAGGTTAAAGACAATATTTCCTCAGGCTGTTAAAACACAGAAAATGGATTAGGTGCCTCAGTTATTCCTATCAGGTAAGGGAGGACACATGACCGATTTTTGTCTTACCCTACCCTTATTTTATGCTTTTAGATGATCAACATCTTCAAATATTGGGTTTGGTTGTGGTCAGGATTTCCTCAATGTCACAGGCTCCTTTATCTAAGTAATTATCAGAAAGCTAAGTGTCCCCATAAAACTAGTGTTGGATTGCAGAACTAATAGATAACTGTCTATTACTTACAATACAGAGGAGTATTCACAGAGGACACAAATCACCAGTTTCTCCTCCTCTATGTTTTATAACAATATTTTTGCATGACTTTGAAAAGTTTTATTGTGGTCTTTTCATGTGTAACTTGCAGTTTTTAATATAGCACATGGGGGAAAATATATTCCCAATTAAATATAAAGCTATAGCATTACTTTTCTACAGTTAGTTTAGTAATGACAGAAAATGTTTCTCTGACTTCTTTGGATATCACAGTTTGTTTGGTGCATCCCTAGAAGTAAATAGCCCTAACAGCAGGTGAGAACTGAAATCAGCTTTTATCATGGAATAATACTGAAGACACCTGGAAAAGATAAACTGACTTTATTTAGGTCTTGACTCACATCTAGCCCAAAATGGTGGCATTACTTATGTGCTTTTATATTATAAAAAGACAAGAAAAAGTTCTAAAGGACATAAAAGATAAAGGCCACTCAGTTTGACATAAGAAATTGGCATAAACTCATGTGTCTGACTCTTCTTAGAATGAGATACCCTTCTGACAAAAAACATATACAGTGGAGTGCAAAAGCCTTCATTAAGTAACAAGCAAATGAAGACAAATGAAAGATTTAAATAGCCCACACACAACTATAACAGCCATGGCTGATCTTTGGTAGCCTGTGGTACTTCCATCACCTGTGTGTTCCTAACCCCTTCATTTCACTAAACAGTACTAAACACTCCATCCCATAATATGCCTGAAAAAGCTCCCTTGATTATAGTGAGATAAAGTCCATCTTCCTTGGAGGATGCAGAAAAACCTCAAACTGAATAGGTTTACATAAAATGATTTGTGTTTGAATAGTGCTCCCCTATGAATACAAACACTGTATATAAAAGGATTATGAAGAGATAAACTAGAACAGTGAAAGTCTACACAGAGGAATCTCATATCCCCTCATGCCTCTGATACAAAGCAGGCTGTAAAGGCAATGCCAAGCAACAGAGTTTGAGAAGAAAACCTAAAAAAACAATAGAGACAGATACATGAGTAGTAACTCCAGCAAAGTAATACACATGGTGTTTGTCATTGGCAGAATCCAATAGAGAATCAGGTCTCTGGAGGTCAATATATGCTTTCATACTGATGCTGTGCAAAAAACCTATAGTCTAGGGTTTCTTAATGTGCTTTGTAAGTCCATAACTTGTATTAAGCACACAAGATGCTCCTTTTATTTTCTATTGTTTATGCATGATTTCTGCATTAGGGGTGTTTGTATAATGTGGCAGACAGGCAGCAATATACATCCAGAGGAGCAATCAGAGAAACAAGGAATTTTCTCAACCTGAAGTTCAGGTATTAACTTCCTTCAAGAAAGATAACAGTGATGGGAAGTGACAGTAAAGAAAGTCTCTTGAGCAATGCTCAAAAAGTAGTGACTTTGTCTACTTCCTTGTGTACCAGCCTAAGTGATTTTCAGTGATCACTTAAGCTTTCTGGCCTCTCCAGTCTCTTTCTCTTGATGGTCAACAGAATTCCCTTTGCCATGTTGCTGCACCTGACCAATATACAGAGACTGATAAAAGTCATCCAGCTTTTGACCAAAGTTTGCACAGTTTAAAGATGCTGTCCCCATGACAGCAGATATAGGGGAGTAGTTGAACTTTAGCTTAAATGAAAGCTTCTGTTTGCAAAGTGTGCTGCAAAGATTGAGAAAATCCCCAATAGCAGCCTATAGATTTGTATAGATTAAGAAATTTAAAGTCTGTACACCATGGAGCTGTGGGAACTCCCACTGTGGCATGCAGACATCCCAGTGAATTACTGCAGCGTTGAGATCGCACAGTGCGCACTTGTGAAATGCTAACTCCTGTCACCTTCATTTAAAAAACCCTCAACAACCGGTGTGCTGCATTTTGATAATCACATCTGAAATGTCACAGTGTGGGCAACTGCCCTGTAATACATCACTTTTCTGTTTAGTCAGGAAGAGATAAAAAGAGCACAGGAAAATAATAGATGATATGCTTCATTTTTAACACTTCTTTATGGAGGAAAAAGAACCTGTAAGGCCTTCCAAGCCATCTGTTATCTGAACGTGTCAGATTGTTACAGATGAGAGACAGTTTACTTTTAATACCAGAAGAAATTTATAGGAATTCCAAGCTAAGTTCCATTCAAAACATATGGTAGTATCCATAATGTACCTGCTTTAGTGCTCTGCAGTCATTACTTTGCGGATTTAATCGTTTGCCCATTATTAGTCTTTTTTAGACACAAGATAATCATCAGATGTGATTTAACAAAAGCTGTGCAAGTCAAAATGATTCAATTCTGAATGAAAACTAATTACACATTTTAGTTAACAATGAATGAGATGTGACTGTCTTAGGCTTTCAGGTAATATTTCATAACAGTATGGTTTTTCTTCAAGTGGCATTCAATTCACACTGAAAAAGGGAAAATACTTTTTAAAATGTAAATAATACAGCTATATTACATATTCAAGGTTACAACATTCAGTTTTTGTAATCAATTCAATTACTGCACACTTGAATTCAGAGTAGGTTGCAAGCACATTCAGAAACCATAAGCCTTGAATTAAGAAATCCTATCAACTTGAAATTCACACAACTACCTTTCAGACTGTCTTGTTTATAAAGAATAGATTGCTTTGTTTGTTTGCATTCAGTTTCTATTCACTGCCCTGGGTTTATGCCTGGTTTCCCAAGGAAAAGATAAAAGTGGCACTGAGGAGCTTTTAGGTATAACCAAGATGCCCACAGACTTCCCAGTCTTAGCTGTGGGCAGACAAATCTGATGGATTTTGGGACTCAGGAGAGGTCTCCTTCCAAGGCTGCTAGACAACAAGAACCAGGGGATTCCTCCCATCCCTGTTTGGGGGACAGGGCTCCTATGGTTTGCATTTTCAGGTCTAACCAGCGAAACTGAGCACATGATTCAAAGATGCAAACATACGCACATAGAATACGGTGTTACAGATCAACACAGATCAAGTGCAGTGCTTTAACTGGCAGTCAGCCCATGTCCATATCCAGCCTTCTCTGCTGCTGTCTTCCCAAATTAGCAATCCTGCTATAATCAATACTATCCCATTAGTCTTCCTTTTGCTACATTTGTACCCAAATTTCTGTTGGGTTTACCTACATGATCTTGATATTAAATTATATCATTAATATAGTTACCTTGGTAATTATAAGTCCCTTATAACTCCTATTTAATTGTCCAAAGTTTGGCTGGTTCCCCCCCTTGGTAGACTGAGATCTGTCCATTCCTTATGCCACTACCTATAACTTTGATCAGTTTCCCACACTTCAGTGGAAATTAGAGGGTCATAAAGCAAATGAGCCATTTGTAAAAAGAAGAAGAGTCAGCGCTTGATGGTTAAAGGTTTAGCTTTGGTTCCTTTCTTACCACTGTTGGAAAACAAATTAAAGTTTCCATTAAGATCTAATTCATAAAACAAGAGCTATAAAACTGTTGGATTGGAGATATCTTTAGCTCACAACACAAAATTTCTTCTCCAAGACAGAAAGAGGTAAGAACAGGACAGTCATTTAGCCCCATGTTATCAAATTTAACTGTTGTTCTAAGGAGCCAGATAAAGCCTCTTTGAATCAGCCAGTGCAGAGAACCGAATCTGGTTCTAATACAAAAAACGCTGCTCCCCTAGTCACCATCTGATCACAAAAACATGAAAAGTAATGATTTAAGTAGAATACAGACATTTTGAAACCTTAGCACATTTCTCACAGAGCTAAGACATTACTTCCACCCTAAGCATTACTAGTGCATTTTTCTTCTTTGACAGAAGAGAGGAACTGTGCACAAGTGATCAGACAAAAGCAAATGTTCCCCTGAGGTTGACTGCACATGTGTAAACAAAAATACATTTGCACATGTTGTATGCCTGACCAAGGCATTGCCCATGGAAAAGTACCTTTGACAAATATCAGGATGACCCTAACAACACCAAAAGCTTCCAGCACATTTGAGAGGTTGCCCTTGCCCCATCTCCTCAGCATCGGTGAGGCTACACCCCACACCTGGAGCACTGTATCTATTCCTGGGCTCCCCAGTACAAGAGACACAGGAAAAGACTGGAGAGAGTCCAGCCAAGGGCTACACAGATGGACTGAGGCATCTCTGCTATGAGGAAGAGAAAGCTTAAGGGAAATCTTATTAATATCTATCAATACCTGAAGGAAAGGCACAAAGAGAATAAAGCCAGACTCTCATTGGCATGCAGTGACAGAACGAGAACTCATGGGCACAATGGGACTCTGAACATCAGGAAACACTTCTTGACTATGAGCGCAACTGAGCACTGCCACAGGTTGCCTAGGAAGGCTGTGGAATCTCCCTTCTTAGAGATAACTCAGAATCATAGAAAAGTTGGAAAGGACCTTAAGATCATCCAGTTCCAATCTGTCCTGGGCAACTAACTTTAGGTAGCCCTGCTTGACCCACAATATGGGACCAGATAAGCTAAAAGGGTCACTTCCAAACTCAACCACTCTGAATTATTTTACATTATGCACTGCTGTGCTTGGCTTTTTCATCTCTTCCCAGTCTTACCTCAAGAGAAAAATTACAAAATGTTAAGACTTTCTTATCATGAAGAATTCTTCCAAAGGTTTCCAGCTTTAAATCTGTCATTAAATAATAGGTTGTTTCTACAAGTTAGATTAATGGGATTCTTAAATGCATTTAAACTGAAATCAGGTTAACATTATAAAATATTTTAGATTAAATGCAACACTTGGCATAGATATCACCATTAAAAAAAGAAGTTAGCAATTGAAAATACTACTGTGATGCTAACAAATCTTATTATCAGTGACTATTCCAACTTACCCCTGTTTTAACACAGGGCCAATTGCCCTCCAAAATAAGTCTCTGTCCACTGACTGAACTTGGACTCTAGAAAACTAGCTTAGTCTTTTGGCCTTTGTATAGCTGGTCTAATGTATGGTGAGATTATTTCTGTCCCTGTACCTATATATTACCTACTTATATCCTCCTCTTCCTCAAGCTTTTTCCTGGCCCTCGTCTGTAATTGTTTTTCCAAGTACGTTTCTAAGAGAATCCACTACTGAACTTGTTCCTCACCAGTAACCACACACACACATTGACCTACATAAAGTGCTTCAAGTGTTATCTCCTTCCATAAACTTCCAGCCCAGAAATCCACTCACTCACTATTTGTAAAATCTCCAAGTATTTTATACATACACATGCACTCAGAAATCACAGAAGCTAAGAGCGTCAGCAGAAAGGGACCTCTGAAGAAGGTCCAGTTCCATGTGGACCAATTTGAAGGGTCATAATTAGAGAGCATTTAAGAGATGATCATTCATACGAAAGAGGTGACACAGACTAGAACCCCTTTAGAGCACCATGAATTTAGGGTCCTGAATCTCTCCAGTCATTCTTCTGGTGTTAGCATCTACAACAATTACCACCAGCAGATGCAACTGCTGAATGAGTGGTTTACAAAGAGGAATCCTTTCCAAGTACTCTAGACACACATAACAATTGTTCCTTTTAATTGTTGAAGCAATGATTAATTCTCTGACCTTCCTTTGTCATATAACATCCCCAACATATGGGAGTGTGGACTGGAAGTAGACAAGCGCGTACCCATTTTCATTAATATTTAATGTAACATTTCAATTGGACAGCACCAAGCAAACTTTATTTTATATTATGGAAGGAAACACTGTATCCAGTTTATCTTTTGCATTAGATTGAAAATGAGAAATAAGAACATTTTACACACAAACCAGAAAGAAATGGCTACAGCTGTATAAAACAGGTGGAGAGGCACACAGAGGGCAGTTATATACCATGATAATGTCTAAACCATTAAGCTCCTGCATAAGGATGCTCACTACTTATGCATAGAAAAGAATAATAAACCAAATAATTTGTCCATTAGAAAGCAAAAAGACATTCATTCCACCACCTTGAGCAATTTTGAAGGAGCAGTATGGAATAGTCCATTTTCAGCATCATACCTGGTGGGTTCCATTACTTATACTGTTATTGCTCTCAGGAGGTGCATCACTGGTTGTCGAATTGGTTAGCCAATGTCTTGAAGAATTACTTATTAAGCAGAAAATATGCCAATAGTAATTCTATGCTCACAAAAAACAGTATGAAAATATTTCAAAAAAGGCAATTACAAACCTGTCTCCAAATTGCTGTCATTACTTCTTCCCATTAAAAAGCCAGTTCTTTCATGAAAATGCTCGGGAAAGTGTTTGCACTTCAAAATGCACCTATTAAATGACAGCAGAATGGCTGGTGGGAGAAGAATAGGGCTGGAGGAACCTGCCTTTGGATTTCTCCTGCACTTACAGGCATCCAGTGGTATCTTTGGCAGGTCAATTGATGAATGCCAACTTGGCTCCCTGCAGCACTTGGCAAAAATATTGAATAGCTCAAATAGGATAAAACATATTGCTATACACTGACAATTCAAACCCTGGATCATAGCTGAGTAGTGACAGATTGAAGTATCTTGTTAATGAGGTTTTACTGCTTGCAACACCCTAACAGGCTCAGGTATTTCCCACACATGTGAACATAGCTACTTTGTGCCCTACTCACTAGGGCTGTAAAAAGTTGTTTTCTTTAAACAAATGATACTGCAAGGACAAACAAAATCCAAGTCTAAGCTATTCGGCAACAGTGGGGACAAGCATAAACTCACTATATAGTCTTTAGTTTTTAAAGAACTGATTTACAAAGACTCTTTTTACATAGTGTCCTTTAAAGGTACTTTCTCAGTTTAAGGAAGTCCCTTTCTGTCGTTTAATGTAAATGGCACTTACAGGAAGGGAGTGCCTAAGAGCTGTGGTGGTGTCAGGTCCAGCCAGAAGCACAGTGCTTATCTGGAGGGTGTTAAAGCAGATGGTAACTGTAGTACTGCTTAGGAAAAGAAATACTACCTGAAACTATGAGCTTTTACCTCAGGGTGGACACGACCTGAAGGCCCAGACTAAGCCTCTTGCCAGCTGAGAACATCTCATACAAACAACAAAACAGACTATTCACCCTTCAATAAAAGCAGGAATATAACCACAGCCAGAACTGCAACCAACCAGAATCCAAGATAAGGGAACAGAAAGCACCCTTAGCATGCAATTCATTACTTCTGGTTAACTGGATATCAGAAAACCACCTACCACCTTCATATGCAGCATGGCTCACATTAGAGAGCTAAACGTGATTGCCTCTCTCACATCAGACAAGGGCATATGAAGATTTGAAGCCCTTCAGAATTCAGTTCTTCAAGGAAATGAAAGAACTGCAGGTATTTCTTTAAACTCTCTGCTTCTGCAACTTTCCCCAACTATTTTTAATATTGTACAGACAGATCACTTTAGCAGAGGAATATCTCAGTCTAGCTCTTTGAAGATGTGAGAAATTCAGGAACTCATGAAATATTCTACTAAGAGGCAGGCCAACCATTTACTTTCTGAAGTGTTACAACATTCTGTACTCAAATATTTTTCTTGTCATATAATTTTACAGATTACATCTGTATTTCAAATTCAGCATTGGTACCTTCTGCTGAGTTTCCTATGCACTGACATACTTCCTCAAGTTATGACTTTTGACAGTGATCACAATAAAATGGTCAGTTCTAATTATTCTGGCCAGCAATAAGGTACTGTACTCTGTAACTTCCTGCACAGTAGAGTTGTGATTGAAGTAGCATATTCTGCTACACTACACTATGAAGCACATGCAGGCTGTGATCATATGTATTGTAACACTATTATCTGAGCTATGACTATGATCTGCTATTGAATAACATGTGGGATAAATATGCCACTTAATACATTGTAAGAATTAAATGAGCATGCTCTCCAAATACCAAACTAATTATCTAGTACATAATGGACTGCCTCAGTACTATTTTTTCCAAAGTCATCATTACATTTTGCTTAAGAATTCCCTAATGTACCAGTAGAAAGAGAAGAACTTGCTGGATTTGTTCTCCGAGTACATTTATTCCAAAACCTACACAACAGATCAAGCATGAGACAGCTAAATGTTTGAAAACAGCACAGATGCTCACAGCAGCTGGGTTTTGTTTGTTTGTTTGAGGTGGCTGTTTGGTTTTGTGGATTTTGTGTGGTTTAGGGAGTGTATTTTGTTCTGGTCTGATTATTTGTGTTTTGAAGATCACAGATCCTGCAACAGATGTTTTGCAACAACAGGTAAAGTTCAGGCTGGCTATAAGGAAGAAGTTATTTACTGTGAGGGTGGAGAGGCCCTGGAACAGGTTGCCCAGAGAAATGATGAATGCTTCATCCCTGGCAGCACTCAGGGCCAGGTTGGACAGAGCATTGGAAGACATGATCTAGGGTGGGGTGTCCTTGCCCATGGCAAGGGGTTGGAACTAGGTGATCTTGAGGTCCTTTTCAACCCCAACCATTCTATGATTCTATGAACAAACTGAGCAGCCAATACCATCTAGTCTATGCTAGTATTACCAAGCTACAAGCAAGACTTACTTTCACAACAAGCAAATGATAAAGCATGATTTAAGATGAGCATGACATGAGAAATAAAAAAAATACGAAGGTAACTACAACAGTAGCTGTTCCACACAGCCAAACTCAGCTTAAAGAGTGAAATCCAACAGTGAGACATTCTCCTGAACTATGTTTTTATGCCAAGTGCCCCCAGGGGTCATAGTCCTCCCACTTTAATTGACTAAGAAAATGACTAAACTATATGTAATAAGCCAACTTTTAACAGAGATAACAAAAGATTTTGTCTCAGCTTTCATGTGAATTAGAGCAGGTCCTAGGTTAATACTTTGATGTTTATTTCCTCTGCAGGTTTTATAATAAAAATCTCTGCCTTCCAAGAGGTAAAATTATTATTTAATCTTTTGGGGGTATTAAAATTCAAAGCAAACACCACGTTCACATTTGCACAGTTGATAACTAATCTGAACTACTCTCCTGCTGACAGTCCTTTGCTGTGAGATTCTATAATGTCGTAATGTATATGTTTGTACTCTAATTAGCACAGATGTGTAGCACTGACAATACATCTTCAACCTTGCTTCTTGTTTACCTTTGGCTCAGTTTAAATGGAAGTAGAGGTAGGAAAGAAATCCTCAGAAAAAGGGAGAGAGATTTAATTGGGGGGTGGGGGGGTGTCATAGATATTTAATATATGTGTAATGCACACTCTGGAAGAAAATGGGAATCTATGAGTTTTACTACCTGTATTATTCCAATATAGGAAAGAGATGACACTACTCAATGCTTAACACTACTAGTTCTTTTTACATTTCAAGAACAGAAAGGTACATCACCTAGTTTTAACGCCTCAATCTGGCTGTAAAATTGCTTAGTCCCAAACACTTCTCATCCTAAGATTATTCAACAGAGCTTGGTATTAAACAACTGCACGCTTCAGAAAAATCCAGCTATCCATTTTGGCATCAAAAGAGGAACTGAGCTCTTTGCCAGTACTGTTGCCAACTGGCATGCAGAGCAGAAACAGATTTGACAAGTCATCATTCAGTTATCTCACTGAAAATCCCCTAAATTTGGGGTTTTGGTTGCACTACCTGTGATCTGTTCTCTCAGAGTCTGAGAGGGAAATTCACAGATTCATAGGATTGAAGGGACTGAAGAAATCTTGCTGTTTATCCTCCTGTGAAGCAGAATCAGCTACACCTGCAATTCTTCATGATGGATATTTTAACCTGTTCTCAAAAGTCACCAAAGTTGGCAGCAAGGCTCCATATTTTCTAGTAGCTTATTATACTAGCCCTTCATTTTCAATGGCTTTCCCCTGCAATTGCCCAATATGAGTCTTCCCAGCCACCAAGTCAAGTCACTGCTATGCCAGCAGCAGCTGATAAGTAGCAAAAAGATTCTTCTTCTATAAGGCCACGTATAGAACATACTATAGCTACTGCACCCCACCCAACTTACTCTCTATTTAGAGTATGGAATCATCTACAAGACCAGATTGCATCAGACCAAACAGTCAACTACCATAATATTTTCTTTCCAATAACAGTAAGTGACACATGGGTTAGGAAAATGCTGTAAAAACCGGATATGTAAAGAAACACCTCGTTCCTAATGCTCCCCAAACTTTCAGCAGTCTGGAGCTTGCTGACATTAAACAACATTAAAGTTGGCTTTGGAGGGTTGTGTTTTTTTTGGCTTGCATGACATTCTTTGGAAGTTCTGCAGTTTAGTTACTTCATTAGACAGAAAGAAAAAGTTGAATAATCATCCAATAACCACCTTTTCTGTACCAATGATTGTTTCATACTCCCTGTCACATTGTAATTACAACAGCCTGGGGTCACACTGTCCCTCCTCATAGTTAATGGTTTCCAGACCCATGTTTGTCCCCAAGCTTATGTAGTCTATGGCCTTCTTAGAATACAAGACCCCACACCAGAAAGTGTCACACAGGATTAAGTCTTCAGTTTGCTGGCTGCTCCCCCCTCAGATTTTTCTGACTCATTATTTGTGCATCAAAGTAAAGCCTTGCATTTGTCTGTAGTGAACAGCATCCTCTAAACATTTTCACACTGTATGTTAAAATTGGTAAAATTCATTTGAATTTGTTTTTTTCTTTCAAAGTACCTGCAGCTACCAAAAATTTAATGACCTTCAGCTGTGATTTATCTTCTCAAAAATTGATCTAGAATACTGAGTGATGTCAGATCAAGAACTCCAGAAAAAAAAAATCTCTTATTTTTCTGTTTTGATAATAAATCTCTGCTAACTACTCCCCATATGTTTTTTTCCATGACAGTCTTGTATCCATCTTGGCATATTTCAAATTATATTAAGGGCATGGATTCCTGGGATGCTTATTGAGAATGTCAGGTGAAAACATTTACTAACATTGTTATCATTACTTACTAAAAGATTAAAACCACTTCTCATAACACCGCTGTTTCAGACCCTCACCTTTGTCTACAACCCTTGTTAATGTGTTGTAGAAGTAAACAGGGCCAATTGACCTTTATCCATATCCACTATTCATCATCTTGTTTTCTTGTTAAGATATGAAAAGCTGATTTTCCTGCTTTTTTACTTGAAGGGATCCCTGGATTTCTTCCCCTCCCCTTCTCTTTTCAAAGATGAACAGCAAATTCTCACCTTCCCAGCCCTCTGGTACCTCATCTATTCCTCAACCAACAACCCCTTTAGAGATCACTGTCACCTCTTAAGTACCTAGAATGAAGTTCACTGGGAGCAGATGTTTAAAAGCCTCTAAATTACAATTAAAAAGTGTTAATGTATTCTGTGTTGAGGGCTTGTGTGTTTCTCAGTGGCTGGTTATGTATAATAGCCAGTGATGTGTAGGGTTGGGTTGTTTTTTCTCATAGACATAAAACATCTTAACAGAGAAAACATATGATATTTTGACAGAGACTTGGGTGGCATGGTCTAGGCTGAGACATCCCTGCCCATAGCAGTGGAGTTGGAACTGGATGATCCTTTCCAACCCAAACCTTTCTATGATTCTATGGATGAGGAAAAAAAAGGGGAAATGCTGAAGCCATATCAGCACATCAATTTGCTATTTTGCCTCTCTTCCAAGTATGAGCTAAGTATTTTCCTAGCCTTTAGCACTAACCTACTTGTTACTCTTGATGTTGTTTGTGTGTTTTGGCATTTCTCATTAGGTACCGAGTACATTTTTATGCTTTCTCTTGTCGTTTCTCCAAACTCAGTGACAGGGTTTAGTGATGGACTTGGAAGTCCTGGGCTAAAGGTTGGACTTGATGATCTTAAAGGTCTTTCCCAACCCAGATGATTCTATGGTTCTATGTATACATGCAATATACTGGCATAGTTGTTACAGATTTCTTTGTGTCCAGTTCCACAGAGTAAGACTGTGAGGCAGAAAAAAAACATAGCAGATGATTAGGAAAGGGGCAAAGAATAACTGAGAATATATCAGATATGGTAGCATTAGTACAATACCTTATATTGTAAAAAGATACCTGAAGCAGTAGATAAGAAAAAAAGTACAAAATCAAGACCGACAAGGAGAAAGTACATTGGCAAAGACTGATGTTGCCTCCTTCCATAGAAGAACTAATGACCACAGATTAGCAAAATTAGCAGAACTAAAAGCAAAACAGAAGGGTGTATTTACCTGAGCTGCGGAATCCCTTCCAAAGGAGACTATGGATGTCAGGAGCTTACAAAGACTCCAAAGATCATACAAGCTTTTGAGCTAAAAGTTTGGTGAGAGTTGATTATCAACACAAAAACCACTATGCTCACTGGAAGAAAACTCAGTGCATTACTAAAATACATTGGAAATATACATTTTCTACTCAACAGCCTTCTCACTTTTACAGAAAGAGGTTTATGATGAGATTAAAACATTCCATTCACTTCGGGTGTCTCCTCACCGCCACAAGAATAATCTTTGCTCTTTTAAACACTCCCTCACCAAAATCCACATGGCAAACTTCTCTCACAACACAAACTAATAGGCACAGAGGTGTTGATTCCACCAGCTTTAAAACAGCCGCTGTGGAACAAACTCTGATAGATAGGGCTCTAAAGGATATATGAGGTGGCACAGCTTTGCTTGCACAGCAAGAAAACCAAAAGCCTGTCTTAAACAGCAGGGCTTTATTCTACCCATATTGTCACCACATTCAAGTCTTGTCTTTGCAATCTTTATAGACATTTCCTGTTTACATAAGCAGTGTATAAAAATAGTAAGGATAAACTGAACATTTTCTCTAAAAAGAAAATCCTTTCCTTCCTACTCTTTTTCTAGGTCATCTCCCCCTTCATTGCTCAGGAAGAGTTAGAATTTATGCCATGCATACAGCTACATTGCAATGACACACACGAAAATCATTAGGAAAATACACGATTAATTACTACCCAATGCATATCAAAGTGGCAGCTACATCCCAAAAGAACAATGGGGAAAGACGTGCATTATAGCACCCCTTGAACTGAACGCTTTGTAGAAACTCAGGCTTGCAAATGATGGGGATTAATCTAAGCAGAGAGCACAGAAATGAAGGAAGATGCCTTCTGAATATACAAGACTTTCAACTCATGTCACCACAGCAAAGTTTCACAAGCTGTGAAAATAATTAAGCTTTTCTTCCTTTGCCAGTGTAGATTCTTCACTAGTGAATTAGAACCATGCAAGACCTGATGGAAAGCCTGCATGCTGGTAACAATCTCACTATATGTCTATACAAATGCTTTCCTCAATCCCCTTCCCTCCCCAGCGTAGATTCTTCACTATTGCAAAGGGGAAAGTGGTAGTGTTTACGCCTACTGTAATACAGATCTTGAGAAATCCCCACTATTTACTCTAAGAAAAAGCTAAAAAGATGCTGAATATGTAGTTTCAGGTATTTTAATTCTTACTCTTCTACTGTTAGCAGAAATAAGCCAACAAGCTCAGAAGTTAAAAACAAGAAGGAAGCTGGCATAAGGTAAAACAGTATATTTACACACAACATACAAAAGCAGGATTAATAATCTAATGTAAAATGCAAGCCAGCACCTCTGGAACATGTTAGAGCATTAAGTTACAGTTTAAAAAGCCCTTTCTTCTTTGAAACCACTAAACTAGAAAGTAACATTTGGTTAGCAGTACATCAGTAGGGATTTCTTTCCCCCCCACTAATCCAGTCAGACTTAATTGGACTTAGATCAATTTTAAAAAGCAGCTTTGACTTAGTTGTATGATTTCCAGATAAAGACATTTTAAAATAGAAGATCAGTAGACATTAATATTTACTTCTTATCCTATCATTAAGGGCCTGATTTTGCTGGATTTCAACTGAAAAACATAAGTTTGAAAGCACTTTTAGATTCTGTCCCCATTGGCTTTAGGTTATATTTGTTCTATGCTACAAAGACTCATACTTTTACATTCTAATCTATCCAATTAACCAGACAGTTTCCATACTGCATCTCTTTGGTCAATAATTCAACTAACTGTATTACTTCAAATGGCATACAACAAAGTCTTACTCCCCTCCCAGAAAATCATAGAGAAGGAGATGTTCACAAAGCGCATTAAGAAATGCAGCCTTTCAGCTCCTACTCTATGTTTTATATATTGAATTCTGGCATATTGAAGTTCTGGAATCTAAACCAGTGTTTCTTTAGGTTACCATCTGGATGCCTCTTACAGGGAAGAGTTCTAGTAACTGTCTGTAGACTATCTAAGGATTTCAGATCCTCTTAAATACATATTTATTATACAATTGGTTTTGATTTTTAGTGCTTAAGGCTTTCAGTCTAAAGTTACTACAGATCAACATCTGCCAAGAGATTAACAGGATCATGCCGAATATCCTTCACTCTTACCCCTGAAATAAAGGATATATAAAAGGAAAGGTTTGAATTTCCTGGTTGCACAGGAAACAGAGAAGGTTACAATACATCAGTTGACCATACAGGATGAGCAAAAAAAGGGTTTCTCTCAGGGTAAAGTTTATTAGTAAAAACTGTTTGAACAGGTTATGCGTGCCAACAGCTTGAGAAATGATGTTTCTTTCCCTGTCTATTCCACCCAAAAACCTCAGCAGAACTGAAGTTATTGGATGTCAGCATTGACTAATTCATTTCAGAATAAAAATAAATTCCAAACTTGCTGAGTATTTTCCACTTCAGCTGTTTTCAAAGAATAATGAAAGGAAGTCTTTTCTGTTTGTACTAAGTTTTTGTTTTGAAATAACTCTGAGAAATCAAGATCAATACTGACTGCTAGAAAAGGTTAACCTGAATTTTTAATCTTTTTCCAATTTGCTGATTTGTAAAGGTGTGAAACATGGACATTTTGCCCTCTGAGAAATACATTAAACAAACAAGCACAGGGTGGGAGCACTGGTTCTTGTCACTTGCTGGCTTAGAAAGCTACTAAGCCCAAGGTGATCCTGCTGCATTGTTGGTGCTTTCATAGTTTAGTTCAACATCATTAATGTTACTCTTGAATAATTTGAGGGAAGTAATTGAATCCCTGACTCATTTCCCACGTGTAAAATGAAAACAAATTTGTTTGCAGGACTTTTTTGACTTTGTTAATATTATTTTTGGCACAAGAAATTCTCATTATGCCTTGAAAAAGTCTGACTTCAGCTGTTACACAGTATTCTAGTTCATGCATCAACAAATAGATTCCTTAAAGCATTTATTTCACTATATTTCTTAATCAGGCTATTAAAAATATTTCTATAGCTTAACTTTATATATGACTGAATGTACATGAATGTCTTGGATTCCAATTTCCACTAATTAATTTAGTTTGGATAACTTCATAATCTTTAGAATTTATCTATCCTTGCGGTTAACTCTTGGCCAATTTGCATCTCCTGAATCCCCAGTGAGTGATGTAACAACTGCAAAATGAGTTTTTCCAGCATCTGGAATAAGAGGTCATCTAGGGAGGCTTCTGTTGAAACTGGTCCATCTCTTTAGAAAGTCCCAGATACCCAGAACCACAAACTGCAACAGCAGTGAAGCAGTTATTGTCAGAAAATGCCTAAAAGCTTTAATGAATGATCCTTAAAAGCCAACTTTTTTTTGATTCCCCCAGTTAAATGAATCTTGCTGTAATTAAAAGGATGTCAGAATCCTTGCCAGCATTTAACAGATTTGATTCCCCCTTATAAACTTCAGGGTTATCACCCATCTGACATTTTACAATGGGAGTAAACTCAGCCATTAGACACGGACATGGAGAAAGATTTGGTAACCAAAACAGAACTTCACTTAACAGAACAGTCAGGATGCTTCCTTTTGTCCTGGTTTTCTATTTTGCTCAGTAATCTGGGAACACTATATAAAAACTCTCATCTATAACATGCTTTTTAACCTGGAACTTTGAGCCAAGATAGCTTTTACCTGTGCTTTTTCTCTTGACCTCCCCCCCTTCTTCTAATGACACCATTTAAAACCAGTTAATGGAAGCTGGAGAAAGCCTGTCACTTGGCATACTTTGCACTGAAGAAAAAACTGTACTACAACAGCAGGTGAAAGAACTGTCTCCCTGTTTGTTTTGCTGCTTCTTGTCAGCCTGAAAATCCTTTGTCTGTTTTGATCCTACTTCTGGAAAATATCTTATGGAAGGATATAGATTCACCATTAATTGTTCTTACACCAAGAGCTCACTCCTTGGAATTTTGTGCTCTGGGTTCACTGATGAGAAGATGGCACTAACCATACTCAGCTGAATGAATAATATAAGCAGTAAATTCAAAAGAGGCAGGGTTAACTAGACTCCTGCCACAGAGTAGTTAAGTTCATAAACTGAAAGGTTAAGGCATTTGGATTAGCCTTGATCACTGTGCTTCAGAACTCCAACCCACAGCAACTATCCAGATAGTATTTCTCTAGTCAGAACAAAGAGGCAGACTGTTCAGATGTCTAGTGGGGTGATGAATGATTTTCTTAGGCTGTGACATTTTCCAACTCTGCAGAGATGAATTTAAGGTCTTCAAAGGTTGAAATAAATTCCCATTTCAGAAAAGGCAGTTAAAGCATTTACTGCAATGTGGGGGACATTAATGCCCATTTTCAGGTTCATTTACTGCAGAAGCTTGAACCAGTCTCCCCTATCCCAGGTGAGTACTGTAACCACTGTGACACCAGCAAATCTTTCATAGAATGTACAGAATACCATTTATAGCAGAGATGGAGAGCATTTGAGAGTGAAATTTCTTGTCAAAACAAGAAGAAGGGCATTCAATTCAGCTATTTATCTGAAGGAACATTTACAGTTGTTCCATTTATGGCCTATATTTCAGAGCACTCAACAGCTTAGTGAAAAGGACCCTCATTGGATTTTCAAAACATAATGTGTAGACTCTGGTCCAACTCAGCTACAGAAGAGTCTTTAGCCTAAGCGAATATCTGCATTTCAAACCAGCTTTTTATCCCAATACTTAATGTCCCTCTTTTCCTTCATCTGAATAATCTTGCAGTTTGCTCCACTTCTCCACCCCTCTAGTTTTTGGTAAAAAAATGCTATTCACTGCAAGGTTTTCAGCTATATGTAGCTTCACAAAGGCACATACAAGATACAATACCCACAGCCAAGCATATGGCAGCCTCTAGTGAATAGCTAATGAGTAGAAAAGTGTACCTCTCCACTCTGAAGAGGCAGTACTGATACATTACTTTGATTTCTAAAGATGAAATATGTTTCTCCATTTCTTGCTGTGCACCAAATCAGCTTGAGAATATGTATAAAAAACCCCCATACCTCATAGCTGTAATGCTTGAACTACACAAGTCCATGCTTGTGGGGAGTGAAGGTGATAATATATGCATGAAAAAGAGCTTGGGAATGAGCTCTGAGACCTTGGTGCTTGACAAGCCCTGGGGCTATGAGTTGAAACCTTGAAGGACAGGGAAGGTAAATAAGGCTGGGTCAGGAAGTAGTTGTGGGAATCCCAGTTGGAGGCCAGAGGATGTGGGGGTTGTGAGAGGGTCTCCAACATTGTGACTGGACTGTCATGGAGTTTCACAGTAACCAATGAGACTGAACATTGTATGTATATGCAGGTTGGGAAACTACCGAACAAGGGGATAAAAAGGGTTTGGTAATAATAAATGAGGATCTGAGTCTCCGCATCAACTCAAGCCCATGTTGTGAAATGCCACACATGCTTTCCTACTCAGAATTGGGCTCGCAAGAGCATATACCAGCTACCTCTTTCACCTGGGATCTGTAAAACCCCTACAAAGTAACCTTAGCAAGAGAGACCAGAGTCAGTGGTTCATCACTCATCAATGACAAAGGAACTATGACAGAAGAAAGATCTAACTTCCTTCCATTTGCCAAAAAAAAAAAAAAAGGTAGTAATTTTAACATTTTCTTAAAACTTCAGATGAAGGATTTATTGGAAAAAAATAAACATATAGGCTTTTTCTTAAGTAAAAAGCCAATAATGACAAAAACATTTGTAGCTCACTAAGTAGTTGCTGCTTTAAGAAACAAAAAGTCCTACTGAAGAGTTGACTCTTACTCCATGAGCATCTAAAATTATCTTTTCCTTGCCACCACTTTAGGCCATCACTACTTTTCAAATGGCTTTTATTTCTCCCTCTCATTTTTTAGCTCCCTCTTTCACCCATTCTCACAGGCAGCCACTTTCTACTTATCATTATTCCTTTCTTTGAAAGTACCCAGAGGAAAATCCTCCTGTTTATGCTGAGGAGACCAAAAGTCTGCTTGAGATTTAAACATAAGTTTCAATGACACATTCATACATCTTACTGAAAGATGCAGAAATGTCTCCAACAGAGCTCTCTAGAACTTGGACAAAGTATAATCCCTTCTAGTCTCAGCATTTATATTCTCTTCAGCATAAGCAAGCCCTGTATTGTTTGAAACAAGATAATGGTAAAACAAACACCAAACTTAGCCCTCCTGGACAGTGCTAACTAATGCTTAGTGTTGGCTGTTTTTCCACAGCCTGCATTTGTTTCCTATGTGGAACACTGATTGAAATTGATAGGAGTCTCCATTCATGACAGGCAAAACATTTGTCCAGCTCAAAACATTTGGCAAGCCAGCTATATGGCAACACTGGAATGCACCCACCTCTGCAACAGAAGTGAGAATAGAGTGAGAGTGTTAAGAGATCATGTACTTTGAGGAAACACTCATTTTTACATAGAGGAGTCACTGAGGTATCATCTGGACAGGGAAGGAACCTCATTTCTCTTGACTTTTCCAAAAGTTCCAGAGTACTTAATGTTTTGGTGCTGGACTCATTCCTAGCAGGAGGAAGAAAGAACTTCTACTCAAACCTGGACACTTTAGAATGTGTGTTTTAAGTTTAATTGAGGTTAGGATGATGCTCTATTCCAAAACCATAATTCACATTAACAGCAGAAAAGTTCATCAGAGAAAAGTATGTGTTACACTTAAGGGTAAGTTATTACAGATAAAAGGAATGATTTTTAGTGTTTAATGTATTAACTGTTAAGATTTCCTTTTTATCTGCTCTGTTTCTGGTACCAAATGGACTGAAGCAACATATTAAGAAAGTAGAGGCCAAGAAAAGGCACAACTTCAGCTATAAAAACTGTAACATTAAGTTCTTTGAACTACATTAATTACTGTCAAAGAAAAAGCTCTGTTCTTTCATAGTCACTAAGAGCTTTCTGAATCCTTTGGCATGTAAATATTACAACTAGTATCATATCATCAGATTAAGTTGAGCTGAGCTCCCCTACAGTCTTTCCCGGGTAGTGTCCAGCTCCAAGAAATATACTTGGTAAAGCAAACATGCCCTTTCTAAATCAAGTCAGAGATTAATGACTTCATTCCTATCTCAGAATCAGTAAACAATGGAACGTTCAGCCACAGAGCCACACAAATGAACAGCAGGATGGCAAAAAACTAAAAATGAAGATGGCATTTTAACAAATGTGCAGCCTAGAAGACAGTTCTTGTTAAGTGGACATATCTTGGAATCAGGAGCCAAAAACATTTCTTACAGCTGCTGGTGACAGAAAGTGAACATATGGAAGAAGCAAGGAGGAAAACGCTGGTGGAATGAAGAACATTTGGGAAGCTACATCATATTACAAGCGGTAATTTATCAAATTTTCAATCAGTGTACCCTTCCTACAATGACTTATGGATGGGAATCTTGAAAGCTTGCTAGAAAAAAACAAGAAACATATAAAAGTTACTAAGGACTGAGAAAGTAGTAAGAGAAAGTGGAAATAGCACTTGCTGTCCAATTTAGGAGTGAGTTTTTATCATCCTGACCATCGTTATGTTTTAAGACTTGAAAGGCAAAAGCCACAATCCATCACTTCTGCTGTGTCTCTGACTTCTGCTGACAGAGATTCGCTTTACTGGACAAAGACACAAGCCTTTATTAGTGGGCCAATAACACATTTAAATAACTCAGCACTTTTCTCTTGCGAATGGTGGCCTATGTATTAAAAAAGATCTAGATGTACCTATAGTCTAATCATGCAGTACGCTCAAAGTAATTTTATGTCCTCATTTCACATCACACACATCAAGTAGACTATCTTCAGGAACAAATAAGTAAAAAAGGACAATTAAGATCAAACTCAAATCATAAACACTGTTTCATGCTTAACATGTTTTAAAATTAGATCATATACAGGCAAAAGACAGTTCAGTGTTTGTTTAATCACTCTTTCTAGTGTTCAGGAAGATCTGGTGTCTGCTAGAGTACATCTCTACATTTCTTGTACCAATCAAATGTAAAGCAGGGTCATTACTCTGTTACCTGTGCTCTGAGGAAGATTAAGTGGAAGGTCCTAGATTATAAACAGGTAAGAATATGTGAGCATCAGTTACCACAAGTCAGCTGATGCAAAAACAATGTGTTGTAGAAGAGAGCTGTTCTCTACCAGAACTCCAGGAAGAAGAGGACCAGAGTAATCCTTTGCTTGCCTGGCTACACTGACTGGTCCCAGAACTTTCAAGACTTGGCTGCATAACTGATGTGACTTTGAAATGTGCTAAACACTCACTGTGAATACACATCTCAGTACGAGCAACTCACTACAGAGGGAGGCTAAATAACCGATAGGGAAACTGGTAATTATCTCCTAGGTGGGCTACTCAGGTGACTTCATAGAAAGCAATGGTACATTTAGTTGCCAAACTGAGCAGTTATCTGCAGCAGCTCCTAGACAGACAGGCAATATGGAGAAGCAAAAGGAACCAAAAGAGGTCTGTGGCAGACCTTGTATTTTGAATAACCAACCTATGAACTAGAAGACAAGAACTTGTCTGTCTTCTTGCCGCTACACTGAATACCTTCCTAACTCTTTTCTTTCTTTCTCTCTTTCTTTCTCTCTTTCTTTCTTTCCAGTATTTTACACAAACAACTTAGTCTTTTCCAGTATCTTTTCTAGATAGAGGTTCTAGATGCTTGTCTGCAAAGGACAGTAATAAAGAACTTACAATTTACCTTTTCCATCATTGCAGTTTGTGAATCACCACGCTGCCTGCATAGGCAAAAATACTGACTGCAGAGAAGGGAATATCAAGAAGCATCTTTTCTGAGCCAGCTGAAATTTGTTATTGAACTTTTATATATGGCTATACCAGATTTAAAAAAACCCCAAACCCAAAGTATTAATCAATTTAATGGGACTAACATTCTACAGATTCATCACTACAATAATTCATGAAATTAATAAACATTAAAGGATGTATCACTTCCAGTTAAATGGAAGCAGAAGAATTAATCCATTCAAGTAAGTTTGCAAGCCATTTTACTTGTATGCAATTTAATATCTTACAGAGTATCTAAAACTTTCAGGCAAAAAGGTCCAAGGTAAAGAAGGTGGTGAGATATATATATATATATATATATATATATATATATATAATGAAGGGAATATATATATATCCACATGCATAGGAATGCCTGGAGTCCAATAACTCTTGGAAAGAAATTTTAACCGCTCTGAAGGGCATCATTAACAATATTCCCTTAATCTTAGAGCTATGTATCTCTGTTTGCAGAATGTATACAGACATTTACACATCTATGAGGAAACTCCAGGATATAGATTTAAAAGCAGCACCAGACAGCTGGCAGCTGAATTTGAAGGAGACCAAAACTGGCTTTTTATAGCTTGCTAATTCCTTTTAATTCTCCAGATGTGGAATATGCATTAGAAGTTCGCATTTCACAGTCATGCTTTGATACTTAGAAATTGATCATTAAGTATTAACTCCCTCCTCCACCAAAAAAGGAACCCATATTTAGAAGCCAATAAAAAGGAAAAAAAGAACACTCAAGGTATTCATTGCAAATACAAATATATTAAGCACAGCAAATTATCAGCTACCAGCATAAAAATCCATTTCTGTTTGTTATGAGATGAATCCATAAAATTATCATGAAAAGCTTTCATGTAACTTTAAAAGTTTGTTGGCTAGGGTGAGGTCAAGACAAAAATATTTTTGTTAGGAGGAGAAACATGACTCCATCACATTGTACAGCAGCACAATCAGCTTGTTCAACATGTACATATCTTTATAATGAAGATTAGTCAGTTATCACCATGGTAACTCAGGTAACAACATAACAAGCTTGCTTAAGGTTCTCCTCTCAAGTCTTTTTCATTAAGTGAGATGGTTTTGTTTGACTGTAAACTCACAAAAGAGGGCATGCCAAAGGGGAACATGACCTGAGAACACAAGTAAATAAGAAACATAGAAGTAGTTATCCTGGATTAATGGAAAGGAAAAAACAGAGGCAGTTCTCAGAAGTCTTTCTTGGCAACTGCTCATTTTAATTCAACCACTATTACTGAGTAAAGCCAGGGAAGGTACACTCTATGACTGAAGTGACAAATTTAAAGACAGAAACAGAGGATGGCTATTTATATTTACTGACTAATAGTATTCATACAATGAAGCATACAAAACTGAAAGCAAACTATGAATAGATGTTATAAGCCAAGTTCCAGTTTGTTTAGTTCCTGGGCAGTCCCATTACAGCTCTTTTATCTGTCTGTATAACTAGTGTAGAAACCATTGGCTCCAAATCAATGCAAGACAACTACTTAATCCCACCGTAAAGGATCATGTATGGCAATGATACAGTGGTCCTTGTGAAATACAAGAGAATCTCTACCACTTCAAAAGAACGAAAAATTGCTGCATTATAATCTACTTTTGTAGGAGATTTATTAGATATGTGAACTGAAGTCAAGCTTTTTAGTAGTCCCCATTTTCTGGTTGGTAAATCTAATGGCAGGACAGCTTTCCCAAATGCAATAATATTGATCTGGGCAATGCAGCATCAGTAAATTAAAGTCAGCTTTTAAAACATTTCTTCATGCCAACTATATAGCAGGTACATGGAACAAAAGACCAGATATTTTAAAGCCACACATTGAACCAGGGCTACAGAGGGGAAAATACAATGGAATATGGGAAAGATTCAAAAGTTTAGAAGTGTTGTTTCAAAAAAAATAAAGAAATCATGTCTCAAAGTCCAAGAGAACACATTCCAGTCATGTATTTTTCACTAGTCAACTGAAAAGGTATGAGGTGGTGCTGCAGGCCAAGGTCAACATCATTATCTAGGTGTAGGGTTTGGGGTTTTACTACAGAAGCAGCTAGGAAGCACACAAGCTTCTTATTTAGCTTGCAGTGTTTCATGATGAAAACACTACAATTCTGCATCAGTTCTGTATTCTCCCTTTGGCATTCAAGGCAAGCAAACAAACCAATCAATAGCTTAAAGGGGAAAAGAGAGCAGTGAAATTCTTTCAGATTCCTGTGCAACAGAAGTCACCCTTTAGAAGCCCACATATCCCCAACACACCATGCTGAAGGGAAAAAAAAGAGCTGCTTCCATTCTGTCTCACGAGGATTATTATTATCTGGCTGACAGCAAAGCGATGATAACTTCAAATACTATTTTCTAGTCTGGTAAACTGTGAAGAGAGGAGTGGAGAGGCAGTGAAGAGAGACCAATCCATCTATTCCTTACTATAGCTGTTTTGGAAACAGGATTCAAAACCTGGATCCATGGAAAATTGTCCTGTGTATCACAAATCAGAAATAGAGATACAGAGATATACATAAACTAGAGTCTCAAAAAATACATCCCTGGACACAGTGAAGAAATTATCAATGCTTCAAGAGTCAATCTTGTCCTGCAATAGCTCAAAAAGCCTGGAATCCCTGGTTAAATCTGAAGGAAGGTGCAGACATTCCTTATACAGTTGTCACTAACAAGACAGCCTTGACTAGGGATGCTTATTTAATTCATTGCAAATCAACACAAACTCTTGATCATGAAGTCTGGCATAAAGGAGAGAAAAAAATAGAAACAAACCCCACAAATAAACAGATACTTCAGAAAATACCTTCTCCCCAGGCTCCACTACAACACTTTTACTTTCTCCTCAGTCTCTGCCTCTTTTCCTTACTTTTGCTATGTGTTACCCTCATTCCTGTCCTAATCCCTTCAGTGTGGCAATAAGGAAGCTCAGGAGGTAGGGGTCAGGGCATCATGGTCCCTTTCTGCCACTCCTTCCTTTGGCTTGTTTATCTCCACAGCTTTTTACTTCTAAATTGTTTTCTTCTGCTCTAGTTTAAGTTACCCTCAGGCTTGCTCCCGCTACAGCACATTTCCTCCATAGTCCAGTTACCATCCAAGGTATCCCTGCTTCAGTGTGGAGTGCCTCCAAGACTGCCTCCAGATGCATACTGCATGATGTCTCTTTCCATTGTGTTTACTCCAGGAAAAAGCTGATGTCACCATTAAGTTTGTATCTTTAGTGATTTCTTACAATGTTGCTCATTTTCAGCTATATTTATCAGAAGGGTTAATTCTTGACAAAATGGTAGAAGAAAGAGACCCTATTAATGCTCTCAGAAGAAGGTATGAGCACATGCCTTTACAGAGCACAAAAGCAAAGTCTTCGTGAAAGAAGTATAAAACAGGTTCCCTTCATTCTGCTTTAGGGGTTACAATGGCTGCTGCTTAAGATAATCCTTTAAAGACCTGCAACTGGGAGCAAGCCAGATGCAGAACCAGCTGTAAACCTTAAAAAAGATTCTATTCTCTGAACATTAAAATACAAAGACACTGAAAATTGCCCAGTGGGTATTTAGACTTGACCCTGGAAATCAATGAGCAAACTTTAACATTAACCCTGAGCTCTGAAAACAACTGGATAATGGCAGAACTTTACAGTATTTAATAAACAGATTTCACCATAACCAGCAATAGAATAAAATCAAGTATATGATATCCAGAACTTAGGGTATCAATTTAAAACTGCTTCCACTTCTTCTTCTCATAATGCAATCTAGTTACCCTAGTTTCCAATTCACCTACAGCAACCATGTATTCTGCTTGCATTATAAAGTAAATATAACTTGAAAGGTCTCAAGGACAACTATTTCTATGTTACTCTGCTCTTTAACTTGAAGTCATCATTCACAGGTACACGACTACTATAATTTCATTGTTTATATATACAGATAATAGCAGAGTGGGAAAAACACAAGATCATAAACAACTGGTTAGTTCTCCTTTGGTTTTGTATTCCTTCAATATATTTAAGACAAAAATGCAAAATTAGACCATAAATAAATCCACAAAGTGAAGTAGTTTGTATATTCAAGATTTTACATATTAAATAGTATACATGCCCCAGGAAAAAGCAAATATTAAAGTGTTATGCCATATTATGTTATTATTATATTAATGTTCTTCAAGAAAGAGTCAGTGTCAGGTTGAAAAGGGTTTCCAAAGGGAAGACAGAAGCAAAATGAAAGGGTAGCACTCAGAAAGATGAAACTAATCAAATCAGTACAGTGGAATTAATGAAAAATGTGTAAAAACACATGAACACTGAATAAATGTGAGGTTGCAGGGAATTACACATGACTCTTTCCAGTCTGGGAAATGGCAATATAGACTCATAGAATGGTTTGGAGCTGGAGCTTTTAATGGTGAAGACAGAGATCAAAGTCATCAAGTATCTCAGCCTTCTCCATATCCCAGGTCTCCCATTTCCTTCCAGAGAGGACAATACCTCCAGTCTTTTAGATATGCTTATATAGAGTGCGCCAGGCATGAAGGATTAGAAGCCTTTGTGCTTGGCTGTTGATGTCCCTTGCTCAAAACGCACAGAGGGACATTCTCTGATAATTTGTAATCTCTGTGTAAATGGTTCCACCCTGTATAGGTTTTTTTTACCTCTCTTCATCTATTTTGTACTACTTCAGGGAAATCATTCCCTCAGCTTCAGCCATTTTGATAGATTTTTATTTCTTAGCTGTAGTTCCTGTTCCATCAATTTTGCAACCTTACAATTACTAGTTAGGGCCCATAGGACCATTTCCCAGCCCAGATTAAATCAGACCACCACATGCTATCCCAAACCAACCTGTACATTCCAATAACCATTTAGTTCTTCATCACCTTCTGCTCCAGGTACAGATGTGTATCATTAAAAACATACACTTAAAACTAACAAAGCAAGATACTCTATTTCAAGGACTTTGTTGGATAAGAGGAAACAGTAGGTACATAATGGCAATTATGTTGCTTCAACTATACAGCACTTTGATACAAAAGGTAGTAGCACAGTATGTGAACTTACAGAAAAGAAAGCCCAAGCTTAAAACTCAATTTATACCCGTAGCTATTATCATGTCATGACTTTCTTTTTAATATAGATGGTATTATAGCATACGTAAAAAAAATCACACTATTCATATATATATATTATATATCTACCTATACACATTCACACCCACCCATCCCTCTGATACCCTTCCTCCAGGCTTGATCTTTGTACATTGAAGCATCCTAGTCAGGAGCTAACAAAACAAGCTCCATTAACTCCACATACAGAAAACTCATTCTACAGACAAAGTTATTAGAAGGGTCAATTAAAATGCAGACTCTAAGAAGCATGGATAGAGAGAACTACAGGTAGAGACTGAGCTTTACACTTGAAAATCACTTGCATTCCAACGCAAACATGCAACCATATAGGACAGCAAGAAAGGAATCACACCCAGTATATCCTCACTGAAATACTGAAGGCAGAATGCATTTCCACAGAAATGCAATCACTCTAAACTAAAACTGTTCTTTATATTTCATAAAAGAATATTTGTTATTAATGTAACTATGAAGCAAGCATAACACTGGCCTAAGCAAAGTGGCACACACTTCCACCTCTGCCCTAGTCATCTCTGTTTAACAGTGCTCTTCCTCTGCAGACTTCAGCTGAACACTGACAAAACAGGATGCATTGCCCCTATTGCTCTCACTCCTTTCTTCAGCCTTATACAAGACGGAATAAAGTAGTTTTCCCCAAAGATTCCCAACACTATTGAAACATTCAGCTTCTGTCATACTCCCCAGCTCGAGTTTAATGTATTAACTATAGTTACCTATTGCTTTTGTAGCTCAAAGATGAGAGCATTACAAGATAACACCCTGAGGATCAAGACAGGTATAAACAGACAAAATACGGTGTATTACACTGTCTGACCTTTTATTTTCATAGCAAGAACTGGGTGGATGACTTCTACTCCCTCTCCCCTCTTGCCTATTTACAAGTTCCCTTCCAGAATCCTCCCCCTTCTTTTTTTGCCATTCTTGGAAGATTTTTCTTGGTGATGGATGAGCTAACAGAGACTGAAAAAAATCAGCTGAAAAAAGCATTTAAAAAGACCAAATATTTATGCACAAAAGAGTAGTCCCAGTGTTACAGATCTTCATTCAGAACTTGACTTGCTCACTTTTTTTTGTCATGTCATCTTCATATTAAGGTTCATCTTAATCCAAAACCTTTGCAAATAACTAAAAGGTTTTATAGGAGCAATTTCAGAATTGATTAAAAATTAATAGTTTGTAATAGAATGCTCAGTTGTGGAAATCTTTGCCACAAAATATTGTTACATTTAACTGGATTAAGAAATGATTGCATCTTCCTGTTATCCATTTAAGAGCCCAGAGTTATAAATATTAAAAAGCGATGACAGGAGTTCTGAGAAGATTATAAACTAAAATGCTTTTGGGCTTAAACTAATTCTAATGGGGATTGAACAGAGCCCCCCTCTGTGAACAGGTTGTTTCCAGTGTCTTTCCAAAGGTTTTCTCCTGCCTCCTTATAAAAAGGAGCTGAAATGCAGCCACCTCAGGATAAGTTATTTTGTAGGTGACTTCTGATTTGATTACCAAACAGCAAGTTCTGTGTATCAAAAAAGCAGAATGCCTATGGCTAGATCAGATGTTGGGCTTCACTAAACATCAGCCCATAAGCAGGCAATGCTTGCACAGACAAAGTGAAGATCCTAGGTAATATCCATTTAGAAGTTTTCTATACAGGTACAGGTTGTTAGAAAATACCTGCAGGAGCCAACGTGGGAGAAACAGCTTGAATGGTGAAACCTGCAGTTAGCAATAGGGATTGTAATATTTCTTTTAAGCCTACACGTGTAGGTTTACATGGGAGATGCTGTGTTTTGTCAGTGAGGCAGGAGACAAAGCAAGGATGAGGCTTGAGTCACAAAAATTCATCAGGGCATTAATGTACTCTAGACAGAGTAAACAATCTAATTCCATTTGTTCAGAAATTGCAGCTTCTGGCTAATCCACAAATAGCTAAAAAAGGATTGAACTAAATGAAGAGATGCAGAGATGACTGTGTAAGGAAGGCTGAAAGGAAACTGTGCAGCTAACCTGGACTTTCTACCTCTGTCCTTCTGGTTTAGATTCCTCTAACTTCATACACAGTCCCTCAGAAGGGAGAGCATCCCAGCAGGCAGTCTGACAGTGAGAACATTTCAGAGGCCCAGCCACACATCTCAAAACTCAGCTCGTTTTCACACATAAACACCCCTCCCCGGGGCTTTTTCTTCAGGCAAGCATATTGGCACTTTCAAGAAAACCAACTCAGACACCAGTGGAGATAACAAGATCGCCTCAGAGGGAGGATGACAGCTCAAACAATAGATCAACATGGAAACACAGCAGTTTCAAGACAGCCAGGAGAGGAAGCTGCCAGTTTGATCAAGGGTCTGTCCTGGTTTTGTCTGGGATAGTTAATTTTCTTTATAGTATCTGGTATAGCTGTGTTTTAGATTTAGGATGAGAATAATGATATCATACTGATGTTCTAGCTAGTCTAAGCGTTGTTCAGTAAGTCAAGGACTTCTCAGCTTCTCAGGTTTCCTTGCCACTCCGTAGGCTGGGGCTGTACGGGAAGCTGGAAGGGGACACAGCCAGGCCAGATGACCCCAGCTGACATTCCAGACCATACAACATCATGGTGATCAATAAAGCAAGGGACGCTGGCCAGGGGGTGGTGGCTGCTGCTCAGAGACCAGCTGAGCATCAGCCAGGAAGTGGTGAGCAGTTATATTATGCATCGCTTGTTTTGTATATTCCTCTTCCGCCCTATTAAACTGCATTTGTCTCAATCCAGTTTTACACACACACCCCCCAATGCTCTACCCCCTCCTACTGGGGGATATTGAGGAAACAGCTATGTGGTGTTTAGCTGCCTGATGGGTTAAATCACAGTAAGACCCTTGCATTCCGGCAATATTACCAGCTTGACATTTTTCCAAGTAAATTTCCTGATCATTTCAATGCTCTTGTTTCAACACCTGGTGTAGTTTCTCTTTAAATATAAAGGAGTTAGGCCACAGTTTAATAAACAAATTCACCAGCTATGCCCTACATCCGTACAGACTCTCAATACAGTTAAAGTACACATGAAGCTGTACTTCAGCCACAACCAAGAAAGAGCTTTTCAATAGCTGCTTCAGGAGACGGCAACAGTCTAAATGAAAACCAGGTAACTTCTCACCAATCACAAAAGTATCCTCTTGCTTACGGTTTGACGTGAAGTGGCCCCTAGTACCCGATATAAGCATTCCTCTTCTTGATACACACAAAAGCTAAGGACCATATTAAACCATAAGGAGAACGACATAGTAATGCCAATACTAAAGCCACTAAGTTTATTCCCTGGTAGATAAGCTGTTCCTAATATTTTCCACATGATACTTTCCCTAATACTTGCTACTGATTTTAGAAAGAGAGTGGATTTAGATAGAGATCTCATTGTGAGACTGCAGGACAATAAGCATGGATGAATTGTGCAGCAGCCGCTAAAACCTCTTTCGAATCAACTAGTCAGGCACAAAATTCACATCACATCTGCACTTCTGGACTTTTCCTGTGAAATATAACGCCTCTGCGTAACTTAAACGGAAAACCAGACCCTTTATTTTCACCTACAGTGCGAATTTAGGTCTATTACGAGGCACTTCAGCTAAAACCCTGTCACGAATGGAGTTACGCACTTAAGAGAGCAGTAGCAATGTTAACTGATGTAAAACTGATAAGTAAATACTACAGAACTTTAACAGGATTCGAAGGTGAGGTACATTTGAGCGTTTACTGCACAGATGCCACATAAAACTGTTCAGGAGACACTGCTGCTGAGCCATGAGGTTCAGAAAGGACACCCCCCTGCACCCCCTTGCTTGGTATACTCCTTACAGAGTTTAAGTGTGGCCAGATCCAGACTTCGTCTGGCTTGGTCAACCATTTGTGTAGAAAGGATTGCGTATGTGCAGTCAATTCTCTATACCACTTAGTTAAGGCTTTAGCATGCTGTTAATCACTTACCGAGAATCTATTGCAGCAGGGAATCTCTCAGCCTTGAGAAGCACCCCTTCTCCAGAGGAGATCCTGATGCACCTCTTGCTGCGTGAAAGAGATCCACGGGCACTGGGCGGTCCGCTATTTATGGAGCGAGGTGAATACCGACTGGAGAAACTTGAGTCGGACCTCAACCAGGACTACAGTTGTGGGGATGGGGGATGTGCACATTATTCAGATTAGCCTTTGGCTATCGTTGTGTTGCCTCTCTCGATTTGAGTTAAATGGGCCATCATGCCCCACAAGCACTCATTATCACCACCCGTGATGGTTAGCACTTGAGCAGAGCTGGGGAATAAAGGCAAGGTTTTACACCGCCTTAGATCCCTTACAGAACTCTGGTGCCAAGGCTGAGCACCACCTCTTTACTCATAATGACCAGTCATTTGAGCTGTAGTACAAAGATAGAAACATGAGACTTTTCTGTTAGCTGAAATTAACCTGAAAGCCTAGCTCCCCTTCTTTGGTATTTTTGTTTCATTCACAAGCAAGGAATTGTTGTTTTTGAAGGCCTGATTTACGCTGTTGTTGCCGAGTGCCCCAACTTCCTAATCTTTAGCTTTAGCTATAATCTTAGAAAACACCTAAAGAATATTTAGCTAAGTACAATCAGTTTTGCACAGAACAACTTAATATCCCTACTATCTAATATTATTCATTAGATAGAAATATTAGGTGAAGATATCATTACAGATCTGTCCATCATCTTACTAAAGATGCTAGTAAAACCATCAGATCTTCATTGCAACAGGCTGTGCTCTGTTTCTTTTCCTGTGAACCACATCTAGCACAACAAAACCCAGTTCCATGACGGGGGACTAAACAGGCACTGCTACAATACTGACCAACGACACTGACCAATTTGTCCAAAATACCCATCAATTCTTCTGATTGAGCAAAAGCAAATAAGACTTGAAAGCAAATAAGATCTCTTGCAATGAAAATTTATAATGAAAATGAAATCCAGTTCATCTAGTTGCAAAAATAGCTGTTTTTTCATTGTGCTAATATTTACCAAAAGTTTGAGGACCAAAAGAAAGGTTTTATGTTATTAAAAAGTCAGATTAATAAAGCTGAAAACTTTGTAGTCAAGAGGAGATTAAATGAAATACTTCAATTTATCTCAGATTTTCTTAAGGTCACATTTTCTAATTGAAATGACTTGTCAGTACTGGCATGAAAGTAGTGTTATTTCTTCATCAATTTGAATTTGCAGTTTTCTGTGCAGCATTTTTGGCTGAAAAGTTCAGCCCAGATGCAACGATTAATTTAGCAATGAGAAAAGTCTGGCTCATATCTTGACTAATTGCTCAGTTTGCATAAGTCACTGTAATGAGTAGACTATCTTATTGATAGATCCACTGTACAGTTGGTTCCTCTCTGGATACTATGGCATACAAAAGCAAGGAAGATACATTCCTGAGTATCATTGTAAGGAAACCTGGCTTTTAATATCAATGCAAAATACAGTTGTGTATGCATCACTGGAAGACTTAGTTGGTTGAGAGTTCAAATGTGAGGGAAATAACTCACAAACCAAATCATTTACTGTTGTGAAGGTGACTGGACACTGGGACATGTTTGCCCAGAGAATATTTGGAATCCCCATCCTTTATGATATTCAGAGTTCAGCTTTTCATGGTCCTTAGGTGACCCTGCACTAGCAGAAGGCTGGAACTACACAATCTCAAGAGGTTTCTACCAGCCTCAGCAGTTCTACACTTCTGTTCAGTTCATACATTTCGCTTAGAAGGGAATGTAACAGGTTCCAAATCTCTGGTTTTCCTCCCCCAGGGCATTTAACAGTTTGTTAGACAGCCTTTAAATTACACTGGAACAGATGCTAGATCTCAGACTGTTCACTTGTGAGTGTGACAGTGTAACTCCTATACCACAGAATCATTATCTTGCTTTTTGATTCTTTTACAACAACATGAACTCTGCACTATTGACTGCACAGTGATCTGGTTTGGTTAAAAAGCCTGGAGGGTATTTCCAACCAATGTGTTCTCTGACATGCCACTTTCCCACCTGCCTGTCAGCTATTTAACTGTTGACTGGTATTCCAGAGATGAGCAGCTAAGAGGTGGACAACTAGTATTTCTGCTCACATTAACATCTTAAAGAGGTATACCAGTTACCTACATCTAACGGGATTATTTCATTTTCTATCTTTGGGAAGTCTTTAGGGTCTAAAACACATAGGTACCTCATACAATTACTCTCACATATTTAACAGTCTTCTGTCTCTCACTGAAGAAGTTATATTTCTCTATCACCTTTTCTATACATTTTGCTGTTGTGAAGCTCATTGTAGACACACAAGTATTTCCCACTCCACTGAATATTTATACACATTGTAAATCTCACTTTAGAGAGTAAAAATTAGGTATAGCAATGTTCAGCATGGCTTTACTGGATCTTGCTTACATAAACCAAGGACATGTATTGCTGAAAGTTAATGGTCAGCTTTTCCTTTTCAATAGGCCAAAAATAAAATGTGGGTTTGTTTGGGTTTTACTTAACACACGAAATTATCTTTAATTGTCTGAGCTGCTTAAATCATTAATGATGGTATTTAAATCTAAGTCGAAAAAGCTCAAGCTGTCATTTAAGTAATTCTACAAAGGGCACATGGTCACAGCTTTGGCCTCTTCAACAAAAGGGAACTTAGAAGTGACCTAGTCTTTTGTTTCCCTGGGGTTTTTTAAAGGCTGTAGAGCCATGCAAGTCCTCCCATGCTGATCTCCTTCTAATAAAAAACAAACCCCCACTAAACACCAACTTGCTTCTTTAGACAGTACTTACAAGCAGGGTTCACAAGTCAATAGCTGTGACTAGTGTGGTAACAGACTTACTTCACCCTGCTCAAGACACAGTCTTTTGAATGCAAGCTCCTGGGATAGTTCTGCCCTTGTTCTGTTTCACTTCCACATCTACCACATTACAGTTGAAATATAGTCATCAGGTGTTATCACAGTTTACATATATTCCATAAACTCTAAATAGATGTTTAGAACTGATCCAACATCTATAAATTCCATGTAAAGCTAGCTAAGAAAAAAGCAGTTCAGTCATGTTTTTTGTTACAAAGCTCTGAAAAACATGGGCTTTGCAAATCAATGCAAACTTTAGCAATAGTTAATTTTAAAATAAAACTGGGTAACATTTAAAAGCATTGGGTTGGACCATTCCAAACACCCAGAAATAAAACACTTTAATTTCTTTATTTTTCTTTTCTTTTTGATTGTTAGAATTACAGTATGAAGAAGGCTATTCTGATACCCTCCCACCTACCCCATCATAATGTTTTCCCCTCTCATACAAAACACTCAGAGACTTCATGGTGGCAGATCCCTTCTAACAGGAATGCAGATGAAATTTCATACCCCAAAGTCTGTCACAACATTAAATTCTTTCCACTACACAACTAACCAAGCTACTGGGAAAATCTGAAGCCTCATACTGGGCTGCCTTTCAGTCACCTATGCATGCTACTCTCCCAGCCTTTATAACTCAGCTTACAGCCTTTCCACATACACTCTGCATTGCAAATTGCTAACTTGCTTCATAACTGTACACCAATGCAAGTGACAACACTGATGCTGAACACCCACAATACAGGGCTGTGTTCCAAACATCTCAGCATCAAAAAACCCAATACCAACTTAGAAGTTACTCTAAATAAAGACTTTTTAAGGAACAGTGGTGGGGAAGAAGAGAAACATGGTGGGAGACACCAGGCTGATATGGATATGTTCTGTTTTCAATCTCCAAACCACAGATTTCCTCCCTGAACAAATGGATTCCTATCACTTGTAGAGTCAGTGATAGCACTTTCAGTGTTAAAGAAGCAATTTGGCCCTGGAGACAGATCTAGATGAATCAAAGGTCAAAAAGGTAAGATTGTTCTACTGCAGTGTATTCACATTTTTCTTATCACAACATTCCTCAGGTTTTTATGTAACTACTAGAGTGGATGTGCTCAAATGAAGTATTTTGCAAGCCCTTACATAAGAGCAAACAAAAAACCCAAAGCACAACATTTCCATGTGTCCAGAAGACACGTACACACTGCATTGTAAACCTTTAAACATTCAGAGAATGCAAGAAGAATAAACCCTTTGCTAATACCTACATGAACAAAAGCTTATTCCTTGAGTGCCTTTGTCATTTCATGAATAAAACATGGTGTAAGAGTTATTGGTGATAAAAATCCACTGGAAAATAACGTTCTTTAGAACCTCCTCATTGACATCCTGTCCATTCACATACATGCAAGTATTCCTCACAGCATTGCTTTTTAAACACCAGCTCTCACAGAAGCTGGCTTACATCTACTCTCTCCTTTTACAGAATGCTCAGTAATTGTGCTATTTCTGTTCTGTTCTCAGTCCAGTCACTTCTGCTCTAGGCATCCATGTCTCATCTTGTCTGTTTAGATTTCACAGCTTTAAGTGCCTGGTCTATACCTTGCTTTATATCAAGTTTTAAGAGATTAAGATGCTGGTGCTCTCTAGGTAACTTGATAACACCATCTGTGCTTGTTCTGAACCACAAATTCCCTATTAACGATGTTCCAGCCAGCTAAGGCAAAACCCAAATGAGTCAAGTATAACTAATACTGGGAGCTTGAGACAATTATGAACACTGCACATATCAAAAGCAGCTTTGTATTAGTATCACCATCCAGACAGAAACATATAGTTACCTGGAAAAAAACCTGGAGTTTAAATACCCAGTCTGGCACAGTAGCAAAACATCAGTCAAATAAGTAATGAACAACTAATTTATTAGCCATGTGTAGGTCATCAAAAGGCTGATTGATGACAGGCAGCAATGCCAATTGCTCACACTGACTATCAGGACAAGTCAATCTTTGCAGCTAAAGATTCCTAGGTGGGTTTTTTCCTCATTTTATATGTATAGTTATTAAAGTGACACTTCAGATATAGAGCTGACTGCAATGTCAATTTTTTCTGCTCGCTTTGCAGTGCATCAGATGAATTTTTCAGGAATTCTTTGCTATATTGGATTCACCTTTGCTCTTCTTTTAGTTATTTAAGACGTGTGGCTAAACCTCCAGCACACAGACAAGTCCAGGTAGGCAGGAAAAGCATTGCTTCAGTACTGTGGTTAGTCTCTGCACCATCAGATTTTGGTTTAGCTGTTACTCACAAGTGACAGAAAACTTTGTACAAAAAGAAGGAATATTAGGAACTACTTAATTACAATAAAGTTCACTTTAAGAATGGAAAGGTACCTTCAAACCCAAAACTTCAGATAATGTAACTTAGTCTAGGGAAACCATACTTTCCTTTCTATTTTCATAATTCCAGTATGTGGAAATAAGCCAGGTTACTTCGACCCCTTTTAGGCCTCTGTCACTTACATTCTGCCCAAAAACCTTTAAGGAATATGAACTTTAACATCTCCATGAACTGCAGTGACATACACACTGAATTCTCCACAAACTATTATGTCAGGTCAAGGTTTCCCTTCCTATTGCACAATTGTGCTGACTTTTGTCAACTCCGTCTGTCCTTTAGCTTATCTTTCTCTCATTTGGTTATAAATTTGCTTTATTTGTAACACTGAGCTTAATGCTCTTCTGTCCCTTTACCAGCCAATTCTTGCATCTGGATGTCCTTCTCCAGATGGAACAAAGATCATTGTAGCCACTTTCAAACCCTTTCAGCAGCTCTACTTCATATATATATATACATATATATATATATATATATATACACCGAGGGAGAGAGGGAGGAAGGGACTGACAAAAATTGCATGTCCTTAAAATACATTTTTGGTTTTATTTCAGCAAGCAACATCTTGCCAGTAGGGCAACACAAACAACAAGGTATACATGATGCTGCTACTTCTTTAATGAACCTAGGTGAGAATTCTGGTCTCATTTTCAGAGCTTTTTAAAGAAAAAACTCTGTCTACTTTGATGGAAAGCTGGGCTTTCCTGAAATCCTGATACTGCTGCCTGAGACAGGGCAGGTTACGATTTTTGGGAGCAAGAACTTCTGTAGTAAATGGATCAAACAAGGAATTCTGAACCAGAAGGAATAAAAGCAACCTCTGAGCTCACATTGTTAAATGTCAGATGAAAAGCCTGACCAAGATTTCCTGCAAGTTCAGCAGATCCTTTCATTTAGAAAGAGCAGAGCAATCCCCCAGCCTGGAGGACTGGATACAGTTGGGAGTGAGGGAGAGAACACTGACATTGTTTACTTAATGGAGTAGGCTCAGATAAGGGCATAAAGGTGGACAGATCATTCATGGGCCTGTCAGTCCTAATCCATTAGCCATGGCAGAGCTATTATTAAGAAAAGAAACTGCATCACACATTGGTTAGTTGAAGTAATGACTTCAGCTTTCGTGTCCCTCCTTCCCAGAGCTCAGTATTGGTCTTGAAACCACAGAATCATTTAGGTTGGAAGAGACCTCTAAGATTATCAAGTCCAACCATTAACCAAGCACTGCCACTAAACCATGTCCCTAAATAGCACATTTACACATCTTTTAAATGCCTCCAGGAGTGCCCCACTTCCCTGGGCAGCCTGTTCCAATGCTTGATCTTCTCACTTGTACTGTATTGGACTGCAAGTGTCTTGGGGCTGGCACTTCAATTTGGCCAGTATTACTGCAAGCATTCAGGCAATAGTCTTCTATAGAAATGGCACTTGCATTTCTAGATCAGTATAAATGTTTGCTCTTCATCCTCTCAGCAACAGGTAAGTTAACTACATCCTGTATACAGGCAACCTGGAGACCTAAGTACCTTTATATTAATTCACAAGTTAAATAAACTCCCTGGTTATAGATCTGGTGGCGTTCCTGCTGTACCCATTGCTAGTCTTGGCTACACAGCACTCATTTCAACAAGAATTTGCAGGTTTACTCCCTGCAGAATGAGCTAGTAGATCTAATGAAGCTTCTAAGCATCAAAAAATCAGGTGACAACACAAGAAATAGAAAAGTCAGTATTTGCTATGATGTCAGGAAGCATTTACTAGAGCTCACCCTATTTGAAGGCTTTTAATGCCTTTAAATGAACCATGAATGATCCATGCAGTTTTGAACAGAATAACTCTAAATCTTTCACTGTTGCCAAATTTCAAACTAGTTTTCACTGAAACCTGCCCATCAGCAGAACAAGATGCTTCAATGCCAAGTAAGCCATATTTTTATGTGAAAACCAGCATTATTACCAAGACAAGCATTATATTTTAGTACAAATAGAGTCTTACAAAAACCAAAAGCATTAATGGTGCAAAATCTTATGACAAGTTGCATGGTACATTAAGGATTTCTATAAACAAACATCCAGGAAGCATAGGCCGATGCAGAACAAGATTTCATACCCATACCTGCCTTAAACAGATGGAAAGAATACAAAGAACTCTCAATCTGAGGCCTTTCCTTCTGAAATCCCAGAGTATTAGGTAGGATCCAAGATTCCATCTGAGGTTTTAGTACAGTTAGATGCACCAATTGCACATGTGAAATAGTAAAGAGACATTTTCTGCTCTGATAACTTATCTAAATGGTGGAAGACTGAGGTTTCCCCCCAAGGCAATAAAAACTTGTAATGGCTTAATAAAGTTAGACAATGAGACAGTCCCCCTACCACAGACAGGAATAGATACAAGGCCTGAGGCTTACAAGTGCCACAATTTAGTATTAAAAACTAATACCACAATTTAAGACTCCTTCCTCATATTTGTATTTTAAAAGGTAGAACATAGATATGGATTCTTTGTCACTTCCAGAAAGAAGACTGAAATATTGTCAGGGAAAGATACATTCTGTCTTACTGAAAAGCTTCAGTAACTGCTTGGCTCAGTTGTGCCCCATCTCCCACCCCCAAATTACCCTGTACAGATAAGAAAATGCCTTATATTGGAAAATAAATAAGTTTACTATCAGGAAAAATATTATTTAACACTCAGAATTAATGCTGAGCTGCTCCTTACTGAAAAGGAAGCATCTCTAGATTTCATGACCAAAGCATTACAGCAATATAGGTGAAAAAAGAAATAATATCTAAAATCTGTAGAGAAATGGTTTTCTGCAGGATTGATATAAAACTTACAAGTAGATGAAATTCAGTGACCAATGTTGAAGAAAGCAACTGTGGATTAGATGAACCAGAAAGAACTGCAACTCACCTCTGCTAAACCTGGCCTGTAACACACAGATGCCTAACATCAATATGAAATTTTCTGAGCTTCCCTAGCTAAGAGTATACATCAGTAATTTCATACCCACTCACAAGGACAGTATTTCTCCATTAACTTCAATGGGTATTGGATTAATGTCCAAAGTCTTGTTGTAGTTATGTTTCCTTACTGAAACCTTCAGCTCTGATTTTTTTCCCCTTATAAGACTTCTATCAGTCAGAAGTGCAGAGGACAAATTACAAGCCCCTCCACGTACACATTCTGAACACAGGCAATTCTACAATACTGCATTATCTTGCATTAAAACCTAACAGGGAATTTTTTTCTCATGGAGCATGCAACTGAATCTGAACCTCAAACATCCAACTTCCAACTGCTACACTTCAACTTTATGTTAATGCTTTTTCCAGTTAGCACTCTATTAAGTTTCATGCCTGTAAAAACATTACATTCATATTATTGTGCTGTAGCTTTCAGTCACTCTAGTAACCATGCTGACAATATATCACCTCTGAGAGCAAAGAATGCCTCAAACCACAACACGCTAGCTTTGGAAATGGGATTTGAATATCCAAGTATATGGCAGATTTTGCCTGCTTATGCAATGCAGTATTTTTGAAGGAATAAGGCTGTATCTTAAAAAAATAAGAATAAAATACCACCCTGACAAAGCAACAAATGAATCAGAGTTACCCAGCTCCTCAACTCCAACAGAAGCAAGAGGTTGAACACAGCAAACTATGGAAAAGCGACAGAAAATATCCTGATTTCTGGCTTACAATAAGACTTAAAAGTAATTTTTCTGCTTGAATCTAAATCACTGTTACAGAATCCAAGTATAATCGTAGCATTTCTGTGTTTTGCAGGTACTCACAGAAATAGCACAGGGCTGATCTGAATGAGAATGGCTCAAACTTCCTCTTGCCCCTTTGTACAATCTTATGGGCTGTACATGCAGGTTGAGATATATGCCAGGAGCACATTATATTAAATGACAGGGTAGGACCTCTGAACTACCCAAGCAGGTCTTTTAGTTCCCTATCACCTCCTACACCCATGCCTCTGCCAGGCACAGGAATACATTTAGGTCAGCAACCTACATCTGGCACAGGGAGTTGTGATGACTGGAAGTTTATATAGGATTAAGTCTAAAACTATGCAGCTGACAGCACCACAGCAAGGCAGCAGGAGCTTCTGCAGGTCAGAGCAAAACCAACCCTTTTCCTTTCCCTTCAGGAATGTCTACTCTGTAACCTCACATGTGTACACACACACACAAACCTCAACTAACTCTGCAGCTATGACTTCAGAATGAGCAGAAGACCAGCATTTCCCACACCATTTAGGCAGAATGACTGCTTGAATTTGCAAACATAACCTTCACAATGCTCTGTTTTCAGTCTATTAAGCTCTATTAAACATCAGGTTCCAAGTACAGGCAGTAGTTGTGAGAATCCAAGATCTCTTTGTAACTTTTGTTTCATACATAAATAGTGACAGTTAATAGTGGAAGTTCTGCGTTAAGTATAGAGTATTTATGATTGTGGATGGGTTGTACATACTTCATAGACCTATAAATTAAAAATATCTAAGGTAAAAGTATTTAAAATGCTTTACTCCAGGGAAAACTATGTGCACCCTTTCTTTTTCATAGATTTCCACAAGCAAAAGTTCCTTTATCCTAGATAGCATTGTGATAAACATCTGTCACAACAAAGACAATGCATTTAACCCATTCTTAGGTTTAACTACAACAAACCTGACCTGTGCTATTTTCCTCATCCCCCAGATGTTTTGGAAGTCAGCTCAAGAAATCTGCCCTTTCTGGTGTATTATTTCTCAAAATTCAGATTACTGCTTACTCAGCTAACGAACCCTTCATTGATTTTTGAAGGCATGAAGGTAAATATTGGCTAGTAACTGTTATGGGACTTTTACTAAGCTACACAACATCTTTGGTTCCATTTTTCTACTGGTTTCTACCAGAACATGAACCTTGTAAGTGCAAAAAGGATTCAATTTTTCACAAGAAAATATTCTTCCCAGATACCCTCTCCCTGTTCCAAGCTAAGGATGAAAATGATGCAGAACTAGTTTTACATTGGAACATAACTACTTGTAGCCTGCATCTCTTCTGGAATCCAGACCTGAAAGATTATGTATATTCTAAAAATATCAATGGAATTTTGAGGCCAAAGATTACTGTTGAAGTATTTCTGTGAAACTGAGTGGCATCAAAACCCCTTTAGTTTTTCATGGAAAATGTCATGTTTTTCTTTTATTCATTTGAGCCAGATATAAAACTGGATGGAGTAAGGTTGCTTCTTTATAGTACATTTTCCTCATCTCTTAATAGTTCTTTAGCTTTCAAAAAATTAAACATTACTTCCAGTATATACATATATATGAAATTGAAAGAGATTAAAAAACCCCATAAAAATCATCCTTATGCCTTTGAGGAAATACAGATTTTATAGAATAACACACAAAGATTAACTTCCATATTTTACATTCAGAATTATGAGATAAAAACTGAATCAATTTTCCGCTGTTACCACCTGACTCAAAAAAATACTTCCTTACCTTGTTGGTAGAAAATGGCCTTCTTACAATAACAAAAAGAAAACACTATAGATTTTGCAGATGCACTGATTACTACATGGCCTAGCACAGATACAGTCTTTAAGTACAGAATCTCAAGGGCCAGGTTTTAGGTATTACACAGAAGGGGTACAGGATATAGCGCAACATAGAGCAGGTTCCCATGTATTACCACTAACCTCTTTGAACCTCTTCTATCTAGTGTAAATTATAAATGACTTCTGCACTGATCAGAATGGCAATCTGGGAGCTTTATTATATCCTATACAGATTACTTTCCCACTTGGAAAATAATTCACTCAATAAGATATAAAAGGACTTGAAGGAAAAAATAACACCAACTACCCAATAAGAAAGCTTAAACATAAGGCTGTTAGGATGTTAAAATTTAGTAGCCTAGCAATGTTTATCCCCAGTTTTAAAAAGCCAACACTAATTCAGTTTTTAATCTCAAGTAACCATATCAGACTGCATAATTAAATCATGTTAATACAGCATCACACCACAAATGACCATGTCAGACTTCATAACCAAAATAATGACACACTTTTTTCCCTTTAATGTAATAGCAAAGATCCTAAATAAGAAGGGAATATGCAGGTCAGCTCTTTGTAACATCCAGCAATTAACAGGGTTTCACTAATCAGTCCAAAATTAGCTAATCTCAACCACTGCTGAAGCAGCATACAGATAGCAAGTCAGCATCTGCTTTTACAGTACATGCTGCTCCCAAACTGGTCAGTGGCAGCAGCTGTGCCAAACAGTGTTAAAAAACCCCAAGCAACAAAAGCAAAACAAACTAAAACCAGCACAAAAAACCCTAAATTAACAAAAAACCAAACAAAACCACTGCACACACTAAACTGTCCACAAAAAACAAGTTAATTGCTCCACAGACACATCTCAAGAATTAGAATTTATAGTCAGCCCTGACTGTGATATCTCATATAAAGTGAATTCCAGTAGCCTTTTACAGTTGATGAGAAGGGCTCATCCTGCTGTGTTTTGGCACCTGGTGGAGATTGCTGGACACTGCCATGCCAAAAGTCATTTCATGGCCTTTTCCCACCTCCCCCTTGCACTTTATGCCCAACACATTCCATCCCTTGTCTCTGCAAAGCATGTATTTAAGCTCTGTTTGAATATGCAGCCATTACAAGCTCTACTTTTCACATTACAGCCTTAATATAAATTACTCACATTGCCACACACTCCATCAACACAGTCATGACTTAAGGCATTTCACTGAACTTATTACCCATTGATATAAACTTTTGATTACATATTTAGGTATTAAGGGAAGAGAAGAAAACAAACAATTGAAGAAACACCTTTCCCTGGTTCAACCCGAGTCCAACTCATTCTATCCTTACCTTGCCTTGTTTCCACTGGGAGATACAGTGCAGGGAGATGGAATCCACAAGTAACTATTCCCACCTGCTGCTCACTGCTCCTTGCTCCTTCCTACGGTGCTTCTTGCCTGCTCCAGCATAGGTCATAATGCCTAAGGGTGGTTCCACCCAGCCACATTGGTTCCTAGGGCTACAGTTCCTAACATTCTATTGCACTGAGATGAAGGCCAAAGTTCCATCAGCAAATGACCCCCTCCTCTGACATAAAATAATCACTCCCCTCCCCACAAAAACCATCCAAACCCATGGCTTTTTATGCACCTCCTCCTTGTAGCAATTAACACCCCTTCTTACATACACCTGGGCAGCAGCATCGTGCTCTCTTACAGCATTCTGGAATGAGAGGTGGCTAGAAACAGCTGTGACTGGCACAGGACAGTTAATGAACATCTCCTTCCACACCAAGCACTCATGCAGTTCCCTACAACCAAAGCACTGTCATTTGTGCCCAAACCAGCTTCATAAACCTCACAACAGGCTTCCAGTACCTAAAGCAGCCATCAAGAAATATGAAAACCACCTTTTCATAAGCGCATGTAGTGACAGAACAAGGAGGAAGGGATTTAAACTGACAGAAGGGAATTTAGAATACATCTTAGGTAGAAGTTCTTCCCTGTGAAGGTGCTGAGGCACTAGTACAGGGTGCTCAGAGAAATTGTGGCTACCCCATCCCTGCCAGTGTTGAAGGCCAGGTTGGACACAGGGTCTTGAAGCAAGTTGCTCTAGTGGAAGGGGTCCCTGCCTGTGGCAGGGAGTTGGAACCAGATGAGCTTTAAGATGCCTTCAAACCAAACCAGTGTGGGGTTCTATGACACACTCCAATGTGATATTGTCACATGTAACAAAGTTCTTCTGAATGCTCAATCAAACAAATAAATGTTATTACTTACCAGACAGGAAACAAATGCAGGAAACAGCAGGGAGTTGCAAAATGTTGTCTTTGGAGCTGCTAGCATTCCAGTGTGCTCCCAAACCACAAAATAATGAATAAATCCCTGGAGTTGGAAGCAGCACTAAGCAGCATGTTTCTGCATCAATCCCTTTAATGACACTGCAGGACTTCTGCAGGTGCAGCTTCTTTCAATGATTACACTGGGATGGTCCCAGGTGTGTGAAACAACCTCCCACCCACAAAGCATGTGGTCTATAAAGGGGAAGCCCAAGGAGAAGTGAAATAGTTTGTCCTGCTCTACTAAAAGGCTCTATGGAGGCATCTGAAGTACCTTAAAGAGGCTGAAGTAAATGATGCGATTTATTTAGCTAATGCTGTTTAAATAATAAGAAAGTATAGTTGTGTGGCTGTGTTGGGAAGTTTTCTTATTTGAGTGGAAAGGATGGAGTTTAGAGAAGTTTCTTTGTTGAGGTCAGCTCAGGGGCTGCTTTATGCTAGGCACAGTTCCATGGTGGACATATGATAGGACATTACTGAGCCTGGCACTGAACATGGTGCTTCCTCTGTGAAAACACATCTAAGAAGGGGCACAAAATGTTGGAAAGGCAGAGGAGGAGGGGAAAATAATAAGGAATTACAAAAGGAACTAAGGTCAGGGAAGGTAGGAAGAGGTGCTCTATGGGGAGCAGGTATTTCCTGGCAACCCATTCTCAAATAGATGGGTATTTCCTGAAGGAACTGCTGTCCATGGAGAGCCTGTGCTGGACCAGGTCTTTTCCTGCAAGATTAAAGCCTGCGAATAATCCATGCTGGAGCAGGAGAAAAGTGTGGGTGGCCAAGAAGACCTTTATGGACTGTTGCCTCACTTTCCCCCTTTGCTGCCTCAATTGAACTTGATCTTGGCAGAGGAAAGGTGGTGGTTTAATATTTGCTTTGTTTCTTACTACCCAAATCTAGTTTAATTGGCTACAAATTAGACTCATGGGATCATTTAGGTTAGAAAAGACCTATAAGAACATCAAGTTCAACCATTAGCACAGCACTGTCAAGTCCACCACTAAACCATGTCCCTAAGAGCCACTTTGGTATTTATTTTAAATGCCTCTGGGGATGGTGGCTTAACCACTTCCATGGGTGGCCTGTTTTAGTTATAGAATCATATAATAGATTGGGCTGGAAAGGACCTTAAAGCTCATCTAGTTCCAATCCCCCTGCCATGGGCAGGGTTGCCTTCCACTAGACCAGGTTATGCCTGTTTTGCCAATGACTGTAACTGATAAATGATGTCCTATATTTATTTCATCCCCTCTACATTCTTTACCCATGTCCTGCTGAGAAGGGGGGTATAAGCGAGCATCTGTGGGGGGAATGTGGCTTTTGACCACAGTTAACTTGCTACAAGAAGACTTGTGATGTCTGCAACAAGAGGAGTAGATAAAAATAAATTGAGATTTTAAGAACACAAAGCACAGTGCGAGGCTGCTGATTTGTTGTCCGCTAAACAGACAGAGGAAAATGCTCCTTGCATGAATGAAATAGCTATTTGTATTTAAATCTATAAAGCACATCTATTTTATGCAGTGCTAAATATAACAAAACATTACAGCTAATCTGTTCAATTTATAACAGCTAGATAGCTTTTCGTGCTTCTGTTGTCTGGGCTATTAAAACATATATGTATAATAAAATCTGTGGGGGTGTTGAGGTTTAACCCCAGCTGGCAACTAAGCCCTGCTCAGCTGCTCACTCACACCCCCCGGTGGTCTGGGGGGGAGAATAGGAAGGGTGAAAGAGAAAACGCATGGATTGAGATAAAGAGTTTTATAATTAAAGCAAAAGCTGTGCACACAAGCAAAGCAAACCAAGGGGTTTATTCAGCACTTCCCATTGCAGGCTGCTGTTCAGCCATCTCCAGGACAGTAGGGCTCCATCACACATAACAGTTACTTGGGAAGAGAAACTCCATCGCTCTAAATGTCCCCCCCTTCCTTCTTCTTCCTTAGCTTTATATGCTGAGCATGATGTCCTGTTGTAAGGAATATAACTTGGGTCAGTCAGGGTCAGCTGTCCTGGATGTGTCCCCCCCAGCTCCTTGTGCACCCCAAGCATCCTTGCTGGTGGGGTGAGAAGCAGAAAAGGCCTCGGTTCTGTGTAAGCATAACAAAACATCCCTGTGTTAGTGACATTGTTTTCAGCACAAATACAAACCATAGCCCAGTGCTAGCTACTATAAAGGAAGTTAACTCTATCCCAGCCAAAACCAGCACAGGAGGTTAATATTCACAACAGCAGTACCATTTATCACAACTTGAGAGAAGAAAACATATTGAAATTTTGATATTTAAATGCCAACTCCTCTGAAATTAAATTTGATCTTGTTAATAAATAGGAGAGGCAAAACCAAACAGCAAAAATGTTTTCTTAGATTTCTCTGCAGGGAGCAGATGTATATTATGAGAGAAAAAATATGGGACTAATGCTGGACTTGGAAAATGTGAGTTGAAGTATATGAGCCCATTTTGTAGTTTTGTGGCAGTCCTATATGTCTGATTAATTCCCATAATTGAAGGCCATAAGAGAGGAATGCATTCAGTCAGGGTACCTCTACTCTCAGTGAATATGGACAAGCACATCAGTTTTCTCCTGGTGACACGGGCACAAGTGACAAGGTTAATGTGGGGGCTGCAGTGGTGCTCTGTGCGGCAGGAAGCCGTTAACTGCCTTGTGCTGGGGCAGGAACATCCCTGATTGACCATCTATAGATGGGGGGAAGAATCTAGGATCAAAATATGACAGACAGTCTGGAAATGCAAAGGTACATAGGATGCAACTGCGTGTGCAAGAGTGTCACAGAATTTGGAGAGTCACTTAGAAATGCATTTGAAGAAGTTCTCCATATCAGGACTAGTATAATATGTTAATATTGATATTATGAGGTAGACTTAGGTGGCAAGATGCAAAGAAACCTACAGGTTTTGTTCTTTTTCTTGTTTCCAAGAAAATACTAAAGCCAAAATTTCAATTTCAAGAATATGGATTGGCACAAGAACATATTAGTTTCTGTTTCTGCTTACATGAAATAGTGTAAAATCTAACTCTCCCTTTATCAGTGCTTGTAACACAGCAATGATATTGCATTGTAAAAACAGTGTAAAATATGGAACAAAGAAGGTGATTATTTAAGTTTTACTCTTGAGAAAACATATACATAAGCTGTTTCTCAATAATTCAATGTGGGCATTGACGTTGATCTCATCTGTCTTATTCAAGGCACTGAGCTCAGAGCTTTGCTAGCTTCTGAGTACAATATTTTTGTCCTGTGATCTAGTCTCTTTTGATTGTTACCTGCTGGTATTCTGTGCCTTCTGTTTATCATTTTTATTCCTTTTCCTATCATTTCCTATGATTTTCCTATCATTCATTATTGACTTAGACATGGAGATAGTTGAGGCAGAAACTTCCAGACTTGGGAAAAAATAGTGAGGCATAGCTAGAAAACTTCTATGAGTCTGAAATCTAAATGGAAATGAGTCATGCTACCAAAAATAGATTAACCACATTAACCTAATTTGTTTCTTTCATTGTGGTCTTCCCAGAACATAAAATTCCAGTATTTGTAGTCATTAAAATTCTATGGTGTGTTTTTCCTGTCATCACGTATTATGTGGCAGTTTGGGACGTTTTTCCTTTGGGGAATGGCAAAATTGCAGAGGCTGGGGGCTATTCAGTTAAATTGCCCTAGGTAGTATGGCAGACCAGTGGAATTCTGTCAAACTGACAGTTTTTGAAACAACAAAAGAAATAAACTTTGTGGCACATTCAGATCCAATAAATAGAACTGAAGTTCCATTAAAATTTCATTAGTCTATTCAGCCATACTCTTCACACTCCATTCCTTCCCTTCATGGGCTAAATCAGATGTTAATGCACATATAGTTTTGACAGACTTTGATAACTTTGCTGCTTTTTAGAGATTAAATCTGACACGGCAGCAGACCCATTCTGTGGCTGGCAATATGGAGGTGGCAATAACAGGAATTATTTTAGGCAGGGGAAGCTGCGTTAATAATGAAGAGCAGTTGTCAAATAAAGCAGAAATTAGTGAAATGCATTAAGAAATTCTTTAAAGTCTCAGGGCTTTGCCTCTTTTCCTTTTCAATAAAATCATAGTAAATTTCTGTGAAGAGCTTAATGACAGAACCATTTGCTGTTGCAGTAGCTGTAAAGAAAAATGACTTAATGAACGTGAAGACATAACAAAGAGTTGCAGCACTGCTGTTAATATAACAGCTTGTTTTTCCCAGGCCAGGGAATGTAAGTTTTGTTTACTAACATTAGAATTTATAAACTCTTACACAACCTTATTATAAATAAATAATTACATTGAAGAACAATTCCATTAATTTCCTGAAATAAGGTTGCAAAGCTAAGTGTGTGAAAGCTATGGAATATTAGAATGAACATAATCTCAAGTTTTGTTCCTATATTTTCCTTTGAGCTGTTTTCCATTAAGTAAACTTAAAATATAAAATGCATGATGTGCAGTAACACTAATGCTCTCAGCAGTGATCAGTAGGTCAGAAGCTTTATCTCTACTGTGTAGACCCATGTGCATAAGGTTGTTATTGAGCCTGGAAGGAGCATTCTATAGAGCATTATGTACCCTACCTCAAGGCTGAGCTTCCAGACTAGTCCCTTATACAGGGTTTCATCTTTCTCATGAAAAATTGCTCGTTTCAGGCTTACTCTTTACACTTATTACACTTGTTATTCCTTTGACCACTTGTTAGTTGTTCAGCTCAAAAAGTCCTAGCTTCACCTTTCCTTCAGATTCCCTAAGGGCCCCAAACACTCTAAATATGTCATCTTCCTTTCTCCTTCATACATCCCATGGTCTAGTTTCCAGTCACTTTACTCAATTGGCTTCATTGTTTCTTCTAACTCTCTTTCTTTACCATGGTCTTTAAGTGCTTATGCCTTATACAGCCTTAATTCATAATCAGCCTCTACCAGTTCTTTCTGTACATCAACTCCTTGACTTATGTAAGTTTGCCTTCTCCCAGTGCCTGTCTCTTACTCTTTGCTCACCTGTATCTGTTTCCACTGCTAACTTCTGGAATCTTTCCTGAGAGAAAGACTCTTTTCTTTTCCCACTCTCAAATCATTTATCTCACTGACTTCCCTTTTTCCTGAATGACACGAACATGAAATTCCAAGACTTTTTCACCTAATCAGCTTGATTCTCCTGTTTCCTCCAAGCCTCTTTTTTTCTGAAGCAGTCTTTCTGAGGTCTCCCCTAGTTCTCAGTGGAGGATTCATCTCAGCTAGCAGTAGCTATGTTAAATTTAAGAGTCTATTCTAAAGTGGCCTGTTGGTCTCCATCCACTGTAAGTCCCCAAACAGTTACTTATTCTCCCCCTGATATCCTCATAATAAAATATGCTTTGGTAGTGTTTCTCTGTCTTCCTTGAACTAAGAAACCTTAAAAATTTAGAGCAGATATTTAGCTTTCAAATGATTAATGGGGAAATTAGAAAAATTCTGAATGTTTCTGTACCCCAGTTATCTCTTCCAATTCTCCTCTCTTAAAACTCTGCTACCTAAGTAGGGTTTAAAGGAAATCTCTAACTGTGATTTAAAACTCCACAGGTATGATTCCTTTCTTAACAAAAGAAAGACATTATTATGTTTTTAGAAACAGAGGACCATTTTGGTTGAAATCTTCCAAAATATTCTTAGCCCAAAGTGAACATTTAGCATGTAAAAATGTCTGTGTGTTTTTTAGGTTTGTCAGCCAAAGTTCCATGTGGCCATTCATAGATAACCTTGATAATACCAAGGTTATGATATTAGCAAACAGGTCTGATTGCAGAAGTTAGTAATGGACCTGAAGATATTTCATTGCCCTACCCAGTGTTCATCAGTCATTGAAATTATATCCTTTTATAACATTCATTTTTTAATGGTAAAAAGAAATATTAATTACGGGCTAAGAGCTCTGTTATACTATTTTAAAAAGGTCTAATTGAAAGCACATAAAATTCAACAGGAAAGCTTGAAATTACTTCGTTGCACATTTTTAGTGAAAGAAAGGGGGCATGTCCCTGTACAGCCTGGGGAGAAGGCTGAACTCCTTAGCATAGATTAGCAATTAGGGGAGAAATGACTTTGTATTTCTGGTAAAATATCTTCTCCTGACCAATCCCATTTAGTCACATACCCATTTAGCAAGCAAAGTTAGCTGTCTCCTCAAGGGTATCCATGACCTGAGTTACAGTTTCCTAAAATCCCAGTTTTGAATCTGCACTAGCAAAGGATCTAAACCCATAGGTGTAGACCATTGCCTGAGATTGTTATTTTCCATTTCTCCTTCATTTCTCCTTGCCCTTAGCACACTGTGTGCCATATATCGTACATGCAAAAGTCTTTTCTCTCTGTCTACCTATGCATATTGTTTAAGGAAAGGGAATAGTTCTTGAGGAGCAGATTCTATACTTCTATTAGTGTCAGCTTTGCTGTCCTCACTCAATTGAGGGAGGTTTATTTCTCCATTTTGCTTTTCACAGCTGGCTCATATTGCAGCCCAGATAAACTGATCCCCTACAAAGACAATATCTAGAGGTAGCAAAATTTCCTTCTGACTCTTGATCCCATATGTTCAGCTTCCAGCTGCTTACAGTTGCTGAATAGGTTCTGATTCATAAACAGGCAGCATTGACAGTAATCCCTCACAAAACCATTACTTCATATCAGACATTTGCAGCGCATAAATCCTATTCTCCAAGGAAAATGCATTATATTTTCCCTTTTATATACTCCGAAACACTGCATGCAATACATAATATCATTCCCTCATAAAGAAATTTAATAAAACAAGAACATGTAGCCATAACCTGCTTCCATCAATGTGTGCAAATGCATCTCACTTGCACATCACTGAGGATATGGACAGGTGGAACGAGTACTTGTAATAACAGCAAAAATTGCACTGACCTGTCCCCTTTCTGAATGGATGGATTTCATTTCTCCCCTACCCCCCCATATTTCATGTAGTCAGCATGGTCTCTCCAGGAAGTTTGCTGATTCTCAGTAGGAGTTTGATGATTTATGAAGCCGTTTCTGTAAATTCTGCTGGCTACTCAGTGGAAACCTTAAGCCTTCTTTGTAAACCAAGACATTAAGCTTCTAAACCACTGAGACTTCCCTGAAGTTTGAACCACACATCTACAGAAAGAGAAAGACAAAATATGTCTCTTCTGTTTCACTGATATGCTAATTTCAGACTTTTGTTATACATTTTAAACTAAAACATAGGTTACTGATATTATTAAAAGAGCAGTGTCTCTACAGATGAGTAAATGAAATGTAAAACAGATGATAAACACTTGCATTAATGTATATTCATAAAAGTACTTGGTTTGAGATACTATAAGTAATCCTCTAAAAGAAAATACAGGTTTGCCAGTTGATAACCACAGGTGATGAGTGTGTGTTTTATCTGTGTGGAGAATGAACAAAGGCAACAAGGAACAATTAAATTGGAAATTTTCAGTAAAGAAAATATACTTTCCAACCAGTTACAAAGTCAAGAGGCTCATTCATTTTCATGGTCCAAATAATTTTTACCCTCCCTTGTAAGATGGCGTGGATTCATTCCTGTATAAAGATTGACCCTATGCCTATGGAAGTCAGAAAAGGTTTTGATTGGCTTCAGGTAGCTTTGAAAAAGATCCATAGATAAAATAATTCTGTACTTTTTACCATATACAGAGGAGAAAGAAACCCAAAATGCATAGAACAAATGTACCTTAACCTTGATCTAGGACTTTGCTAGGCACTACTATTTTTGTAACAGAACTCCCTCATCTCTTTGAGCAGGAATGCATCTTCAACTACTAGTAACTCAGACCACAACATCGTAAAATGACTAGAGAGCACAACACAAGGAGTTGCAGATGGTCCCTATACAACAAGGAATAGCTTACTGAAATAAGTGTGTGTGCTGCTAACAAGATTGAGGCTCCTAAGAAACCTTTTGTGAACTTCCCTTTTTCATCACTTGAAGACTTTGAGGAACCTTTTATGACAAACTGCATATATATAAACCCACTTAACACAATTCTTTCAGTTGTTTAAAAAAATTGAAAGAGAAATATGTTATTTATGAGATTCAGCTATATGGACAGTTATACAGTATCCTTAGGGTTGACTCAGTGTCAATCTGAAGTCCTACACTCTTGGAGTGATTGACTGGTAATGTTTGCATTGATGATCAGAAGGATTTATAAAACAGAAGCTCAACAAGACACATCTGAAAGCATCACCTGCCTTAATTAAAGACATTGTGTTTCGTAGCTGGGGCTCCAAATGAAGCATAGTTTCAACAGATATTTTGAGAGCTCGTGTGGTAAAGAAATTTGTGCTCATATTTTGTGTTGCCTGAAACTTTTTGGATTATAACCAAACCATTTCCTGTTGGTTTATGTTTTCTTTTCCTGTGATAAATATTTTGTCTTTCCTTTTCATACGTGTTTTATGCTACTTGCTCATCCCAAGCTGCCCAGCCAGAAAAGAGGGATCTCATCTGCTCCTGACAGCGCTTACCTTGTGTTCGACTTTGCCAGTCCTCCTTCATATGTATTAGGCAGGATGCCTTCACCATTTGCAGTAACTTGTGCTTATCTTGTTCTTTGCTTGGTGCCTCTTCTGTCATTGTGTGCCACCAATTTTTCCACCTTTAGTCATCATATTCCCCTGATGTTACAACAGTTACAAAAAAGATACATATTTTTGGTTACACTATTTTATTATGCATGTATTTGGGTTCAAGGCAAGCTAATATCTGTTGTATTCTGATTAGTGCACTCTAAATGTGTGTCACAGCCCTTGCTACATTAGTCTTTACTATTTACAGTAAAAAGGAATACATTAGGTAACATGGGAGATCAGAAGAAAAACCTCCTCAAGGAGGGCATAGTCTGCAAGTTCTTTCAGTTTGAATTTTGGACTTACTCCTTTTTCTGTGACTAATGAAGTTTATGCTAGATTCACTTAAAAATAGCTACTATTATTCCACATAACTGCTGGGTTGTTATTTGTGGTGTGTTTGCCTGCCTTCTCTTTAATACCTGTCGCCACATTTGCTTACTCTCTTGAGAGTCTTTAGATTAACGAATCTTACACTTATGTCTGTATTGGCTCCAGAGGTCAGGCTGCAGAACAACATCACCACTAAGGAGAGATGAAACAGAATAACCCAATCACTAGTGCATTAGAATAACAACCGGGAGACTTGGATTTTATGCCTGGCTCTATCACTAACAGTTGGAATGACTTTAAGCAAATAATTCTGTATTCTGCCCTTTCTGTTTTCTTATCTATATTCAAAAAAAAGAAAGAAAGAAAGAAAAAAGAGACTGTTTTAGTAACATCCGTGAAATTGTCGCATTGAAAATAATGTGCAAAAGCTAAATATGGACAATAATTTTGAGGTTTATTTGAATTGATTGTCTTTCCTTTTTAACCCAGTAGGAAGAAAAGATCTGCAGAATGAAGCAGGGGAAGGATTATGATTCATTATTATAGGACAGTTTTATTGCCAGTTTTAGCCTTCCTGTTTTCCTATAGTTTGGAATAAAGGAGAATAAATTCTTTTGTGTCCTGTAATATTTCACTTAAACCCGATTGCTAAATTCTTCTACACTGGCTTGAAATTATGAACCAGAAGTATGCTTTAGTTGTCATTTAGCAAGAGATACAATGCAAAAATAAACATATAAATATATTTGGTAGAAAAAAAAAGAAAATTAAAAACATAGTATGCTATGTATTTACTTTTTATATTTATTTATTAAACAAGGAGCTTACTTGACAAGAAAACTAAGGCCTATGTTACAATTTTACTTAATTGTGTTTAGTTTTCTCTAGCTTCATATATGAAGTCCTATATTTCAAATTTCAGTGTTTGTTCAGGAATACATAAGTAGAGCTGTCCAGATGTTACCATGCAAAAGGTTAGACTAGATATTCTCTATTTACATGATACGGTTGGTCTTTGAGTAATAACTATTTTTAGGTTTATGAATTGCAGGAATAGAGGTGTATTCCAAAGTCTGGAGTTGTCATGCTTCTCAGAAAGACTTAAGGGCAGGGATTTCTCTGTCTACAAAGCTTGAAAAGTAAGAAGAGAAAAGAAACTCCTAAGAAATAGAAGATGAAGTTTGAGGCTGGGAGCTAGAAGGAAGTGGAAGTTGAGCGAAGCAATCCTCTGGAACAGGGAGCAGCAGTGATGAGAAACCAAAAACAAGTAGATTCTGAGTGATGGTATGGTAACTGAATATGATCTTATCACCTCTGTGAGCAAACCAGGTTGATTTGTGCAGTCCTGATGCTGTGAAATCTTTTTGCACTCACAATAAATCAGAATTAAAACCATGGCTCTGATGAATGTCCATGTAGCAAAGAGACCTTCAGAAGAAAATAGGGATGCTTCCATAGATAAATAATTTTTTTATAGCATCTCTTAGCAAAGAGTGGAGACACTTCACATTTATGCTATAGATAGCAAAGATTTGAAGTAGTCACAAAATAGAAGTAAAAGTGGAAGAGCAGCAAACTGGAGAGCTAAATAACCAGGACCATACATTAAGGAATTAAGAAAAGATGTGTTGAATGGCATGGCTGAATTGCTTGTACAAGTTTGCAATGGTTCTCATTAGTGCCACATGACACAGTGATACTTTAAAACTGCATCAAAGAATGGAGCCTACATTCTCCATTCCTCTCTTGGAATCATCATGGTGAGGGTTATGACAGCTTGTGACACAGACTTTTTTTGTGAGTCCATGCTAACTTTTCAGTTTGACATAAGTGTCCCATTCTAGCCCTTACTCTTTCTACTATGCTTTGAAAAGGACAAATATTGTATGTTATCTAAATTTACTAACTGTATAGTGGTTTGTTATATTTAGATCACAAATATCATTATTTAGGATTCACAGAACTCCACTGAGTAGATTAGGTTGTCAACAAAAGCAGACTTCTCAGGTAGATATTGTAAATACCAGATCTTGCTGCATGTGACGAGCAGTCACATTTTGAGCTTCTACACTGGCTTGCTAAACGATCTTGCACAGATTTGCCACTCTGTTCCAGTCATCCATATAACAATACTGTTCCCTGCTTTAGTTTCAATATTGTCTTATGCATACAAAAATACTGTTCATTTTGATGGTATGGAATGAATTTCTTGTACTGTTATCAGCTTTTCTGAAAATGTGTCAGTCTTGGTGATTAGGAGATAAATACGTTGCTTTCTCTTTAGCTCCAGAACCTTCACAGTAAAATAGGTATTGTCATTACATAAAAATGACGAAAACTCATTCTACATCTCGCCTATGAAAAACTCATGTTACAGCAGATGAGAGCTTCAGAAAAGGCCAGACTAATAGTTTTCAAAATAGATCAGTATTCTGAAAGTAGTTTACTTTTTCCTCACTTGGTGCTGGTTTATTCTTTGGATCACATTGTGGTGAATTCCTAGTCAGTCTTTAGTGGAGTTACAATCTTATTTCAGCCGAAGATATGCCTCCTTCTTCCTCAATGCCATTCAAGGATCCATATTTCTTACTCAGATAAGCATGAGGTGGACTTCCATTGGTGATCAGTTTAATCTTGTCTTTCAGTGTTTCTCCACTATGAGAGGCATAATCATAAGAATACCTTCATAGAGATGATTTTCTAAGGGTAAAGCAGTAATAAAACTCTCACTTCAATTGTGTTGGGAAGACTTTATTTTTATTAATTCAATTAAAAGTAGAAGACTCTTTCCAATGTGCAGCTGCACGATACTGGTGCCCATCTACAAACACTGTCAAAGATGACAGAAATAAGGTGAGACAACTTCCTGGGAGGCTAGTGTGCTGGACAGTACTGCAGGGGAGTGAATGCCTGCAATAAAGAGCTGAAAGTCCAGCCTGCCTCCCTGCCTCTATATTCTCAGAGTCTTCACATCAAATTTCTAGATGACTAAATTAACCTAGGCAAGATACTATGGAGTTGCACGCAGTGGTGTTCCTATGGCTTTAATAGAACTTGACACATGCAGTGACTTTTGGATACATTCAGACAGCTCATAGGGAAAAGAAACTTTATCACTGTTAGTGCAAAATAGCCTCCTCCTCAATAAATGACAATAAGGTTTTATGGTAAAAAAATAACAAGGTTCTACACTTTGTTCTAGGAAGCTGTTGCAGATGGGCAGGAAGTGTCATCATTCAGTGAGGAAGCTGAAATGAGATTGATTTCTGTGGAATGTTTAGAAGCAGCGCCTTTGGCAATTTTCATCTGGGATGTGGCTCTCGCAAAAGAGCCCAGAAGTTGTTTCACACTATCTAAAGTGGATTTGTGAACTATATCTAACCTTTTCCCACCTCAGTATGAGAAGATTAATCTGACCTATAGACCAACCCTCAGGGTGAAATATCACAGAATATATACAGTTGCTGAGCACTTCATGATTTATTTGTGTGCTTGTTTACTTAGTCCTGCCCTTTGTTCCCAATCTTTGCCATCGGATCAGAATTCCTTTAGTGGCATGCTTCAAAAACAGCTTAAAAACATCCTCAGAACAATGTCCTGCACTTAATGAACACTGAGTTTTTCTTTCATTTAGAAATTTATTGCACTCCTGAAGTATTTCAGTACAACAAACTGCTGTCCAGAAGACAACAAGCAAGCACACATTCCTCTGTGAGGATCATAAAATGTGGAGTGAGTACCTTCTCTGTTTCCTTTGATTTTGTGGTGCCTTAGCCTTTGCAACCTTGGATGTTATCAAACAGAAGACAAAAACACACAGACAACACAAGTATCCCAGTTTCTCAAATGCGTGTTCCCCCCATTCTATTTTGACATGAGGAGCTCCTGCACAGTGGAAATTTGATAGAGTGCATCTAAATATACATAGCCAGCCTTAACAAAACCAAGCACTCAAGTCCACAGCAGAGGCTGTTCATGATTAATAACTGTAGTGATCATCTGGAAAGTTCATTATACAGTCTGCATCTTCAACGTTCGAAAATCTCAACCTGTCTGATCCGTATTTCTTATCTCACATAAGCATGAGATTCACTACTAACCAATTTAATCTTGTCTTTCAGTTGTGTTTCTTCACTGTGAGAAGTCATAAGAACACATTCTGAGGAAGAACAAGATACTGAAAGAAGGGATTGCTCATTGTCTGCTTTTTTAAAGAAATAAAGCATTTATTTTTCCAGTCCATATAATCTGAAGTGAAAAGAAGAGCCAAGCAAAATGTGTGCTCCAGTCTACAGATTACCTGAAAGAAAGGTTCTGTGAAATGTGCCTGTCATTTTCCACAGTCTTTGAACCTTGTAATCAAGTAATGACTTAATTATATAAGCTTATGCTCAGGTTTCACACAGTAGAGCTCTATTTTTGGATAGACTTAAGGTATCTTTGTATTGACACCATAGAATTGGTATACGCTTCTCCAGACATTCTTCATTCCTAATATCAGTGTTGGAGAAAAGATTTTCATTTTTTATTTCTAAGTCAAACATAAGCCAGAATATATTCACAAAGTGCTTTTTTCAAGATGGACTCTGACATAACATATGGGATTTTTTCATGCTGCCATTTATTTATTTGCTGATAAGCAATAAAGTTGACACAAACTTTCTTATGAAGTTTATTGCAAATGATGCTATCAGCTTTACATACCTTGATACAGAACTTGTGATAACCAAGGTTTCCAATGAGAAATACCTTTCCTGACTGTGTTTTAAATTTTTGGAAGAGGAAGCTACATCTAAGAAAATGTCATGTTTCTGAATGTAAAGAAATTATGTTTGGCTATGTGAGAAAAACAGAGATGCTAGAGTAGCTGCAAAAGAGTTTGGGGAAAGCTCTGGCAAAATCACACTTGTTACATCACGAATTGTTTGTTGTGCTACAAATAACTCTAGTAATTTCATATTAATGTATAATAGAAGTCTCACCAACTTCAGTGTGCTGCAGACACCATCCCACCAATAAAAAGGTAGTAAAAGGGATAAAAACCTAGGCAAAGGCTTTTCACACAAGTTCATTGAGTTTTAATTAGTTTCCTGATTCAAATCTGTTAATGTACAGGTCAAACATTCATGCCACTTTATCAAATCTACTGTGAGGATGTCTAAGACATATCTGCAGATGTCACAGAGAAACCATATAGATGCTCAGCTCCACCTGCTCCACTCAGAAGTCACTCTTATCAAGTTTGTGGTCCTCCTCCTCATGGTGACTAATTTGGCAGAAGGTGAAATCATGAGTAATTGTCTCCTTTGAGTTCTTCAGCATTTTTGCTTCCAGCTGATGGCTACAAAATGTTGAAATTCTATGAAGTACAGGAGAATAAAAGAGTCATCTTGAATTAACTGATCTCCTAAAGTACCTGAGATGTGCAGACTGTGCAGGAATCCCATGAAAAATGCCTCATTCTTCTCTGGTAATAAATTCTATTTCTTAAAAAGCTGGAGAAGAGAAATGCAGTGAGAAACATAAAATAGAACGTAAGTTGTGAAATCCATTTCTTTCTCTCACTTCTTCACGTCTTCAGTACTATATAGCAGACCGTAGCTCATGATGGCCAGCCATAATAGGTTTATATTACCATACACTCACTCAATGCATTAAATTCTATCTTGGATTATATATGGCCAGAAATCAAATTCGTGAGACTAATCCAGATGTGAAATGGAATATATCTTTCTCAACACCCTTGAACCAGCACCAGACAAGACAAACTGGGAAGAGAAAAGCTTTATCTTATCTTTCAATATTTGTGTACAATAGTAACATTGGATATTGCTATCTGCAGCTTCTTTTGCAGGGCCAGTGCTGTTCCTGTAGACATTGCATCTGTTCTGGTGTTGGTTCCAGTCAGTCTTTAGACAATAGAGACTCTTCAAGTTTAGCCATGGTTTTTCCTGATTTGAGCAAATATCTTCAATAAGGATAAAATGGATTAGACCAACATTATACAGCACAGCTTATGAGGAAGGACTCTAAAAATCACAGATGTTAACAAATCATTTTTTGGTGTTGAATTGATTATGAACTTGATTAAAAATTGCACTGTGCTTACTAAGTAGAGCAGCATTATAGCACCCATGAAACATGGAGTCTAGAAATGACACATTAGTCTGCATAAACTCTGCACCTATGTGTGCTTGGCAATATAAGCCCAAGCTGTTCTGTTTAGGGTTTGACTGACTTTGATTCTCAAAAATACTTAGAACCATCTCAGAATCTATCACATCCCTTTTCTGCTAGCTTGGCTAATGGAGCTCTGTCCCCCTCTTCAGCTGAGTTGGGACTGATACTGTTTGCCACAGGTAAACACTTGCCAAGTGTATCCTGTTTCCATTTTGAACTAGAAGCCAATTGCATTGAAGAATTCTTACTTCAGTGTGAAATATTCCTTTTCTGAGCTGTCATGACGGCCACAGCAACTGAGGCAGATTTTTTCTCTCTTAGACTTGAGAATTCAAGAGCATCTTGAGAATTAAAGAACAGGCAGCAGAGAAATACTTAAAAGTAATTTATTGGTGAGTGTATAAATCCACTCTTATATTACTGAAAGAAGATATGGAGAGTTTTGATCTGTTCAGGTCTAATGCATTCATTACTATTAACTTTGAATGAATCTATTCTGAATAGGAGCTGTTATATACAGGTGATATTCTGGAAGGCAATGACTAGTTGAATTGCCTCCAATATTAGCAGTCTTACAATTAAAGCCAATGCTATTAATCCATCCATCTCTTCTCACTTTCTTTAAATACTTTCTATATCATGAAAGTCATGTCCTGCAGCCCAACAAGCTGAGCTGACAGAGGACTAAGACAAAAATACCTTTGTCCAAATGCTTGCTCAGAGGGCACTGCGGTAGGCTTGGGCTAGAGAACATAGGTGCCAGTTTGCTTAGTAAGTGAAGAAAGTGAATATGTACTGAGTAAATCAGAAAGAATCTGAAAACTTTACTTAAAGCCTTGCAATCACAAAATACATGACAAAAAACTTGGAGATGTAATTAGCAAGTAGTATTTATTTCTGATCCTTTCTTGCAAGGGTATGATGCAGTTGTAGATGGTAATGTGATGACAAAAGATGATGACAAATCTGAACAACGGTCATTAGTTGAAAAGCATTCATAATACCTAAAAATAGAATGAGTTAATTTTCCATAGACCAGCTGTGACTAGTGTTTTCTCACTGACATGATCAGAGGTGGAATGGTCAAGTGTTGGCTTCACTATTTTTTTATATTTGAAAGAGAAACCTTATTCATAAAGGAGTAATTGTCAAGAACAATGGATTTCTTCAAGAAATCAGTGAGAAGACTGTTACAGATGTTATGAATTGCACCTCCAAGCTCATCTAAGCCTGAATGAAAAGGCTATTGATATTACTGTCAACTTTACCCCTTCTTTGATAGAATAGGTCTCACAATTCCAGAACAAATTCATTCATTTTCTCTGTTATCTCTGCCTCTCCTGTCATCTATTCTTCCTGAGTCCAAGGGAAAAGGTTTTTCCTGGCAGGTGAGAGTATGTTATTTAAACTCATCTCTGGTTGTCATAGCTGCTTTTCAAGGATCTTCTTACAGCAACCATGGATCCTTATGGCTTGTCCTTAGCACCCATTATTACACTCAGAGCCACTCTTGAGTCGTTCTATAACTGGTATCTCTTATGTGCATCATACTATTTTCTCACTTAAGTTTTCTATTACTGTCATGACTTCTGAGTCTTCCCTTTACATCACACAAGTAGGTGCCTTTATTCAACTTGTGCTGAGTTTGCTGGTAACACTGCCAGTAGCTTGGTGTCAATTCTGAGTCTTCTGCCTCCATGAGCTGTCTTTAAAGACATTTCTGCACTGCTTTATATCAGATTTCCTGAGTATCTGAAACATAAAATGAAGTGATACCAATCACATGGCCCTATACCCTGTGTAAGTTGCCTAGCATTTAGGAATTTTAAATGAAGAAACTTCCAAATTCTAGAACTGGGTCTTGGAAGGAAGAATAGGAAAATGTGTTTGATTGGAGCTTTGTTCATTTCTGCTTTTTAGGTACTAAAGTTTCTAAGTACTCCAGACAGCAGCTGAATCACCATGACCCATACAATAGATGGACAAATAACTTTTCTTTTATATGTTTCTTTTACAGGTGAAAGATAACACTACCAATTTGACATCAACTATTAATTTAATTTGTTTTCTATTTTGTCATTTGGTAAATGACATTGCTGAAAATGAAAGTTCAAGATGGATATGCTACTAAAAGCCCATGAAACCTGCTAAACAATGAGATTACCCCCAAAACCATAAAAGGTTAGAGATTCAAAATTATTCATCAGTGTGTGCAGTTCTTTGCTTTTTTCCTTGCATCTGCTTGCCTACAATGGTGTTCCTTTCACCAGGAGAGCTTGGTGGACATTCCTGAATGATAAGATTTTGTGGCATTGCAATTGGCTATCTTGCTTTGGTAGTTTCTTAACACAGGTGTTTCAGTGAACCTGTGGTCTATGTATATTGGTGTAACAATTCTGAAACTACTCAGACTTATATGAAATATAGCAAGAAATCTTATCAGAATGTGGCCTGCCTCATAAAATTTAGTGTAGTTAAGACTGACAGACAGAATGGGGTGTGAGAATGTACCTGCTGTAAATCCCTCAGTACTTCCTGGGATAGTTTTGACTTAAATACAAACACCACTTAAAAACGCTGTGGAAAAATCTGTTGCATTGATTTAGCTGGTATTTCCATAAGGTGTTCTTATTTCTGATTCAGTTTCACAGAGGGAATGCTAAGGAGCATCATTCAAATGCCTCATCTATCTTGAATAACAGTTTCTGTTTCTGGATGTTATGGAGGAAGAAGAAATGTGAGAAAAGATGGTTGTAGACAGATGGCTGTAGTGGAAAGGTTACTGACATCTGTCTTGTTTTCATCTTGTTTTCATCCCTGAGGAGACACATACTACTTTTAGAACCTTTTACTTGCAGTAGAAATAGCTTGGTGAAGATGCATATCTCAAGGTGTTTGTCAAAGGAACAGGATGGCCATCTTACGTGTCAGATCTGAAAACATTAGGAAGTGGAATTGAAGAGCAATACCCCTAAAAGATTAATCCAGCTCCATGTGGTTGTGCCTATGCTGAATGTACACAGGTGTCCTCATCAGCATTATTTCATTGAGATGTATATTTAAATCAGATTTAGTTGTATACAGTTTCCATATGGTCATAGAATCATAGAACCATAGAATAGTTAGGCTTAGAAAGGACCTTAAGATCATCCAGTTCCAAACCCCCTGCCACGGGCATGGACACCTCACACTAAACCATGTCACCCAAGGCTCTGTCCAACCTGCCAGGGATGGAGCATTCACAACTTCCCTGGGCAACCCATTCCAGTGCCTCATCACCCTTACAGTAATGAATTTCTTCCTTATATCCAATCTAAATTTTCCCTGTTTAAGTTTTAACCCATTACCCCTTGTCCTGTCACTACAGTCCCTAATGAAGAATCCGTCCTCAGCATCCTTATAGTCCCCCTTCAGATACTGGAAGGCTGCTCTGAGGCCTCCAAGCAGCCTTCTCTTCTCCAGGCGTAACAGCCCTAAATTTCTTAGCCTGTCTTCATATGGCTGTTGTATCTTTCTCTAGAGAGTATCTATATTCTTGGTCATTTTAGCTGATATGTACTTATAAGAGCTTATCTCTGCTGTTTGGGGTCCAATCCTCAAAGTGTTTCAGGACAGGACCTTAGAGATTTGAGGAGAAGTAGGATGCTGTATTGCTAAGCCAATAGCTCAGCTATGAACCTAGCTATGTATTTGTATAGTTTTAACTAAGGACAAATTAGATCAATTAGTGGTTGGATGTCTTTGCTGCTGCATTTTTCCATTCCTTCACTATTGCTCTATTTCTGTCAAATAAACCTATTCATTTTATTAAATATAGAATTAAATGCCATTATTCTTTTAAATAGATTCTCAGGGAAAATTCTTCTCCATTGTAATAGTAAAAAGCCATGTTAGTGGCCGGGTAAGCCTCAGGCTTACACGATTGGAATCCCATTAAAAGCAAGCTGCAAGGCATAAGGGATTTTCAGGAGTCCTCCACACTGACATGTTCACTGAATGTGACAGAGAAATGTTTAACATAATAAAACTCTGATTTCTTTCTTTTTTTTAGAGTATTCATGAGAGATTTTGTTGCTTTTAACTTGTTCATAGTTCCTGTATACACAACATGCTCTATTAACTGGGTACGGCTGAGTGGGAGTTTGACCATTTCCCTTGGGCTTTAGAGCCCTTCCCAGTGGGGAAACCCTCTGGAGGAAGGTTGAGACTTCCCAAAGAAGCAACTGGCTGTACTTGGAGGAGGAAGTCTGAGGACTATAGAAGTGGGCACATGAACGGCAAGGTATACACAACCTATAGCACAGATGAGATCAGAAAATGGATGGAACTGACACATAACCAGGACATCTGTAATAGAGGATATTTTTTCTCAGTGACTAGAAGTGACCTTTATTGCAGTTCAAGATTCCATTGAAAGGAGTTTGGACTGAGACAAAGCTTAAATGAAAAAGAATTTACACCTGCAGACACAGTGCATAGATGGAATTAATTCTTTGTTTCTGTTCCTTTCTTGAGTTTCTTCCTTTTCAGAAAGTCTTATACTTGTTTTTGCTCTTAAAATATGTGGGGGTTTTGTTTGTTTTAAAGTCTGCTTGTGGTGTGTTTTATGTACTTTTTAAGAAGGAAGCTTCTTAAAAAGGCAGTTTTGCATCAATGTCCTGGCAGTCCTAGGATCTAATAGAGTAGAATATTTTGTCTGGAAAGGACCTGCAGTGGTCATCTAGTCCAATTTCTTGTCCACTTCAGAGATGACTCAAATTTAAAGCATATTACTAAGGGCATTATCCAAGTGCTTCTCAAACACTGAAGGCTTGGGGCATCAACATAGTCCCTAGGAAGCATGTTTGACCATCTTCTTGGTAAAGAAGTGTTTCCTAATGTCCAGTGTAAACATCCCTTAGTGAAGCTTTGAACCATTCTTGCATGTCCTGCCACTGGATCCCAGGGAGAAGAGCTCAGCACCTCCCTCTCCACTCCCCCTCCCCAACAAGCTGTAGAGAGCAATGAAGTCATCTCTCAGTCTCCATTTCCCCAGACTAGACAAACCTGAAGCCTTTAGCTGCTCTGCATGACATTCCTTCCAGCCCTGTCACCAGCTTTACTGCCTTCCTCTGGACACATCCAAAGACCTTAGCATGCTTTAACCATAGGGTCCAGAACTGCCCCACAGAACTCAAGCTGAGGGTGAATACAGATAGATAATTCCCTCTCTTGACTGGTTGGTGATGCTGCTTGATGCACCCCAGGATGCAGTTTTCCTTTTGGCTGCCAGGGTCCACTGCTGACTCCTATTGACCCTCTGCCAACCAACAGCCCCAGGTCCCTTTCTGCAGGGCTGCTTTCCAGCCACTCCTCTCCCAGTTTATATTGTCTCCAGTGACAGTATATATTCAATTTTGGCCATATAGAGAATCTATAACTGATATAAATCTTTATTTTGCTAGAAAATGTTGGAAACTTTGCAGCTGTACAGGATAAATCTGACTCTGAACTCAGTCAGATAAAATAACACTCCATAACATCTATTCAATTACTGTTCTTCCCAGGGACAAAAATGCCCCACTTCGAGGTATCCCTTTTTTGTTGTTGCTCTCCTTTGACAGCTGTAGCATTATCTTGAGCAATTGATTACCCCTTAACTTTCTAATGTCTTCTGCCCTAAGGTTATGAATGTTCTGGAATCATATTGAGTAGTGGAATAAAAGAATCTGAAAACTCTTTTTCTTCCACAAAACAGGCTTATAAAGAAAGTCCATCACAAGAAAGATAGTTGCTTATTTTCCCTTTATTTTTCTTTTCCTATTATGTTTTGTTAGCAGATTGTATTCAGTTTGTTATTCATCACCTCAGCTTTTTTGACCATGCTGCAGTATAGTCTCTGCCTCCCACAGCTGAGAATATGCTTCATTAGCTACATGCAAGCTGAGAATCATCACCACACCAAGGTCACATCACCAGGCAATTTATGATCCATGTATATGTATTTTATATTATATATATTCACGTAAATGTATATTCCTTCCCCCCAGCCCCTTCTGCTGGTGTTACAGTGTGCTACTTGTACAATACTGTCACTGAGAGAAGGAACATGCTGTCATAAAAGGCTTCTGCTTGCCATGGGCAATTTGGGAAGACACAGACACTGCTGAGGCTTGTCCAGCAAAGTGCACCAGCACTAGGAGCTCTAGGAGCAAAAGTGGAGGACATGGGAGCCCAGAATGGAATCCTAATTATGGGCCAGTCTTCAATGGATGCATAATAGGAGATAGTAACTGGTTCTGTGGCTGGTCTTGCAGGCAGTCTCTTGGCTTTTGTAACCAAGAGTCCTTGCTTGGAACACAGAGCAAGAGACGGGATCTATCCAGAAATTATATAGGTACTTTCACCAACAGATTTGTCAAGCAGATGAAGCTTTAAAGTTTGTATAGTCAGGGTTTGCATTAACATCTTACAGCAAGATGAAGCAAATGACAGGTAAGTACATGAGATGGAGTAATAAGTGTCTTGGGAGGGGTAAAATTGGTCAAAAGGGGGCACAGCAATGTCTGTACAGAAATCCATACATCCTGGGAAATAAGATGGAGCTAGCTCTCCTGTATGTGGATGCAGAGCTGTGATGCCATTAGAATTGTCAGGGTGGAGTGGGATGGCTTGTATGACTGGAGATCTGTGATGATGGATAGATAAAGGCCTCTTCAGGAAAGACAGGCAAGGAAGACAAAGAGTACCGCTCTATGAGAAGTTGCTGCTCAGATGTGTGGAGCTTTTCTACAGCCTAAACAACAGGCTGATTGAGTGCTTTTAGGTCAGCATCAGAGGAGAGGCTACTGAGGGTGACATTGTACAAGGGATGTTACAGGCTACCTGGTCAGGGTAAAGTACTGAATGAAATCTCCAGATCATTGTGTTCCTATGGGACTGGAGATTCAGTCCTGCCAGTTACTGAAAGGACAGTGTGGAGGGATGCAAGCAATTTGGGAGGCTTCTGGAGGGTATCAGGGTTGGCTTTTTGACATGGATTAGCTCAGGTACAGATGCCTGTGCAATACAGATACCTGGTCAGGTGAGTCGTAGTGCCTATGAATTCTTGGACTAAATGCAGTATGAGCATGACGATAACTTGAGCTGGTCATAAAGATTCTAAAGTGATTGATTTCTCCTCAGAAAGATTCCTACTTGAACCTTTGAATTGTATCTATGTTACATATGCTATATTTTGTAGATATTAACTTGGTGTTTTTTATATTTTTTATTAAATATTATTAAATAAACATATTTATTTATTTTAAGCAAATAATATTATGAGGGATTATAAACTGTGTTAAAGAGAGTTAACCTGTCATTTGGAGTAAAATCAGTGGATAGAGCTGAAGAATTACATACTTCATTTTCCTAACTATTGTATCAAAAATACATAATTTAAGAGAAAAAAACCAAACAAATAAAGCCAACAAAGCCAGATGCAAACATTCACTACACATTATTTGTGACTGTCCAATTCATGTTGTTTTTCTGAAACTTTAAATAATAACCCAGGATAAACATAGACCATGTGCAAGGTCAGTTGCGACAGTTCAGAAGGCAGTGGCAATAAGCACAGTTTATCAAACTGTATCTTTATAAATCAAAAAATTATATCCAGATTAATAAAAGAATTATGTGGATGTTTTTGACATGATGATGTAGTCCATATGATTTGTGGTGTGACCAAGCACACAAAAAGGCAAAGTTTTGTTTTGGCTGGGGATAAAATATGATAGCAACTCTTATATGCTACTAATTTTTAGTGTTATAAAGAAATAATGCTCTCATGAAATGTTCCTGTGTGACTTTTTTCTCACATTGTGGTCATTCAAATATGGATACTTACGTTATTAGCCCAAAATGACCTCAGGAAAATGTCCTTGAGCTGAATGGAGTAGCTCATCCCTCCCCAAGAATCTCATATCTACACCCCCTATACTAAATTCATGATTCTGAGGACTATCACTCAAATAAGCAGTATGGAGATTGTTGTTTTAACCAAATAATTGTAACTGTAGACTACAGCATAATTCTAAGATAGAAGGAGTATTAAACAACTATAATTTGCTCCTGTGCTTTGACCATGTGCTTTTCTTCTGTCCTTTAGTCTTGGAAAACGTAAGATAACATGTGTGTTCTCTCTCCCAGTGATTAGCAACTATAAACGTAATTCAGATATTTTGCTACTGTTTAACATAGAAGACTATGGGTCATTATTGGTGTATTTTACTAAAAGGAATAAAAAATCATATCCATCTTGACTTCTAACCATGGTATTTGACTATGCCCACATGACACCTCATTCAGCCATCAGCATAGCACTCCTTTCTGAAACTCGTAAAATACGTGGTAATTCTTATGAATGTTCATTGGTTGAATGTACATCTTTCTATTCTTTGGACATGTCTGGTGGTTAGTGCTGGAAATGAAATGAATCTTTACTGTTCTTTGCTAAAGCTTTGAAAAGGAAGGAGTTTGAAGGTCACTGTTGCTATTGTCTAGAAGAATACTCAGATCACCTCTCTAAAATATTTTGAACTAAAAATATGAGAAGATGACAGCTCCTTCTACAAAAACAAGACCTTACCACTTATGCTTTAGCATCTTTGTGAAGGTTTAGAATAAGTAATCTGCCTGGAAAAGAAGCTGGATACACATTAGCTAAAGAGAAAGAAGATTGGGAATATCTGTACAACTCTGAGCAAAGACACAAGATCACTGAGGAGCAGAAAACACGCCACCTGGGTCTGTAACAGAAATCACAGCACAAATAAGTGATACTGTGACTTGCAATCTTTCTATTCAACTATTTTATTGCCTACTTGCTTAAGAGAGTTTTCAGTTTTGTGAATGTTTGGTGAACATCAATGATGATGCAAAATCATATCCAAGGAAATAGCAGTCTCTACTGCTTAGTCTTCTCTATGAGTTCTCTGGGGAGCGGCTCATAATTTATCATGTCTGTAGCTGGACTCTCCCCATCAGCATCACAAGAATTAATATTCTACATTAATCTGTAGGTTTTGCACAACGTTCTCTTCCACTTCTCCTGTTCAAGATATTTTGTATTGCAGCTGTTGTGCTTGCAAAACTTGCAGTATCATTTATTCACAATGTAGTTTGTCTTTCTGACTGCAAAAATGTATTTAATCTGCATTTTCATTTGTTTTAAATTTAGAGGGGATGAAAACCAACTGTAATTAAACCATAAGACCATATGGTAAAGTGAGATTCGTAGATGTACATTAATTTATGTGATGTGCTTTAGTTTGAGAAAGTGGTGTTTGAACATGGCGAAGCTTAAATACTGCCCAAATTAGGACAGCTGTGCCACATCCTTAGAGGTTTTATCAGAATATCTTTGCTTAATCCAAATAAAAGTGCCAGAATTAATGTTATTCTTATGAAATGTGGTGCAGGGGGACTTACAATAAAACTTAACAATTCCCTGACTCTTCTAGATGAAGTAAGAAAGAATATATTTATGGATGATGATTAAATAAAAGACATGCCTTTGGATTCAAAACAGTATAATGTTATGCTGGTCATTAAAGTGAACTGCTGTTTTCCTCTCACTTTTATGACAGAATTGAAGAGAAAAGCACTTGAAAAATACTGATCTTGTAGGATGAAAGAGTATAATATGATACTTTGCAAGTGGCAATTTTCAGAAGTAAGTGCTGAGTTCATGGATGTTCAGGGAGAGGGATTTAATCTTATTTTAGACATCTGGAAAGAGATGTCTGCAAGTAAGCTAGTAACTTCTGTACTCAATGGAGAAAAGTAGACACTGTATGGAAATAGTCTCTGAGTGTTATCCTATTCATATCTTTTATATTAGAAAATCAGTCTCTTTTAACAGAATTTGCTTTCTGCGCAGGCAAACACACAAAGGGGGTTTGTGTTTGGGGGTCAGCATGACTGTTTCAATTAGAGAAGGGTTACAGAATAGAACCATAGAAAGATTCAAGTGAAAGAGACTTCTGATGAGCTACCTTTTCAGGGAGGGGCTAGTGAAGTTGTATTGATTTGCTCAGGGCTTATCCAGTCAAATTCTGACAGTCTTCAGTGCTAGAGATTTCCCAGCCTCTTGGGACAATTTAATCCTTAACCGTCATCATAGCAAATACTTCTTTTCCTTATGTCCCACTAGAATTTCCCTTCTTGTAACTTTTGTGTTGCTAGGGTCTTTAGATTCTGATCTCTCCTTAGCAGCAAGACTTCATCATATTTGTCCCATGCTAATTCTAGCAGGTGTCTGTCAACAAGATAGGCTTTGGTTCAACAGATATCCAGGTTTCTTATTTGATGCAGTCAGGATGCTGTTTCCCTTTGGCCTTTTGGGAGCATGATAACTTTCCTGTTTCCATTAGTAGAAATGAGATTCATCTCTCGTGTGTGTTTTTTCTCCCTTCTCACTAATCCTTATTTACAAGAAAGATACAAAAATGGAGAGAAATAAAGCATAAATCAAATAATGTGGAGGAATTTGTGCTTAGAAGATTTACTGTGTTCTTGTCTGTTGTCTTTGAAGCTTCATTAAGGAACAGGTGTGTAGCGGGCAGACTGTAACAGTACTTGTGCTCACAGGCTCTGAAGCCAGATTACAAAGGTTCACACAAAGGTGTGTGAATATTGGAGGTGAAATTTGCTTCTGTGTATAGAGAAAAGCTGATGCTCCACTGAGCTGGTCTCTTATTTGGTACTCTTGGTTTATCATTAAAGAATTACTAAGCTTATGAGTAGCACTAATTCACTGAGGGCTGTATTCAGAGCTATGGCTGAATCCTTTGATTTCTTGTTGCACTAGCTGACCTTTACCTTTGATCACTCCAGATAAGTTTTCACCTCATTATCCATGACAGTGGTGTTTCTGTGATAGCCTTAATGAAAATATGCTGTATAATACAGAATGACTGAAGCACCTGTTTACTTCTGTGTTAAAATCCTTGCACGGTTACTGGAGGAGTCTTACTTTTCTGCTGACAGCAGATTGAAACTTTCAGTGTTGTTATCCTCATGGCCAGAATCACAAAAAATTATCACTTAGGAGAGACTTTTGTATTGGAACAATTCCCAGCTTTAGACAATATATCACAACTTTCAGTTTTACAGAACCTGGGCATAATATTGAGGGTAAGTGTGAAGAGTATCCAGGCAGGTGGATATTTGTTGTAGGTATAATGAATGACAGTCTTATGAAGATCAAATGTTTATATTCTATACAATCCATTTGCTGTTTAACTACTTCAGTAGTAGTCCTGTTTTTCCTACCCTTTTTTCCCCCTGTTTTTTCTACTCTTTATTACTCTGAACCAGTAATTTTACTAAAAGAAAGTGAAATAAGTGTTACATACTTGATTATGATTCAGTTGTGATGAGTTGGCCCTTAAAATCAGATGGTACTAAAAGTTTACAAATTACATTTCCTGTTAGAGATGAGCACCAGCTGTATAGATTGGACATGGATTTCAAGCCACAAAGATGCTCAAATCTGTGGGTTTAGTTTTCTTGTCTATCATCACTCTATATTTAGAGATGTATTTTAGAGATGCCTCTCTAAAGCATGTTTTCTCTTTTGTAAATTGCGTCCTATTTCTGTCCCCCTACGCCCCCCTCATTCTGTACAATTAACTGTATTTTAATCTAGCTGTATGATGCACTCTGTTCTGAACAGGGACCATCATTTATTATAGTCATTTTCTGCAGTGTCTGTAAATTAGATAATTATTCTCACCAAGCTTTCCAAAAGGAGAGAGTCAAGTCGGGTTTTGCTCAGCGATGTATGCGTTCTGAGTAATTCAGCAGTATCCAAATAATTATCCCTCTTTAGAGTTCTGAGGCAGTAGAACAATAACTAAAAGCAACAGTGAACTTTTTTTTTTCCCAGGGGGAAAGAAGATGCAGTCTAAAAATCTTGTGTTGTTCTCCTCCTAGGTCTCACAAGCTAAGCAGGCTCGGTGCAAATCCAGGCTCCCAACTCTTTGAAAACCTTTGGAGTCATCTATTAGGACTGGGCACTGACTCCTAAGCTGTTAGGAATCAGAACATGAGTTTGGGCATTTTGAACTGAATTGTTGTTGGAAATCCCACACTTTGGTTAAGAAGACATCATTTATAACCAACAGTTATATCTAAATTTGGTGTTAAACTTCAGTTCAGTTGATCATCTGTTCCTTAACTTTCCTGTTTTCAGTATCAGCATCTCTATGCATGAATAATTCTAACTAATTTTCTTTTTTAGCTAACTTCAAACTTAAACAGTGGTGATTTAGGTTAGATATTAGGAAGAAAATTCTTTACTGTGAGAATGTTGAGGCACTGGCACGGAGTGCCCAGAGAAGCTGTGTTTGCCTCCTCCCTGTCTGTTTCCAAGGACAGGTTGGATGGGGCTTGGAGTAACCTGCTTCAGTGGAAGGTATCCCTGAACACAGCAGGGGTTGGAATTGGGTGATCTTAAGGTCCTTTCCAACCCAAACCATTCTATGATTCTAAGACTCCCTCACAAAAATTCATCCATGCCACCTTTTTCCTGTGAGGAAATAAGAATATCAATGTGCTTTTCATTAGTTTCATTCTTATTTCTCTCTCAGTATTACAATTACAGTGATTTTAATGTAGGCTAGTGACTCTGTGGCTTAGTTTAAACATGACTTCAGATTTCATTTCCCACTGCTTGTGGTTAAAAAAGGCTTACTATAATGAAGAAGCCTGCATCTTTCTAACATCTAACTGAATCAATTAAAAATAGCAGTCTGCTTAGGACTGTGAAGGTGTATTATATGACACATAATTAGCACAGTTCTTTAGAAGAAGAACTGCATCCTGGAAGCATCCACCTATTCATTTTTCTTCCTTTCCTCCCAGAATGTCTCTTCCATGTTTGTCGCAGTTGAGAAATGATGTCTTGACAAGAAATCTGACCTTATTATTGCTCCATAGAGCTATGTCCGAGAAGGCAGCAGTTCAGAAATTAATGGCTTCATTTCTGATAGACCATTTTTTTCCCAGATCTTTGGAAAATCAAACCACCAGTACTTTGTAACATTGCTACTCCATATCTCAGGGAAAAACTTCAGTGCTGTAGAAGGGCAGGTATAAACCAGCATACTTTCTTTTCTGAAAGAATCCATGCAAAATGTACTGTGGTGGAGGGAATAAGCCAGTAAGACTATTGTATTCCAACCTGACAGAAATCTCTGTACTTCAATGGAAACAAAGCTGAACTCTTCTCTAGCCTTACACAGTTCATTATTACACAGTTCATATCTGGTAGCTGAAGGTAAACAAGTAAGCACCTCAGATGATAAAGACATATTTCCAAACTTACACATACTAGTATTAGTCTTTTCCCCCCCTGCAAATATTAGACAGCATGTAGCAGAATAATGTATTAGTGTCACATTTGGAAGATGCTTTCAGTCACATCTGTAGTAAAAAGCTGTCTTAAGGCAATATGTGAAGGCATATTTTCACTGGTTTCCTGAACTCTGATGAATTGAATGGCTCCACTTTGAGAATAAGGTACATTCTGAAGATTTAAACTTGTTTACAACATGCTGTTCCAAAAAACCCGAATGTTTTATTAACCAAAAGGCTTTTGAAGGCAGGTGCTTTTAGCTTGCATAAACCATTATGCTGTCTTGCTGACAGGGGATTATGTAACATGATGTCAAACATATTTGTTTGACTACTTTGGCTCCCAATTTACTTTTAGTATTAGTATGAAACCTTTATTCCTAAACCATAATACTTTCATGTTCCTTGCCATGAGTCTTACTGTTAGAACTTAGTGACCAGTATAAATAGGAGGTGATTTATTGTGGAGAGGTTGGTAGGTATCCACTGAAGAGCTCAGACCAATGCCTGTTGTGTTGACAAGTGTCAGTCTGCTTCTTGTACAGAAGCTTACTCCACACCTGGGTACAACAATCTGTGAGGACTCTTGATCATCTGTCTGCAGTGGTGTTCACTGGCTTTTTTCTTTTAGCAAAGTATGAGAAAACAACAAACCTCAACAACCTTTGATCTTTTTGTCACATTAGTTTTCCCTCTTATATTAAATGACATTTATTGTTTGCTAATGCAGGTGATTTAAGATAACATGATTATATGGAAGGCTTTACAAAGTCTTTTTTTAGCCTGGAAGGATGGGATGCTATTTATGAGTCAAAATAGGCTACATTTAATTGTCACTGAGCCTATGATTCATTTGGCAGGATTACTGGATTTTACTGATTTATCTGTTTATTTTGTTGCTGTCATACAGTGCCCTTTACTTAGTGATGGAATAATAATACATTTGGGTTTGTTTGCTTGGGTTTTTCCTCATTAGTAAACAGTTCCAGACTCTCTTCATTTGCTTAAGCCATATGCTTTCCAGAGGCTTTGGCCATTCATCTAAGATAAGCGGCATGATGCACGATGTGCTATGCACAGTTTACCTTGTGCTGTCCCAGGTGTATCAAGTATAATGGAGACCTTTTCTTTTTTTTCTTCTTATTTTATATGTGGTACCATTAACTTCTGTGTATATATTGTTGCTGCAGGTTTGCCAGCGGCTGAGTTAGAAGCTGCTTGCCAGCAGTGTGGGAGTTAGGAAGCCTATTAGAGTTATTTTAACTCTTTACTGATTGCTTTGGATTTTATGACAAAAAATCTCCTGTGTGTTTGTAATACAAAAATCCAAACCCCTCAGCTCTCTCAAAATTAAATGAATTGAAAACTGGAAGCTACAGATCCTTCTGGAAAAGGATTTATTAGGGATAAACCAAGAAACTTTTACAGGACTGGACATAAATTAGAGAAACACTAGATTCCATAGAAATTACCCTAAAACCCTATAGAATTTAATAAAACATGAAAGTCTCTATAAAATTGCTTTTTAAACCATCTTATAAATTGTTAAAATGAGGATATAATTCTCTTTTAAATTCTTTAAGGATGTTCTGAGAGTCTCTAATTCTCTATTCAGTTTTAAAGGGGTGATCCCAGTTCTACAATCTTTCTCACATGACTGGATTCATTGACATCAATGGATTTGTTCAGAAAATTCATGTACATCATGCTAAGTTATACAAAAGTTATCCAATATAAAACATTACTTTATAATGTAAATCATTCACACTGCAAATTTTTATATTCCTAGGGCAATCTATAGACTCGTTTGGCTGATGGTTACTGCACTAGTCTGGACAGCTGAATTCATGTCCAGAATGAAGGAAACAGGCTTAAAGCTGATGAAATTATTTCACCAGTGGAACAAAATAGTCCCAGGAAGAGGTCTGTCAGCCTGGGAACACCTTCACATATCCACTTGGTTTTTAAACTGCTGTGTATATTCATCCTTGTAGACTCTAAAATGCTACAGAGGGAGCCTTCCAGCAAGGACTGGCCTTCTGCTTGTTCCTATGTAATTGTCTAAAAGGAAAATGACAGATCTAAGCCAGTTTTCTAAGTGCCCTCTGTGATAAAGAGTGGGTGAAGATCTGAAGGAGAGAGAGCTCAGTGTGATGATTCATGATATTTCAAAGTCAGCTTCTAGGAACTTTTAGTCTCAGTCAGTTTCTGAGAAGTCTGTCTCTTTTTAGGAAAAGCTGACTCATCTTGTGAAGGTGCCAGTTTCTCTCTCTGATGACAAGCTTGTTTTGAGCACGGAGGCATAGCTGTAAGTTCCCTGTATGTTACGGAAAGATGTTAAGAATTGCTGTTCAGACTTCTGTCAGTTATGTCTGAGAGTTCATCAGGTGAAATCTGGACATACAATAGAAGAGATATTCCTCCAAACAGGATCTTCTCTCACCCTATGCCACTGTGAATGATTGTTGGTTAAACTAGGGCTCGTTCTCATGCCAACAGGTAAGGGCAGGCACAGCCACAATAATTCCTATTCATAATGATGGTCCTCACTCTTCAGTATTTGCAATAAAATCATCAACTACTCAGGAAGAAAAACAGATTGTGTTCCAATGCTAAGTCCTAGAGAATGGCCCTCCCTACTACTGACTACTGTGAAATTCACTTTAGGCTTTTTAATTTGGGGTTCTTAATGGACAACTAAATCATAGAATCATAGAATCATCATAGAATAGTCAGGGTTGGAAAGGACCTAAAGATCATCTAGTTCATGGAGATCTTTGATTTATTTTTCATTTTGACTTATGCTTAATTTTGAATCTGAGTGATCTCATTTGCTTAACCTATGGCAAGTACCTTGAATGCATTTGCAGAGACCAAGATCTTTATGACTTCTTGTTTGTGGCGATGGCTTTTATTCCACTCAAAATTCAAGCCCAAATCCTTTATGCTTCAGGTCGGTATTGCAGTTAGCTTGACTACTTAATTTGAAGGGAAGCTTGACAGTAATTGTGTTTGCTTTCTCGTCAGATGACTATGCTGTAATACAGTTTTGATATACCACACACGAGATTTTAAAGCACTTGTATGCTGTCTCTTGCTTTCTTTTTAGTCTTTGTCAAAATAGTACTCCTGCAAGCCTTCTGCTTTACAGAAGGTGAAAAATATAGAACAGGTGTAACTAGCAATCTCTGTGTTCCAGTACAAAGAATAGAAATGGTTTTGTGATTACAATGTATTTTCAGGCTTAGAAAATGAAATCAGCTTCATCCAGGAAGAAAGAGAGAAAAAATGGAAATGAAAAAGAACTGCTATTGAAATGTTTTCTTTCTGTCTCTTCAGCATTAGTTGCTTCTCCCTGTTCGGGCTTGATTGTTAACGTAAAATATATATTTAACACTGAAAAGGTGAAATTATTTACCTGAAATAAATTGCATTTAAAGGGAAGCTGTCATCCCTCCAGCAATCCTTATCTTAAAGTCTTCATATATTCTTTTGAAAGCAGGATAATCAGATGGAAGAAATTAAACACTAAAAACAGATTTACATTAATAGTTATTCTAATGATAATAACTGATGTTAAAAAAAGATATTAAGAAACAAAATGACCAAGTAAAGGGCACACATTCAAAAGCAATCAAGTTGTTACCTTTACCATTGTTACTTAACCTGTGTATGCTCTTTAGGCTGCCCCAGCTCTGAAGGAAAACATTAACTTAAGCAATTTAACAAATAGATTGTGCTTTTGATGTTGTTTTTTCTCAGTTGTGTTCCCTCTCAGCCTCTTGTGCACTCACAGTGTCCTCACTGTCAGGGTAGTGTGAGAAGCAGAGAATGCCTGGACACTGAGTAAGCACTGCCCATCAGTAGCTAAACCATTGCCTAAGTAAAACATCAGCACTGTCTTGGTCACAAATCCGAAACACAGCACAAGAGGAGCTGCTGTTTTAAGAACATTAACTCTGTCCCAGCCAAAGCCAGGACAGCTTCAGAGTCATCAGGGAATATAAGACTGATCCTCTTCCTTTCCCAGCCTCACGGGGATATTTGATATCTGTTACTTAACAATTACAGTGTCATTACCAAACAACAATTGCTGAGACATTTCTATCTGCAGCAGCCAAAAAAGAAGACAAAAAAAGCCTCTATACCCAAACTGTCACATTCATGTGAAAGATAGAAATGTCTTTCAAATCTTTCTTTTGTGTATCCGCACATGTTTATATGTTTATGCTTTAATTTAAGGAAAACAAAATAAGGCTTTGCTATTCAACAAGCATTTAAACTGACTTTATTCTTTCAAATAAGAATGGGCAATCCAGTTGAAGTCTGTCAAACTGGTGTTAATAAAATCTGTTCAGATGGAGGGAAAAAAATCCTAGACAAAATTTATGAAAGCTTTAACATTTAAAGGCAATGAAAGCATTTGAAATGTATTGTCCTTTTCCATGTTTTTAACAAAAGCAAAATATTTTGAATTGTGGTTGTTAACAAGAAAGTCTCCAGTTTAAAAGTGAGAAACAAGAGTAAATGAAGACCCAGTAGCAGCATTTAAAATGTACAGAAGGATTGCTGCAGACCAGGAAATTAACTCTTCTCCATGACTATGGATAAGTTAAAAACCAATAAGCTTAAATTCTATCTGTGAAGTTTTATGTTGAACTGGAAGAGAACTGTTCTAGTGGCCAAAATGGCTAACAGGTGACCTGAAACAATTACCATTTCCATCACTGTAAATGCTTAAGCCTAGAGTAAATAAATATTATTCAGAAATGGTAAATCATACAATCACAAAATCACAGAATGGTTTGGATTAGAAAAGACCTTAAGATCATTCAGTTCAAACCCCCTGCCATTGGCAGGGATGCCTCACACTGACCATGTTGCCCAAAGCTCTGTCCAAAATGGCCTTGAACACTGCCAGGGATGGAGCATTCATAACTTCTTTGAGCAGCCTGTTCCAGTGCCTCACCACCCTCACAGTAAATAACTTCTTCCTTATATCTAACCTGAACTTTCCCTGTTTCAGTTTAAACCCAGGATTCCTTGTCATATCACTGCAGTCACTTGAGAGTCCCTTAAACCAAAGGCACAGTAAATAACCACTTGATGCTGCTTTCATTCTTTTTCTATATATATTTATTGTTTAACTGTCTACAAGTGACCATGGAATTCATCAATGAATTAGGTTTTATTTGGCCTGGTAAATCACCCTATACAAAGTGAGGACCCTTTCAGAATGGAACTGAAGTAGGTGCTTTCTTTTCAGTGAAGTAAGTGCCTGAAGTTTAAGTAGATCAGGTGAACTGAGCACTCAAACTTCTTACTTCTTCCTTCTGACAATGGAAAGATCCCAGGTGACTAGCTTAGAGTTAGACATTGATGCTGTCAATGTCTAAACTTAGCTGAAATGCATTTCTTACCCTGCCTAAATCCCTGAGGCCTGGCTTCAATAAACATGCTCAGAGTCTATCTAACATACATCAGAAATGTGAAGCTCTCTTCAAGATGAAATGCTAGACATTTTCTTTTCAAATAACAGAACTTGAATAGTGTAGCCATCTGTAAATATGAATAGGAGATTTGGTTGCATTCTCACCTTTTTCTGGAAATGGTCCAAACATAGATCAATCTCTTCTCAGAAGAGAACTCACCAGAAAACAGATTAAATTACCTCCATAGCAGAGATTTCAATATTTAGGAAGTTGTACATTGCAGCAATGAAGTGGATGAAGGAGGAAATTTCAGCAGGTCAGTCTTGAGGGAACAGAAATAATTGCAAGCAGCCCTGATTTTCACACACAATTTCTGGAAGGGAATATGACCTTCTTGCTGGCAACTTTTTGTTCTGTAGTTAAGAGAAGGGATTTTTCAAGCTATTCTTTTGTCACGTGTTGCAGAAAGTCCAGTTGCCTGGGGTCAGCATTCTCTATTCCATCCATTCCATTTTAGGCATCAAATCTATATGCTTGAAAACATAAGTTTCAGGCATATAAATATTTAATAAGAATTGGTGATGTCTAAAAATCCTGCATCATGTTTTTTAAGGTAAAAAACCTCAACATAGTACAAGTTAAATCAATAAAAATTATCAAAAATATCTTTAAACTCCTGAAACAGCACTAAGAAAACCAACTTGTTTTGCTTTACTGTTTGCTTTTAGTAATGCCACATTTGTTTATTTTTAGTCTAATTTTAGGGTTTAGATTGTTTTTCTCTTATTAGCTAATAACATGCATTCATAACAATTTGTGTGATTATAATTTGACTTTAATTGTCTCTATAGTGCCCTGAGTCCCTTGGCAAAAAGGAAGCTTCTAAATATAAGTCTTTATATTATTTACATGCTTTTGTAATTTTCCATTTTCCTTTTAGAAATGCAATATTTTAAGCAATGAGTTGTAAGGAGCATAAGGGTGGTGGTGCATCTATTTAATTAACTTACCAGAACAAGAGAAATCTGCCTGAGATTTGGTCACTTTTGATTTTTACTATATCACAAGAATTCAGTAGAATCTTATCTATCACAGAATGATGTCACCAATATTTATCTTCACTTAGTTGTCTTTTAAATCCACCTGAATACTTCTTTCTTCAGCTAAGTCCTGAAAGATATATGGTAGTAGTTAAACAGTGTCTGTCCTGATTTCATTCTTTGTGGCTAATGAGGAATATTTGATTGTTTTCTTGTATTGCTTGTCTGTTTTATTGCATTCTCTTAGGTTACATCTGCTCTGCAGCCACTTAAACTAGCTAGCTTGAAAGACAGTAAATGCAGGTAAGATATGGGTGTAAGCCAAGATAAAACAACTCTCTGCATGTTTATGAGGTTTCTTAGGTGGGTTTTGAAATCAGAACTGATTTGCATAGAGCTCAAGCTAGGTTGGTATCTGTACCCAACCTAGGTAAATTGCAGGGAGTCTACTTTGAAGGCATCTGTGTGTCTCTATTCCAGGAAATGACAATTGATTTGTGTCTTCAGGTGCAAGGAATTATCATGTTTTTTGATTATATTAATAACTTAGAACTTGATTTAATTTCTTCAACCAATATCAGAATGTAAACAGTAATGCACTTTGTAACCCTTAAGGTTTAATCAGAGGAAGCTAATATAAGTGGGTATAGTTGTTGCTTTTTTTCAGGACACTATACAAATGAAGTTGTTTTCCTATCCTGATTTTGGAACTTCAATAAAATGAGTGATAAACTGGGATGTTGCAGGAGGCAGCCAGATTTGGATTCAGACAAGTTTTGTTTTGTCTTTCTGGATTTGCTCAAAGCCAGGCTTTGGTACTGAAGGAAAAAAGAAATATTGAATAAAGATACCTTAAAACAATGAATACATAAAGAAAATCTTCATTTGCAAAGTTCTAAAGCACAGCAGTGAGCAAGATATGCATATTAATGGTTTGGATATGTGAAATATTAAATTCTAGGTTTGCTTGTTAAAATGCATCCCATTAATGGAATACCCTTTTCTTCAGGTCAGCGTAAACCACTGTGACGTTTCCCAAGTCTGGATGCTATGAAAACACAAATTGCACCTGGTCCAGACCAAAAACCCATTTAAACCAGAACCCTGTTTGCAGTAGTGACTGAAACCAAATGCTTAGGGAAGCATGATATAAGACCAGTTTATACCAAGCTTTCTGTAAACATACTTCCAGCTCCACGTGCTTGCCTAGACACCACCACTGGTTTGCATTTAGTGATTTAGGGATTTTTCTTCCATGTGCTGGTTCAGACTCTACTTATGCTCATCCAAACCTTTACAATCCACAGAGGCTTAGTTCACTAAAAATATTAAATACATATTTAAGGTATTTTGAGCTAATTTCTCCTGCAAAGTGTGCTTTGTTACATGTGTGGGGAGGTTTTATATTGAATTATTAATTCAAAAAACATGAAAAAAAGGAAAGAAATAGGTCTGTGTTTTGCATATTTCATGTCTTCTAGAGGTAGGGCTATTTCTGCTTTTTCTGCTACTATTTTACTTTTAAGGATCAACAGTTGTAATTCTTTTGGTACCTGGGAAGTGAATATATATATATATATATATAGGTACATTTTAATACAAACATGACACAGGGAACAGATAAGCTAATAAAGTTATAAAATATAATGGGGCTAAACAACAGACTTTTACTATGACCGTTATTTACATTAGATATCTGCTGAGGATTCAACAGAGACACTTCTATGTCATCAAAAATGTCCTTTCCCTAGTAAAAATAGCCTCTACCATTTTCTTCACTGCTGCAAGGTCTACATGTGATGCAGCAGATTTGGAGCCCTGTTACATCATCTAGCATCTGTGTCTCTATCTAGCTGGCAAGGTCAATTTGTTTCTACAAATAGATTTCCCTCAACTACAAGGGGCAATCAGTTCATGAATTCCCAGAGGTTCAGTTCTTCTTGCCTTCCCTTCCCTCTGACACAATTCCAATTGGGGATGCTATTAAGCATTGTAAAGTTAACCTTTTGGTGTAAACTGGTAGCAGCACTCAATTTTTACCCATCTTTTAGGTCCTTTGATGCTGAAGTCCTTGTTATAGTCAGATTGTCTTTATGGTATTAAACCAACTCTTGGATAAGTTGTAAACTTTGTTATATTTGAGCATTGAATGGGAGGCTGAATGGTGTTTAAAACAGCTTGAGAATATCCACGTATAGCTATTGCAGCCGTGAGTTAATCTTCTTTGCAGGTCAATTTTGCATTCCCTGGTCTTTTGGAGGAGTTCAAAATAGATAACTATCTCTTCTTTGTCCTGATGCTTGCTTCTGTTTACCCTAAGTTCAGCCTAGAGCAGACTCCTGTACTCATGGTGATATATAAAAATTGCCTGCTTTCTGTCTTCTCCAATTGCTATATCTCTAAGTTGACTGCTTGAACTTTTATTTTATGAAACACCAATGTATTCAGTCAATATCATAGAATCAAAGAATCATAGAATCACAGAATGGTTTGGGTTGGAAGGGACTTTAAAACTCATCTATTTCCAACCCCCTATCTTAGTTAGGCAGGTACATCTACCACTAGTTCAAGTTGCTCCAAGGCCTGTCCAATCATAGAATCATAGAATAGTTAGGATTGGAAAGAACCTCAAGATCATCTAGTTCCAACCCCCCTGCCATGGGCAGGGACACCTCACACTAAACCATATCACCCAAGGCTTCATCCAACCTGGTCTTATTGTCCTAAGAGCTATATATCAAAGAACCATGATGCTTCAGACAGTTGTTTCAGAGCCTCACCACTGCTGTTCTACACAGGAGCTTATCACTGCTCTCTATTAACAGCAAACCAGCAGACATTGCTTCCTCTGTCTCAGATCTCTGTGCATAAAACATACAACATTGAGAAATTACAGCACTGAAAGATGGGCCTATCTTTCAGTTTATTTATTAATTCTGTACAGAATTAACAGTGAACATCCCCAGGCTAATATCAAATGCCTCATACATTTGTTTCCTCTTTCCTTGCCCTGTTCTCAGCTACGTACTTTGTGGATAACAGTAATTGCTTCTTTATGTCTTACACCCCTGTACTGTGTAGTATGTAAATTGGTCTTTTACACTATTGATGGGTTGAGCTTTTGTAGTCCAAAGAAATCCAGTGTTTTCCACAGACACTTATTTTGTTTTATATTTAAATTAACTTTTTAAACTGTTCTATTTCTTAACTGTCAGTGTTGAAGGAGAACTACCAAATTGCATGCTTCAGCATATTTCTTTTCTGCAGCTAACACAAGCAATTACAAGAGGCATTTAAAAAGTTTATTTTAGTTTATTGGTTCAGTGTTTGTTCATTTTTCCATCAGCTGAAGTGTAGAGAGGATCAAAACCATTTTAGTAAGATAGCATTAATTTAGTACTGCAGCTTTAAATAACCAGTATAGGGCTGGCATAATACAAATGGATTATTTTCTTGGAAAACTAACGATCTACAGAAGTCAATACCATACCCCATTAAAACTGCAATATCTACTATTCTGTTTAACAAGAAAATTACATTAAAAGAGATATTTGAGTTTTAGAATGAATAAGGGAGAAAACCAATGTAACATTAATTGAACTCAGTGCCACTTGTTTTATCCTTTGTTAAAGCTTATTCATAATTTAATTGTATAAAATAAACAATTTCATATATGTTTATAGGGTTCACTCTTCTTCATTTTTTGTTCCAAGGAAATACTTGGAATACCTCTTCTTAGAGAAGCACATGTAGAAATAGAGTATAAGATGTTAACGAAAGATCAAGAGTAATATGAAATAAGTGTTTGACATTTAATCTTCTCCCCTGTAACTTGGTTTCCTGACATAACTCCACTGACTTCAATGAACTTACATCAAATTATAACAGCTGGCTCCAGGCAAATGAACATAAAGTCCTTTCAGAGTGGGGTAATGGAAGTCCTCCCTTTCCAAAACATCAAACATCTAATAAAACACAAGGAATAAATCTCTGACTGCTTAGGTCCCATGATTCATAGTGACAGCTCAGGTCAGGAAATAGTTCAGTTGCATCAATGCAACAGTAATAAATCTTTAGAGTACCAAGAACTGGGGTATTCAGTATGAAGACCCAGCCTCATGGAGCTTTGCAAAGCCAGGGTCAGTGTTAGATCATGTTAACAAATCCCTTCCATTCCTGAGAATATGGTATAGAGACATTCAAGTTAGGTCTGGATCCAGTAAAGCCATGTTTACATCTGATCTAAGAAACTTTGTCAGACTTCAGCTGGCTTCCATGTGTTTGCAGTGTTTGTCAGTGCCAGCTGGATAACCCACCTGTGGCTAACAGAAAGTTGACTGCAGTTGCTTCTTCTCAGAGCATACTTTAACCTTCCTCTCTCTTGGCAATGTGCAAACCAAACATAATAAAAACTAAGAGCATATGGCTAGGAGGTAATGCCTTTAATTGGGAGCTTGTGTATGGCTGCAAAAATTAATTAAAAACATGCTAATTCTGCAATAAAAATCCTTGCTACAAGGTAAAACACTGAGAAGAGCATATAAGAAACTTAAGGTAGGATGGTTGCAGAAGTGCTTCTGTGATTCTTCACATCAGGAACTGGGCTTCAGCTCCTGATTGGAGATTGATCTTGGGTAATTTCTGTGAAATCTCTTGAATACCTATCTGATCACACTAATAAACATTTCTGTTTATTCACACTTCTTGACAGCAAACGGAATCTTTAGCGTACGTGGAATGTGAATGATGCTGTCTATACAGTCCTGGCAAATGAGTAACACGTGGAACAAGAATTAAGATACTGTTCCAGTAATATCTTCATTCTGTTTGTATGCTTGTTGAAATAAACACTCAAAGAGCCTTGGGACAAACTTTCACACAGTGAAAAAAATCCACTCTAAGTTATGTTGCCAAGGGATTATTCTTCTGAAAAGCCACATTTTCCCACACTTGATGAATTTCCAGAAAGCTCTAAGAAAAACACTAGTATTTGGTGGGCAATATTTCCAAGGAGGTCCAGGTAAGATAGCTTTACATCAGTGTAAAATCTTCTGTGCAGGTGCTGGGAATCATCAGTACACAGTCAGCTTTGCAATAATGACACTGCCATTGATGCCACAACTAACTTTTACTACTAAAAGTTCATTGCAAAGCAGGTTTAGCCTTGGGTGATATGGTTTAATGTGAGGTGTCCCTGCCCATGGCAGGGGGGTTGGAACTAGATGATCTTGAGGTCCTTTCCAAACCTAACTATTCTATGATTCTATGTGAAGCTCCTTGACCTTTTTATAAGGTGGGGGTATGCTTGAGACTTCAGGGCTTAAAAGTCTATTCTGTGTTAAGAGAAAATTTTCAAAATGCTATATACATATATTTTTTGTTAATTTAACATGTTTACAAACAGAAATCCACCACAGATTTGATGTGCTAGACCTATGGGTTATGAGCATTCTATGGAACGGAAATGAAAGCTATCAAATTGTTCTTTTTCTTCTTGTTTTCCCCTTGATCCTTACCTCAGTTGTGTTCCCTGAAATGGGTAGGGATATGGTCAGGGAAGCTCTGAGTGATCTGCTTAGAGCCCCTGAAGATACTGGCTGCCCTGGCTCTCTGCTCCTCTCCTGTGTCAGGGTATTCCCTCTCAGGAGAGCTGACAGAACATCTTGCACGTGTGATTGTGAACAAAGTCAAGCAGTTTAGCTTAAACTCACCTTTTCTGGCCATTTAAGCCAAGTCAACAGTCTTCACTAAAACAAATGACAAATACACATTTTGTTAAAACAGCTTTTCTGTGAAGGCTGAAAGGAGTAACAAAACCGTGGAGGGATAAGGGAGAGTGCAATAATGGTTAAAAGTCTGACAACTCTTTCCTCAACTTAAGACTCCTCTTTGCCCATCCTGTCTGGTTCCATTTCATTGATTATATTTCATAGCTTGAACCTACTGCTCAGAGGAGAAGTGAGATCTTTTATTTCCTCCATCTTTTCCTAGTGTGTCTCGATACAAGCATTACAATGTGAGCAACCTCTCGCATCCCTATTGGTCATGATCATCCCAATATAAGCCTGAAGGGTTTCTTTAAGGAAAACTACAAACTGCTATGGAGTTTCACTAATAAAAATCATGGTGCTCTGAACCACGCCATGAACTACACCGTTTCTCACCACTCTAAAGCTTGATGTGTTTTTAGAGCATTCCAAAATTGAAAGTGTATCTGACTTTCTAACCAAGTCCAATGGGAGATGCTTTGCTGTGGCATGGGAGTATCACAGTGTGTGATTAGTACATCTGTGGTATGGACATGTTATTTGTAATGTGGAGTGAACTTACAAAGCTCTTCATAAATGTAACAGAACTAGAGGAGAGGACAGTGCTGGCATGCAAAGGGAAGATTTAAGATGCTATCATAATGGCTTTATTCTTTGCAAAAGATGTGATTCTCTATGCAGGGCATATGTAAACTTGAAAGTACAGCAGGTTGTTATTTGTTCTTGAAGATCTCCAACCAGTCAGGTTTTTGTGATTAAGAAGGTAGGCAAAATTTGGTAAGAACAGAATATTCCAAGTAGGTAAGAATCTTACTTGTGCCATTCATAATTTTATCCTAGACTTTATTTCATTTTCCAAATTCAAATTACACATCGGATTACAAAGTTCATTGAGTGCTTCTCAATGAAGAGAGATTGTTAGTGTTAATGGAAGGACACATAAAATAGTTCATGGACTTTTTTCCATAGAAGTATTCTACACTTGGCTGAGATCCAAGGGCGATGCATTTTGGATCCAGCTCCTAACACAGGAGTGCCCGAATAATACAGAATACATTATTTTGCCCTTTGTTTGCCAGGAAACTTTTCTGACAGAAGGAGAATGCACCATAGTCTAGGTTTTTAATGGAGGTGCAGGCAGCTGAAATACAGACCTCAGTCCTGAAATACAGACCTCAGTCCTGATATCATCAGTGTGTCAGAGCATTACCTGACGCAGTTATACACCCACTGGTGTGCTCTATAGTGTCGTTACAGGTGGTTTAGAAACGTTTAAGCACACATTGGAACGAATAGGTCAGCTGGGCTGACTAAAGGTGTGCTTGTATAAGCGGGGCCCTAAACCCCATGTCACAGTGAAGGCTTCTAGATCACATCTCTAGAGCTTTCTGCTGTGCCACCTCAAGTCCAAATACAGAATGACAGGACTAGAAATGCTTTAGGATATGGCACAAAAGTCCATCATTTAAAAATGGGAAAATAAGAAAGTCACAAGAAGAAACATAGATTAACTAGAGAGATGAAACAAATAATGAATATAATCCCTTCCCATAAGGCACTCAAGATGTCCATAAGATCCTGTATACCTGGAAAAAAATCTGGCTTAAAACTGACTTCCAGTCAGAAAAAAATGCTGGCCAAAATCTTTGCATTTTCCTCGTGTTAATGGCATTTCTCATTATTCTATTTCCATAGATCTGTAATACCCCTAAAATTACCATTTATCCACCCATTTATTCTGCTTAGTATTTAATTTGCATTTCCTTCCATTATTGACCCTGTCACTTTGCTTTCACTCCAGATTGCCACTGTTCTGCTCAAACTATTTATATTCTAGACCTAGGTTACACTTCAGTCCATGACTTATTTCTGAATTAGTTACAATCCCCAACACATTATTCAGTCTACTCCTTTCTTTTCTCAGCATCTCATCTCTATCAGAATTCATTTCTCCCACTCAGGTTTTCATCAGCCATGTAGGTCAAGGCTGACTGATCTTTATTCACAGTTCACAACCAAAAAATATGAAATAACACTTTTTTACCTACTTTTTAAGATATTATTTTTAATAGTTAACATACTTTTTTTGTGTCCAACAATCTTTCTTAATAAGACACCATTACCATGATCACATGTTATTTGAGATAGATAGACTGGAAACTAAGTAGGAAATATTCCTACCAGTCAGCTTTATCTTCAGCACTTCTACTTACAGCTGATCCAGAAACATGCAGAGATGAGTTTTGTGGATACTTGTTGGGTAGACATTCCATTGGGTTTGCACCTCACCAATGGGTATTAGTTTACTATTAGTTTACTGTGATTTGGAAATATTCATTTTCATTCGTTCTTTTTTTGTCAAGTAAAGACTAGTTGGAATAAACTATATTCTTGTAGTCCCCATAGAGGTATTTAGTAGGCCAAAATAATGTATCTTTCATATTTTTTAGGAAGTACAGTAGCAGAACCAACCTTTAAATGTTATTGCATACATCCAGCATCTGAGCTTTGGCAGTGGGGAGAAGTAAGTATGACATACTGAGATTAATAAGCTTTGAAACAGTTCTTAAAAAGAAAAAGGTAGGAATGATTTAAAGCCATCCAGGACCTAAAGGGGACTACAAGAAAGATGTGGAGGGACTTTGTGTAAGGGAGTGATAAGCAAGGGGAAATGTCTTTAAGTGAAAGAGAGTAGATTTACATTAGATCTTAGGCAGAAGTTCTTCCCTGTAAGGGTGGTGAGGTCCTGGCACAGGGTACCCAGGGAAACTGTGGCTGCCCCATCCCTGGCAGTGTCCAAGGCCAGGTTGGACTGGGCTTGGAACAACCTGCTCTAGTGGAGGGTGTCCCTGCCCATAGCAGGGGGTTAGAACCAGTTGGTCATTAAGGATCCTTCCAACCCAAACCATTCTATCATCCTACGGTTTTGCAGCAACCTGCATGTAATCAGATTTGTGATCAGTGTGTTTTCTTTTAACTGACCTTTGTGTCTGTATTTCAGAACGCTGTTTACTCTGCCTGTATTATCCTGTCTGGTTTTATAAATGGATCTGTTGTGGTAAAGTATCAAATGTTGGTTTGTTTTGTTTGTTGTTCTTTAGTTTTTTTTTTTCCTAAAATCTAGACAAATTATGCCCAATGCTTTCACCTTCAATGGGTTCAACAAAATCAATTCAGCTGTATTGGTAATGTACTTTCCAACATTCAGCAGCCATCTAGGCCTGAATTTTAATGAAACCAATACGCTGTGTACAGGCTGCTGCATGAGTAGTAATGATACCCTGAACTTATACAGTAACAATTCTATTTACTAGGCAAGATACAAATGAAACACCCAGAAAGTAATACCAAAATATATTAGAATTCAAGATATTTTTTCAAGCACCATTACACCTGAAAATACAATGCACTGTGATCCTTTGTTGTTCTTTTCTCCTTCCTCAGGCCCTCTTAAGTAGACAGTTACAATAAGTTTAGCTACTCAGTACTGGTGTGAGCTATTGCACTGAATGCATAATGACATGTAGCCAAGACAATCTCCAGGTGCACTCCATACTGTTTCATGCATTGCATAGCATATGGAAGAAAGCAAATCTGGAATTATCAGTCAGCTATCAACGCAATACCTAAATCTGGAACCTTTTCCTACCACCTGTGCTAATACAAAAGAGCTAATTCCAGAATAACACTCTGGTCCCTCATCTGTATAGATGCATTAACTCATCTGTATAGATGCATTAACTCATCTGTATAGATGCATACAACTGAGCCCAGAGTCCTGCAATTATATAGGGTTCATCTAGCATCATCAGGTCTAATATCAGAGTCTTCAGGTGCTAAATCTGAACACTTGCAGGAAATATTTTCCAAGAAAAACCCAATAACATAAGCTGCTGGATGTCTGGAAAAGATGGAAAGCATCTCCTCTGGGCACTAAGGCAGTATTTTACTGCTGAAAATAGTAATTGCCACCAAAAGTAGAAGTATTGGCAGAACAATGAATGTGTGTGCTAAGCTGAACTAAATATCTATGAAAGGATATTTATATGCTTATCTCATTTTCTAGTCTTAATGTAATTATTGAGAAAAGGCCAGTTTGTAAGATTTTGGTTTATTTCACATGGTTTCACAGAATCTTTCAAGTGATTAAGGGGAACTGCCACATAATAATATTGTAAAGACTCTGGATCCAAGGCATTGTCAGATGGTACCATCTGCACTCTCCTGCTTTCTATTCCCATTGCTGTTGCTGTTGTGTTTATTATCCTAGATCAGTTACTTACACAAGATATTGGGCACCCACAAGTCAGGACAAATATTCATTTTCCTTGTCCTCCTCTCTCTGCCAAAGCTTTACGAACAACAACCCCTCTTCCCTTTAGTGCTCTATTAAGTGTGTACTACTAAGAGCAAAACTATCATCGTTTTAGCTTGGAGTCCATGTTACATAATCAACACAACCTAGCATGATGTCATACTGCTGTGAAATACCTTGACATAATGATACTTCATAGCAAAGGATCCATGATTACAACTGTGTCTCAAGAAATAACATAAGCAGAAGTCCTACACTACATCTCATCCTGATTTAGAGCATAGATTTTCCACACCACAGCTTTTCCCTTGACATGAAAGTCTAAGTTTTACCAGTTTTAATTAATCTATCTTGAAAACCCCCACCACATTTGCAATTATTATTAT